>NW_018742359.1:1783293-2383293 GCF_001683475.1 Chenopodium quinoa
TCACCAGAGATTCAGATCTACTGCTTCTTCAAGGCCGTCGCCGCTTTTCTTCTAGTTGATGCCCAGAATTCCTCACAAAATACGGCTTTCAACCTCCAACAAAACAGTCAGTCTATTCCGTCACAATAGAGCTACACAGCGCTGCTTTCTGCTTCGATTCAGATCCGATGCTGCTTTGCTGCTCTGAGTTTGTTTCTCGTTTGTTGCTCTCCTTCTCTGCACAGAATATCGCCTCCTTATAAGCTTAATAATCTTCTCCCTAAAAATATGATTGTTCCCCTTGCAAAATCCACCTAATTTCTGCTAAAATCAGTCGTTTTTTCCTTCTTTTTCGACCCTCTTCAGCCTTCTTTTTGGATCCTTTTCTATCCCTAATTTCTGGTTTCCATCCTCATCTGATTTCATCCTTATCTTTCTCGTTTGATATTTCAATCCCAGAAATTTCGCTCAAGGTAGTTTGTTTTTTGCCTTATACGCAATAACAGTGAGAGCAAAGAAGAGTTTTGAGCTCTGTGACAGATTGTTATATTTTAATCCCAACAATAGATGTTTACCCAGTAAAAAAAGTTTTGGGCTTAAAATACTTGAGATTCAACCACTTGCAATTTGCTTCTGTTAACCGGAAGTGTCGTAAAATGCAATTTGTACCAATACTTTCTTTCCTACACACAAATAAATAAAATAGTAGTAGTATGTGTCTCAGTAAGAAAATTACTTAATATATCATTAAACCATTAAATATCAGTATAAAATTAAGAGTTTAATAGATATAAATATTATATTTTATGACTTTATCAAACTCTCACAAGCTTATAATTTTGCTTGTCCTCTAGCAAAGACATGAATTTACAGAAGAGTTAGACTCTTGATATAACAATATGCAAGCTGACATGTTACCATTACTCCACTCTTGCTCAATTACAACTTCAAGCCAAGTATATTGACACATCAAAAATAGCTAAGCATTCTGTAATGATCCCTGCACTTTGCTCAATAACAGCGTCAAGTCAAGTATAAATGCAGGAGGAAAATTATTGTTATGATTACAAAATCAATTACCAACTCTTAAAACAATTACAGCCTACCTTCCATCAACAATGTAAAGGAGTAACTCAAAGATCCTTAGGACTTGATGGTCAAAGCGGATTAGATTAGGTCGTTGGACTAACTATCCCTCTACCAAAAATTATTTATATACCTAAACCTACACTAGACAAGTCTAATGGTAAGTAAAGGGTCGATCCCCAGAGACGGCTAAACTATCGTCAACACTACCACCAACTAAGCTAGGTCAAAGGAGATATTAGGGGTGGATTAAAACAAAAGCAGAGAACTAACTAACTATGGAATTAGAAGCTAAGAAATAAAGTTACTAGGGAAGGGGAATCAAGCATAATTAATGTGACGAGCACAAGCATAGCAATATGCATGGATATTTGCAACAAAATGCAAGGGGCAACTCTTAATCATCTAGGTCTCTCTCGAGCACGCTATACAATTAAACACCCAATCCTGGTCAAAGGCTCGTGATCAACTCAAGGGGTTCTCGTCTACCTAAATAGCTCTTTTCCAAGCAACTAAATAGGATAGCAATTCAATCATGCATTCAATTAGCCAAAGTGAAAGCAAGCATTAACACACCTCAATGAGCACTTCCAAATCATCAAGAAATAACCATACACACCGATATGTAGGGTTTCGTAGTGACCCGACACTACGCGGAAGGAAACCCACCAAGACCCGCCCCTTAATTAAAGCAATTAAACAAGCATAATAAACTTAATCAAACAAGATTAAGGACAAGAATTATATCTTTGACGCGTGCTTCGCTCCTAAAGAGCTCTTACTTCAAAATCCCGAAAAGACGAGCTCTCCGACGGATCGTACCCTCGACCCGACCCGAGCGTCCTAAGTCTTGAAGGTTAGTCAAGACCCGGACAAAATAACTATGAGTTTTACGAATCAAAGGTTTACTCTTTTCTAGAGTTGCCTTTTTAATTCCACTCAAGGTTATCTAAAATCCCAATACCAAGCTTGGTATTTATAGGGAAATGATCCCTTGATTTCCAATCTCCCATCAATGTTGGAGAGTTGGTAAAATGACAATTATTTAATTTCAAAATTAAATAATTAATCAACTCAATCACAAATCGACACTTGGCACAATTATAGAAAAAGCCAAGTGAGGACCAAGGCTTGGGGGGACCATTGCCTTGATCCCCAAGGCCATGAATTGGTCCCCACACACCATGCCTAAAACCGGGTCAAGGTGTGTTAGCTGGCTGCCAGCTAGTGTGCCAGCTGGGGCTGCCAGCTAGCGTGCCTTGCTGCCCAACACCCAGCCAGCCTTCCAATGCACGCTGCTGCTGGGCTGTGCTGGTGCTACGTGCTGGCGCTGGGCGCTGCTAGCACCTAGTGCTGGCATTAGCCCCAGCAGGCCACGCACTCACTCGCATACTCTTCACGCCTCATTGCTAGTACAGCCAGCATGCGTGCTGCTAGAGAGCTACGCATGCTGGCCACACTGTCCCTTGCACCATTCGCATACCCCATCGCACATACGCACTGGCACGATGCCTACGCTAGCACTAGCCAGTGCCTAGCACTGCTTGTGCTTGATGCGAGGCATGCGCACACGCACACGCACTCGCATGCGTGGCGCTGCTGCCTAGCACCCAGCCAGGCATTGCACGTACACGCACCATGCACTGCCTGCCCCACACGCATCAATGCGCCTGTGATGCGAGGCTTAGTGCTGCCATGCGAAGGCTAGCACTCAAGCACACGCACATGGCGCGCCATTGCCAGGCAGCCAACCATGCAAGCACTTGGTGCTTGCGATGGTGCTGCTAGGCCAGGCACGCATGCACGCACGCAGTACCTAGTGCTTGCGATGGTGCGCCTGGTGCTGCCATGGCCTGCGATAGGCGCCATATGCACCCAGGAACCACGCTAGCATGCTTGCTAGCTGCTATGGGCTGCCTGGTGCCTGTGTGGCCTGCGATGGCTGCCATGCGCACCTAGGCACCCATTCTAGCTTGCGATGGGCTGCCAGGGTGCGCACAGGCTGCGATGGTGCCTAGCACACCATGGTGCGCCTAGCACACACATGGTGCACCTAGGTTTGCGATGAGCTAGCCTAGCCTAGCTATGGCTACGCTCATACTTGTCAATTGTGATTTTGCGACGCTCGGTATCGACGCCCTAAGCTCGATTTCCGACGTATGTATTCGTAAAACTATGTCGACTCATTAAATCCTTTCGGATTAATTCGACATCTCGGATCGGAGATTCAATTGGGTTCGACCCGAAGGGTTCAGTTAAGATTAAGCTGTAATATCAATTGTACCCTGATATTACTGATCGGAAGCGGCCTCCACCTAGGCATTCCGATCACTTGACCTTACTGAAGAATTACCTCTATAATAATTCTGAACCCTTTATCGGAATAATACACTTGTTGGAAGGACACCATTCCTTTCACGATATACTAGCACTAATCAAACACAAACAAACACTATTGATTATCTAATCCGTTTTGTAGATCAAAAGTTATGGTTGAAAGAGTGAATAACACTCGGTTTAAGGCCTGCTACGAGCTTCAAGCTTTCTTGTCTCAAACTTCTTAGCTTCTTTCTTAGCTTCAAGCTTCTTCTATTGAACTTTCTTGCCTTTTCTTGGGTCATAATCATCGAAGAAAGTGCCAAGTACCTACACAAATAGACCAAGAGAGAAAAGAGTGAAAAAACACATAGAAAAACATGCTAATCAAGCTAGAAATCGAGCAAAAAGCATATTATTTACAACTAAGGCCTCAAACCTTAAACTAAGACAAAGATAACTAAAACAAGACTAAAAGGAATAGAAATAACAAATAAACATCAAAATAAACCTAAAACAAAGGGAGGAAAACACCGTAAAATTCGTCATAAATGACACTTATCACTTGAAAAAGGATGCAGTGGTGTCAAGGTACAACGAGGTTTAGAGAGTGCTTTTGAGTGTGGTAATAAAGATTAAGACTAGCAGAGCAAATAAAAACAACAAACCCAACATAAGAGTTCATCTCACAGCCCTTGACTTCATGATATTATATTTTATTTTTTTTTATTTTATTTTACTTTTTTTTTAATGTGTTTCATGACTCTTAATGTCAAGTATCTGACAAGCAACCCATGTAGCGAGCTTTCAACCAGTGACTCCCAGTCAAATTGGCCCAAGGCACTAGGTTTTAAGATACCCCTATGGATTTACTAACTCGAGTTACTCAATCACGATACATAAAACATCACCCATACTTATATGGGTTTTTTTTTACCCATACGTTGGTACGTAGAGCCTTTAACATGAAACTTTTAAAAATATAAACTTCACCACCAATTTACATCATTACCACAACGATAATCCAATTTACCCTTCGATATGCTCTACTAATCTTATAGGCAAGTATTTCATGTCTCAGACATTTCGCAAGAAAAGTAGGTCTATAAAGCTCAAATTGGGTTTAACAATGAATCATGTCATAGGTAAGGTTTTTGGCCTATGTGGTGTAAAAATTTGATGCCTAACTCATTTCTTTCTTTTTACCCCACCACAAGCTGACTTCCACCAGGCTAGCTATTGTTTACGGAAACAAAAAAAAAATTTAATTTTTTTTGCTGCATACATACAAGTCTATCAGCCAAAGTTAAGCATTGTCAAGTGAATGTATTGTTCATATGCAAAGCACTGTCCAAATTTCATTGTCATAGTCAATACCATACCATACCCAGAGACATACCAAGAGACCGCAAGAGACCGAATAAAATGCATTCCCCCCCCCCCAAGCTTAATACACACATTCCCCTTAATGTGTGACTGTAAAATAAATAAAATTAGGGGATAAAAATAGAAAGAGACAAGGAAACGAGCTCTAGGGTACTGACTGTGTAGCCAGGCTGATGGCATCCCCCCAAGCTTGAACTTGCTCACGAAGTCTTACTGTAAACACATTGGAGATGCTCAACCGCCCTTTCAATCTTACAATGTCAGATAATCTGGCAGAAAATGTATGTGCTCCATAAATTGTGTCCGGGTGAAGTTGCTTGGAGGACTGACTGTATATCTAGCCTGATGGTATCCCCCAAGCTTGAATATGTTCATATTTTCTTGCTGCAAACACTTTCGGATATAAGCAGGTGTTGTTTTAGCTCAACTTTAACTCTACCATTGTGTCGAGTCAATCCCACTGTCCTGCAACAATTGATACTAAATAAAAACAGAATTAGTTTCCTCAATATTATAGGGGGTTTAAAAATAGGAGTAAACGAAATATCTGAGCTGAATAATTTTTTTTCTTTTTTTTTTTAAGGAAAACAAAGAAAAATAAATTATTAGAAAAAAATTCCTAAATTTGTGCTGCCTCCCAAGAGCGCTTATTTATCGTCGTTAGCTCAACGTCTTTCCAGCATACTAGTCTTCATAATTTGGAGCTTCTAGCTCCATCACTTCAATGTTCTGGACCTGATAACCCTCATAGTAAGGCTTTAGCCGATGGCCGTTCACCTTGAATTCCTTCCCCGTCTCCTCACTACGAATCTCAACCGCACCATGGTCATACACCTTGGTAATAATAAAGGGGCCCACCCATCGAGAATGGAGTTTACCAGGAAATTTAAGCCGAGAATGGTACATGAGAACTTTCTGTCCCATTGTAAATGTCTTTCGTGTTATGCGCTCATCATGGAATGCCTTAGTCTTCTCCTTGTAAATTCTCGCATTCTCGAAAGCATCATTTGGATTTCCTCAAGCTCTTGTAACTGAAGTTTCCTTTGCTCACCTGCTGCATCCATTTCCACATTGCATTGCTTCACGACCCTAAAAGCTTTGTATTCCAATTCTACTGGAAGGAGACAAGGTTTGCCAAACACTAGCCTGTAAGGAGACATCCCAATTTGTGTTTTATACGTTGTTCTGTACGCCCACAGAGCATCGTTGAGGCGGAGACTCCAATCTTTCCTGTTTGGATTCACAGTCTTCTCTAGAATGGACTTGATTTCTCGATTGGAAACTTCTGCCTGTCCATTTGTTTGTGGGTGATACGCAGTGGACACTCTATGAAACACATTATACTTCTTCAAGATAGCTCCTATTGTCTTATTGCGAAAGTGTGTCCCCTTGTCATTGATGTTGGCTCTTGGGAATCCGTATCTAGCAAAAATATTTGATTTCAATAATTTTGTAATAACTTTAGAATCATCAGTACGGGTGGCTATAGCTTCCACCCACTTCGAGACATAATCGACAGCAAGCTAAATATATTTAAAACCGAAAGAAGAGGGGAAGGGTCCCATGAAATCCATACGCCAAACGTCGAAAATTTCAGAAAATAAAATAGGAGTTTAGGGCATTTCATTCCTAGGACCTAATGTACCTGTCCTTTGACATTTATCACAGGCCTTACATATATCATATGCATTTTTGAATATAGAGGGCCAGTAGAATCCGCTTTCTAATACCTTGCGTGCGGTTCTCTTTGGTCCAAAATGTCCTCCACATGCATAAGAATGGCAGAAAGTTAGTATAGAAAGAAATTCAGAATCAGGTACACACCTTCTGATCAGTTGATCAACACAATATTTTCAGAGATATGGGTCATCCCATATGTAGTATTTTGCTATGCTTCGCATCCGGTCCTTTTGTGCTTTGGTTTAGCTGGCTGGAAACTTCCCAGATACTAGAAAATTGACCAAATCAACGTACCACAGAGTTCTTGAGTTCAAGGCATGAAGTTGCTCATCGGGGAACTCTTCATTGATTGGGACTTTATCTTCATCAGCTTCAATAACTAACCTGCTCAAATGATCAGCAACACTATTGTCATAACCTTTTTTATCTTTTATTTCAACATTAAATTGTTGAAGCAATAAAATCCAACGTATTAGCCTAGGTTTGGATACATCCTTTTGACCATAAATATTTCAGAGCTGCATGATCAGTAAACACAACAATTTTAGTACCCAATAAATAAGACCTGAATTTTTCTAAAGCAAAAACAGCTAACAGTTCTTTCTCAGTTGTAGTATAATTAGCTTAAGCCGCATCCAAAGTCCTCGAGGCATAGTAGATGGCATGGGGAACTTTTCAAACTCACTGGCCTAGCACTGCCCTTACAACATCATTAGAAGCGTTGCACATCAACTCAAACGGGAGCTCCCAGTTAGGAGGTTGTAGAACAGGGGCAGTGACCAACTTGCCTTTCAGCTTGTCAAATGCTTGCTTATAGGCGTCATCAAAGTGGAACTCCACATCTTTTTGGAGTAGTCTGCATAGTAGTTGTGCAATCTTCGAAAAGCCTTCAATAAACCTTCGATAGAAACCTGCATGGCCAAGAAAGGAATGAACTTCCCGCACAGAGGCAGGGTAAGGCAGAGAAGAAATAAGATCTATTTTAGCTTTATCGACTTTTATTCCTTCAGAAGACACAATATGGCCTACAACTATACCTTGTTGAACCATGAAATGACATTTTTCAGAATTAAGCACAAGGTTGGTTTCAAGACAACGTTTAAGAACCAAAGTGAGGTGTTCTAAGCAACTATCAAAAGAATCTCCATGCACATTTAAATCATCCATGAAAACTTCTATGAAATTTTGAAGATAATCTGAAAAAATGCTTACCATACATCTTTGAAAAGTCGCTGGAGTGTTGCACAGTCCAAATGGCATACGACGATACGCAAATGTGTCGTACGGGCATGTGAACGTCGTTTTATCTTGATCCTCTGGAGCTATAGGTACTTGCACATAACCTGAATATCCGTCAAGAAAATAATAATAAGCATGACCAGCAAAACGTTTTACCATTTGATCAATAAAGGGTAAGGGAAAATGATCTTTTCGAGTCATAGTGTTAAGTTTCTTGTAATCTACACAAATTCTCCACCCATTTTGAACTCGTGTGGGAACCATTCTCCCTTATAGTTTTCCACCACTATGACTCCCGACTTTTTTGGGACCACTTACAGGGGGCTGACCCAAGGGCTATCGGATATAGGGTATATCACTCCTACTTCAAGAAGCATCATTACTTCTTTCTTCACCACTTCCATCATAGGTGGATTAAGTCGCCTTTTCACTTGTCTCACAAGGTTTAGCTCCCTCTTCCTATAAGATTCTATGCTGACACATATAGGGGCTAATTCCTTTTATATTAGCAACCGTCCACCCTTGAGCTGTTTTATGCTCCTTTAGAACTTGCACCAGCTTTTGCTCTTGAGTCGGAGTTAGATTATTCGTGATTATGACTGGCAAAGTGTCATTTTCTCCCAAAAATGCATACTTGAGATGGTCTAGCGGTGGCTTTAGTTCCACTTCAGGGGCCTGTACAATAGAAGGCAGAAGTCTGTTAGATGTGATAGGTAATTTCATAAAACGATCTGCATACCTTCCTTGCGTATTTGGAAGCACTTCCAAGGAAGAGAAAGCTTCCTTGATCTCATCTCCAAGCTCAAAATGTTCCTGCAAGTCAGTATATTTCTCTTTTTCCACAGGTTTAGTAAAAAAATATCTAACCCATCATTACCAGAGAGACAAAATACTTGCTCAGTTAGTGTATCAATGGCATCTATACTAGAAACAGATTCACAATCAGAGGGGTATCTCATGGCATCAAATAAATTAAAACGGATAATCTCCCCATCGAATTCCATGGTTAACACCCCACTATGAACATCAATTTTAGTTTTGGATGTTTTCAGAAAAGGTCTTCCTAATAAGATAGGTGCTGCACTAGGGGATGCATCATTTGGCATATCTAAAACATAAAAGTCAGCAGGAAATACCAGTTCATTCACTTGCACTAAGACATCCTCAACTACTCCTACAGGGTATGTATTAGAACGGTCGGCAAGCTGAATAATCAATCGAGTGTCTTTCAAAGGTCCTAAATTCAGAGCTTTATAGATATATAAAGGCATGACATTAATAGAAGCTCCTAAGTATAGCATGCATTTATCGTATCTTGTGTTACCTATTTTACAGGATATATAAAAAAAATACCTGGATCCTTGCACTTTGGATGAACTTTCCTTTATAACACAGCAGACACATTTTCACTTACACTGACTTTTTCATCTCCACTCAATCTACTCTTGTTAGTGCACAACTCCTTCTAGAACTTTGCATACCGCGGCACTTGTCTTATAGCTTCTAGTAGAGGTATGTTCACCTCAACCTTGAAAAAAATGTCTAGGGTCTCTTTCTCCTTTTCATGCTCTTTCTTCTTATTCTTAGATGATAACCTGCTAAGTGATGAGGAACGAAATGTCGTCGTCAATACACCTTCCTATCAAATTAATCCTAAATTACCTAAATGAGTATAGAGGCAAGCAAGGGTCAAGATCCACGGAGAAACGGGAGATTGAAATGCTAAGTGCTAACAATAGAGTTTTAAAAGGGGTGTATAGGGATAAGAGTGGTGGAAAACAAGACAATAAATAAACTAAGGCTACCAAAATTACTCTAACAATTAACAAAGACTAACAAGTATTGGAAACTATGAGATTTAAAACGCTACGGGGATCGGGGAACATCAAACTTGGATATTAAGAGCTAAACACATAGATAATCAAGGATTCGGAACCAAGGGAGCAAGGGTCCTACTTAACACAATTCATTCCCATGCAATTGATTAAGCAATGTATAAACTACGATCTATCCTAACATGATCACTCCCGCGCATCAATTAGGACATGTAATAATATAGTCAATGGTGCACAACATCAACCATATAACAATAAGCACAAGTTCATACAACAAGGGTTTAAATCCCCAAAAATCAAGTATTTAATCAAATAGCAACCAAGTCATCCATTCCCCTTCCCCTAGCTAAAAGTCTAGCCTAGGAGAGAGAAACTACTCATATCAACAAAACCCAAAACATTGGCCATAATCAAAATCATCAACATAACAATCAAAAATACTTGAAATATGTATATAAAGAAAAATAAAAGGGATTAAGATAGAAAAAGCTCACAAAGCTTCAACCTTGTATTGAAATAAGAAAATGGGTCTTTGAACCTTCAATGGTGAACCATCAAAAATCCAATAGATTGCTCCAATATTGATTAAAAGTATGATCAAAACACTAATCTAGATTAAAGATTAAAGTTTGGGTGATAAAAGACTAAGAATCTGAATTTTCTCTCTCTAAAAACTTATACAAGCATCAATGGAGGCTATTCTCTCTCTAGAAATGTTCTAAGCATATTACCCTAAATGGAATAGCTGCCTTCATTCCCTTTTCAAATCAGCTTTTAAGTAGGGAAATAAAAACGGGCTGGGCTGACGGCGTGCGCGCCCGCTACAGCTATTTGCGCGCCCGCGCAGGATGATGTGCGCGCCCTCTACTAAAGTCTGCGCGCCCGCGAACTTCCGTGTGCGCGCCCTCTACAAACATCTGCGCGCCCGCGAAATATATTGTGCGCCCTCTACTGAGCGCGCTTAGCATCTACAGAAAGTTGCCTTCTATCTTCAAGAGTTCAAGCTAATCTGCGCGCCCTCTACTGAGAACCATCGCGCCCGTGCAGGATGAGTAGCGCGCCCTCTACTGAGCGCGCTTGGCATCTACAGGAAGTTGCCTTCTGATTTGGCCTTGAATGCGCGCCCTCTCCCTTGGGTTGCGCGCCCGCGCAGAGTGGGAGAGAGGGCTCTCCTGGGTGCACAGCCTGATTTAAGCTCCTCACTTGATTTGCTATTTAAACCGCCTCTCGAAACTATCCCAAACTTTCTTCTACTTCGCGTGTCGATTGGTTTACCTGCAAAACACAGGAAAACACCCAAAAACAGCACAAAAAGGTAAAGTAGAGGGGAAGTACGAGGGAAATAGCATTGTTGTGCAATATATGGAGAAGCGCGGCAAAATAGGGCTAAACAAGCGATAAATGGAGGGAAATGATAGGAAAAAGGATCCTGAATAGTGGCATAAAAGCCACTTATCACTAAGAAATGGAACAGAAGAAGAAAACTGATTAGTATTAGGAGAAACAACATCACTTACCTTAGGAGGCTGCTTATCTTGCTCTGGAACAATAGTCTCCTATTCCTCTTGGTGTTCTGCCAGCCCTTCAGTCTTTGCTTGCCACTTCTAAGTGATATTGCACTAGCGTTCTCCTTTGGATTTCTCTCTGGTTGACTCGGAAGCTTGTTAGAGTTCTGAGTTTGGAGCTTTCCCACTGTGTTAGCTAACTGAGAGACTTGGTTCTCCATGTTCTTTAGACCACTTCTAGTCTCTTGCTGAAAATGCAAGGTGTTGTCAGCCATTGCCTTCACGATATCTTCCAGAGACATGCTACCAGATTGTGGCTGGGAAACTTGCTGATTTTGAGGTCGCGACTGATATTGTGGTTGCTGATGAAAACTAGGTGGAGGATTAGATGCTTGCTGTTGCTGGAAAGCTGGTGGTATGAGGTTAGAGTTGCTTGCCTGCTGCTAAGCATTACCATATCTCAGGTTTGGATGATCTTTCCACCCCAGATTATAAGTCTGAGAGAACGGATCATAACGTCTTTGCTGCCCCTGATCACCACCAATCGAATTCACTTGTTCTTCTTGCATAGTAGGGCACATATCAGTTGGGTGTCCTACCATTGAACAGAGGCCAAATGCTTTTTCTTGCCCTTTTTCGATCATTACTCGCTCTACTAAGGAAGTGAGTTTTGCTACTTGTTGTTCAAGGTTAGAAATCACCACTTCATTAACTTGACGTACAGAAGTGGATTTGATATTTCGACCTCCTCGATACTGAGAGTTTGCAGCCATGTTTGCAATCAGTTTCTTTGCATCTACGGGTGTTTTGTCAACCAGTGCTCCAACACTTGCTACATCAACTAAATTCTTGTCGGTCTCCTTGAGTCCTTCGTAAAAGTACTGTACTAATAATTGCTCACTGATCTGATGGTTTGGACAGCTATCACATAGTTTCTTGACACGCTCCCAGTACTCATGTAGTGTCTCTGCATCGTCCTATCGAATTCCGCATATTTCTTTCCTGATATTAGCTATCAAAGATGCTGGAAATTATCTTTCTGCGAATACTTTTAGCATTTGATTCCATGTTGTGATGGTTCCAGCGGGTACTTCAAACAACCACTCCTTAGCAGCATTAGACAAGGCAAAAGGAAATGCCTTTAACTTGAGTTGGTCGAGGGTGACCCCAGCCGATTTCATCCCCGCACATGCTATGTCAAATTCCTTTAAAAATCTGTTAGCCTCATTCATGTGAACTGAACCCAAGGAGTTAGTATTACGGAAACATGAAAATGTGGGAAGAGATCTAATCAACCCCGGCTTGATCTTAATTTCTGCCTCATCGTCTACTATACACAATAAATTTGGATCAAACGTTGGAGCTGCGAGCTGCTTTAGTGTTTGATCACCTATCTCAAAAATATATTCTCCCTCCTCGTCTGAAAATGAACTTTCACTGTGAGGTAACGGAATATGACGAGCTTGTTCCAGTATTTGAGCAAGAGTCCTTTTAGCTACATGGAGAATAGAAAGAGGATGAATAATAAGTTTTGTTTCCTTGTTGCAAAATTTCTCAATCTTTGACGTTTCAATTTTCTATCACATATACAAGAACAAGGAACTAGGTGACAAGTTAGTAAGAACATTTAGAAAAACACAAGAAATAATAAAATAAAACTCCAATTCCTCGGCAACGGCGCCAAAATTTGGTACGACTGTCGCGTGTCTACCAAAAATAAATCTAACTCTGACCTCCTAAAAATGTAGTAGGGTAAGCTAGGGTCGATCCCACGGAGAATTAAACTATCAAATTATTACTTGTGTGTGTTAGAAACCCCTGTTTTGAACAATGACTATTACGATCTAATATATAAAACTACGGACTTGAAAATAAGCTAAGTACGGAGATGTAAAATTAACAGTAAGAATAAATATTAAAAATCGAGAATGATGAAATAGGGAACGGGAGATATATTACAGCATTGGAATATCGATTAATCATCGAATTTTATAAATCATGTTTTTATCTCAATATTAGCTGATGAGCGCAAACAAGCATTCGACACTTCCCTTAATTGCAAATAAACCAAATAAGCTCCTGGAGTATGGTCTAACTAACGAACAATCTAGAATAAGCTCTCTAGACTCGATTAATTAGCAGCATTAATAACTAGAAAGTGGCTAACTTAAGTCACAAATCTCACGATCTCGGATTCGTGCAACTTAAAGGGCTGATAATCATAGGCATTGGACAAGTTTCAGTCACCCATCAATCACCTAAGTGCTACTAAGGAATATTAATTCGGGCAATTACATATCATAAATCAATATTCTAGCAATTAAACTAGCAAACTATACTCAAGATGGTCGGTCTAAAATATAACTCAACTAATTCATACCAATACAACAGATTATCACTCCAATCAAGATATAAACATAATAAGCTCAATTCATAACATTTTTATTCTCACAAAACAATAATGCAATGTATACTATATCTCCGTACCCGTACTAAATCTAGCCTGACATACTCAAAACTGAAATAATAACAACGTTAATCAAATAAATTATACTACTACGGAAGAAGTATATAACCGAAATGAAGTAATCTATAAAAGAAAACACTAACAAAATTCTAATTATAATTATCCCAAACCCTCTAATCTAATAAGACAATGAAATAATTTAAGCAAATTCTATCAATTAATTGAACCAAAACATAAGTTACTGAACCACTACTTGCAATACTATAAACTAAAAAAAATGAACAAAGAGTACTAAATTCTTAGAGTTGAGAGGGGAAAACAGCCACGAACTACCCCAAGGAAGCGAAGTGCTTCACCAGAGCTTCAGAACTACTAATTCTTCAAGGCTGCCGCCCCTTTTCTTCTGGTTGATGCCCAGAATTCCTCACAAAATACGGCTTTCAACCTCCAACAAAACAGTCAGTCTGTTCCGTCACAATAGAGCTACACAGCGCTGCTTTCTGCTTCGATTCAGAACTGCTGCTGCTTTGCTGCTCTGAGTTTGTTTCTCGTTTGTTGCTCTCCTTCGCTGCACAGAATATCGCCTCCTTATCAGCTTAATAATCTTCTCCCTAAAAATCTGATTGTTCCCCTTCCAAAATCCACCTAATTTCTGCTAAAATCAGTCGTTTTTTCCTTCTTTTTCGACCACCTTCAGCCTTCTTTTTGGATTCTTTTCTATCCCCAATTTTTGGTTTCCTTCCTCATCTGATTTCATCCTTATCTTTCTCGCTTGATATTTCAATCCCAGAAATTTCGCTCAAGGTAGTTTGTTTTGTGCCTTATAGGCAATAATAGTGAGAGCAAAGAAGAGTTTTGAGCTCTGTGACAGATTGTTATATTTTAATCCCAACAATAGATGTTTACCCAGTAAAAAAATTTTGGGCTTGAAAAACTTGAGAGTCAACCACTTGCAATTTGCTTCTGTTAACCTGAAGTGTCGTAAAATGCAATTTGTACCAATACCTTCTTTCCTACACACAAATAAATAAAATAGTAGTAGTACGTGTCTCGGGAAGAAAATTACTAAATATATCATTAAACCGTTAAATATTAATATAAAATCAAGAGTTTTATAGATATAAATATTATATTTTATGACCACATTAAACTCCCCCAAGCTTATAATTTTGCTTGTCCTCAAGCAAAGACGTGAAATTACAGAGGAGTTAGATTCTTGATATAACAATATGCAACCTGACATGTTACTAGTACTCCACTCTTGCTCAATTACAACTTCAAGCCAAGTATATTGACACATCAAAAACAGCTAAGCATTCTGTAATAATCACTGCACTTTGCTCAATAACAGCGTCAAGTCAAGTATATATGCAGGAGGAAAATCATTTTTATGATTACAAAATCAATTACCAACTCTTAAAACAATTACAGCCTACCTTCCGTCAACAATGTAGTGGAGTAACTCAAAGATCCTTAGGACTTGAAAAAGGATGCAGTGGTGTCAAGGTACAACGAGGTTAGAGAGTGCTTTTGAGTGTGGTAATAAAGATTAAGATTAGCAGAGAAAATCAACACAACAAACACAACATAAGAGTTCATCTCACAGCCCTTAACTTCATGATATTATATTTTTTTTCTATTTTTTTATTATTTTATTTTTGAACGTGTTTCATGACTCTTAATGTCAAGTATCTGACAAGAAACCCATGTAACAAGCTTTCAACCAGTGACTCCGGGTCCAATTGGCCCAAGGCACTAGGTTTTAAGATACCCCTACGGATTTACTAACTCGAGTTACTCAATCACGATACATAAAACATCAAACGTACTTATATGGGTTTTTTTTTTTACCCATACATTGGTACGTAGAGCCTTTAACATGAAACTTTTAAAAAAATAAACTTCACCACCAATTTACATCATTACCACAACGATAATCCAATTTACCCTTCGATATGCTCTACTAATCTGATAGGCAAGTATTTCATGTCTCAAACATTTCGCAAGAAAAGTAGGTCTATAAAGCTCAAATTGGGTTTAACAATGAATCATGTCATGGGTAAGCTTTTTGGCTTATGTGGTGTAAAACTTTGATGCTTAACTCATTTCTTTCTATTTACCCCACCACAAGCTGAGTTCCACCAGGCTAGCTATTGTTTACGGAACCAAATTTTTTATTTATTTTTTTTATTCTTTTTTGCTGCATACATACAAGTCTATCAGCCAAAGTTAAGCATTGTAGAGTGGATGTATTGTTTATATGCAAAGCACTGTCCAAATTTCATTATCAGACTCAATACCATACCATATCCAGAGACATACCAAGAGACCGCAAGAGACTGAATATAATGCATTCCCCCCCAAGCTTAATACACACATTGCCCTTAATGTATGATTGTAAAATAAAAATTAGGGGATAAAAATAGAAAGAGACAAGGAAACGAGCTCTTCGGATAAAGTTGAATATTGTAGGGTACCGACTGTGTAGCCAGGCTGATGGCATCCCCACAAGCTTGAACTTGCTCACGAAGTCTTACTGTAAACACATTGGAGATGCTTAACCGCCCTTTCAATCTTACGATGTCAGATAATCTGGCAGCAAATGTATGTGCTCCATTAAATGTGTTTGGGTGAAGTTTCTTGGATGAGTGACTGTATATCTAGCCTGATGTTATCCCCCAAGCTTGAATATGTTCATATTTTCTTGCTGCAAACACTTTCGGATATAAGCAGGTGTTGTTTCAGCTCAGCTTTAACCCCACCATTGTGTCCAGCCAATCCCACTGTCCTGCAACAACTGATACCAAATAAAAACATAATTAGTTTCCTGAATATTATAGGGGGCTTAAAAATAGGAGCAAACAAATTATCTGAGCTGAATAATTTATTTTTATTTTTTTTAGTTTTTTTTGAAGGAAAACAAGGTAAAAAAAATTATCAGAAAAAATTTCCTAAATTTGGGCTGCCTCCTAAGAGCGCTTTATTTATTGTCGTTAGCTTGACGTCTTTCCAGCGTACTAGTCTTCATAATTTGGAGCTTTTAGCTCCATCACTTCAATGTTCTGGACCTGATAACCCTCATAGTAAGGCTTTAGTCGATGACCGTTTACCTTGAATTCCTTCCCCATCTCCTCACTACGAATCTCAACCGCACCATGGTCATACACCTTGGTAATAATAAAGGGGCCCACCCATCGAGAACGGAGTTTACCAGGAAACATTTTGAGCCAAGAATGGTAAAAGAGAAATTTTTGCCCCACTCTAAATGTCTTTCGTGTTATGCGCTTATAATGGAATGCCTTAGTCTTCTCCTTGTAAATTCTCGTATTCTCAATTGCATCATTTGGATTTCCTCAAGCTCTTGTAACTGAAGTTTCCTTTTCTCACCTGCTGCATCCATCTCCATATTGCATTGCTTCACGGCCAAAAAGCTTTGTGTTCCAATTCTACTATAAGGTGACAAGGTTTGCCAAACACTAGCCTGTAAGGAGACATCCCAATCGGTGTTTTTATACGCTGTTCTGTACGCCCACAGAGCATCGTTGAGGTGGAGACTCCAATCTTTCCTGTTTGGATTCACAGTCTTCTCTAGAATGGACTTGATTTCTTGATTGGAAACTTCTGCCTGTCCATTTGTTTGTGGGTGATACGCAGTGGACACTCGTTGAAACACATTATACTTCTTCAAGATAGCTCCTATTGTCTTATTGCGAAAGTGTGTCCCCTTGTCATTGATGTTGGCTCTTGGGAATCCGTATCTAGAAAAAATATTTGATTTCAATAATTTTGTAACAACTTTAGAATCATCAGTACGGGTGGCTATAGCTTCCACCCACTTCGAGACATTATCGACAACAAGCTAAATATATTTAAAACCGAAAGAAGAGGGGAAGGGTCCCATGAAATCCATACCCCAAACGTCGAAAATTTCACAAAATAAAATAGGAGTTTGGGGCATTTCATTCCTAGGACCTAATGTACTTGTCCTTTGACATTTATTACAACCTTACATATATCATATGTATTTTTGAATATAGAGGGCCAGTAGAATCCGCTCTCTAATACCTTGCGTGCGGTTCTCTTTGGTCCAAAATGTCCCCCACATGCATAAGAATGGCAGAAAGTTAGTATAGAATGAAATTCAGAATCAGGTACGCACCTTCTGATCAGTTGATCATCACAATATTTTCAGAGATATGGGTCATCCCATATGTAGTATTTTGCTATGCTTCGCATCCGGTCCTTTTGTGCTTTGGTTTAGCTAGTTGGAAACTTCCCAGATACTAGAAAATTTACCAAATCAGCATACCACGGAGTTCTTGAGTTCAAGGCATGAATTTGCTCATTGGGGAACTCTTCATTGATTGGGACTTTATCTTCATCAGCTTCAATAACTAACCTGCTCAAATGATCAGCAACACTACTGTTAGAACCTTTTTTATCTTTTATTTCAATATTAAATTGTTGAAGCAATAAAATCCAACGTATTAGCCTAGGTTTGGATACATCCTTTTGACCATAAATATTTCAGAGCTGCATGATCAGTAAACACAACAATTTCAGAACCCAATAAATAAGACCTTAATTTGTTTAAAGAAAAAACTACAGCTAACAGTTCTTTCTCAGTTGTAGTATAATTAGTTTGAGCCGCATCCAAAGTCCTCGAGGCATAGTAGATGACATGGGGAACTTTTCCCACTCGCTGGCCTAGCACTGCCCCTACAGCATAATTAGAAGCGTCGCACATCAGCTCGAACGGGAGCTTCTAGTTAAGTGGTTGTAGAACAGCGGCAGTGACCAACTTGTCTTTCAGCTTGTCAAATGCTTGCTTATGGGCGTCATCAAAGTGGTACTCCACATCTTTTTGGAGTAATGGTAAGAAGGTGTTGCTTCCTATAGTGAATTTGAAGCTAATAGTGAATTTTTGCTATAACCATATGAGGCTTTATTTTTCTAGCCTTCAACCTTTATTGCTTGAGCGGTACATGGATCCTTGACTATCACTTACTTTATCTAGAACTTGATTTTTATCTCCCGAGATCGCGACCGAACCATTTGGGAAGGACAAAGGCATCTTTTCAGGGTGGTTATTTTTGCTTTTCTAGGTTTCGATTTTATATTTTTTGTTTTGGGTTTACATTTTCCTCCTTGCTAACCGTTTGAGCCTTATACGTTTTATTTCTAGCCATATTCCTAGACTTCTTACCATTTGTTTCATTTCTTTCATCTTTGGTTTTTGTGAAACTAGTGGTGATTAGTTTGTTTGGTGATTATAAGTGCAATAGTTTGAAGTTATGAGCTCATTTTGTATAGCAAGTATGTATTGTGTATAAGTTTGTGAATAAAAGAAAATGCAAAGTTGAAAAAGTTGTCCATAGGTAAAAGAGGCGAGGACTATGCAATAAAGTATTAAAAAAAAAACCAAAGCAAAAGCAAATGCTTTAAAGAAAAAAAAAAAAGGAAAAAGACAAATGAAAAAACCATAAAAATATTTTGACGTAAGTGTGATCTCCCTAATTTAGAGCATTAGGGACAATGCTCCATTTAAGCTTGGGGGAGAATTGTTCTTACGCTTTTTGTATATATGGGTGTGATTTTTGCTTTGAATAAGCTTGAAGGTGTGGTGTTTTTGTTTGATGATTACTTGATTATAGTGTTGAGGATTGATCTCCCTAGCAGCTGGCGCGCCATGCGTGCTAGCATGCTGCGCCACGCACCCAGCCACTCGCAGCATTGTAGTAGCCTGGCATCGCCTAGCACACGTACATCACGAACATCACACGAAACGCAGCAGCAGCAGCCCGCATTGTGTACAACGCTTGTTTGCTACGCGGATGCGTGTGCGAGCTGGCCAGCCAGCTCAGCCTTGGTGCTAGGCGCCAGCTGAGCAGCCTTAGCAGCTAAGGCAGCCTGCCAACCAGCTGTGCATGGGCTAGCATGCGGTCAATGGGAAGACCGGTCTTGGGGAGCAAGTGGTGTTTGGTGCCCCCCCTCTTTAGTGGTCCTCACCTAACCTTGCTCACCATTTGCCACTTGGTGCTTGTTGATTCATTTGCATTTTTAATTTGTTTTTGAATTAAAATAAATTGAGCAAAATGTAATTCCCCCACATTGATGGGAAATGGAAAAACAAGACTCCCTTCCTTATAAATAACCATGTTTTGGGTTTGGGAAGAAGCATTTGAGTTGAACTCAATAAGGCATCTCCTTATAAGTGAGAAAACCTTTAAGTTCGTAATACTCTAGTATATCCTTGGTCTAGCCCCGACTAATCTTCGGGGTAGAGACCGCTCGGGTCGGGTAGAGGGTACAAGCTGTCAGAGGCTTACGCACTTGTGAAGCTAGAGCTTTCAAGTAAGAGCTTTTAAGCGAGCGAAGCACGCATCGAGGGTTAGATCGTCTTTTCTCTGTCTCTCTCTTTTGTTGTTTAATTATGTGATTGCATGTTTAGTTACATTAATTAGTGTACGGGTCTTGGGCGGGTTTCATTCCGCGTAGTGTCGGACACTACTAAACCCAATAGCGGTATTGAAGTCATGCTTATTTTAATTATTGTAACTAATAATTAATTGAGGTGATTTAAAATGTATATAAATTTCTGGTTTTGCTTTCTAATTAGATTAGAAGCTCGTTTTAATTAGTTTTAATCTCGTATTTATACTAATTTTGGCTCACGAACCCAGTTTTCGACCCAAAAATAGTGATTTTTTGGGTGGAATCGATGTTCTAAAACATTTTTGACCTTTTTCGAAAACTGTCCGGAAGCCAAAATCCACCCAAAAACATGTTTTTCGAGGGGTTTTTCATTTTTGACGAAAAAATTTTAAATCTTTAAACCTTGATTAATTATGGCATGTTAATGGTAGATTATATGTATGGTTGCATCACTAATCTCCTGCAATAATAAACCTTATTAAGTATGATTATGAAGTCATATTTGGTGCTTAATTTGGTGAGCTTATTTCTCACATAAACTTGAAATTTCACATTTTTGCAAATTAATTGATTCAAGTGTGAATGTTTGAGGTGAATTTGTAATTTTAAAGTCCCTTAAAAATGTTAAAGGTCCAATCTTTAATTGTTTATTTGGTTGGAACTTTGCTTTCTAAATTCCATGTTGAACTAATTTTTTTATTAAAGTCCTAAAAGTTCAAAACTTGTAATTATGTTTGAAACTTTTAATTTTGGTGCATCTTTATATTGGAAGATGTAAACTTTTAAGTTACACAAGTTATTGTTGGAAATTTTTCATTGGATAAATGTGTTCATTTTTCCAACCCATTAATTTTTTGTCAAATCTCATTATTAAATTATGTTTGATTAAATTAATTGTAGTATAATCCTTCAATTTTGTAGCATCAAGATGAACCAATAATAATTTAAAGAACGGTTCTTGAATAATTTTGGTTTGTGCACTAAAATTGAATTTATTTAAGTTAGACTTGTTTTATTTTCATTCTTGCTTAATTTTGGTTCTAAAATAAATTTCGAATCAATTTTACGTCACACACATATCGGGATTGTATCTCGAGAAAAAATCACGCAAATCGAGGCAATGACCGCCCAAGCACACCCTACGGCTAGCTTGGCTGCTCACGCAGCCCACATGTGGCTGCCGAGGTGTGCATGGGGCTGCTCATGCCTCGAAGGGTTGTTGATGTATGGCGTGTTGGGCTAGGTGGATGCTTGTTGCTACACGCATAGTGCGGTGTGTGTGTGTGTTTGGTGCATCGAGGATGCGAGAGTGATGCGCACAAGATGCTATGATAAGGGTGCGTTGGTGCTGCGATGGGTTGATAGGCAGCATAAGCTCGCAGGATTTAGGACCATTGAGGCCATGTCTTGTGTGTGTGCAAGTGCGCTGATGTGGTCGGCGTTACGCGTATGCGGCATTGGAGTCACTCCCACGTGCTTGGGCCACAAGCGGTTGTGCGGGTGCGGCCACGTAAGACACCTTGAGCCTACATGCTAAGCATTTGGGCATCGTAAAGCATAGTTGGGCTATGTGTTTTGCGATTTTTGGCCGTTTTAATTATTTCATTATTTTAACGAGGCTAGGCCTTGGTTGTGCCGGCACTTGCAATATAATTTGGCAAAATTTGGTTTAACTGGCTTAACTAATTGGATTAATTAAGTTGGATGCGGAATTTAGTAGGAGCTTTGCTTATTACTTGAGCTAATTTTATTGCGTTTTAATCACATAATCAGTTAACAACTTTGTTTAGTTTTAATTAGGCGTGTTAATCGGATTAACCACCTAAGTTAGTTACTAGTTTGCGCGTGTTATGCGTTGTTACTTGTTTTTCGTTGTAAAACGCATGGGCCATTCACACATAGTGAATGGATGAACGGAATGTATATTTTATCACAGGTTTTGTGAAAATGGCAACTACTGGGGCCCGATTAGGATAGTAAATATGAACTGCAATCCGTTATATAATTTTGTAAATCTAAATACGGTCTGCGTACTGTTGCGTATTTTTGTACCTTAATATTTAGATTATTCCTAATAATAATAACTAATAATTGCATATTTGGTGGAGATGTCTCAAAGACGGCGTTTCTAAGAAGACAAGCCAAGAGGATGCATCGAAGACCCTTGGAGACTTGAAGATTCAAGGGGTCATGCTAGTTGCCATATGCATCTTTTACTTATGTTTTATATATATAATTTTGTTTATATCTCAATGAATGGTATGATAGATGCATGTTTAGGATTTCAAATGTTGTGATGATTAATTAAGTTCACTTAAATCAATCAACAAAGAAACCCTAGGTCCCTATAAAATTGAGCCAAATTTGCTATTCCAAGAACAACACTTACTGAACTAATACGCGTAGTGATGGGCTACGCTAAAGCGAGGCATCACTACTTCCCTAGGAGCGTACGGTATACTAGGTATACAAGTTGGTCTTGGTTAAGCTCAACGATATCAGTAAGGAGTCGTTAGATGTCGTGGAAATGGAGATAAAACGTCAAGAAAGCATTAGATATGACGTTTTATCAAACCAAGAGTAGCTTGGAGCTATTAGAAATTGGCTTGCTTACCTTAAAATATTAAGTGTTAAGAAAAGCCAAAGCATGCTTAATCACTTTCTGATTTTTGGGATCTTGGAATCGTTTTATTCTCTCCTAAAAGGGACTAATATTAATGCGTGGATAAAATGCTCAATAAGGTTGAATATTTGCATGTATGCTTTAAAATTCAAACTTATTGGTTTTATGAATGGTTTTTCATATCAAATTTTTTCAATTGTAGAATCATGTCTGCAAATAACTCAAACAACCAATTTTCATTACACTCAATTCTCGACAAGGAGAATTTGAGTGGACCAAATTTTCTTTATTGGCAAAGGAACTTGCGTATTGTTCTCATGCAAGAGCAAAAGGAATACGTCCTTGATGAGGAAATGCTCGACGCTCCCAGTGAGGAGGTCACTCGGGCTACCCTTAACCGATGGCAAACTGCCAATCGAGATGTCAAGTGCATCATGTTGACCACTATGTCCAAGAGTTTTTGAGATCATTTTTGAACTTCAGAACATGTTACAAGAGCAGGCCGGAACTGAAAGGTTCAAAACCCACAGGCAGATCCCTTAGAGCAAGCTCAAGAAATGAGAGCCAGTTAGCCCACATGTACTTAAAATGATCGGATTATTTGAGAACATGGAAAGGCTTGACGCTGGGTATTCAACCGAGATGGCAATTGACATCATTCTCCATTCGCTGCACAAAGGTTATGATAAGTTCAAGATGAACTATAACATACACAGCATGGAGAAAACCCTCACCAAGCTTCATTGGATGTTGAAGCAAGCAGAGCAAACGCTCAAGGATGAGGGGAAGCATGACATGCTCATGATTAAAAAGGGCAAGCCATTCAAGTGCTCGGGTAAGAAGATAAGCTTTAAAGGGAAAAAGAAGAAGAATTTCCGCCTAAGTGAAGCGCTGGTATGAGCGACAAGGACAAAAAGGTAGCCTCTTCTAAATCCGATTTCGAATGTTGCTACTGCAAGAGGAAGGGATATTGGAAGTGGGATTGCCTCAAATTCAAGGAAGATAAGAAGAACGACTCCGTTGCTTATATATCAGGTATTTTTGTTATAAACTTAAACTTCGCTAGCAAAACATCATGGGTATTAGATACCGGATGTGGCTCACACCTTTGTTCCAATGCTCAGGGAATAAGGATAAGTAAAAGGCTAGAGAAGGGAGAGGTCAAGCTTCGGGTCGGCAATGGAGCTAGGATGTCAGCCGTATCCATTGGAACTCTCACTTTGTATTTTCCCTCTGGGCTTGTTTTAGAACTTAACAATTGTTATCATGTTCCAAGAGTTACCAAAAACATTATTTCAATTTCGGCGTTCGACGCCAAAGGATTTGAATTTCGGATAAAAGACAATAGGTTTTCATTTTATATCGATAATGTTTTATATGGTAAGGCATATTCAGAAAATGGTCTTTATGTGCTTTCTCTAGACAAACAATTTTATAATGTTAATGATACCACCAAAAGAGCTAAGACCATTGAGTTAAATCAAACCTACTTGTGGCATTGTCGTCTTGGCCACATTAACATCAAACGCATCAAGAAACTTCTTCATGAAGGCATTCTTGACTCATTTGACTTAGAGTCGTTTGAAAATTATGAAGGATGTCTATTAGGCAAGATGATAAAGCAACCATTCTCCAAGTTAGGAGAAAGGGCAAGTGACTTATTAGGTCTCATACATACAGATGTATGTGGACCAATGAGTACACCCGCAAGGCAAGATTATCGATATTTCATCACCTTCACCGACGACTATAGTAGATATGGTTATGTCTACCTCATGTCGAACAAATCTGAATCTTTTGAGAAATTCTACGAGTTTAAGAGTTAAGTGGAAAATCAGCTTGGCGAGAAAATAAAAGCACTTCGATCAGATAGAGGTGGCAAGTATTTGAGCCATGAATTCGACGATCACCTGAAAGAAAATGGCATTCTATCAGAATTAACACCTCCCAGAACTCCACAATGGAACGGAGTGTCCGAGAGGAGGAATCGAACCCTGTTAGACGTGGTCTGATCAATGATGGGTCTTAGTGATCTTCCTATCTCTTTCTGGGGAGTCACACTTCTAATCGCGGCACTAACACTGAACCGAGCTCCGTCAAAAACTGTCCAAAAAGATTTCATATGAATTATGGGTGAAGAAACCTCCAAGGTCGTCTTTTCTTAAGATTTGGGGTTGTGAAGCACATGTCAAGAGATTAATTTCTGACAAACTTCACTCAAAATTTGACAAGTGTTTCTTTGTGGGCTACCCAAAAGAAACCAAGGGGTATTACTTCTACAACAAATCCGAGAACAAAGTGTTTGTTGCTTGTGATGATATCTTTTTGGAGAAGGAACACCTTTCCAAAATGACAAGTGGGAGAAAAATCAAACTCGACGAAGTTCGAGAGGTCGAGCAACAAAGTCAACCTGACAAAACTGACAATCAAAGTGCCTTAGAAGCAGCTAATGACATTGGTCAGAGTCAAACCAACAATGCAAATGCTTAACCTATTACCTTGTGTAGGTCGCAACAGCCTAGATCAGAACCAGACAAATACCTCGGTGTTGTCTTAACCGAAGAACAACACATCCTAATTATGGATGGAGATGAGCCAGCGACGTACAAACAAGCTATGACGGGCCCCGACTCTGCAAAATGGAAAGAGGCCATGAAATCCGAGATGACTCCATGTTTGAAAATCAAGTCTGGGACTTGGTTGATTTGCTCGAAGGTTACACACCTATCGGTTGCAAATGGATTTTCAAGATGAAAACTGACAAAGATGGAAATGTATCTATATACAAAGCTAGAATTGTGGGGAAAGGTTACAGGAAAATTCACGGCGTTGATTATAATGAAACCTTTTCGCCGTTAGTAAGTTTGGTTTTATCAAGAATCCAGATGAATCATGTTTTTACAAGAAGGTAAGTGGGATTGACATCACATTCCTTGTTTTATATGTCGATGACATATTGCTTATTGGAAACAACATTCCAATGTTGGATTTTGTAATGACTTGGCTTGGAAAGTGTTTTTCAATGAATGACTTGGGAGAGGCCCAGTACATATTGGGCATCAATATCTATCAGGATAGTTCTAAAAGGATAATTAGATTGAACCAAAGTACTTATATTGATAAGGTACTGGTACTATTCAACATGTAAGGGGCCTAAAGTGGGCACTTACCCATGTCACATGGCATAACTCTCAGCAAGAAGCAGTGTCCACAGACACCTGCTGAATGAGAGAGGATGAATCAGATTCCATGTGCTTCATTTATTTATCAATCATATATGCCGTGATATGTACCAGGCCAGACGTATCGTATGCCTTCAGTGCTACGAGCCGATACCAATCAGACCCAGGAGAGGCGCATTGGACTGTGACCAAGAATATCCTTAAGTACTTGGAAAGGAACAAGGATAAGTTTCTTGTCTATGGTGGTAGTAATGATTTGGTTGTTGAAGGTTATAACGATGCGAGCTTCCAGACTGACAGAGACGACTCCAAGTCGCAGTCAGGGTACACCACCAAATTTCACAAATGGAGGAGCGTTTAGTTGGAAGAGGTCTAAGCAATGCACCACTGCAGATTCTAAAACTGAATCTGAATACTTGGCAGCTTCTGAAGCAGCTAAGGAGGTAGTTTGGATTCGCAAGTTCATTAGTGAACTTGATGTTGTACCCTCCATCAAGGGTCCGATAGACCTCTATTGTGATAACAATGGAGCTATTGCTTAGGCCAGGGAGCCAAGGGAACATCAGAAGGTCAAACATGTCAAGAGACGATTTCACATGAAAAGGGAATGGAAGTCCGAGGGTGAAATCAGAATTTGTAAGATTGGAACGAACGACAATGTAGCCGATCCACTCACTAAAACTTTTCTACAAGTGAAGCACAACAAGCACGTTGAGGCAATGGGAATCAGGCACGTTGGAGATTGGCTCTGATTTCCCTTTTATGTGTTTTAATTAATTTTGAGGTTTTAATGTAAAACACTATGTTGAACCATTCGTTTTTAGAGTAATTTAATTGATGGAAGATTAATGACCACTTGAGATTAGTCTGTAGTATGATTTATATCATCGTTTCTTGTGATACGAGGACATGATTGTCATAAATCATTTGCACAAGTATTGGTTTGGAACTGTACCGGATCGACCTATGAGATTACTTTAAGAGATTTAAAATCGTCATAATTATATTTCTCATTATAGCTATCGGAACCTCTTTCCTCGACCATGAGTATTGTAAGTTCTCTTGTTTGAGTACTAGTCCGTTTTGATATTGTCAAACGTCTGCCGTAAAAGGGGATTATAACGGCAACACTCGGGCGACTAGGTCCTCTTAGTAAGGGAAGCTAACAATACAAGACTGGGAATGTTCCTCTATTAACAATAGGGAACATGTTTTTGCTGTTTACAAGGCCACTCAAAGAGCGAGACTGTGAAAATGCAAGGCCGTGCTCAGATGGAGTTTAGAAATCATCTGCTTATTGACATTCGAACTCATAAATCGAGAAACACTTCTATACGTAATAAGAATGACGAAGAATCTTACCTTATAGTTCATGAAGAGACATTAAGTGACATAGGAAATGGACTATACACAAACTACACACTTGTCCGGAAGGACAAGTAAGAGATTGAAAGGAATGGTGTTCTTCCAACACGTGTATTATTCTGATAGAGGGTTCGGTATTATTTGGAAGCTAATTCTTCAGTGAGGTCAAGTGATCTGAATGCTTAGGTGGAGGCCGCTTCCAATTAGTAATATTAATGTATAAGTAATATTATAGCTTAATCTTGACTGAACCCTTCGGGTCGCACCCAATCGAGTAACCTATCCGAGATGACATATCAATTTGATTGATTAGATAAGTCATTAGAGTATTAAAAAAATAGTCGTCGGATATCGAGCTTAGAGCGTCGAAACCGAGCGTCATAAGTCAAGTCGAATTTAGGATTCAACGAGACGAGAAATCAAACAAGCGACAAGTACGAGGTAAGCCGTAGCCTCGCATTGGCCTAGCCATGCGAGTGCTAGGCTAGCCTAGGTATTCAACCGCACAGCAAGTGCATGCTGCAAGCCAAGCATGCATATGCGTGCTAGGCTTGCTCGCCGAGCATGCTTGCGGGGCTGGTGTTCATGGCCGCAAGCAAGGTAGCAGCTGGCGCGCTGTGCGTGCTAGTGTGCTAGTATGCCGGGCCTCGCACCCAGCCACTCGCAGCAATTGGGCATCGCTTAGCACACAGACATCGCACAACACACGCAACACAGCAGCAGCACGCATTGCGTGCGTGGCTTGCTTGCTGCGCGTATGCGTACGAGCTGGCCAGCCAGCCCAGCTTTGGTGCTAGTGCCAGCTGGGCAGCCGTGGCAGCCAGGACAGGCTGCCAGCCAACTGTGCGTGGGCCAAAATCCGGTCAATGGGAAGACCGCTCTTGGGGCCTTGCTTGGGGAGAAAGTGGTGTTTGGTCCCCCCCCCCTTTAGTGGTCCTCACCTATTCTTGCTCACCATTTGCGACTTGGCGCTTGTTGATTCATTTGCATTTTAATTTGTTTTTGAATTAAAATAATTTGAGCAAAATGCAATTCTCACACATTGATGGGAAATGGGAAAACAAGAGTCTCTTCCCTATAAATACCCATGTTTTGGGTTTGGGAAGAAGCACTTGAGTTGAACTCAATAAGGCATCTCCTTATAACTGAGAAAACCTTTAAGTTCATAATACTCTAGTATTTCCTTGGTCTAGCCCTCACTAACCTTCGGGGTAGAGACCGCTCGGGTCGGGGCCAGGGTGCGAGCTGTCGGAGGCTTACACACTTGCGAAGCTAGAGCTTTCAAGTAAGAGCTCGTAAGCGAGCGAAGCACGCGTTGAGGGTAAGATTGTCTTTTCTCTTTCTCTCCCTTTTTTTGTTTAATTATGTGATTGCATGTTTAGTTATATTAATTAGTGTGCGGGTCTTGGGCGGGTTTCATTCCGCGTAGTGTCGGACACTACGAAACCCAACAGATCACCCTTTACTTCACGATTTAGGTATACAACCAAATTTCAAATTTTAGCTTACCTTTACCCTTTTCGCCCATACATTACAACCCTTTCCAAGACCTTTTGACCTTTATGGTTGAGTCACAAGTCGGTGGAGGGATATGGGAGTCAAGCCTATGGAGCAGTTTGCATAGTCAAGATGTCGAGTCGCCCTAAAATCTCTTCTTTACCGGTTTCTTCGAGGAATCATTGAGCTACTCACTAGAGGTGGATTTGAAACTAGTAGGGAGAACGCAGTAAGATTGTTTTGGATGAAGGTGAATTGTATCTTATTAGTTCTCTAAGCTTAGCATATTTTATGTTTCAATCAACCTTTGATATCTTGAAACGTGCACTCCCTTATTTGCTTAGAAGAATTACATCCATTTGTGCTTGTACATTTGTAAAATTCCTTTCAAGAGCATATGTTTTCTTTACTTTTCTTTTGATTTCCTTTCATGCTTTGCCTTGTTTGTTTGGTTTGGGAGAGTTATGGGGTAAACTCTTAGGAAACCCTTACGAGAGCATCACTCGTCATCTAGGATGATCTAGGGGTTTAAATGGCTTGTCTTTAATTAGTTGCTAAAATTGACCGTGATTCCTATGAAAGTGATTAGTGTATATTCTCATCTCCCCTTTTCTTTTGTTTGTTTGAATAAGCTTATCATTTTCCTTTGCTTGCTTTTGTTTTGCTCGAGAACGAGCAAAAGTTTAGCTTGGGGGAATTTGATGAGTGCCATTTACGGCACTCATTTGATGAGTTTTTAGGTTGTTTTGACTTTATTTTTCTATCTTTCTTTCTAAATAAATGCTTGGTTTTGTTCATTTTCTCTTTAGTTTCCTTATTCTTTCTTATTTTGTGCTTTTGTCCACTTTTGTGGATTTTCTAGTGATTTCTCCTCTATTTGTTCTCTTTACGTGGTTGTAGGTATTGTACGAGACTCGTGTTTTGATATTAGAGGCTTACCAAGTTGGAAGATGCCTTTGGAGCAAGCTTATAGCATTGGGAAAGCTAAAGAAGTAAGAAAGTGGCATGCTCCAAGTTCTAGCTCTTGCGCTCTATAGCCACACTCTTAGTTTGTTATTTATAGAGGAGACCTAGCTTAACAATTAGGAGATAGGTCTTTGATTCCAATTGATAACTCTTATCATTAGTCTTCATAACCATCGATTAGCTTAACCTTCCTAAGTTGTTGCAATTGTCAAGATTACTTGTTGATCCCCATTCCCTAGTGTTTCATTCTCTATTCTTCACCTTTGACTTCGATCTAGCTTAGGCGCATATTGGAAACATGCATAACCGTTCCTAGTGGTTTGTCCCTTGAGTTACCTTTATACTTGTATATAGGTTTGTTAAGTGAATATAAATTTTGTTTGGCTCTAGGAAGGATTAGTCAACGACCTAGTTTTCCCCTCGTTAGGCCAGCACCAGCAAGCGCGCAAGCACGCTGCTAAAGCAAGCGAGACGCAAGCATGCTGAGCATGCTGCGAGGCTGCCAGTGACTAGCAGGTGGCTTGCACGCTGCTGTGCCTGTGCGGGTAGCACCCACGCATGGCAGTAAGGCCTTGGTGCCTAGCAAGCCGAGCCTCGTGGCTTGGATGTTAGGCACTCGGCTGTTGAGGGCCTATTATTTCGCGATTTTTGCTGTCTTGTTTTAATTAAAACGAGGCTAGGCCACGGTTTTTCCCGGCACTTGCAAAATAATTTGGCAAAATTTTGAGATTAACCGGCTTAATTAATTTTAATTGGATTAATTTTAATTAAGTTGGATAGGAAATTTTGTGGGAGCTTCATTAATCCTTTGAGCTTCATTTTTATTATGTTAATTCACATTATCTAATAACAACTTTGACTAGTTTTAATTAGGCGTGTTAATTGGATTAACCACTAAGTTAGTTACTAGTTTGCGCGTGTTTTGTGTTGTTGCTTGATTTATTTTGTAAAATGCTTGGGGCATTCACTTTAGAAGTGAATGGATGAATGGAATAGATATTCTACTACAGGTTTTAAAAAAATGGCAACTAGTGGGGCATAACAAGGATAGTAAATACGGAATGCGTTCCGTTATGTATTTTTGTAAATCTAAATACGGACTGCGTGCCGTTGAGTATTTATGTACCTTATTATTTAGATTAGTCCTAGCTTTTCTAGATGTTACATAATTGGTGGAGATGTCTCGAAGACGACGTTTCTAAGAAGACAAAGCCAAGAAGTTGCATTGAAGGCCTTGAAGATTTGAAGATTCAAGTTTCAAAGGGTCATGCTAGTTGCTAAATGCATCTTTATTTATGCTTTATATATTTATGCTTGTGCTTATATATAATTGCGATATTAGATGCATGTTTAGGATTTCGAATGTTGAATGATTAATTTAGTTCACTTAAATCAAGCAACATAGAAACCCTAAGTCCCTATAAAATTGAGTTAAAATTTGCCATTCTAAAATAACACTTACTGAACTAATGAGAATAGTAATGGGCTATGCCAAAGCAAGACATTCCTCTTTTCCTAGGAACGTAAGGTAAACTCAACAATATCTGTATGGAGTCCTTAGATGTCGTGGCAATGGAGATAAACGTCAAGAAAGCATTAGATGAGACGTTTTATCGAACCAAGAGTAGCTTAGAGCTATTAGCAATTCGATTGCTTACCTTAAAATATTAAGTGTTAAGACAAGCCAAAACATGCTTAATCACCTTTTGATTTTTGGGGTCTTGGAACCATTTTATTCTTGCCTAAATGGGACAATTGAATGTGTGGATAAAACACTTAATAAGATTGAAAATTTCAAACTTCTTGGTTTTATGAATGGTTTTTCATTGCAAATTCTTTCAATTGTACAATAACATGTGCCCAAAACTCCCCGACAAGTTGGCTTTTAGCCGTAGCTTGGTCAATTTTAAGGAATGGGAATAGGAACTCCGGAAAACTCCACGGAATTGTTCCATGGAGTACATTTGTATACTCACATTCCACGCTTCTACTCGAAGGGAATCATGAGTGATGAAACTCATGATGCATGGTATTCCGATTGCAAGAAAGTCTCACAACTAAGGGCTAATTTCATCCCGAAAGAATGGAAGGAAAAGTTCTCCTCCTATTTTCCGGACATGTTCTTTTAAGCCCTTGACGACATTGTCAATGTGAGAGTCACCAATAGTCTCAATGGCAATTATGATGGATTTGTGTTTGATATGACTAGGTCACTTTCAAACATGAAGATAAAGCCATTAGAAGAGGGTTGCCTTGCCAAGGAGAGGTATTGACTTTGGTCTAGGGTCTCCAATAAAAAATTAAGACCCGGTATGCCCCTCCAATCTCATGTGCTTAGAATGAGTAGGCTCTTCAAGCATATGGAGCTTCTTGGAATCCCATTGGAGGATGAGATGGGGGATCATATCTTGCTTGCATCACTCCACTCGAGCTATGATGCACTTAGGATGCATATAGCTGTCGCGAAAGAGTCACACTCATTAAAAAAGGTGGTACAAGTGCTTCGCAAGGCCAAATCCTATGGAGCAACCAAGATGCCCTTGAAAGTGAAGAAGAAGGAGTTCAAGAACAAATCGAAGATGTGATGCTTCTATTGTGGTGGGAAAGGCCACTACAAGAGGGAATGCAAGATCTTCTGAGAAGATGAGGAAAAGAGGAATATTCTATCTACCTCAGGTATCTTCATTAACACTTGTGTATAAGCTATTCATAGGTATTGGATACCATGTATGACTCACTTTATGCTCCTATATTCAGGGACCAAATAAGAGGCTTCACAAGTGAATATGCGACTACAACCGAACGATGAAGATGGTCCTTCTGCCATGTTTTTAGGCACAATATTTGTCTTTTGGCTTGTAATAGAACTAATTCTCGTTTTATTATGTTTTTCTTTTCATCGAACATATCTTGATCTATGGCGTTGGACGCCGGGTTGTTTTAATCACAAGACTATAACAATGGTTGTTTTGAATGTCTTGCTTATATTTTATGGGATTACACATTTTAAATGTGACTAGACAAACCGGTTTATAATGTTAATGATACCACCAAAAGAGCTAAGACCATTGAATCATATCAAACCTACTTGTGGCATTGTCGTCTTGGCCATATTAACATCAAGCACATCAAGAAACTTCTACATGAAGGGATTTTTGATTCATTCGACTTAGAATCGTTTGAAAACTGCGAAGGATGCTTACTAGGTAAGATGATAAAGCAGCCATTCTCCAATATGGGAGAAAGGGCTAGTGACTTATTGGGTCTTATACACACGGATGTATGTGGACCAATGAGCACATCTGCAAGAAGTGGTTATCGTTATTTTATCACATTCACGGACGACTTTTGTAGATATGACTATGTCTACCTTATGTCGCACAAATCTAAATCTTTTGAGAAATTCAAAGAATTTCAGAGTGAAATGGAAAATCATCTTGGTAAGAAAATCAAAGCACTTCGATCAGATCAAGGTGGCGAGTATTTGAGCTACGAATTCGACGACCATCTGAAAGAACATGGTATTCTCTCAGAATTGACACCTCCAAGAACTCCACAATTGAATGGAGTGTCCGAGAGGAGAAATCGAACTCTGTTAGACATGGTTCGATCAATGATGGGTCTAAGTAATCTTCCTATCTCTTTCTAGAGACACGCGCTTCTAACTGCGGCACTTACACTGAACCGCGCTATGTCAAAAGCTATTGAAAAGACTCCATATGAATTATGGACGAAGAAACCTCCATGGTTGTCTTTTCTTAAGATTTGGGGTTGTGAAGCATATATCAAAAGACTCATGTCTGACAAGCTTGCACCAAAATCTAACAAACGTTTCTTTATGGGATATCCAAAAGAAACAAAGCGGTATTACTTCTACAACCTATCTGAGAACAAAGTATTTGTTGCTCAAGATGGTGTCTTTTTGGAAAAAGACACCATCTTTCCAAAATGACAAGTGCGAGGAAAATCAAAATTGATGAAGTTCGAGAAGGTGAGCAACAAAGTTAACTTGACAAAACTGACAATCAAAGTGCTTTGGAAGTAGCTATTAAAAATGTTCAGGGTCAAACCGACAATGTTCTTAGTCAAAATGACAATACATATGCTCAATCTATTACCATGCGTAGTCGCAAAGGCCAAGATCTCAACTAGACAAATACCTCGGTGTTGTCTTAACCAAGAATCAAGACATCCTAGTTATGGATGAAGATGAGCTAGCGACATATAAACAAGCTTTGACGAGCCTTAACTTTGTAATATGGCAAGAAGCCATGAAATCCGAGATGGACTCCATGTTTGAAATCAAGTCTGGGACTTGGTTGATTTGCCTGAAGGTTACACACCTATCGGTTGCAAATGGATTTTCAAGTTGAAAACTGACAAAGATGGAGTTGTATATGTATACAAAGCTAGACTGTTGGCAAAAGGTTATAGGCAAATTCACGGGGTTGATTATGATGAAACTTTTTCGCCAGTCGCCATGCTTAAATGCGTCAAGATTATCCTAGCAATTGCCGCATATTATGATTATGAGATATGAAAAATGGAATTTTGAAAGAAACTCTGTACATGACCTAGCCGGAAGGTTTTGTAGATCCAAACAATACTGGAAAGGTATGAAAGCTTAAGAAGTCCATCTATGGAGTAATGCTGGAAAGCAGAAGTTGGAATCTGCGATTCGATGAAGCCATTAGTAAGTTTGGTCTTATCAAGAATCCAAATGAGTCTTGTGTTTACAAGAAGGTCAGTGGGAGTGACATTGCATTCCTTGTCCTATATGTCGATGATATATTGCTCACTGGAAACAACATTCCAATGTTGGAGTCTGTAAAGACTTGGCTTGGAAAGTATTTCTCAATGAAGGACTTGGGAGAGGCACAGTACATATTGGGCATCAAGATCTATAGGGATAGATCTAAGAGGATGATTAGATTGAGCCAAAGTACTTATATTGATAAGGTATTGGCATGATTCAATGTGGTGGAAGCCAAGAGAGGCCACCTACCCATGTCTCATGGCGTAACTCTCAGTACGAAACAATGTCCTAAGACACCTGATGAGCAAGAGAGAATGAGTTAGATTCCATATGCTTCGCTTATTGGATCGATCATGTATGCCATGATATGTACTAGGCCGAATGTATCGTATGCCTTGAGTGCTATGAGCCAATGCCAATCAGACCTAGGAGAGGCGCATTGGACTGCGTCCAAGAATATCCTAAAGTACCTGATAAGGAACAAGGATAAATTTTTGGTCGATGGTGGGAGTAAGGATTTGGTTATTAAAGGTTATACAGACACAAGCTACCAGACTGACATAGACGACTTTAAGTCACAATCAGGGTGTGTTTCTGTCTAAATGGAGGAACGTTCATTTGGAAGAGTGCTAAGAAAAGCACGACTGCAGATTCTACAACTAAAGCCGAATACTTGGCAGGTTCAGAATCAGCTAAGGAGGCAGTTTGGATATGTAAGTTCGTTGGTGAACATGGTGTTGTCCCCTCAATAAAAGGACCAATAGACCTCTAATATGATAATAGTGGGGCTATTGCTCAGGCCATAGAGCCAAGGGAGCATTAGAAAGTCAAACATGTCATGAGGCGATTTCACATGATAAGGGAATTGAAGTCCGAGGGTGAAATCAGAATTTTCCAGATTGGAATAGATGACAATGTAGCCGATCCACTCACTAAACCTTTGCCTCAAGTGAAATACAACAAGCATGTTGAGGCAATGGGAATCAGGCATATTGGAGATTGGCTTTGTTTTCCCTGTTTGTGTGTTATAATTAAGTTGTGGAGATCTTAATGTAAAACACTTAGTTTAACCATTCATTTATAGATTAATTTAATTTTTCTGCAAATTATTATTCCAGTTTTATTTAATTGTGGTTTAGAATTAAATAATAAGTCCATTCGATTTGAGAATATTCAAAATTGGGTATCAAGACAATGTCTTGGATAAAGAAACACATATTAAGTGAACGTTGAATATCTTATCTAAATTATCCCTAATCGAGGTCATTTGAAAGTTGGATGACTAATGACCACGTGAGATTATTGTGTAGTATGATTTAAAGCACCATTTCTTATGCTACAAGGACAAGATTGTCATAAATCATTTGCACAAGTATTGGTTTGGAACTATACCAGATCGACCTATGAGAATACTTTAAGAGATTTAACAATCGTCATAAGTATATTGCTCATTATGGCTATCTGAACCTCTTTCCTCAACCATAGGTATTGTAAGTTCTCTTGTTTAAGTACTAGTTCGTTTTGATGTTGTCAAACGACAGCCGTACAAGGGGATTATAAAGGCAACACTCGGGTGGCTAGGGCCTCTTAGTAAGGGAAGTTGACAATGCAAGAATGGGAATTTCCCCCTATTAACAGTAGGGAACATATCTTTGTTGTTTATAAGGCCTCTCGAAGAGCGTGACTGTAAAAATGCAAGGTCGTGCTGAGATGGATTTTAGAAATCATCTGCTTATTGACAGTCAAACTCAAAAATTGAGAAACACTTCTGGACGTAATAAGGATGATGAAGAATATTACCTTATAGTTCATGAAGAGACATTAATTAAGTGACATAGGAAATAGGCTATACATGATCCGTACACTTGCCCGGAAGGACAAGCGGGAGATTGAAAGGAATGGTGTCCTTCGAACAAGTGTATTATTCCGATAGAGGGTTCAGAATTAATTAGGAAAGCTAATTATTCTGTGAGGTCAAGTGATCAGAATGCCTAACTGGAGGCTGCTTCCGTTTAGTAATTTTAATGTAAAATTAAAATTACAGCTTGATCTTAGCTGAATCCTTCGGGTCACGCCTAATCGTGAAACCGAACCGAAGCGACGAATTAATCTGAAGGATTAAATGAGTCTATAGAGATTTTACGAACTAAGACCTCAGATTCCGAGCTTAGAACGTCGAAGTCGAGCGTAGAAAGTTGAGTCGAATTTAGGAATCGACGAGACCAAAAAATCAGTCAAATAACAAGTCAGCGCGCGTGAAATTGCTAGCCTTGATTTGCCCGAGCTTGGCCATAGGCCCAGCATGCATTGGCTAGGCAAGCTGGCCAAGCAGCCATGCGGGCAAGGCTTGCCAACATGGCCGAGCAAACCATGCGTGGCTTGGTTGGCAAGCCATGCCGCAAGCAAGCAGCAGCTTGCCAGTATGCGAGAGCTAGCCGTAAGGTGCGCTAGGCACAAGCTACTAGCACCAAGCACGGTGCGTAGCAGCAGTAGCGCCCAACAACAAAGAAGCTCGCATTTGCGATGCTTGTTGTTGTGGATTGGGCGCCAGCATGGTTGCCTTGGTGCCCAAGGCGGGCTACCACTTGGCGCCACCCCATTGCACCTAGTTTTGTGAAGGGGTGGCTTGTGGAGCAAGGGGAAGGTGGTCCTCCCCTTGTGGTCCTCACGTACTCCCTTGCTCACCTTCTGCCACTTGTTGTTTGATGATTATTTTGGCTTTTTAATTTAATTTGGAATTAAATTAAATATTATTTTTGCTGTTTACCAACTATCCCACATTGAAAGATGATGGAAATCCTTGAGAACTTTTCCCTATAAATACCAATCATTTGGTATTGGGAAATTCACTTGCGTTGGTGAACTCTAAGGGATCTCCAAAAGCGAGAAAACCTTTGTTTGTAAACTCTAAGTTATATTTGGTCTAGCCTCGTCTAAGCTACGGGGTAGGGACCGGTTACGGTTCGGTAGCAAGGGCGTGAACCGTCAGAGGTTCTCGTACTTGCGGAACTTGAAACTTTCAAGTCCGAGCTCATCGGTTAAGTAAAGCACGCTTCTAGGGTGAGTATTCTTTCTCTCTCTTCTCTCTCTTATCTTGTTTTTGTGTTTTTTTGCATGCTTTTTTTATGTTGTAATTATTATGCATGTGATCCGGTTAATGGGTTTTTTTTCTGAGCAATGTTTGACACCGCAAAACCAAACAGTATGTAATTTCATATGCTTGAGTTTGACTAAGTATGTAGTCGCTTTATTCTATGCATGCGGCCTTCGGTATATCAAATGTTCTTGCCCCTAGACAGTTGTTCAATTGGTTTAAAAAAAGGGTTGATTGACTTAGAAACTTTTGATACTTAAAAGAGTATGACTAGTTTCTAAGTCAATCAATTACTATGGTGATTGCCCCAAACCAAGTGGACAATAGTCCATCGAGCAGATGGTAGACTTTTTAGCTTATAGACGGCCATTTACCGTATCTACACCATTGGATAGGCGGTTATCCAACCGTCTGTGTTATAAGATCAAATATTATTGTTAAGTCTTAGACTTAGTCTATAAAATTGTTTCTTGAAAGACCAATTGATCAGAAAACTAGGCAATGCAGACGGCTATAGGGCGCCTTTATCACCTAGGGTAGGCAGTCTGGTACTAGCCGTATGTATCGCTAGGTTCACTTAGAGTAAGTTACCTTCTCATCGAGAAGGTCGAACGGTCCAAGGGTCGTCTGATCAAGGATATTTTAAGTCGTTGAAACTAAAACACCTCTAATCAAACACAAAATTTATAAACCTAAACCTAAGCACTAAACACAAGTCTAGTGGTAAGTCGAGGGTCGATCCTAGGGAGAAGCTAAAACACCGCGTTCAATACCAACAATCAAGCATGCTTGAGGGTTGTATCAAGATTTCATGACAGAGGGTTCCTAATGGAAGGATTATTTGGCTATGTATGTGTGATGTGCGTGAAAGTGACACTAAAGTTAGGCTGCAAAGGCTAAGGGTGTGGAAAAATATTTTGAGAAGAGTCAAATGATGGTGACTCTTAGGCTAGGTAGGCTAATGAAATAAGGATCCAGACCCCAAGTCTAGCTCTAAATGGATAGGGATGAGCATTGGAGATTCATGACATGATCATGCATGAATATGTGATAAATAATTATTATGGCCGCACCCCAATGTGAAGTTGCCTACGTATCCGTTAGGAATTAGGCCGAAAGTAACTCTAGCCGAACCTCGCACAAGTGTGTGTACACCTCAAAGAGGCCTTTTAAGGGTTGTAACGGGGTTAGGCTAAAGGTTGAAGAAGAAGGGATAAAGGCTCAAGACCTAAAATAAGCCCCCAAGGTGTGAAACCTTGCATTTGAATCTTGGTATTTGTATGCTTGAGGTTTTCTCACTTTTGAATCCTCTCTTTTATTTTTTTTTGCATTTGAAATTTGTATTTGAATTTTCTTTGGATAAGTGTGGGCGATCTCGATCATACGGGTCTATCACTCACTTGGCATTCATGTTTCTCAGGCACGGTGTCGAGCACTCGATAAGAGACGCAATCTAAGACGTGTTCATATTAAAGACATTGGAACAGTTTCCCTTTTGCACACTTTTATTGCTTTTTAAACTTTTTAAAATTTTGGTAAAAATCACTCAAGCCTTTTTTACTGGGCTTTGAAAATTGCATAGGTTGCACATTATCCCATCCCAAGGTTAGGTAGATGAGGGTTGAAAAAAAAGGTCAATCATTAGACGAGACTTAAAGTGTTTTATCAAGAAAGGATTGTATATTCGAAAGGGGTAAAGATGATGTGGATACAAAGAGGTGCCTCAAAGGGATGTCATTGGCTGAGAACTTCTGCGAAAGAAGATTTTTGTCCACTGAGACCCCCTTAGAGCTTAAACCAAAGTAATTGTAGTCATTGGAGATTTGACTCAAGCTATCCTTCATACGGTTGATTGTCTCAATTGGTATTTTCTTGTTAGGGTCTTCGACTCGGGTGGTGAGTTCCTTGAGCATTTCAGCAAGACCATTTACAATTTCTTGAAGTTTCTCAAAATCTTCTTGACTAGCTGCCATTCTTATCTTTCTTTTTGTTCGAACTGGTCTATAAAAAAGGAGTATTATATGAAAATATTATATGTGATTAAGCGTCCTTCTTTCCTTGACCAAATGCTGTGGAAAGGGAAATCACGGACACTCATTGTCAATTACTTGACTCATACTCGATTCAACATGCATAGATGGGAAAAGATCATAGTGTATGAGGGGAATGCTGTGTTTGGGGGACGCATGTAAGAGGAAAGTATGTGAATGTGGAAAGTGTGAGGTATGTAATGTATGGAATGTGATGTAAAGGGAAAGAATTCATTTGTGGAATGATATGGAAAAATTCGGGAATATAATGGACCCTCAACTCAAATGAAGGAAAGGACGACTCATGCATGGATCTAAGACATGGTCATGGTGTGAAAAATGTATGTACAAAGTGTGTGCGATGACTCGTGAGTGAAAGTGATATGTGCAAGACTCGTGCAATGACCATGGAACTAAGTATGTGATTACACTCAAGCAAAGACCAAGTTAAGACCTTGTTTACACATTAAATTAATAATAATGGAAATTAGACTCAACACGAAGACTCGGAAAAGAAAAGACCAAACCATCGCGTGGCGATGGAACTCTCGCAGAAAGCTGGTTCCATCGCGGCGTGACAAGACTGTCGCGGCGCGATAGACATGGCGTTTTACAGCACAAACCAAATTTTTGTACCACTATGATCATGCTTTTAAGCATGGTGGCGTCCAAAGGGAAAGAAGTTAGAGATAGAAGAGTCGGCAACAAGTTTTAGGAACTTCAAAACCGTTCACGGGTGTGAAGGTTACACCCCATTTACGATAACGGAGATCGCTAACTCCATAGTGGTCTAAAACCATGATTGGATATTCGGGGATAATGGTACGAATCTAACCTAAAAGACATTGAACCCGCCCTAAATCGACCTCTACTTAATTCTTATGATATTCATGTGCGCTTTCCGATCAACATACATACAATAAATTAATCCTAAGCTTATTTAATCTATGTTGGTTGATTATTAATGCACAATCAAATCTATTATTGGTGATCACTTGAATTAAAATCACATTAACCTAAAATCAAATTATTAATTATCTTATTAAGCGTGATTTTAATTACAAATTCCCTTTAAACCTGCAAGAAGGGTGTGATCAAGCAATAATAATAAATTATGAATAATAAAGCAACATATAACTAATTAACACAACAATCATCATCATAATAAAAGTTATCAAAACATCATTAATAGCAAACCCTAGCATGTCACTAATAATAATAATCAAAGCATTATCCTAAACATGGTACTTAGCAACATGATATTAGAAATATTAGTTAACACCCTAAACATGATACTAGGAATCATAAAGAGCATCGTAACATGTTACTAGGAATTAAAATAATATTCTAAGCATGATTTCTACTCCCAAATCAAAGAATAAGGATAGTAAATTTAATCACCTTGATGCCTCGGCTTTCTTGTTATTAAAACAATAAACACGTTAGTAACTTCAAGAAAGACTAAAATCAATAAAGTAAATAAATCAAATATGAATTTAAATAGAGATTTGGGACCAAACCCTCAGAATTATCAGCCTTTCCCATCGAGGTTGAAGGCAACGTAGAGTATAGTTAGGAGTATTCAAATCTCGTGAAGGAAGTATGGTGTTTGGTTGAAGAGAGTATCAAGGATGTGTTTAGGGTAGGCTAAGAATATGAAGAATTAAGAGAGAAAGAGATAGAGAGAGAGTATTAGAGAAGGTATTGATGATGATTGTTGGTGTTCAAGATTGTTGATGATTGAAAACGGGGTGACACGACCTCTATTTATAAGGAAAAAAGAGGGTCGAAGGATAAGAAAAGAGGCAGAAATCTAATAAAAGTAAAACAAAATCCATCGTGGCGTGACAATTCTATCGCAGTGCGACAAACTTGTCGTAGCGCGATGATGCTGTCTCTCAGCGATGATTTTGAAAAAATAGAATTCGTACGGAATCCGATTTCCTATCGGATTCGGTTAATCAAATTTTCGTACATATTCTTTTTTGACCAGGATTAGGATCATTGAAAAACAAATGTTTTATCCGATATAAAATTCTTAGATCTTTATCTTTTCGAAAACAGGATAAATTAGAACCTTCTCAAGGATTCTAGAAGCTCACAATAAATCATAATGTATTTAGGATCGAAAACAACCTTCTAGAAGATTCTAGAAGCTTTTAATAAATCCTAATTGGTTTAGGAATGGGATTAAGGTATGTGGACCCTCTACATGGTCATTGGGCCGTAGGGTAAGGCTTGGTTCGGGCTTGGTTTAGTATTTTGGCCATAACTTCTTTGTTATAAGTTAGATTTAGGCTTATAATATATCATTGGAAAGCTCTTTTCAAGACCATCCAAGTACACAATAATTGGACTAGGATTATGGACCAAAATAGACTGGTTTGGATGTTTTCATAAAGAGGACACGAAATAAATGATTTTCAAAGACACGAAATGAATGATTTTGGTTTAAAAATCTAAGAAAAGGTTTGTAATATCTAAGGAAATGTTAGAAATGGTCAAGGATAAAGGGAATTCACGAGAATCTTCAACTCTTCACCTAACTCGATAATCAAAAACGTGAAAGGTATTCATCACTGGGTTTGGGTTTTGGGGAGATACAATAAGGTGTCAACATAACCTTTTGGGGTTAGTCTGACGAAAATAGGGGATAGTTTTTTCTTGGCAAGAGGGTTTGGATTGCTCAATGGTGGAAACCTTTGGGTGCAGGTTTTATCATTTGGTTGTTTTGGCTGTAAGGTTAAAGTTTTAGAGCCATCTTGGAAAGTTAAAGGTTCGTGAAGCTGTGTTGGCGTGTTTTGTAATTGAACTAACATAAGGGGATGGAATTGGTAAATCAAGGCTGGCCAAGCTTTATATCATATGACACTAACATAACACATATTATGAAACTTGTGGTGAAACTTACACCTTTGAATTTAACAATAGCATTAATTTTACCATATACATTTTCATATGCATCTCTGTTACAAAAATCATCCGCAGTTACAGGTTTAAGTTCATCTTCAACAAATGTATGGTATGGGCACATGTTAATAGAAGATTTTTCATCAATATGAATGTGATGATACTTGATGTTATGACACATCATTGCATGGTCTAGCGAGTCTTTTACAAAACCCTTTTTGATCAAATCAGCTGGGACTTGGTGAGGATCAAGTTTGAAGATTTCCCTCGGAGCTTTAAAAGTGGTTGAGGCATTTATGATTGTTCTATTAAGATAATCGCTAAAAGCATCACAATACATCAAGGAGTTTGACAGTAAGTCCCAAATGATCTTTTATAATTCTCCTTTCTTGATCTCGAAATCGAACCTTCCCCAAAACTAACCATATTGCACACCGTTGTTGTCATGTCTGGTAAGATTTCTTACCTATGAATATTAATCACACCGCCCGGTTGAAAACCTGATTTTCTAATAGAGTTCTGAGGCAACTTCCCCTATATGTTGTAAACACGATTTTCCCAAAGTAAAGATGAGGTTTTCTAGAACAAGTGTATTATTCCAATAGAGGGTTCGGAATTATTAGAAAGCTAAATCTTAAGTGAGGTTAAGTTATCAGAATGCCTAGATGGAGGTCGCTTCCGATCAGTAATATTAATACATAATTAATATTACGGCTTAATCTTGACTGAACCCTTCGGGTCGCACTCAAATAGAATAACCGATCCGAATCGACAAATCAATTCAAAGGAATAGTCATTAGAGTATTACGAACGAAGACGTTGGATATCGAGCTTAGAGCATCGAGACCGAGCGTCGCAAGTCGAGTCGAATTTAGAATTCGACGAGATGTGAAATCAAACAAGCGAAAAGTTCGATCCTAGCCGTAGCCTCACATTCTCCTAGCCATGCAAGTGCTAGGCTAGGCAAGGTCTCTAACCCATGCGCATCATGGATGCCTAGCATCCCCTAGCACACGCACATCGCAAGGCACAAGAATTGCAAGATGCGTGCATGCATGTAGTGTGGCTGTGCATGCGTGGCTAGGCGCGCTAGCCGTCGCATCATGCTAGGCTAAGCACCAAGCCCTTTGCTAACCAGCAAGCATCGCAAGGGCAGCAGCGTGCTAGGCTTGGTGGGCCTTGCTATCGCAGGCAACGCAGGCATGGTGCCTTGCGTGCTAGCTAACGTGCTAGGGCCTGGCGCCTAGCCTATCATAGCTTCTCACCAAGCAGCAGCACCGCGTAATAGCGTGCTAGACATGCTGGGCTATGCATGCGTACTAGCAAGCAGCACCAAGCAGCATCACGCAACAGCATCGCAGCGATGCATGCTTGCTTGATGGCTGCGCATGTGCTGTCGGCTGGCTTGTTGTGCATGCGTTGCGGGCTGGCTGGCTAGCTAGGCTGCCCAGCCTTGGTGCTAGGTGTAGGTTTCGTAGTGACCCACACTACGCGGAATAAAACCCGCCAAGACCCGCCCCTATAATAAATGCAATTAACAAGCAAAACATAATTTAAAGCATAATAAAGGATAAAAGATTATACCTTTGATGCGTGCTTCGCTCGCAAATCGAGCTCTTACTTCGAAAGCTCAAGCGTCACAAGTGTGAACGCCTCCAATGGCTCATACCCGTGAACCCGACCCAAACGGTCCAAGTCCAGAAGGTTAGTCGGGACCCGACCAATAAAAACTTGGAGTTTTACGAACTTAGAGGTTTTCTCACCTAATGGGAGATGCCTCATTGAGTTCTACTCAAGTACTTCCCATATGCCCAACACTTGGGAATTTATAAGGGAATTCTACTTGATTTCCCATTCTCCCACCAATGTGGGAGAATTGCATATCCATCATGAAATGACAAGCAATAGTTAATCAACAAGTGTCACATGGTGAAGAGAGGTTAGGTGAGGACCACAAGGGAAACCATCACACCTTGCTCCCCAAGCCTAAGCTACCAAGAATCGGTCCCCACCAAACCATGAGCTGTCCGCTTGACCATGGGTGGCTGGCAGCCTACCTTGGCTGCCAAGGCTTCCTAGCTAGCGCCTAGCACCAAGGCTTGGCTTGCTAGCTAGCCAGCTTACGCACATACGCAGCAAACACGCCACGCATGCATTGCGGGCTGCTAGCTGCTGTTGCTCGTGTGATGCGGGTGCTGCTGCCATGCGATGCCCATCATGCATAGCCCATAGCAAAAGCATGCTGTTAAGCGTTAGGCAAGGTCAAGGGGATGATGCTTGGCGCTGCTCGCTAGAAAGCACCTACAGCTACGCACTCGCGCATACACAGCATGCTGCCAGCAATGCGTGTGCTGTACGAAGTTGCTGCTTGGCGCGATGCTTAGCATGCACAGCCCATAGCACAAGCACGCATAGCATGCTGCTGTGCGAGTGCTATGCGTTGCATGCTTGCGGCAAGCTTAGTGATGCGCATGGCATCTCAAGCTAGCCTAGCACTCGCATTGCTCGGCAAATGCGAGGCTACGGCTTAGCTCGAACTTGTCGCTTGTTGATTTTTCTCCTCTCGTCGAATTCCAATTCGACTCGACTTGTGACGCTCGATCTGGACGCTCTAAGCTCGATATCCGACGTCTTTGTTCGTAAAACTGCGACGACTCATCAAAATACTTCGGATTGATTCGTCGTCTCGGATCGGTTGTTCGATTGGGTCCGACCCGAAGGGTTCAGTCAAGATTAAGGTGTAATATTAATTGTACATTTATATTACTGATCGGAAGCGGCCTCCACCTAGACATTCCGATCACTTGACCTTACTGAAGAATTAGCTTTCCGATAATTTTAAACCCTCCATCGGAATAATACACTTGTTGGAAGGACACCATTCCTTTCAATCTCCGACTTGACCTTCCGGAGAAGTGTGCATATAGTGTATAGCCCATTTTCTATGTCGCTTAATGTCTCTTCGTGAACTATAAGGTAAGATTCATCGTCATCCTTATTACGTTCAGAAGTGTTTCTCGATCTCCGAGTTCGACTGTCAATAAGCAGATGATTTCTAAAATCCATCTGAGCACGGCCAAGCATTTTCACAGTCTCGCTCTTCGAGCGGCCTTGTAAACAACAAAGACATATTCCCTATTTGTTAATAGGGGGACATTCCCAGTCTTGTACTGTAAGCTTCTCGTACTAAGAGGACCTAGTCGCCTGAGTGTTGCAGTTATATTCCCTAGTTACGGAAGACGTTTGGCAACATCAAAACGACTAGTACTCAAACAAGAGAACTTGCAATACTCATGGTCGAGGAAAGAGGTTCCGATAGTTATAATGAGAAATGTACTTCTGACAATTCTGAATCTCTTAAAGTACTCTTATAGGTCGATCCGGTGCAGTTCCAAACTAGAACCTGTGCAAATGATTTATGACTACTATGTCCTTGCAACACAAGAAACGGTGTTGTAAATCATACTACACACTAATCTCTAGTGGTCATTAATCGTCCATCTATTAAATGACCTTGATCAGGGATAATTTTTGATTTAAATATTCAGTGTTCACTTAACAGGTGTTTCTTTATCCAAGACATGGTCTTGATACCCTGTTTAAAATATTTTCACAAATCGAATGGACTCATTATTTGATTCTAAACCACAATAAAATAGTTTGTGGAATTTATTAGTAAAATTTTATTCCACCATGAAACCTTTCAACGTTTCATCTTATGATAAATGTTTTTCTTCAAATGTTTCAAGAGTAATACTCTTCATTGAACATTTGTAGAAATCACACCCATATTTAATATGCTTGATTTCTTTCATGCAATTGTGAATGTTGTTGTTCACCTTTTGCATAGGTTTAGTTACAATTTACTTTGCAAATCTCAACATCTTCATTGATGAACACTTTCATAATAAGATGATAGAAGCTGAGAGTGTTATGGATTATCTGGGATTTAGGATTTATTGTCAATGTGACGGCTCCCACTCATTATCATGATTTGAGATTTTCAACATGACAACCTACAATCAACGTTTGGCAACGAACTTTCCAATGAACACCTTTCTTTATTATTGCCTTTAAGGCAACAATATTCTCAACATATATTTCAGTAGAGTTCTTGATGAAGCTTTGCTTTGGATTTTATTCCAAACGACTCACAATGATTTGGGAGACCCTAATCACTTGTGATTATGGAAATTTACCTTAAATTTCCGCACATTATACATGGATCTGCGTCCATGTTACCATTCTCAAGCCACGACGTATTCTAGCTCGTGCTCATAAACGGCTTCCTTATTAAGGATCTAATCCTTGCTAAGGATGTGCTTGCAACATCAATTCTCAAATTACAATTGTTTCTATACGTCAAGAACTTATCTCCTTTTACTTACCAAAGTACTTTGGATTTTCTTGACCATAATCTAACGATTTATTACTTAGATTTGGATTGATTGGTATTTTATACTTCTCATGCTCTAAGCATGTAAGTTGAGTGACAACTCCATATCATAGCATACATGATGGTTTTAATCGCAGAATTATTCCCAATATGTTCCATTCATGTAACCTTTTAGCTCATCCAGTTTCACTGAGTCTTGCTAAACTGTTTGCTATGTGATACGGTTAAAAGTCTCTACTAGAGTATTTCTTGTTTGACCTAGTTCAAACATTTACTTAGTTTTACACATATGGGTCAAAAGCCTTTTCAAGTCCTTCATGTTTAACACGGTAAATTCCTCTACTCGTTTAAACATTTCATTAAGTCTATCCAATAGATCTTAATTCCCACTATGTACTAAGTGTCGCCTTTTGCTTGGTCCATTGTCGAAAATCCTTTCAAACCTAAGCATTTAGAATTTGATAGTCATTTCACAATAGAGTTCACAAACTTCTTGTTGGATCATACAAGATTGTCCCTTGCTCCCACTAAACTTCTTGTTTATAAGAATTTCTATGATTCTCCATTAGCCAAACCTTTTATTAGCTTTATGAGAATGCATGTTCCAATTCCTACATGTAATGCTTTATTTAATCCCACAATGGATTTCTTGAGCTTGCTTTCAAATCTAGCATTTATTTAGAATTACAAAACCCTTAGACTATTTCCATAGTCTCTTCCAAAATCCAATTTTAGGAAGGCGGTTTCGTATTTTGCCATATTTCATATGCGCAATTTTACTAAAACAATCACGAAAAGACTTTAGCATTCCGATTGGTGAATAGGTTTTTATTAAAATCAACGCCGTGAATTAATTGTATCCTTTTCAACCAATCTAGCTTTGTATGCTTATGCATTTCCATATTTGTCAGTTTTCTCCTTGAAAACTTATTTGCAATTGATGGGTCTGTCACCCTTCACGCAAATGAATCAAGTTCCAAACATGATTTACAAACATGGAGTCTATTTTGGATTTTATGGTCTCTAACTATTATTTGGAATTTGGATTTGTCGTAGTTAATTTACAAGACACTATTCCTTCACCATCCAATGGTGAATAGTATGCTTGTAAGTCTTAGGTTTATTTATTGGATTCAATCCAAGCCTTTGGTGAATTTTATACTTATATGGGGTAATAGGTTGAGCACTTACATTGTCTGTTTGATTCTAACCAATCTTATCAGCTGCTTCTAAAGCATTTTGATTGTCAGTTTTATCAAGTTGACACGGTTTCTCGTCCTCTCGAACTTCGTCGAGTTCGATTTTCCTCCCACTTGTCATTTTGGAAAGGCGTTACTTTACAGAAAGACACCATTTAGAGCAACAAATACTATGTTCTCAATTAGGTTGTGGAGGTAATGCCCATATTCTCATTTGAATACTTACAAAGAGACATGTATATTGTCTTTGGGTAAAAGTTCGTTGTGAAACAAACAGCTAGCTCCTTCTCGAGCTATTTTAGCCCTTATTGAGCCACTTAGCTCCCACTGAGTTAATGAAATCCCACTGAGCTAAGAGCCCTAGACATATACTTGAAAAGACGCTAGAAACTATTTCTATCCATAACTGAATATGGTGTCCTTTCTTAGCTTAGACACTTTTGATTAGTGTAACATTAGTCATTTGTGCAAATCTTTAAGAACTTTATAGGAAGGGATGTGATCCATCATCATTCGAGTCATTTCCAAATGGCATCGAGTTCTCTGTCAAGACACACTATGTTCTGTTAGAGCTCTTTATGAAATTTCAATTTTCATAAGTTTGATATGATCACACTTGGCTCAAGCAGACATCACTTGATCTAATCTAGATATTTTGATATCTTGCCAAGTCGATTCTATACTTCACTGAACATTTGAGCTACTCGAGGTCCAGTTTGCTCACATTTGATGAATATAGCTATATTCTTGCAAATTCTTGTGAGACATTGAAGTAATGAATTCCTTTTAGCTTTCGGAGTCATTTGTCTATACCAAGCACAATAGCTCCTTTGTTTGTCTATTTCAACAAGTAAGACTTTCTTTTCTTAGAACGATTCCGAATCGATTATCTATCAAGATTCTATCTAATAAATCCTTGAGTACGTTCTTGTTGTTAGTGACGTTGCTAAAGGGTTTGGAACACAAATCATGTCCATGACTTGAACTTTGTGAGTTTCATGGTTGGGAAATGTTTGTTTATAATCAAGCATTCTTGACTCATGGCTTATGCGACCATGTCATTCAAGTAAACCTAGCAACTATTGCTTTTACTTTTGAATGTGAGTCTTTCCATGTGTAAATGGATCGTTTGCTGATTATGGAACACAATAACCACTATTTGTTCCAGCCTTGGCTTACAAGGACTTTAAACAAAACTAGTGACCTTACAACTGATGTAGCATTACTTGCTTCATTCTAAGTTTGTAAGTCAATAACTTAGCTAGTCTTCAACGGTTTGAGGTCACTTTCAAAGTGGAACACTCAAGTAGTATCCAATACTTGTGAAGATAGAGAGTTGCTAAGTTGGCCATAATAACATGAACTCAAAGGTAGAAAAGGAATCTCATTCTTTTCTTTGTTCCTTGTTTCCTATATTTCTTATAGTACATCATCTCATAACTTTAAGAATCATTTCTTTAAGTTCCTCGACTTTTATACTTTGTTATGCATAATTAACCATCTAATGCGCCGCAAAACAAAGTTCTATCTTTTCAACTTATTCATACCTGAATTACTTCATCAATGAGTCCTACTCATAAGCGCATGAAGTGAAAAGATATGTTGGTTTATCAACTATTGATAATTTTTTTTTTTTTTCAGCTCAATATTTCATATTTGTCAAAACTACGTAGTATTTTGAAATCATGATATCCAATCGTCCTTTCGGACTTTAGTCGTTTATAAGAAGTTGTATCTTAGAAGTGCCCTTTTCTTTCTTTGAGAACCATTCTCGAAAGATTTCTTTTACCAATCAATGGAAACAATATAATTTGATTAATAATTCTACTAATATATAAGTGCAAAGTTTAACCATTTGTCAAGATCTTAATAAGTTTGAAGTTCAAAACATACATGTAAATTTTCAATCTTATTATGCGTCTTATCCACGCATTGAAAAATTGTCCCTTTTAGGCGAGAATAAGACGATTCCAAGATCCCAAAAATCAGAAAGTGATTAAGCATGTTTTGGCTTGTCTTAACACTTAATATTTTAGGGTAAGCAATCCAATTGCTAATAGCTCCAAGCTACTCTTGGTTCGATAAAAACGTCGCATCTAATGCTTCCTTGACATTTTATCTCCATTGCCACGACATCTAAGGACTCCTTACTGATATCGTTGAGCTTAACCAAGACAACTTGTATACCTAGTATACCTTACGTTCCTAGGGAAGTAGTGATGCTTCGCTTTGGCGTAGCCCATCACATACGCGCATTAGTTCGGTAAGTGTTGTTCTTGGAACGGCAAAGTTTAGCTCAATATTTTAAGGGACCTAGGGTTTCTATGTTGGTTTGATTTAAGTGAACTTAACTAATCGTCGCAACATATGAAATCCTAGACATGCATCTAACATTCATATATAACAATAATATATAGAGCATAAATTGATGCATTTGGCAACTAGCATGACCCCTTGAAATCTTCAATTTCCATGGGTCTTCATCTTGGCTCGTCTTCATCGAAATGCCGTCTTGAGACATCTTGGCTAAAATAAAATAACTAGCTAGTACGAAAAAGATTAATCTAAAGTACAAAAATACTTAACGGTTCGCAGACCGTATTTAGATTTACAAAAATACATAACGGAACGCAATCCGTATTTTCTATCCTAGTCAGGTCCTACTAGTTGCCATTTTCAATAACTTGTTTTGAAAACAATCTTTCATTCACCCATTCACTATTTGTGAATGGCCCATGCATATTACGAAATACATAATTAAACACGCAAAACTAGTAACTAACTTAGGGTGGTTAATCCGATTAACGCGCCTAATTAAAACTAGTCAAAGTTGTTTAATCCATTATTTCTAAAAGCAAATTGCTCAAGTAATCAACTAAGCTCCCACTAAATTCCGCATCCATACTTAATTAATCCGATTAATTAAGTCGCCATAACCCATAATTTGTCAAAATCAAAAAATTTTGCAAAAGCCGGAAAAATCGAGGTCTAATCTTGTTAAAATAATCACATAAATTATTTAAAACGGCAAAATTTTGGAAAATACATAGCCCATGCATCCAAAAACAGCCTACACAAAATCGAGTGTCTAGCATCATGGCTGCCGCTGTGCTGTGCTTGGGCGCAGGCAGCCTGCCTAGCAAGGCATTGCTGCGCCTACTAGCACCAGCAAGCATCATGCTTGCATGCTAGCATACGTGCATGTGTGCTGGCAGGTGTGGCTGGCCTGCTGTGGCTTGCTGCCTCGCTGCCTAGCAGCACTTGCGAGCAGTGCCCAGCAGTCACACACCACACACAGCAGCACGCTTGGTGCACTATGCTTGCTCCCCACACAGTAGCAACACAGCGAGGTGGGAGCACCACCATGCGCACCAAGGTAGCCACATGTGGGCTGCGAGAGCAGCCCAGCTAGCCTTGGTGATGCTTGGGTGTCTTTTGCCTCGATTTGTGCGCTTTTGACTCGGGATTTTAATCCCAATATTCGTGTGAGTTAAAATTAATTCTAAATTTATTTTAGAATCAATTTAGAGCAAATGAAAGTGAAAATATAACAAGTCTAACTTAAATAAATTCAATTTTAATAGTGCACAAGCCTAAATTATTCAAGAACCATTCTTTGAATCAATTTTATGTCTAACTTGATGCAACAAAATTGAAGGGCTACATCCATAGTTAATTAAACCAAAATGCAAATTAATAAGGAAAATTTAACATAAATAGACAAACCTTTGGGCGGTTCTTCCATATTGGACTAACCTTTAAATGTGCCCATATTAGACACAAGTTTAACATTTTTCTCCCAAAATGGACCAAACAGGTTACCTTACTTGTTATATCAGGTAAAATTCCACTTGTCATTATATCGTTGGTAAAGTGTTTTTTTTTTTTCATTTTTAAATTTTGATAGTATTTACCACAAAAAAAAAAAAAAAAAAAAAAAAAAAAAACAAAAACACCCTTCCCACTACAGCCAGCCCCCTCCCCTACTAGAGGCCAACCAATTCCCTCGGCATCGGCGACCTTTAACGCCGCCGGAATTATCACCACCTACACCTTAACCTTCACCACCACCATTTCCACCCACTACACCACCACCTATGTACACCACCAGCAACAGCCACCATAAAAACCACCATACCAACAACCAAAACCACCGAAATCACCATACCTACCAACCAAACCACCATACTAACCCACCAAAAACATCGAAACCACCATACCAACCCACCGAAGACAGAAAAACACCATACCAACCACCAACCACTAACCAACCCACCAAAACCATCCAAAAACCCACACCCAAAACCTGGCATAACCATCCTCTCACCACCACCACCAAGAACCGAATTCCACCCCACCCAACTCGCATCCACACCGCGAAGCTACCCCACACCACCCCATAACCACCACCGCACCTTTCCTCTGAAATCATCCCATCTTCCCTTAATTTCTAAATCTTCCAATTTTTGTTTCTTTCTACATCAATTTCTCACTTTTAGTTTTCAGCCACCAAATAATCGAGTTGGGCCACCATACCAATTATTATCATCGTGAATAAAAATTCTGAAGAAAGCTTAGAAAGCACTACTTTTTCCCTCAAGAGGTCATTAATTAGGTCTGTAGCAAGATGGGCGGTATCCATCAGTTGACCATCATCAATCCAACCTCTTGAATTTGACTACTGTAAAATGGGAGTTGAATGGAGAAGGGGAATGGTGGCTGGAAAGGGAGGAGAGGTGGAGGAGGGGGTGTTGGCAGTGGGGTGAGGGGAAAGTGTTTTTTATTTTTTTTAAATTGTATTTTTTTAATTTGAAAAAATAATTAAAGGTTTTTAATTAAAAAAAATGGCCGGTTGTATAGGTCATTGGTCATTTGGGTTCATTTTGGGAGAGAAATGTTAAACTTGTGTCTAATATGGGCAGATTTAAAGGTTAGTCCAATATGGAAGAACCGCTCAAAGGTTTGTCTGTTGATGTTAAATTTTCTAATTAATAATGGATTTGAAAAATGGGAGTTGGAAAAATAAATTAACCATCTAATGATAAAAATTTTCCAACTTTCATTACTTGTGTAAAATAACAAGATTACATCTTCCAATATGAAGATTAATAAAAAATTTACTCACAAGTATTTGAACTTCATGGATTTTAATCAACCAAAATGAAAATTCCAAACTTTGTTCAATATGGAATTTAGGGTTAGAGTTCCAATCATTTAAACCTTTAAAGATTAGAACTTTAACATACTTGGAAACTTAAAATTACACATTCACATCAAACATTCACACATTAATGCAATTTATTTGCATAATTGTGAAAAATCAAGTTTGTGTGAAAAGTAGCATATCAACTCAAGCACTAATTAAAACTCCATAATTATGCTCAAGGATAATTAAAATAGCAGTATATTAGGTATGCAATAATGCATTTAATCTAACCTTGTAATGCTTGCAATAATCAAGGCTTAAAAAAATTTAAAATTTTCATTGAAAAACGAAAAAAACCTTAAAAACATGGGTTTCTGGTTCGAGTTTGGCTTCTGGACAGCCCTTGAAGAGGGTTCATTCTGTTTCAGAATGTCGATTCCATCCAAAAATCACTATTTTTTAGCCAAAATCTGGATTCGACAGCCAAATCGATAAAAATACGAGTTTTAAAATTAATTAAAATGAGCTTCTAATCTAATTAGAAAAGTAAAACCAGAATTTAAATATTACATTAAAACACCATAATTAATCAATAATTGTAAAAATTAAAAGGAGTGTGGCTCCGATACCGCTGTAGGTTTCGTAGTGACCCACACTACGCGGAATGAAACCCGCCAAGACCCGCCCCCATAATAAATGCAATTAACAAGCAAAACATAATTTAAAGCATAAGAAAGGATAAAAGATTATACCTTTGATGCGTGCTTCGCTCGCAAATCGAGCTCTTACTTCGAAAGCTCGAGCGTCACAAGTGGGAACGCCTCCAATGGCTCATACCCGTGAACCCGACCCAAACGGTCCAAGTCCAGAAGGTTAGTCGGGACCCGACCAATAAAAACTTGGAGTTTTACGAACTTAGAGGTTTTCTCACCTAATGGGAGATGCCTCATTGAGTTCTACTCAAGTACTTCCCATATGCCCAACACTTGGGTATTTATAAGGGAATGCTACATGATTTCCCATTCTCCCACCAATGTGGGAGAATTGCATTTCCATCATGAAATGACAAGCAATAGTTAATCAACAAGTGTCACATGGTGAAGAGAGGTTAGGTGAGGACCACAAGGGAAACCATCACACCTTGCTCCCCAAGCCTAAGCTACCAAGAATCAGTCCCCACCAAACCATGAGCTGTCCGTTTGACCGTGGGTGGCTGGCAGCCTGCCTTGGCTGCCAAGGCTACCCAGCTAGCGCCTAGCACCAAGGCTGGGCTTGCTGGCCAACCAACTTACGCACACACGCAGCAAGCACGCCACGCATGCATTGCGGGCTGCTGGCTGCTGTTGCTCGTGTGATGCGGGTGCTATTGCTATGCGATGCCCAGCATGCATAGCCCATAGCACAAGCATGCTGTTGTGCGTTAGGCAAGGTCAAGGGGCTGATGCTTGGCGCTTCTCGCTAGCAAGCACCTACAGCTACGCACTCGCGCATACATAGCATGCTGCCAGCAATGCGTGTACTGTACGAAGTTGCTGCTTGGTGCGATTTTACCATGCACAGCCCATAGCACAAAAGCGCATAGCATGCTGTTGTGTGAGCGCTATGTGTTGCATGCTTGCGGTAAGCTTAGTGATGCGCATGGCATCTCAAGCTAGCCTAGCACTCGCATTGCTCGGCAAATGCGAGGCTACGGCTTAGCTCGAACTTGTCGCTCGTTGATTTTTCTCGTCTCGTCGAATTCCAATTCGACTCGACTTGCGACGCTCGATCTCGACGCTCTAAGCTCGATATCCGACGTCTTTGTTTGTAAAACTCCGACGACTCATCAAAATCCTTCGGATTGATTCGTCGTTTAGGATTGGTTGTTCAATTGGGTTCGACCCGAAGGGTTCAGTCAAGATTAAGCTGTAATATTATTTGTACATTAATATTACTGATCGGAAGCGGCCTCCACCTAGACATTCCGATCACTTGATCTTACTGAAGAATTAGCTTTCCGATAATTCTGAACCCTCTATCGGAATAATAAACTTCTTGGAAGGACACCATTCCTTTCAAGTGCCAGTTGGCAGCCTTGGCAGCCAAGCCACGCTGCCAGCCCGCCAAGTGGTGGTGTGGACCGGTTTTGAGTGGGGACCGATTTCAAGGGCCTTGGTTGATGAGCAAAGTTATGGTCCCCCCCCCCCCCCGTAAATGGTCCTCACCTAATTCTTCCTCTCCCATTGTCACTTGTAGCTTGTTGATAAATTTAGTATTTTATTTTGTTTTTGATTAAAATAAAGTAATAGAAAATGCAAATTTCCCACATTGATTGAGAATGGGAAATCAAGGTTCATTTCCCTATAAATATCCAAGTTTTGGGTTTTGGGATGAACACTTGAGTGGAACTAAAAAGGCATCTCCTTAGTAAAGTGAGAAAACCTTAAGTTCGTAATGCTCTAGTTTTTATTGGTCAAGTCCCAAGTAACCTTCTGGACTAAGACCGTTTTGGTCGGGTCGAGGGTGCGAGTCGTAGGAGGCCCTTGCACTTTCAAGGCACGGGCTTTGAAGTAAGAGCTCGTGAATCGAGCGAAGCACGCGTCTAGGGTAAGAATGTCTTTTCTCTTTCTCTCTTTCATGTTGTTAATTATGTGATTAAATATTTAGTTGCTTTAATTGGTGAGCGGGTCTTGGGCGGGTTTCTCTTTTGCGTAACTTTAGACGCTACGAAATCCAACAGCGGTGTCGGAGCCGCGCTCATTTTAATTATTGTAACTAATAATTAATTGAGGTGATTTAAAATGGATTTAAATTCTTGTTTTGCTTTCTAAATAGGTTAGAAGCTAGTTTTAATTAGTTTTAATCTTGTATTTTACTAATTTTTGCCTACGAACCTAGATTTCGACTCAAAAATTGTGATTTTTTTGGTGGAATCGATGTTCTATATCGTGTTTGACCCTCTTTGAGAACTATCCAGAAGCCAAAATCCACCCAGAAACATGTTTTTCGAGGGGTTTTTCGTTTTAGACGAAAAATTTTAAATCTTTAAACCTTGATTAATTACGGGTTGTTAAAGGTAGATTAAATGTATGGTTGCATCTTTAATCTACAGCAATTATAAACCTTATTAAGCATGTTTATGAAGTCATAATTGGTACTTAATATGGTGAGTTCATTTTTCACATAAACTTGAAATTTTCACATTTTTGCAAATAAATTGTTTCAAGTGTGAATGTTTATGGTGAATTTGTAATTTTTAAAGTCCCTAATATTTTAACGATCCAATCTTTAATTGTTTATTTGGTTGGAACTTTGATTGCTAAATTCCATGTTGAACTAATTTTTTGATTTAATCATTTTTTAAGTTGATTAAAGTTCAAAACGTATTGTTGAAATTTGATTAATTTTCATATTGGAAGATATAATTTTTCAATTATACACAAGTTATTTTTGGAAATTTTTCATTGGATGAAAGGGTTTATTTTTCCAACCTCCTTAATTTTGTCAAATCTCATTATTAATTTATGTTTGATTAAATGAATTATTAGTGTAGCCCTTTAATTTTGTAGCATCAAGATAGACCTAAATTGATTCAAAGAATGGTTCTTGAATAATTAGGCTTGTGCACTATTAAAATTGAATTTAATTAAGTTGGACTTATTTTATTTCTCATTTTGCCCTATATTGGTTCTAAAAAAAATTTAGAATTAATTTTATGTCACACATATATCGGGATTAAAATCCTGGGATAAAAGCACGCAAATCGAGGTAAAATCACCCAAGCGCCACCAAGGCTAGTCGGGTTGCTCACGCAGCCCACATGTGGCTGCCTAGGTGCGCATGGTGGTGCTCCAACCTCAACATGGTGCTGCAGTGTGGCGGGCTGGGAGTGTGCACTGAGTGCGTGCTGCTATGTGGCGCAAGGGCTGCTGGACTTTCCTCGCAAGAGCTACTGGGTAGCAAGGCAGCGAGCCCCAGCTGGCCCAGCCACACACTGCCAGCGCCAGCACGCATGTTGTTAACTGGCTTAATTAATTGGATTAATTAAGTTGGATGCGGAATTTAGTTGGAGCTTTGTTAATTGCATGAGCTAATTGCTTCTTAATCACATAAAATATTTAACAACTTTGACTATTTTTAATTAAACGCGTTAATTGGATTAACTACCGAAGTTAGTTACTAGTTTGCACGTGTTATGCATTATTACTTGTTTATCGTTGTAAAATGCATGGACCATTCATATTTAGTGAATGGATGAATGGAATGTATATTGTTTCACAGGTTTTGTGAAAATGGAAACTAGTGGGGCCCGACTAGGATAGTAAATACGGACTGCGATCCGTTATGTATATTTTGTAAATCTAAATACGGTCTGTGTACTGTTGTGTATTTTTGTACCTTAATATTTAGATTATTCCTAGTCGTAGCAGCAAGTAGATGCTTAGTTGACGGAGATGTCTTGAAAACGACGTTTCTAAGAAGACAAGCCAATGAAGTTGCATCGGAGACGAACCTTGAAGATTTGAAGATTTCAAGGGGTCATGCTAGTTGCCAAATGCATCTTATACTTATTATTTTTATATATATTGTGTTTATATATGATTGAATTGTATGATAGATGCATGTTTAGGATTTTAAATGCTGCGATGATTAATTAAGTTCACTTAAATCAACCAACATAGAACCTTAGGTCCCTATAATATTGAGCCAAATTTGCCATTCCAGGAACGACACTTACCGAACTAATGCGCGTGGTAATGGGCTACGCCAAAGCTAGGCATCACCGCTTCCCTAGGAACGTAAGGTATACTAGGTATACAAGTCGTCTTGGTTAAGTTTAATGATATCAGTAAGGTGTCCTTAAATGTCGTGGCAAAGGAGATAATATGTCAAGGAAGCATTGGATACGATGTTTTATCGAACCAAGAGTAGCTTGGAGCTATTAGAAATAATTGGATTGCTTACCCTAAAAGTTAAGTGTTAAGACAAGCCAAAACATGATTAATCACTTTTTGATTTTTGGGATATTGGATCGTTTTATTCTCGCCTAAAAGGGAATGTTAATATGTGGATAAAATGCTCAATAAGATTGAGATTTTGCATGAATGCCTTAAATTTCAAACTTATTGTTTTCTGAATAGTTTTTCATATCAAATTCTTTCAATTGTAGAAACATGTCTGCAAATAACTTAAACAACCAGTTTTCATTACGCTCAATTCTCGAGAAGGAGAAGTTGAGTGGGCCAAATTTTCTTGATTGGAAAAGGAACTTGCGTATTGTTCTCATGCAAGAGTAAAAGGAATACGTCCTTGATGAGGAAATTCCCGACACTCCCAATTAGGAGGTCACTCAGGCTGCCCTTAACTGGTGGCAAACTGCCAATCGGGATGTCAAGTGCATCATGTTGCCCACTATGTCTCTGGACCTTCAAAAGACTTTCTTTGAAAAGGAGACGGCTTATGAGATCATTTCTGAACTTCAGAATATGTTCCAAGAGCAGGCCCAAACTGAGAGGTTCAAAACCCACAGGTAGATCCTTGAAAGCAAGCTCTAGAATGGAGAGCTTGTCAGCCCGCATGTTCTTAAAATGATTGGATTATTTGAGAACATGGAAAGGCTTGATGCTGGGTATTCAACCGAGATGGCAATTGACATCATTCTCCATTTGCTGCACAAAGGCTATGCTCAGTTCAAGATGAACTATAATATGCATAGCATGTAGAAAACTCTCGGCGAGCTTCATGGTTTGTTGAAGCAGGCCGAGCAAACCCTCAAGGATGAGGGAAAGCATGATATGCCCATGGTGAGAAAGGGAAAGCCATTTAAGCGCTCGGGCAAGAAGAGAAGCTTTAAAGGGGAAAAGAAGAAGAATTTTCCGCCTAAGTCAAGTGTTGCTAAGAGTGGAAAGGACAAGAAGGTAGCCTCTTCTAAATCCGATTGTGAATGTTTCTATTACAAGATGAAGGGACATTGGAAGCGGGATTGCCTCAAATTCAAGGAAGATAAGAAGAACGGCACCGTTGCTTCTTCGTTAGGTATTTTTGTTATAGACTTAAATTTCGCTAGCAAAACATCATGGGTATTAGATACCGGATGTGGCTCACACCTTTGTTCCAATGCTTAGGGACTAAGGATAAATAGGAGGCTAGAGAAGGAAGAGGTCGAGTTTTGGGTCGGCAATGAAGCAAGGATGTCTGCCGTGAACTCTAAGTTTGTCTTTTCCCTCTAAGCTTGTTTTAGAACTTGACGATTGTTATCATGTTCCAAGAGTTACCAAAAACATTATTTCAATTTCAGCGTTGGACGCCAAGGGATTTGAATTTCGAATTAAGAACAATAGTTGTTCATTTTATTTCGATAAAGTTTTATATGGTAAGGCATATTCAGAAAATGGTCTTTATGTGCTTTCTCTAGACAAACAAGTTTATAACATTAATGATACCGCCAAAAGAGCTAAGACCATTGAGTTGAATCAAACCTACTTGTGGCATTGTCGTCTTGGCCACATTAACATCAAACGCATCAAAAAACTTCTTAAGGAAGTTATTCTTGACTCATTCGACTTAGAGTCGTTTGAAAATTGCGAAGGATATATGTAAGGCAAGATGATAAAGCAACCATTCTCCAAGTTAGGAGAAAGGGCAAGTGACTTATTGGGTCTAATACCTTACGGATGTATGTGGACCAATGAGTACACCCGCAAGGCATGGTTATAGATATTTCATTACCTTCACGGACGACTATAGTAGATATGGATATTGCTACCTTATGTCGAACAAATCTGAATCTTTTGAGAAATTCAAAGAGTTTCAGAGTGAAGTTGAAAATCAGCTTCGCAAGAAAATCAAAGCACTTCGATTGGATCAAGGTAGCGAGTATTTGAGCCATGAATTCGACGGTCACTTGAAAGAAAATGGCATTCTTTCAGAGTTGACACCTCTCATAACTCCACAATGGAACGGAGTGTCCGAACGGAGGAATCAAACCTTGTTAGACATGGTTCGATTAATGATGGGTCTTAGTGCACTTCTTATCTCTTTCTGCGGACACGCACTTCTAACACGCACTTCTTAAAGCTGTCAAAAAGACTCCATATGAATTATGGACGAAGAAACCTCCACTGTTTTCTATTCTTAAGATTTGGGGTTGCGAAGCATTTGTCAAGAGATTAATTTCTGACAAACTTCACCTAAAATCTTACAAGTGTTTCTTTATGGGCTACCTAAAAGAAACCAAGGAGTATTACTTCTACAACAAATCCAAGAACAAAGTGTTTGTTTCTCGTGATGGTGTCTTTTTGGAGAAGGAACACCTTTCCAAAATGACAAGTGGGAGGAAAATCAAACTCGACGAAGTTCGAGAGGTCGAGCAACAAAGTCAACCTGACAAAACTGACAATCAAAGTGCTTTAGAAGCAGCTAATGACATTGGTCAGAGTCAAACCGACAATGCAAATGCTCAACCTATTACCCTGCGTAGGTCGCAACGGCCAAGATCTCAACCAGACAGATACCTTGGTATTGTCTTAACTGAAGATCAAGACATCCTAGTTATGGATGGTGATGAGCCTGCAACTTACAAACAAGCTATGACGAGCCCCAACTCTGCAAAATGACAAGAGGACATAAAATCCGAGAGGGAATCCATGTCTGAAAATAAAGTCTATGACTTGGTTAATTTGCCTGAAGGTTACAAATCTATCTGTTGCAAATGGATTTTCAAGTTGAAAACAGAAAAAGATGGAAATGTATCTATATACAAAGCTAGATTGGTGGCAAAAGGTTACAGGCAAATTCACGGAGTTGATTATGATGAAAACTTTTCGCCAGTCGCAATGCTTAAGTCCGTCCGAATTATCCTAGCGATTGCTTCATTACGATTATGAAATATAGAAAATGGATGTCAAAAATTGCCTCCTTAATGGGATTTTGGAAGAAACCGTGTATATGACACAACCGAAAAGTTTTGTTTATCTAAGAAATGTTGGGAAGGTGTGCAAGCTTAAGAAGTCCATTTATGAACTAAAGGAGGCAAGCAGAAGTTGGAATCTATGATTCGATGAATCTATTAGTAAGTTTGGTTTTATCAATAATCTAGACGAGTCTTGTGTTTACAATAAGGTCAGTGGGAGTGACATCGCATTCCTAGTCTTATATGTCGATGACATATTACTTATTAGAAACAACACTAAATTGTTAGAGTGCGTAAAGCGCTTGCTTGGTAAGTGCTTTTCAATGAAGGACTTGGGAGAGGCACATTACATATTGGGCATCAAGATCTATAGGGATATATCTAAGAGGATGATTGGATTGAGCCAAAGTACTTATATTGATAAGGTATTGGCACGATTCAACATGGAAGGGGCCAATAGAGGGAACTTACCCATGTCCCATGCCATAACTCTCCGCAAGAAACAATGTCCACAAACACCTGATGAGCGAGAGAGGATGAGTCAGATTCCATATGCTTCGCTTATTGGATCGATCATGTATGCCATGATAGGCTGGATGTATCGTATGCCTTGAATGCTACGAGCCAAACCAATTAGACCCGGGAGAGGCTAGGCCAAGCACCAAGCCCTTCGCTAGCTCGCAAGCATCGCAAGGCTAGCAGTATGCTAGGCTTAGCTTGTTGGGCCTTGCTACCGCAAGCAACACAGGCATGGTGCCTTGGATGCTTGCTAGCGTGCTAGGGCCTGGCGCCTAGCCCATCACAGCTTCGCACCAAGAAGCAGCATCGCAAAGCAGTGTGGTGGCATGCTGAGCTATGCATGCGTGCTAGCAAGAAGAACCAAGCAGTATCACGGAACAGCATCGCAGCGATGCATGCATACTGGCTGGCTGCGCTGCGCATGTGCTGCGAGCTGGCTAGCGATGTGCTGGGTGGCTTGTTGTGCATGCGTTGCAGGCTGGATGGCAGGCTGGGCTGCCCAACCTTGGTGCTAAGCGCCAGCTGGCAGCCTTGGCAGCCAAGGCACGGTGACATCCAGCTAAGTGGTGGTGTGGTCCGATTTTAAGTGGTGGTGCATGAGCAAGGTTATGGTCCCCCCCCCCCCCCTCAAATGGTCCTCACCTAATTCTTCCTCCCCATTATCACTTACAGCTTGTTGATTAATTTAGCATTTTATTTTATTTTCGATTAAATTAAAACAAGGAAAAATGCAAATCTCCCACATTGATTGTGAATGGGAAGTCAAGGTTCATTTCCCTATAAATACCCAAGTTTTGGGTTTTAGGATGGACACTTGAGTGGAATTAAAAAGGCATCTCCTTAGTAAAGTGAGAAAACCTTAAGTTCGTAATACTCTAGTTTTTATCGGTCAAGTCCCGACTAACCTTCGGGACTAGGACCGTTCGAGTTGGGTCGAGGGTGTGAGCTGTAAGAGGTCGTCGCACTTGCGAGGCTTGGGCTTTGAGGTAAGAGCTCGTGAATTGAGCGAAGCACGCGTCAAGGGTGAGAATGTCTTTTCTCTTTCTCTCTTTATACTGTTAATTATGTGATAAATTATTTAATTGATTTAATTAGTGAGCTGGTCTTGGGCGGGTTTCTCTTCCGCATAGCGTTAGACGCTACGAAACCGAACACATCAGTTACTATGAATTCTGTGATACAAACTCAGTCATGATGTCCTAATGGCAGAGTGATTTCCTATTCGACGTTTTAGTTCGTAAAATCTTTATTTACTCATTTAATCCTTCGTATTAATTTGTCACTTCAGTTCGGTTATACGATTAGGTATGACCCAAAGGGTTCAGTCAAGATTAAACTATAATATTAATTATTCATCAATATTACTGATCGAAAGGGGCCTCCAGCTAGGCATTCTGATAACATGACCTCATTGAATAATTACCTTTCTAATTAATTCCAAACCCTCTATCGGAATAATACACTTATTCGAAGGACACCATTCCTTTCAATCTCCCACTTGTCCTTCCGGACAAGTGTGCTGATTGTGTGTAGCCTGTTTCCTTTGTCACTTAATGTCTCTTCGTGAACTATAAGGTAAGATATTTCGTCATCCTTATTACATCCTGAAGTGTTTCTCGATTTCTGAGTTCGACTGTCAATAAGCAGATGATTTCTAAAATCCATCTGAGCACGACCATGCATTTTCACAGTTTCGCTTTTCGAGAGGCCTTGTAAACAACAAAGACATTTTCCCTACTATTAATAGGGGGACATTCCTAGTCTTGCATTGTCAGCTTCCCTTACTAAGAAGCCCTAGCCGCCCGAGTGTTGCCTTTATAATCCCCTTGTACAAGACACGTTTGACAACATTAAAGCGGACTAGTACTAAACAAGAAAACTAACAATACTCATGGTCGAGGAAAGAGGTTCCAATAGCCATAATGAGTAATATACTTATGACGATTGTTAAATCTCTTAAAGTATTCTCATAGGTCGATTAGGTATATTTCCGAACTATTACCTGTGCAAGTGATTTATGAAAATCTTGTCCTTGTAGCTCAAGAAACAGTGCTATAAATCATACTACACACTAATCTCATGCGGTCAATAGTCGTCCAACTTTCAAATGACCTCGATTAGGGATAATTTCAATATGATATCAACGTTCACTTAATACCCTATTTTGAATATTCTCAAATCGAACAGACTCATTATTTAATTTTAAACCACAATTAAATAGAAATGGAATAATAATTTATAGAAAATTAAATTACTCCATAAATGAATGGTTTAACATAGTGTTTTACATTAAAATCTCCAGAACTTAATTAAAACACACAAATAGGGAAATCAAAGCCAATCTCCAATATGCCTGATTCCCATTGCCTCAACATGCTTGTTGTGTTTCACTTGAGGCAAAGGTTTAGTGAGTGGATCGGCTACATTGTCGTTCATTCTAATCTTGTAAATTATGATTTCACCCTCGGACTTCCATTCCCTTATCATGTAAAATCGCCTCATGACATGTTTGACTTTCTGATCCTCCCTTAGCTCTTTAGCCTTATTAATAGCCCCACTATTATCACAGAAGAGGTCTATTGGTCCCTTTATCGAGTGCACAACACCAAGTTCACCAACGAACTTATGAATCCAAACTGCCTCCTTAGCCGCATCTAAAGCTGCAAAGTATTCGGCTTCAGTTGTAGAATCTGCAGTCGTGCTATGTTTAGCACTCTTCCAACTGAACGCTACCCTCATTAAGACAGAACACGTACCCTAATTGTGATTGAATTTGTCTTTGTCAGTTTGGAAGCTTGCGTCGGTGTAACCTTTAACAACAAAATCCTTACTCCCTCCATCGACAAGAAATTTACCCTTGTTCCTTCACAAGTACTTTATGATATTCTTGGCCGCAGTCTAATACGCCTCTCCTAGGTCTGATTGGTATCGGCTCGTCGCACTCAAGGCATACGATACATTCGACGTAGTACATGTCATGGCATACATGATCGATCCAATAAGCAAAGCATATGGAATCTAACTCATCCTCTCTCACTCATCATGTGTCAGTGGTTATGCCATGTGACATGGGTAGGTGGCCTCTTTTGGCTCTCTCCATATTGAATCGTGCCAGCACTTTATCGATATAAGTACTTTGGCTCAATACAATCATCCTTTTAGATCTATCCCTATAGATCTTGATGCCTAATATGTATTGTGCCTCTCCTAAGTCCTTTATTGAAAAACACTTTCCAAGCCAAGCCTTTACAGACTCCAATAAGCAAGATAAACCAAACTCACTAATGGCTTCATCGAATCGCAGATTCCAACTTCTGCTTGCCTGCTTTACTCTATAAAAGGACTTCTTAAGCTTGAATACCTTCCCAACATTGTTTGGCTCTACAAAGCCTTCTAGCTGTGTCATGTACACATCTTCTTCAAAAATTGCATCAAGGAAGGCGGTTTTGACGTCCATTAGCAATATCTCATAATTATAATATGCGATAATTGCTAGGATAATCCGGACGGACTTAAGGATGGCGATTGGAGAAAAGGTTTCATCATAATTAATGCCGTGAATTTGCCTATAACCTTTTGCCACCAATCTAGCTTTGTATACATATACATTTCCATCTTTGTTGGTTTTCAACTCGAAAATCCATTTTCAGACGATAGGTGTGTATCCTTCGGGTAAATCAACCAAGTCTCAGACTTGATTTTCAAACATGGAGTCCATCTCGGATTTCATGGCTTCTTGCCATTTTGCATAGTCGGGGCTCGTCATAGCTTGTTTATATGTCGCTGGCTCATCTTCATCCATAATTAGGATGTCATGATTCTCGGTTAAGACAATACCGAAGTATCTGTCCGGTTGAGATCTTGGCCTTTACGACCAACACAGGGTTAAAAATTGAGCATTTGCTTTGTCATTTAGACTTTTACCATTTTCAATAGTTGCTTCCAAAGCATTTTCATTGTCAGTTTTGTCAGGTTGACTTTGTTTCTCAGCTTCTCGAACTTCATCAAGTTCGATTTTCCTCCCACTTGTCATTTTGGAAACATGCTCCTTTTCCTAAAAGACACCATCTCGAGCAACAAATACTTTGTTCTCAGATTGGTTTTAGAAGTAATATCCCTTTGTTTCTTTTGGATATCCAACAAATAAACATTTGTCAGATTTTGGTACAAGCTTGTCAGATATGAGTCTTTTGACATATGCTTCGCAACCCTGAATCTTAAGAAAAGACAAACGTGGAGGTTTCTTCGTCCATAATTCATATGGGGTCTTTTCGATAGCTTTTTACTGAGCGCGGTTCAGTGTAAGTGTCACGGTTAGAAGTGCATGTCCCTAGAAAGAGATAGGAAGATCTCTAAGACCCATCATAGATCGAACCATGTCTAACAGAGTTCGATTTCTCCTCTCGGACACTCCATTCATATGTGGAGTTCCTAGAGGTGTCAGTTATAAGAGAATTCCATGTTCTTTCCGATGATCGTCGAATTCGTAGCTCAAATACTCGCCACCTCGATCCGATCGAAGTGCTTTGATTTTCTTGCCAAGCTAATTTTCCATTTCACTCGGAAATTCTTTGAATTTGCAAAAGATTCAGATTTGTGCGACATAAGGTAGACATAGCCATAGCTACTAAAGTCGTCCGTGAATGTGATAAAATAGCGATAACCATTTCTTGCGATTGTGCTTATTGGTCCACATACATCCGTGTGTATAAGACCCAATAAGTCACTAGCCCTTTCTCCCAACTTGGATAATGGTTTCTTTATCATCTTGCAAAGTAAGCATCCTTCGCAGTTTTCAAATGACTCCAAGTCGAATGAATCAAGAATCCCTTCATGAAAAAGTTTCTTGATGCGTTTGATGTTAATGTGGCCAAGGCGACAATGCCACACGTAGGTTTGATTTGACTCAACGGACTTAGCTCTTTTGGTGGTATCATTACCATTCTAACCCTATTTGTCTAGTCAGATTTAGAATGTGTAGTCCCATAAAACATATAAGCAAGACATTTAAAACAACCATTGTTATAGTCTTGTGATCAAAACAACCCGGCATCCAACGCCATAGATCAAAATATGTTCTATGGTAAGAAAAACATAATAAAACAAGAATTAGTTCTATTACAAGCCAAAAGACAAATATTGTGCCAAAAAACACGGCAGAAAGACCATCTTCATCGTCCGGTTGTAGTCGCACATTCACTTGTGAAGCCTCTCACTTGGTCCCTGAAAATAGGAGCATAAAGTAAGTCATATATGGTATCCAATACCTATGAGTAGCTTATACACAAGTGTTAATGAAGATACCTGAGGTAGATGGAACATTCCTCTATTCCTCATCTTCTCGGAAGATCTTGCTTTCCCTCTTTTAGTGGCCTAGCCCACCATAATAGAAGCATCGTATTTTCGCTTTGTTCATGAATTCCGTCTTCTTCACTCTCAAGGGCATATTGGTATCTCCATAGGAGTCGGCCTTGAAAAGAATTTGCATTACCTCATTAAATGAATATAACTCCTTCCTGGCTGCCATATGCATCCTAAGTTCATCAAAGCCCAGGTGGAGTGAGCCAAGCAAGATATGACCCGCCATCTCATCCTCTAATGAGATATCAAGAAGCTCCATGTGTTTGAAGAGCCTAGTCATTCTAAGCACATGAGGTTGGAGGGGCATACCGGGTCTCAATTTGGTATTGTAAACCCTAAACCAAACTCAGTACCTTTCCTTGGCAAGGCAACCTTCCTCCGGGGCCTTGATTTTCATGTTCACTAATGACCTAGTCAAATTATGAACATTCAAGTCTCGAGTCTCGGAAGTCATATTGACTAGCTCCTTAAGACTATTAAGAAGCATGTACGGAAGGTATGAGGTGAACTTCCTCTTCCAATCCTCCAGAAGGGAGTTCCTCATCAAATTTGTGTTCTTGTAACAACCAAGGACCAAGTTTCATGAGTTTCATCACTCATGAGTCCCTTAGAGAAGAAGCTTGGAATGAGAGTGTCCAATATGTACTCCATGTAACTATTCCGTAGAGTTCTCCGGAGTTCCTATTCCCATTCCTTGAAATTGACCAAGTTTAGGCTAAGTGCCAACTTGTCAAGGAGTTCCGAACACATGTTGTTGTTATTAATTGTAGACATTTTTCTACGAATGAAAGAATTTGCAATGAAAAACCATTTGTAAAACCAATTAGTTTGAAATTTTAAAGCGTACGTGCAAATTTTCAATCTTATTAAGCGTTTAATCCACATGACCCCAAGACCCCAAAAAATCAAAAAGTGACTAAGCATGCTTTGCCTTGTCTTAATACTTAATATTTTAAGGTAAGCAATAAAATTTCTAATAGCTCTAAGCTACTATTGGTTCGATAAAACGTCGCATCTAATTCTTTCTTGACGTTTATCTCCATTGCCACAACATCTAAGGACTCCTTACTGATATTGTTGAATTTAACCAAAACTAATGTGTATATGATGCCTTGCTTTGGCAAGCACACCGACATACCTTACTTCCCTAGGAAAGTAGTAATGCCTTGCTTTGGAATAGCCCATTACTATTCTCATTAGTTCCGTAAGTGTCATTTTGGAATGACAAATTTAACTCAATATTCTAGGGACTTAGGGTTTCTATGTCTGTTGATTTATGTGAATTAAACTAATCATTCAACATTCAAAATCCTAAACATGCATCTAATCATCGAAAATATATATGAGCATAAGCATATATATATATATATACATATATGTATATATATATAAAGCATAAATAAAGATGCATTTGGCAACTAACAGACCCCTTGAATCTTCAAATCTTCAAGGGCCTTCTTCGCATTTTCTTGGTTTCGTCTTCTTAGAAACGCAGTCTTCGAGACATCACCACCAATTATGCAACTACTGGGAAATGTAAGACTAATCTAAATAACTTAAGTACAAGAATACTTAACGGCACACAGTCCATATTTAGATTTACAAAAATACAAAACAGAACGCAGTCCGTATTTACTATCCTAGTCGAGCCCCACTAGTTGCCATTTTGTAAAACCTGCATTAGAATTTCTATTCCATTCATCCATTCACTAACGTGAATGGCCCATGCATTTTACAAATAATTCAGGCAACAATGCAAAAAACGCGCAAAACTAGTTACTAATTTAGGTGCTTAGTCCAATTATCGCGCCTAATTAAAACTAGTCAAAGTTGTTATCCAATTAAGTGAATTAACGCAATAATACCTCAAGCGATTAATGAATCTCCCACTAAATTCCACATCCAACTAAATTAAAATTATTCCAATTAAAATTAATCAAGCCGATTAACCAAAATTTTGTCAAAAAAATTGCAAGTACGTGAAAAATTGAGGTCTAGCCTCGTTTTAAATAACATCACATGCTTAGACCAAAGCCTAGCCTCCCAAGCTGAGGGCTAGGTGCTGCTAGGCTGACTAGCCAAGCTGCCTTGATGACGCTCGAGGTGGGTGCTGCCTAGCAGCCCCAGCGCACTACTAACATGTGCTGGCCACACATAACACAACAGCGCAACACTGGATGGCAGCCGCACAGCATGGTTAGCATGCTTGTGTGCTGGTAGCTGGCTGGAAGGTGCTGCTTGGCAGCCCTGCCTTGTGGGCTGGGTGCTTCCTAGCAACCCGTCCCCTTGCGGCATGCACATGGCCACCCTCACACACCTACACTCGCACACACTCGCATACACTCGCATGCATTACCTCGGCAGCCCCATGTGGGCTGTGCGACCAAACTAGCTATCCGAGTTGGTGCTTCGAACCTTGACGCTTCGATTTTTATGCTCATGCTTCGGAATTACATTTCGATTTTGTGTGTGATTTTAAATTTATTTTAGAATTAATATTTGAGCAATATTTGAAATTAATGAATGGAATGGTGTCCTTCGAACAAGTGTATTATTACGATAGAGGGTTCAAAATTGATTAGGAAAGCTAATTATTCATTAAGGTCAAGTGTCAGAATGCCTAGCTGGCGGCTTAATCTTGACAGAACCCTTCGGGTCACACCCAATCGTGTAACCGAACCGAAGCGACGAATTAATCCGAAGGATTAAATGAGCCGATATAGATTTTACGAACTAAGACGTCGGATTCTGAGCTTAGAGCGTCAAAAGTTAAGTCGAATTCAAGAATCGATTAGATGAAAAAATTAGTCAAACAACAAGTCAATGTGCAAGAAAATCCTAGCCTCGCAATGGCCTAGCCAAACGAGGGCTAGGTAGGCTAGCACGACTAGCTAAGGTTCATGTTGTTAGGCCACTAAGCCACTAGCAGCCATGCAAGGCACAACATGCTAGGTAGCCTAATGCTGTCACAAGCTCGTGCCCTCATGGCCCTCTAGCAGCACGCAGCAGCCCGCTAGCTAGCGAGGCTTTTAGGTGCTTGCGGGCAAGGCCGTTGGGCTTGCGGCAAGTCTGCCAGGAGCGCATAGCAGCCTAGCTAGCTAGCGGTGGGCTAGCGGTGCGTGCAGGCCGACCCAGCTAAAGCCACAAGGCCTTGACCGGCTATTCCTTGTTGCCCAAGGACATTGACCGGTCTTGCCTTATTGTGATTGGTGGGTTTGGTGGCTTGGGGATCAAGTAGACCATGTGGGTTGTCCTTGTGGTCCTCACTTAAACCCTTTCTATCCTTATGCCACTTGTTATTTGTTGATTGCCTTCCCATTTTAATTTAATTTAGAATTAAATTAATTCTTTCTTTTAGCATTTTTACCAACTAACTCACATTGAAAGATGATGGGAAATCTTAGGGACATTTCCCTATAAATACCCATCATTAAGTATTGGGAATTTCACTTGAGTTGGTGATCTCTAAGGGATCTCCAAAAGCGAGAAAAACCTTTGTTCGTAAACTCTAAGTTATTTTTGGTCTAGCCCTGTCTAAGCTACGGGGTACAGACCGGTTACGGTTCGGTAGCGAGGGTGTGAGCCGTTGGAGGTTCTCGCACTTGCAGAACTTGAAGCTTTCAAGTTCGAGCTCATCGGCTGAGTGAAGCACGCTTCTAGGGTGAGTATTATTTCTCTCTCTTCCCTCTCTTCTCTTATGTTTGTGTTTATTGCATGCTTTTATTTACGTTGTAATTATTACGCATGCGATTCGATTATCAGGTTTTGTTTCCGCACGGTGTTGGACACCGCAAAACCCAACAATGGTATCAGAGCCTCTTGCATTGAATTTTTACGACTAAAAAATTAATTAAGGTGATTTAAAATGGATTTAAATTTTTTGTTTAGCATCCTAATTAGATTAGGAGCTCGTTTTTAATTGGATTAAAATAGTATTTATATTAATTTTAGATTATGAACTCCGATTTTGACTCAATAATAGTCAATTTTTGGTGGAATCAACTTTCTAAATTAGACTTTAACCATAAAGTGGTTAAAAATGGCCTTCTAGAAGCTAAAATCCGCCCAAAAAGTGGTTTTTCGAGGGGTTTTTCGTTTTGACGAAAATTTTTCAATCTTTAAACCTTGATTAATTATGGCATGCAATTGTTGGATTATGTGTTAGATTATACCAATAATCTTCTGCAATATTAACCCTTATTAAGGATGTTTATAAAGTCATAATTAGTGCTTAATTTGGTTAGCTCTTATTTTCACATAAACTTGCAATTTCACATTTTTGGAAATTAATTTCTAGGAGTGTGAATGTTTATGGTAAATATGCATTTTGAAGCCCCTAAAGTGTTAAATATTCAATATTTAATAGTTTAAATGGTTGAAGCTTAACTTGCTAAATGCATAATGAACTAATTTTTGGTTTTAATCATTTTAAGTTGATTAAAATCTTTAACGTTCATAGTTGTGCTGGAAATATTATTGTTCTTCATATTGGAAAATTACAATATTCAATTGTGTACTACTGAGTGTTGGATAAGTTTTTTCATTGGATGAATGATTATGTGTTCAACTATTTTTGTCAATTCTCATTATTAATTTATGTTGGTTAAATAATTATTAGAATAGACCTCAATTTTTGTAGCATCAAATTGAGCCAAAAATAATTTAAAGAATGGTTCTTGAATTAATTTTGGTTTGTGCACTAAAATTGAATTTATTTAAGTTAGGACTTGTTTTATATTCATTATTGCTCAATATTAGTTCTAAAATCAATTTAAAATTAATTTTTTATGTCACACACAAAATCGGAATAAAATTCCGAGGCATAAGCACGTAAAGCGAGGCACCAAGCCTCGAGCACCACCCTCGGCTAGTTGGGCTGCTTGCGTAGCCCACATGTGGCTGCCGAGGGAAGGCACTGTACTGGTGCGTGAGTGTGTGCGAGCAGTAGCACTTAGTGCAGCAGTGCGTGCGTGTGGTGCAATGCTGCTACTTCTAGGCAACGCCAGCCCGCATAACAAGGTTGCGGCCAGCATCAGCATGGGCGTTAGCACGTTGCTATGCCTGTGCGAGCATCCCCCACGCATGGTAGCAGGTCCTTGGTAACTAGCAAGCCAACCCTCGTGGCTTCGATGCTTGGAACTCGACCGTTGATGGGCTATTATTTTGCGATTTTTTGCGGTCTTGTTTTAATTAAAGCAAGGCTAGGCCTTGGTTTTTCCCGGCACTTGCAAAATAATGTGGCAAAATTTTGGGTTAACTAGCTTAATTAATTTTAATAGGATTAATTTTAATTACGAAGGATATAGAATTTTTGGGAGCTTCATTTATCGCTTGAGCTATTATTATTACATTAATTCACATAATCGGATAACAACTTTGACTAGTTTCAATTAGGAAAATTAATTAGATTAACCACCTAAGTTAGTTACTAGTTTGCGCGTGTTTTGCATTGTTGCTTGATTTATTTTGTAAAATGCTTGGGCCATTCACTTTAGAAGTGAATGGATGAATGGAATATATATTTTAATGCAGGTTTTGCAAAATGGCAACTAGTAAGGCCCGACTAGGATAGTAAATACAAACTGCGTTCCGTTTTGTATTTTTGTAAATCTAAATACGAACTACGTGCCGTTAAGTATTTTTGTACTTAAATTAGTTAGATCAATCCTAGCTTTTCTAGTAGTTTCATAGTTGGTGGTGATGTCTCGAATACGGCGTTTCTAAGAAGACGAAGCTAAGAAGATGGAATGAAGGCCCATGAAGATTTGAAGATTCATGTTTCAAGGGGTTATGCTAGTTTGCCAAATGCATCTTTATTTATGCCTTATATATATATTTTGCTTATATATAATTGTGATATTAGATGCATGTTTAGGATTTCGAATGTTGAATGATTGATTTAGTTTACTTAAATCAACCAACATAGAAACCCTAAGTCCCAAAGAATATTAAGTCAAAATTGTGATTCCAAAATGACACTTACGGAACTAATGAGAATAGTAATGGGCTATGCCAAAGCAAGACATTACTTCTTTCCTAGGGAAGTAAGGTATGTTGATGGGCTTGCTAAAGCAAGGCATCATATACACGTTAGTTTTCGTTAAACTCAACGATATCAATAAGGTGTCCTCAGATGTCGTGGTAAAGGAGATAACCGTCAAGGAAGCTTTTACCTAAAGACAATATACATGTCTCTTTGTAAGCATTCAAGTGAGACTACGGACATTACTTCAACAACCTGATTGAGAACATAGTATTTGTTGCTCTAAGTGGTGTCTTTCTGGAAAATAACAAATGGGAGGAAAATGAACTCGATGACCATCGAGATTAGCAACAAAGTAGAAATGAGAATCTCATAAGACTTTCGAAGGGCTTCATGAGAATGATTGATCAAGAATACTCAAAGGACTTTACAAGTTCCTTATAAGATAATTCATTACTCACGAAAACTTTAGAAGTGTAGGAGTAAGATCAATATAATCAAAGGGCTTTAAAAGCGCCTTAAGACTAAGTGTTAGATGCAATTACCCCGTATAGGTATTAGAATTCACCAAAAGGCTTGGATTGAATCCTGTAAAGTTTCTATTAAGTTAGAAATAAACCTAAGACTTACAAGCATAATATTTACTATTGGATGGTAAGGAATATTGTCTTGTAAATTATCTACGACAAATCCAAATTCCGAATAATGGTTAGAGGCCATAAAAATCCGAAACAGACTCCATGTTTGAAAATCATGTTTGAAACTTGATTAATTTGCATGAAGAGTAAAGACCTATCAAATGGAAATAAGTTTTCAGAAAAAACTAACAAACATGGAATTGTATATGTATACATAGCTAGATTAATTGAAAAGGTGATAATTAAATTCACAGCATTTATTTTAATAAAACCTATTCACTAATTGGAATGCTTAAGTCTTTTCGTGATTATTCTAGCAAAAATGCACATATGAAATATGGCAAAATAGATACCAAAACCGCCTTCCTAAAAATGGGATTTTGGAAGAGATTACGGAAATAGTCTAAGGGTTTTGATTAATCTAAATAATGCTAGATTTGAAAGCAAGCTCAAGAAATCCATTGGTGGATTGAGCGAAGTGTAGGGTTTCGTAGTGACCCGACAATACGCGGAAGGAAACCCACCAAGACCCGCCCCTTAATTAAAGCAATTAAACAAGTATAATTAACTTAATCAAACAAGATTAAGGACAAGAATTATACCTTTGACGCGTGCTTCGCTCCTAAAGAGCTCTTACTTCAAAATCCCGAAAAGACGAGATCTCCGACGTATCGTACCCTCGACCCGACCCGAGCGTCCTAAGTCTTGAAGGATAGTCAAGACCCGGACAAAATAACTATGAGTTTTACGAATCAAAGGTTTACTCCTTTTAGAGTTGCCTTTTTAATTCCACTCAAGGTTGTATCAAATCCCAATACCAAGCTTGGTATTTATAGGGAAATGATCCCTTGATTTCCAATCTCCCATCAATGTAGGAGAGTTGGTAAAATGATAATTATTTAATTCCAAAATTAAATAATTAATCAACTCAATCACAAATCGACACATGGCACAAATATAGAGAAAGCCAAGTGAGGACCAAGGCTTGGGGGGGACCATTGCCTTGATCCCCAAGGCCATGTATTGGTCCCCACACACCATGCCCAAAACCGGGTCAAGGTGTGCTAGCTGGCTGCCAGCTAGCGTGCCAGCTGGGGCTGCCAGCTAGCGTGCCTTGCTGCCCAGCACCCAGCTAGCCAGCTAGTGCACGCTGCTGCTGGGCTGTGCTAGTGCTACGTCTTGGCGCTGGGCGCTTCTAGCACCTAGTGCTGGCATTAGCCCCAGCAGCCCACGCACTCACTCTTCGCGCCTCACTGCTAGCACAGCCAGCATGCGTGCTGCTAGCGAGCCACGCATGCTGGCCACACTGCCCCCCGCACCATCGCATACCCCATCGCACATACGCACTAGCACGATGCCTACGCTAGCACTAGCCAGTGCTTAGCACTGCTTGTGTTTGATGCGAGGCTTGTGCGCACGTACACGCACTCGCATGCGTGGCGCTGCTGCCTAGCACCTAGCCAGGAGTTGCACACACACGCACCGGCCATGGGCCACGCACCACGCACTGCCAGCCCATACGCATCACATGCGAGGCTGCTTGTGCAAGGCTAGTGTGCGAGGCTGCGAGTGTCAGGCCCTAGCATCGAGCTGGCGCGCAGCCCCTTCGCATGTGCTGCGATGCTTAGTGCTGCCATGCGAAGGCTAGCACTCAAGCACACGCACATGGCGCGCCATTGCCAGGCAGCTAGCCATGCCAGCACCTAATGCTTGCGATGGTGCTGCCAGGCCAGGCACACACGCACGCAGCACCTAGTGCTTGCGATGGTGCGCCTGGTGATGCCATGGCCTGCGATAGGCGCCATATGCACCCAGGCACCACGCTAGCATGTTTGCTGGCTGCTATGGGTTGCCTGGTGCTTGTGTGGCTTGCGATGGCTGCCATGCGCACCTAGGCACCCATGCTAGCTTGCGATGGGCTGCTAGGGTGCGCCTAGCACACACATGGTGCACCTAGGTTTGCGATGAGCTAGCCTAGCCTAGCTATGGCTACGCTCATGCTTGTCGATTGTGATTTTGCGACGCTCGGTATCGACGCCCTAGGCTCGATTTCCGACGTCTGTATTCGTAAAACTCTGTCGACTCATTAGATCCTTTCAGATTAATTCAACGTCTCGGATCGGAAATTCGATTGGGTTCGACCCGAAGGGTTCAGTTAAGATTAAGTTGTAATATCAATTTTATCCTGATATTACTGATCGGAAGCGGCCTCCACCTAGGCATTCCAATCACTTGACCTTACTGAAGAATTACCTCTGTAATAATTCTGAACCCTCTATCGGATTAATTCGGATTAATTCATCGTCTCGGATCGGTAATTCGATTGGGTTTGACAGAGTTTTACGAATACAGACGTCGAAAATCGAGCCTACGGCATCAAGACCGAGCGTTGCAAAATCACAAGCAACAAGTATGAGCGTAGCCGTAGCTAGGCTAGGCTAGGCTATCTCATAACAAGCCTAGGCACACCATGTGTGTGCTAGGCGCACCATGGTGTGCTAGGCACCATCGCAGCCAAGGCACGCCCTGGCAGCCTATCGCAAATTAGCAGCATGCTAGCATGGGTGCCTGGGTGCGCATGGTAGCCATCGCAATCCACACAGGCACCAGGCAGCCCATCGCAGCTAGCAGCGTGCTAGCGTGGGTGCCTAGGTGCATATGGCACCTATCGCCAGCAATGGCCGCACCAGGCGCACCATCGCAGGCCCTAATGCTGCGTGCGTGCGTGCCTGGCATGGCAGCACCATCGCAGGCACTATGTGTACCGTGGCAAGCACTGGGTGCTGCGTGCGTGCGTGCCTGGCGTGGCAGCACCATTGCAAGCACCAAGTGCTAGCATGGTTGACTGCCTGGCAATGGCGCACCATGTGCGTGGATGCTTGAGTGCCAGCCTTCGCATGGCAGCACCAAGCATCGCACCACATGCGAAAGCCTGGGCGCTAGCGTGATGCTAGGCCTCGCACAAGCATGGTGGGCTGGAGGCGTGTGTATGCGCATGGTGCGAGGGTCAATGCGACCAGCATCCGTGGCTCGCTAGCAGCACGCATGCTGGTTGTGCTAGCAATGAGGCGCGAGAGTGTGTGCGAGGGAGTGCTAGGCAGCAGCAGCACTAGGCTAGCAACACCAGCGCCCAGCAGCTCGCAGCGTGCTAGGGCTGATGCGTGCTAGGCCAGTGCATGCTAGCACTGCTTGCTAGCACACCAAGCTGGCTGGCTACCCAGCCTTGGTGCTAGGCGCCAGCTGGCAGCCTTGGCAGCCAAGGCAGGCTGCCAGCTCAGCTGCCCATGAGGTGTCGGTTTAGGTGAGGGGTGGGGACCAAGCTTGGTATTTATAAGGAAATGATCCCTTGTTGCATTGTGATTAGTTTTGTTTATTAATTTATTTTAGAAATAAATTAATTAGCAAAATATACATTCTCCCACATTAGTGGAGGATGAAAAACCAAGGGATCATTTCCCTATAAATACCAAGCTTGGTATTGGGAATTGATACAACCTTGAGTGGAATTAAAAATGCAACTCTTGAAAGGAGTAAACCTTTGATTCGTAAAACTCATAGTTATTTTATCCGGGTCTTGACGAACCTTCAAGACTTAGGACGCTCGGGTCGGGTCGAGGGTACGATCCGTCGGAGATCTCGTCTTTTCGGGATTTTGAAGTAAGAGCTCTTTGGGAGCGAAGCACGCGTCAAAGGTATAATTCTTTTCCTTAACCTTGTTTGATTAAGTTTATTATGCTTGTTTAATTGCTTTAATTAAGAAGCGGGTCTTGGTGGGTTTCCTTCCGCGTAGTGTCGGGTCACTACGAAACCCTACAAATAAAAGGTTTGAATTGTTGAGAAACATGGAAATTCTTTGAATAAAGAAGTTTAGTGGGAGGAAAAGTCAATTTTGTAAGGTCCAATAAGAAGTTTACGAACTCTATTGTAAAATAACTATCAAATGGTAAATGCTTAGATTTTAAAGAATTTTTCAATGATGGACCAAGCTAAAGGCGATACTTAGTACATAGTGGGAATTAAGATCTATTGTATAGACTAAATAAAATGATTCAACGAGTAAAGGAATTTACCGTATTAAACATGAAGGACTTGAAAAGGCCTTCAATCCATATGTATAAGACTAAGTAATTGTTTGAACTAAGTATAAGATAGGCAAATACTAAATCTAACAAGAAAGACTCAAGTAGGGACTTCCAGCCATATAGCAAACGGTTTAGCAAGACTTAGTTAAACTAGATGAGCTAAAAGTCACATGAATGGGATCAAATTAGAATAATTTTGCAATTAGATCCATCACGTATGTTATGCTATGGAATCGCCAAATGACCTTTCTCCCAACTTGGAGAATGGTTGCTTTATCATCTTGCCAACTAAGCATCCTTTGCAGTTTTCAAACGACTCTAAGTCGAATGAATCAAGAATCCTTTCATGAAGAAGTTTCTTGATGCGTTTAATGTTAATGTGGCCAAGACGACAATGACACAAGTAGGTTTGATTCGATTGAACGTTCTTAGCTCCTTTGGTTGTATCATTAACATTATAAACATGTTCGTCTAGTCACATTTAGAATGTGTAATCCCATAAAACATATAAGCAAGACATTCAAAACAACCATTGTTATAGTCTTGTGATCAAAATAACCCGGCATCTATGTTCGATGTTAAGAAAAACATAATAAAACAAGAATTAGCTCTATTATAAGCCAAAAGACAAATATTGTGCCGACAAACACGGCAAAAGGACCACCTTCATCGTCCGGTTGTAGTCGCACATTCACTTGTGAAGCTTCTCACTTTGTCCCTGAAAATAGGAGTATAAAGTAAGTCATACATGTTATCTAATACCTGTGAATAGCTTATACACAAGTGTTAATGAAGATACCTTAGGTAGATGGAACATTCCTATTTTCCTCATCTTCTCGGGAGATTTTGCATTCCCTCTTGTAGTGGCCTTACCCAAAAAAATAGGAGCATCGTATTTTTGCTTTGTTCTTGAACTCCTTTTTCTTCACTCTCAAGGGAATCTTAGTAGCTCTTTTAAAGTCGGCCTTGCGAAGCATTTGCACTACCTCATTGAATGAGTATGACTCCTTCCTTGCTGCCAGCATCATAAGTGCATTAAAGACCGGGTGGAGTGAGCTAAAAAAGATATGACCCGCCATCTCATCCTCTAATGAGATTCGAAGAAGCTCCATGTGTTTGAAGAGCCTATTTATTCTATGAGGGGCATACCAAGTCTTAAATTGGTACTATAGACCCTAGACCAAACTCAGTACCTTTCCTTGGCAAGGCAACCTTCCTCCGGGGCTTTGATTTTCATGTTCACAAATGACCTAGTAAAATTAGGAACATTCAAGTCCCGAGTCTCAGAATGCATATTGACTAGATCCTTAAGACTATTAAGAAGCATATCTGGAAGGTATGAGGTGAACATCCTCTTCCAATCCTCCGGAAGGGAGTTCCTCATCAAATTTGTGACCTTATAACAATCCAAGGACCGAGTTTCATGAGTTTCATCACTCATGAGTCCCTCAGAGAAGAAGCATGGAATGAAAGTGTCTAATATGTATTCCATGGAACTATTCCATAGAGTTCTCCTGAGGTCCTCCTCCCTTTCCTTGAAATTGACAAGTTTGGCTAAAAGCCAACTTGTCGTGGTGTTCCGGGCACATGATGTTGTTGTTAATTGCAGACATTTATCTACAATTGAAAGAATTTGCAATGAAAAACCATTTGTAAAACGGATAAGTTTGAAATTTTAAAACGTACATGCAAATTTTCAATCTTATTAAGCGTTTTATCCACACATTTAAAATTGTCCCTTTTAGGCGAATAAAACTATTCCAAGAACACAAAAATCAAAAAGTGATTAAGCATGCTTTGGCTTTTCTTAACATTTTATATTTTAAGGTACGCAATCCAATTTCTAATATTTTAAGGTAAGCTACTCTTAGTTTGATAAAACGCCGCACCTAATGCTTTCTTGACGTTTATCTCCATTGCCACGACAGTTAAGGACACCTTACTGATATCGTTGGGTTTAACCAAAACTAGTGTGTATATGATGCCTTGCTTTGGCAAGCACACCAACATACCTTACTTCCATAGGAAAGTAGTAATGCCTTGCTTTGGCATGGCCCATTACTATTCTCATTAGTTCCATAAGTGTCAATTTCAAATGGCAAATTTAACTCAATATTCTAGGGACTTAGGGTTTCTATGTTGGTTGATTTAAATAAACTAAACTAATCATTCAACATTCGAAATCCTAAACATGCATCTAATCATCACAAATATATATGAGCATAAGCATAGATACATATATATATGTATATATATATATATATATATATATATATATACATATATATATATATATGTATCTGTATATATATATATATGTATATATATATATATATATGTAAAGCATAAATAAAGACGCATTTGGCAACTAGAATGACCCCTTGAATCTTCAAATCTTCAAGGGCCTTCATAGCATCGTCTTGGTTTCGTCTTCTTAGAAACGCCTTTTTCGAGACATCACTACCAATTATGCAACTACTAGAAAATCTAGGACTAATATAAATAATTTAAGTACAAAATTACTTATCGGCACGTAATTCGTATTCAGATTTACAAAAATACAAAACGGAAGGCAGTCCATATTTACTATCCTAGTCGGGCCCCACTAGTTGCCATTTTGTAAAACCTGCATAAGAATATCTATTCCATTCATCCATTCACTATTCACTAACGTGAATGGCCCATGCATCTTACAAATAATTCAAGCAACAACGCAAAACACACGCAAAACTAGTTACTAACTTTGGTGGTTAATCTAATTAACGCACGTAATTAAAAATAGTCAAAGTTGTTATTCGATTATGCTAATTAACGTAATAATAGCTCAAGCGATTAATGAAGCTCCCACTAAATTCCACATCCAATTTAATTAAAATTAATCCAATTAAAACTAATCAAGTCTATTAACAAAAATTTTGTCAAAAAAATTACAAGTACGTGAAAAACCGAGGCCTAGTCTCGTTTTACTGAACATTGCAAAACCGCAAGTTTAGACCAAAGCCTAGCCTCCCAAGCTGAGGGCTAGGTGCTGCTAGGCTGCCTAGCCGAGCAGCCTTGATGGTGAAAGGAATGGAGTCCTTCCAACAAGTGTATTATTCCGACAGAGGGTTCGGAATTATTAGAAAGCTAATTCTTCATTGAGGTCAAGTGATCGGAATGCCTAGGTGGAGGCCGCTTCTGATCATTAATATTAATGTGTAATTAATATTACGACTTAATCTTCACTGAACCCTTCGGGTCGCACCCCAATCGAATAACCAATCCGAATCGATGAATTAATCCGAAGGATTAGATGAGTCATTAGAGTATTACGAACGAAGACGTTGGATATCGAGCTTAGAGCGTCGAGACCGAGCGTCGCAAGTCGAGTCGAATTTAGAATTCGATGAGACGTGAAATCAAACAAGCAACAAGTTCGAGCCTAGCCGTAGCCTCGCATTGGCCTAGCCATGCAAGTGCTAGGCTAGGCGAGGTCACCAACCCATGTGCATCATGGGTGCCTAGCATCCCCTAGCACACGCACATCGCATGGCACAAGCATCGCAAGATGTGTGCTATGCGTGTGGTGTGGTTGTGCATGCGTGGCTAGGCGTGCTAGCATAGCAGCGCTAGCCATCGCATCATGCTAGGCCAAGCACCAAGCCCTTCGCTAGCCTGCAAGCATCACAAGGCCAGCAGCATGCTAGGCTTGCTGGGCCTTGCTATCGCCAGCAACGCAGGCATGGTGCCTTGCGTGTTTGATAGCATGCTAGGGCCTGGCGCCTAGCCCATCGCAGCTTCGCACCAAGCCGTAGCATTGCATAGCAGTCTTGGTCGCTTGGTTTTAAATTGTATAAAGGAATCAAATAACAAAAGGCCACTTGATTACTCCGCTTAGCTGCTAAGTGTTGGACTTAGCTTATATCCTCAAATTTAGCCGACTGAGTTGCCCCTGAGCAATCAGCAGGCGGTTATCTGACTCAGATATTATAGACTATCGCTTATTTTGTAGAACAGGCGGTAGTCTTTGTTATCCTTGTCTCATTTGATCAATGCAAACGACTACGAGCTTGTCTTTATGGACAACCGGTAGGGCCATTTGTTTTTGTTTATAGAGCAATGTGCCACCCAAATGGGAGATGCTCTCTGCGATGAATTCACCCAAATGGATGTTGCCGGACGCCTGCTCATGTTAGGGACTGACGTATTGTTTTAATTAAGAATATCTGGCCATAGGCCTCATTTTGATCGTTAGGCCATAGGCCTGACTTAGATCATCTGGCCATAGGCCTCATTTGTTCTGAGTGGAACAACACATAACTGCTAAGTTTTCTAAACTTAGCTTATTTCTTCTCATGTTGGAGTAGTAGGAAAATAATAAAAAGGTCGCTTGCTTATTAAACAAGCGTCCCTTCCTTTTGTGAGTATGCGTACTAATACCAAGTATAGAAAACAAATTGCAACTTTTTATTGATGTGCTTTCATTTACAAAAAATTTACAAGTCTCAGAAGTAGTACTTTTTCAAGTTGTCTACATTCCAAGTTCCGGCTAGCTGCCGACCGTCTGGTGTTTCCTGGCGTACGTTGGTTGTCAACTATTGATAATTTGAGCTATCCAACTCAATATTTCATGTTCATCAAAACTACCCAGTATTTTGAATACATGATATCCAACCGTCCTAAAAGTCAATTATGAGAGGTTGTATTTTAGAAACGCCTTTCCATTCTTAAAGAACCATTCACAAAAGATTTTCTTTACCAATCATTGAAAACAATATAATTTGATATAGATTTTTACAAATATACGTGCAAAGTATAACCATTTATCAAGTTCATAACATAATAAGTTTGAAAATTAAAGCATACATGCAAACTTTCAATCTTATTACGCGTCTTATCCACGCATTAAAATTTGTCCCTTTTAGGCGAGAATAAAACGATTCCAAGATCCTAATAACCAGAAAGTGATTAAGCATGATTTGGCTTGTCTTAACACTTAATATTTTAGGGTAAGAAATCCAATTGTTAATAGCTCCATACTACTCTTGGTTCGATAAAACGTCGCATCTAATGCTTCCTTGACATTTTATCTCCATTTCCACGACATCTAAGGACTCCTTACTGATATCGTTGAGGTTAACCAAGACGACTTGTATACCTAATATACCTTACGTTCCTAGGGAAGCGGTGATGCCTCGCTTTGGCGTAGCCCATCACCACGCGCATTAGTTTGGTAAGTGTCGTTCTTGGAATGGCAAATTTGGCTCAATATTATAGGGACATAAGGTTTCTATGTTGGTTGATTTAAGTGAACTTAATTAATCATTGTAACATTTGAATTTATCATGCATTTATCATACAATTCAATCATATATAAAACACAATATATATAAATCATAAGTATAAGATGCATTTGGCAACTAGCATGACCCCTTGAAATCTTCAAATCTTCAAGGGTCTGCGATGCAACTTCTTTGGCTTGTCTTCTTAGAAGCGCCGTCTTAGAGACATATCCGCCAACTAAGCATCTACTAGCTACTATGACTAGGAATAATCTAAATATTAAGGTACAAAAATACGTAACGGTACGCAGACCGTCTTTAAATTTAAAAAAATATATAACGGATCGCAATCCATATTTACTATCCTAGTTGGGCCCCACTAGTTGCCATTTTCACAAAACCTGTGAAACAATACACATTCCATTCATCCATTCTCTATATGTGAATGATCCATACATTTTACAATGATAAACAAGTAATAGTGCATAACACGCGCAAACTAGTAACTAAATTAGGTGATTTATCCAATTAACGCGCCTAATTAAAACTAGCCAAAGTTGTTAATATTTTATGTGATTAAAACGCAATTAGTTCAAGCAATTAACAAAGCTCCCACTAAATTCCGCATCCAACTTAATTAATCCAATTAATTAAGTCAGTTAACCCAAATTTTGTCAAAATTATTATTGCAAGAGCCGGAAGAACCGAGGCCTAACCTCGTTAAAATAAATAAATAAAATAATAAAAATGGCCCCAATACGCAAAACAATAGCCCACAACATACCCCAAGTGCCTAGCATCAAAGCCACGGGGTGAGGCTTGCTAGGCACTAAGGCCGTGGCTAGCTAGCCTGGGGTGCTAGGCTGCGCACCATGGCTGCCTAACAGCCCCTAGGTGTTGTGGCTGAGTTTGCGGGCCTGCCTGCCTATTAGAGCGCGCCATGCTTGCTTGCACCACATGCATCGCATCAAGCTTTGCATGCTTGCATGCATGCTGGTGCTGACAATGCGTGCTGGGCTGGCTGGGGCTCGCTGCCTTGCTACGCAGCAGCATGCAAGCACCCTCACACACCACACGCATGTTCTCGCACAGCCATAGCACCAAGCGCAGCCTTGCATATACATCGTAGCACCATGCACCACACACTTGCACACACACTAGCGCACCAACGAGGCAAGGCAGCCCACCACGCACCTTGGCAGCCACACATAGGCTGCTTGAGCAGTCCGGCTAGTCTAAGGGCGTGGCTTAGGCGATTTTTCCTCAATTTGCGTGCACTTGCCTCGGGTTTTTTATTCCCGATTTATTTGTGATAAAAAATTAATTCTAAATATATTTTAGAACCAATTTAGAGCAAAATGAAAATAAAACAAGTCCAACTTAATTAAATCCAATTTTAGTAGTGCACAAGCCTAAATTATTCAAGAACCATTCTTTAAATCAATTTAGGTCTATCTTGATGCTACAAAATTGAAGGGCTACAGTCATAATTAATTTAACCAAATATAAATTAATAATAAGATTTGACAAAATTAAGGAGGTTGGAAAAATAAACCCTTTCATCCAATGCAAAATTTCCAACAATAGCTTGTGTATAATTGAAAATTTACATTTTCCAATATGAAGATTAATTAAATTTCAATAACAAGTGTTGAACTTTTAGGACTTTCATCAACTCAAAAATGATTAAATCCAAAAATTAGTTCAACATGGAATTTAGCAATCAAAGTTCCAACCAAATAAACAATTAGAGATTGGATCTTTAAGATATTAGGGACTTCAAAATCACAAGTTCACCAGAAACATTCACACTTGAAGTAATTTATTTGCAAAAATGTGAAAATTTCAAGTTTATGCGAAAAATGAACTCACCAATTTAAGCACCAATTATGACTTCATACATGCTTAATAAGGTTTGTAATTTCAGTAGATTAGTGATGCAACCATACATTTAATCTACCTTTAACATGCCATAATTAATCATGTTTAAAGATTTAAAAAATTTCGTCAAAAACGAAAAACCCCTCGAAAAACATGTTTCTGGGTGGATTTTAGCTTCTGGACAGCTCTTAAAGTGGGTCAAAAACGATATAGAACATCGATTCCACCCAAAAATCACTATTTTTGAGTGGAAATCTGGGTTCGTAGACCAAAATTAGAAAAATACGAGATTAAAACTAATTAAAAACGAGCTTCTAATCTAATTAGAAAGCAAAACCAGAATTTAAATCCATTTTAAATCACCTCTATTAATTATTAGTTACAATAATTAAAATGAGCACGGCTCCGATACCGCTGTTGGGTTTCGTAGCGCCCAACGCTACGCGGAAGAGAAACCCGCCCAAGACCTGCTCACTAATTAAAGCAACTAAATATATAATTACATAATTAACAACATAAGAGAGAGAAAGAGAAAAGACATTCCTACCCTTGTCGCGTGCTTCGCTCCTATAGAGCTTGGACTTCAAAGCCTTAGCTTCGCAAGCGCGAGAGCCTCCGATGGAGTCCACCCTCGAGGCCCGACCCGAACGGCCTCTACCGCGAAGGTTAGTCGGGGCTAGACCAAGAAAAGACTAGAGTATTATGAACTTAAAGGTTTTCTCACCTATAGGGAGATGCCTTATTGTGTTCAACTCAAGTGTTCTTCCCAAAACTTGGGTTATAGGGAATGGAGACTTGATCTCAATTCTCCCATCAATGTGGGAGATTTGCATTTTCCTCTATTTTATTTTAATAAAAAACAAAATAAAATGCAATTCAATCAACAAGCTACAAGTGGCAAAGGGTGAGAAAAGGTAGGTGAGGACCACTAAGGGGGGAACCAAAAATCCCCTTGCTACCCAAGCAAGGCCACCAAGCATCGGTCCCCACCAAAACTCAAGAGCAGCCTGCGCATAGCTTGCAGCCAGCCTGCCTTGGCTGCCAAGGCAGCCTAGCAGGCGCCTGGTACCTTGGCTGAGCTAGCTAACTAGCCCGCATACGCATGCATGCAACTAACAAGCCAAGCATGCAATGCGGGCTGCTGCTGCTGTGTGGCGTATGTAGGCGCTGCCTAGCAGCTGCTGCTTGTGCTAGGTGCTGCCAAGCACACAAGCATGCTTAGCCTCAGCACATAGCATGTTGTGATGCCCATCACGCAAGCATACATAGCCACAACACATAGCACGCTGCGATGCTAGGCAATGCTGCGATGCGTGAGGCTGCGATGCGTGAGGCTGCTATGCTAGCACACATTGCCAAAGCACAGCACACATAGCACACTGCTGCTGTGCTTGATCTAGCGATGATGCGTCAGGGTGCGTGGCTTAGCACACTAGCACGCTAGCGCACGCTAGCATGCGGTAGCTGCTAGTATGCTTACGGCCTTGTGCACCAGCCTTGCTTACATGCTTGCGGTATTCCTAGTGATGCACACGACATCTTGAGCTAGCCTAGTACTCGCATTGCTAGGCAAATGCGAGGCTACGGCTTAGCTCGAACTTGTCGCTTGCTTGATTTCTTGTCTCGTCGAATTCTAAATTCGACTCGACTTGCGACGCTCAGTCTCGACGCTCTAAGCTCGATTTCCGACATCTTTGTTCGTAATACTCTAATGACTCATCTGACCCTTCGGATTGATTTGTCGATTAGGATCGGTTACTCGATTGGGTGTGACCCGAAGGGTTCAGTCAAGATTAAGTTGTAATATTAATTACACACTAATATTACTGATCAGAAGCGGCCTCCACCTAGGAATTCCGATCACTTGACCTTACTAAAGAATTAGCTTTCCAATAATTCTGAACCCTCTATCGGAATAATACACTTGTTGGAAGGACACCATTCTTTAATTTTAGGGGCTTCAAAAATAAATTTTCCCCATAAACATTCACACCAAGCAAATAATTTGCAAAAATGTGAAATTGCAAGTTTGTGTTGAAATATGAGCTAACCAAATTAAGCACCAATTATGAGCTAACCAAATTAACCAAATTAAGTACCAAGTCTAAAATAAAAAACCCCTTGAAAAACCACTTTCTTGGTGGATTTTGGCTTCTGCAAAGCCAATTTTAAACACAAAGTGTGTAATGTCTGATTTAAATTGTCAGTTCCACCCAAAATTCACTATTTTTGAGTCAAAATCAGAGTTTGTAATCCAAAATTAGCATAAATACGATTTTAATTCAATTAAAAACGAGCTATTAATCTAATTAGGATGCTAAACCAGAAATTTAAATCCATTTTAAATCACCTAAATTAATTTGAAGCTGTAAAAATTAAATGCAAGAGGCTCTGATACCACTGTTGGGTTTTACGGTGTCCGTCACCGGGCGGAAACAAAACCCGATAACCGGATCGCATGCATAATATTTACAACATAAATTAAAGCATGTAAATAAACATAAACATAAGAGAAGAGAGAGAAAGAATGCTCACCCTCGAAGCGTGCTTCGCTCAACCGTTGAGATCGGACTTGAAAGCTTGAAGTTCCACAAGTGCGAGAACCTCCCACGGCTCACACCCTCGCTACCAAACCATAACCGGTCCCTACCCCTGAAGCTTAGTCAAGTCTAGACCAAAAACAACTTAGAGTTTACGAACAAAGGTTTTTCTCGCTTTTAGAGATCCCTTAAAGTTGAACAACTCAAGTGAAATTGCAATACCCTGATGGGTATTTATAGGCAAATCTCACTATGAATTTCTATCATCTTTCAATGTGGGATAGTTGGTAAAAAGCAAAAATAAGGTTTAATTTAATTCCAAATTAAATTTAAAAACCAAAACAATCATCAAACAACTAGTGGCGGAAGGAGAGCAAGGGAGTGGGTTAGGACAACAAAGGGAAGGACCACCTTCTCTTGCTCCCCAAGCCTAGCCGGCACCGACTCGTCGACTGATTTTTCCGTCTCGTCGACTCATAAAGTCGACTTGTTGTTTGACTGATTTTTCCGTCTCGTCGACTCATAAATTTGACTCGATTTTCGACGCTCGGCTTCGACGCTCTAAGCTAAGTATCCGACGTCTTAGTTCGTAAAATCTCTATTGACTCCTTTAATCCTTCCGATTAATTCGTCACTTAGGTTCGGTTACACGATTGGGTGTGACCCGAAGGGTTCAATCAATATTAAGCTGTAATATTAATTATTTATTAATACTACTAATCGGATGCGGCCTCCAGCTAAGGGCATTCCGATCACTTGACCTTACGGAATAAGTAGCTTTCTAATTAATTCTGAACCCTTTGTTGGAATAATACACTTGTTCGAAGGACACCACTCCTTTTAGCTGGGTGGCGTAGCCATGGTAGCTGCCGACTGAAGGTGTCAGTCTAAGAGGGAAGGAGGGAGGGAAGGCGGTCCGGGGTGGCTGGGCAGCAACTGTGCAAGCGTTGCACACTGCTGCCGTGGCTGCTACTTCTGTTGTGTGCCACTGCTGCAAGGCGGTGGGTGCTCCCATGGCACCCAGCCACCGTGGCTAGCTTCGACTGGCCTAGCTGGTGACAGCAGCTGATGTTTTTCAAATTTTTTATTTTGGGATAAAATCAATTTTCAAAAGTTTTTATTTTGATAATTATCCATAATTAAAGTTATTAACTTTTGATAGGATTAGTTAGAATATTTTTAACTATATTCTAAAGGTTAATAATTGATTATAATAATGTGATCATCCCATAGTCATTTTAGGGAATAATTAATTTTAAAATTATTTAATTAGCTAGTAATTAGGATAAAATATCCTTAATTTAATAGGATTGTTATGGAAAATAAATATGATTTATCTTTCCATATTAATATAAGATTTGATTCTATCTCATACCAAATTTAAAATATATGATATTTTATAAATGATAATGAAAAATATATGATATTATCTAATTACGATTTAAAAATATGAGATATTTTAGGAATTGCGTTGCCTTAATTAAGAATATTCGATATTTATGTTTAGGCAAGCATGTTGAGTGATTTTTATTATGTGGCATTTTTTATAATATATGATATTATTATGCTATATTTAGACTAGTATGGCCCATAGGTTCTAAATACGATCTGCGCATCGTGATGTATTTTTGTAATCTAAATACGGTCTGCGTACCATTAAGTATTTTTATAACCTTTTATTTAAAGTAAATAGATTAGTTATTTATATATTTATCCAAAGAAACCCATGAATTGAAGGACCAAAGGAGCAAGGTGGATGGAGATCCATGAAGGTTCAAGTGGGAGCTTCTCGAGATTAGTTTCTTAGGACTAAGGGGTCATACTATATATGTCATGCTTTATTTTATGCATTGGTAGATTATGCATGATAGGTTTTATTTATGTTGTTGATGATGCACTAGAGTTCACTATATTAATCACAACATAATAAATCTAGTTCCCGGTAATATTGAGATTGCTTTTCCAATTAAAAAAACCCAACAATCCTTTGATAATTAATGATGGGTCATGCCAAAGTCGGGTGTCATTTTTATATCTTAGGTAACTTGGGGTAAATCAAATTTTACAATTTTAATTGGTTGTGCTCAACAAGATTACTTATAGAGTTTAGAATCTTGAAGCAAAGAGTAATAATTGAACATGAGATGGTTAATTATTCAACCAAGAGTTGCAATTAGTAAAGAATTTACTCACCTTGAAAATGTAATGGTTGATGTTAAGGACAAAGTCCAGTAAACTATTACACGAATAAAGGATCTTGGAATCACTATATTCAATTGCACTACTACATTTTTGACCAAATGCAACGGCCTAATAAAGTATACTGCAACGGTATTCTAATTGCCGTTGCAATAGAGTAGGCTATTGCTACAGATTTAACACTAATGTTCTTAGAGATATAGCTATTGCCACGACTGTAAAGAAACGTTGCAATAGCCCAGCTATTTTAACAAAAATGACGGCTATTGCAACGACATGTGTTCTATCATGAAAATACAGATTAAAGCGCACATTTCTTCCCTCTATTTTTTTCACCAAATATTTTGAACAACACTTGTAAGAATTTGCTTCCCTCTATTCTCAATTCTCACGTACAGAAGTACATACAGTAGCTTTCAATACCCTTTTACTCCATTTTCCCCATTGTCAATTTCTCACCATTTTCCCCATCTTCTCAGATCTCATAACTTCAACTCTCCAAAAATACTTCAAATTTTGAGACGAAAATCACGAAAAAAAAATACTCCAAAATTGTAAGAGGAAAATAAGCAAAGAAATCACTAAGGCGGCACTCCGGCGGTGGTGGCTGAAGGCGGCACAGGCGGTCTCAATTTCATTTTGCATGTCCCTTGCTTGAGTTGATTGCTCGAAATTTTCTTCAAGGTATTCAACGAATTATCGTTTTGGGTTATTTAAATTTGAAGTTTTTGCTTTTGCGTTTGGAAATTTGTATTTGATGCCATGGAGATGAAGTTTCTGCTCTAGTAACTCTTAGAATTAAACGGCTAATGGATTTTGTTTAGCAAAATTGATTTTTTTTATTTTATTTTTTTTTGAAACCTAGAAGTACTGAATGTTGATTGTATTGGAGTAGTCTAATGGGGTTTTTTTGGGGGAATTTCATATAAATGGATATTAAGAAGATATAATGGTTTGGGGTGGCTGATTTGGGGGAATGAGGCTACTTGCATGGTGTTAAGTTTGAGAAGAAAAAACATAATAAGTTGAGTTGCTTTGGAAAAATTCAGATTCGCCAAAAGTCTTTGGTTAATTTATGATCTTTTGGCTAATTTTCTAACTTTTAATGTTTCCTTGGACAAACTTCTCTACTGGTTTGAGTAAGAAGTTGCATGTTCTGGCATACTTTATTAGCGGGTAAAGATGTTCAAGTCGAGTGCTTAATTGCTTAAATTACGAGTGATGCTTGCCAATTGTTGGGTCCAAGATATACTGATTTTGTCAATAGTTTGGTTGATCATCAGTCCATGTTATTTAATTCTGTTTAGTTGATAATTAAAGATGGCATTTGAAGTCTGAAAGAGTTGCATGGCCCTTTATTGTGATCAAGGTGTAACAAGTAGATTGCTTGGTGATAGATTTACAGAAAAGAATAGTATGAGCACGCGATTCACTCCCTAGCATCTTGTCTGATTGTGGGGTATGTGTCTCATACTCGAGCAGTTGTGTTGCTCGTATGTGTTCAGGTGTCAGATTATGCTATTTTACGGAAAAAAAAATTCCATGTTTTTGGTCCAAAATGAATTGTAAGTGCCCATACACTCATGTCAGAGAATAGGGGGATTCCACATTAACTTGAGGCCATTTAATGAGTGTAGAGAAGTGCAAAGGTTATTGTTAGCTTATCTGGATCAAGTAATACTTTGTTTTCTTTGAGTGTTACAATTGATTGTTGATAGAGAAATAGACTTTGCCTGACTATGAAGTTTGCAGGCACTTAGCATTATATGTTGAAGTTATCATATTATTCTTTACTCTAAGCTAAGTTGGGAAATTGTCAGTCAATTTAACACAGATTTATCAAATAACCCAATTACAATTTAAGCAAACCAAACAATACCCAGCAAGCCAGGATTTATTGGGGCAGGGGGTCAAGTTGGATAAATTATAGCTTGTTAATGTAAAGAAAGTCTTCTTCCTCACAATGCCGCCCCATTTCCCAGTGAGAAAATTAACAGCTTTCCACATCAACAAAATGAAACTCTTCAAATTCTCTCCTCCAATTTTCCATGTTTTGATTACCAAAAGCATATTGTAGTAGATACTCAATCATTCTCAGATATTCTCTTAAAAACTCTTTAGTCAATTACATCTTTGACTAACTGAAAAATCTCCTCTATACCCTTTCAAATTCAACTTCTCAAAAAACCCACCTAAAATTAAAGTTTTCAATGGCCAAATTTCAATATATTTATACCAGTATCAAAATTTCTCAATCACAAACTCTCACATTCTACAATCCCGTTTCAATTCATTAAAAAAGGCGAAACAAATCAGTGCAGTTTAATTAAATTTCCAGGTTTTATCTATTTTGATTTCAAATAAAGATCAAAACTTTTGATAGATTTCTGTCAAAAACTACAACGATGTAACAATATATCTAAACTTTAGTATAATGTAGCTTATATAATTGTTCTCTACAAAAATAAAATCGGAATTAATTGAAAAGATAGAGAAAATAATTTATCCAATTTAGCATTATGGAGCACATTTTGTGGCAATTAGTAAAGTGTTATTGCCTTGTGGGAATCAAGTTATGATTTGATATAGGGAGACTGATTGATAGTTTTGGTGGCATATCTTTGTATTTTTGGTGGCATCTATCTTAAAGATATAAGACTTTAGTGATCTAGAAGTACTGAATGTTTCGGGGTGCTGGTTGTTGGTGTAAGTTGTACCCTGTTGTAAGTACAATAGGATGCATTGTTCAGTAAATGCCCGACTTGCATGGTTGCTGTTGCTGTTGCACAACCCCAAAAGGGTATTCAAGTACGCATGTCAAGGTCTCTTGTGGCTTTCTGATACATTGCATCAAAATTGAAGTCAAGAGCTCATATATATTACAGTCATGGCAGTACTCTTTTTTTTTGGGGGGGGGGGGGGGGGGGGTGGATTGAGAGACTGAAAAAGCATATAATAACATCTCACTCAAGTTTTCAGACACCAATTCACTATAACAGTCTTAGACAATTTATCAGTCACTACTGATGTAAATCAAAAGAATTCAGAGAATGCACGAGTAATTATTACCATATATCACTCTTGTTTGGCCCTGATATGAAGTGCTTGGTTATCTATAATCTATATGCTATTAGATTGCTCAAAATAAATTAAGACAACTACTTTTCATACTAAAACTGAAGTTAACTAGCTACTTAGACTCTCAAGTAACGAGTTTCTTGCCTTTTTCATACGAACCCCTTAAAGACTCATTTCTAGTTGCTCTTCTAAAGATTGCAGCTCCTCTATGTAGTACCATAACGTACCCACCTGTTCAACAGTTGCACGATCTGCTTTCTCCGTGTTCTTTGTTTTACCAATAGCCATCCCCCGTACACTCTCACGAATTGCAGTAGTGACTGAGTTGGACATCCCAACATTTGTCCTGCCCTCCCATTCCTTTAAAAACAAAGAAACATAAATTAAAATACTCAAACGTCATTGAAGCAATGAACTTAGGATGACCACAAAGTCTAGAATAATAAATCCCCCTACCATTCTCCATCACTGTTATTCGAGGATTTTAATTAAAACTGATTTTGGCAGGAAAGTTTGTTAAGCTTGTAAATTTTGCAATTTTGTCATTTTTTAGTTAGTTAGAAGTGGGATTCTTTTCTGTTAGAGTTTGTGTAGCTGTAATGAACCAACCAAACCAATTGAACAGCAATGTTTTGGTCATCTATCTTTACATGAGTATTTTTTGTGTTTAGAAAACTATCACGTCTCTGCCATCCTAATTATTTAATTAGTAAATCCTAATTATAATTAATTATAACTATATGTATTAGAGCTGGACAACATATATTGCATGGAGGGTGGGAAGCACATGATCTTTTTTTAAATACCAACAACAATGCAAGGATCAATTAACAGAAAACCACGTTTATTTATGGTTAATTGGCTCATTTCATTCATTTTAGCATTGGCTCAGTGTGAATCAAAGTATTATCATGGCAAACACCATCATGCCTATACCAACCTCTTCTCTTTTTCTATTTTTTTTTTTTTTTACTTTTTTTTAATATAAATCCCTTTGGTAGGAGTCATCCTTTTGAAAGAACTGTAACATGAAAAACAAACACTGTCAAGTTTCAATTAACAACTAGAAAATCATGCTTCAATCTTCTACCATAAGTTACATTATATTGTATCGTGTCATTTTCTACCTTATATGAGCAATTTATGATTGATAATGTCTAATTGTTGATAGCAAGTAAATTGCAGATAGTGAGTAGTCGAGTGTAACAACTAAGGTCTTGTTATCTTCAACTTATTAATCGATAATTTAGGAAATGAAGTTACCTTGGTGGGATCACCAGAAGGGTCAGGGTATATCTCAATGTTTTCCTTAGGGGCAGAGACCTTGCTACTGAGTTTTTTAACAGAATCAACCACATCCTTCCCAGCTTCTTTCGTTGCAAAGAGGCGGCGAGATGCCCAGAGGTCTATTATAATTTATAATTTAGTTTAATTATATTTCTTTTATTTTTTTCAATTTTATGTGTAGGTGAATGGGGAGTCAAATGGAGCGGAAGTATAGTGACTAGCCATCTAACAAATGGTGCATATATGTTGGCGACTCTTATTCAAGTTCCGGCTTTGTGAAGATTTGATATTTCGGCTTATATATATGTTGACAATTTGTATTTTGGACTATCAAATTAATTATCTAACTTTTATTTATTATTAGTACGGTACGTATGTCATACCAAAAATAGGCAAGTAATATTTTGTAATGTACGTATTTTGCATTATAATTATTATATATAAATGATACTTTAATTTGTTTATGTTAGTATATTTAGATTTGTACCGACTAATTAATATTATATTACCATTCACCCAACAAAAAAAAAATAAAAAACCCAATGATCAATCCGTTGCAGTAGATACGTACTCCTACCATTATTGTATCAATTAGCTTCATCCGTTGCAATAGGTTCAATTTCATCATAATTATTAGTCAGTACTCTATTGCCACGGATAAGTTATGTCGTTGCAATAGGTTCAATTTCATCATAATTATTAGTCAGTACTCTATTGCCACGGATAAGTTATGCCGTTGCAATAGGTATTGGTCTATTGCCACAGATCAGTGGTGCCGTGGCATTAGGTATCATAAGCCGTTGCATTAGACCTACTGCAACGCCAGCAGATGCCACGGTACATGGTCGTTGCACTAGGCCTAATGCCACGGATTTTGACGCCTAATGCAACGGATTTAGGGGTTGCAATAGATAAAAAATGTAGTAGTGTTGGGACTATTTAGTATTTAATAAATTGCTTTAAAGTAACTATTTATTTTATTTATGGTGCTTTATTTCTACTAAACATAATTATTGAGCTTTGCCTTATTCTGTCGTAGATAGGTAGCCGTAACAATGACAACAGTTCTATTTACAATCTTCGACCTTTCCTTTAGAAGGATAGGTTCACAGGAGACAATTTTTCCAACTGGGAAAGAATCTTGAGACCTATTATGAAATCTGAAAGGTAGGGAGGTTGTCGTTGACACCCCATTGCCTGCTGCATTGCCAGAAAATTCTACTGAAGCTTAGAAGCGTAGGCATAAGGACGCTCATAACAGAGTCGTACCAATCACTTGCCTGATGCTAGAAACTATGGAGCCTGGCCTTCAAAAATGTTTTGAAGACCAGGATGCATAAACCATTATGCAAGAACTCAAAGCCTTGTTTAAAAAACAAGCACGAGTTAAGAGGTATGAGCTTCATTGAGAGATTTTGGACTGTAAGATAGAGAAAGGTGCAACAGTTCATGATCATATTTTCAAAATGATCGGTCTTATTTAAAATATGGAAAAATTTGGGGCACCCATATAGCCAAGAGATGGCTACTAACATCATTCTCCATTCACTTCTAGATTCCTTAAATCAGTTTATCATGAACTTTAACATGCCTGAAGCTGATAAGACATTCAATGGATTGCATACTATGCTGGTTAGTGCAGAGAAGAAAATCCCTAAGGAAAATAAGAAAGAGGTTCTTATGGTCCAGAAAGTGAGGAGGTTCAAGAAGAAAGGGGCAAACATCAAGGGTAAGAATAAGAAAGTTGCCAAGACTCCTGAAAATCCCAAGATGACTCTAAATCCCAAGCCAGCAGCTGAAAGTGAATGCTTTTAGTGCAAGAAGAAGGGGCATTGGAAGCGCAATTGCTCAAAGTTTCTTGACTACCTGAAGAAAAATGGAGCATCAACCTCAGTTAACTTGTCATAAACGTTTAAACTTTCACTAAGGTATGTGATACCAAGTTGTAGTGCTCACATTGTTTATGTTGTGCAAAACTGCAAAGAAGTGAAGCTAGCATTGGAATGGAGCTTGAAGGTGCACGAGAAGTATTCTAGTGGCCAGAGAAAGCTTCATAATTTGATTTCAGTTTTAATGAACATTAAACTTGTTATTTCCGGTTTAGTTGAAACAATTTTTCAGTGATTTTGTTAAAATACTGATTTTGTTTACTTGTCATCAGCAAGTGTTGATCCATGACAAGGTAATAAATTGCTTTCATTTGCTAGTTATGAGTTAATTTTATTTTATGACATGGGTATATGTAGATCACAATGAGCGAAAAACAGATGATTCAAACCCAACCTACCTATGGCATTGTAGGTTAGGTCACATAAACCAATCGCGCATCCAAAGATTACAAAATGATGGACTCTTATCCTCATTTGATTATGGATCATTGAGAATTGTGAGTCATGCTTGTTAGGTAAGATAACCAAATCACCTTTGACTGGAAAGGGTGAAAGAGCTAATTACCTATTGGTACTCCTACATGCGGATGTATGTGAACCAAAGAGTTCAAAAGCTAGAGGTGGGTTTAACTACTTCATCACTTTTAATGACGATTTAAGTAGATATGGTTATGTCTACTTAATGAAGCAAAAGTCTGAATCCTTTGAAAAGTTCAAAGAATTCCATAATGAAGTTCAAAATTAACTTGGCAAGACAATTAAGGCACTACGATCTGATCGTGGTGATGAATATTTGAGTCAAGATTTTGACGATCATCTGAGGGAATGTGGAATTCTTTCACAATTAACTCCTCCGGGAACACCAGAATTAAGCATTGTGTTAGAAAGGAGGAATCTTACTTTGCTTGACATGGTTCGATCCATGGTGAGCTTTATTGATCTTCACACATCGTTCTGGGGATATGCATTAGAAACAGCTGCGAACATACTAAACAAAAGCCCGTCCAAAGCAGTTGAAAAGACATAATATGAGTTATGGACTAGAAAAGTTCCAAAGTTTTCTTTCCTTAAGATTTGGGGTTGTGAAGCCTATGTAAAACATTTATAAGGCAACAATCTAGGCCCTAAATCACATAAATGTATTTTCGTTGGTTATCCTAAGGAGAGAAGAGGGTATTACTTCTATAATCGCGCAGATAGCAAAGTGTTTGTTGCTCACGATGGTGTCTTTCTGAAAGGGAATTTCTATCTACAAAGCCTAGTGGGAGTAAAGTAGTTCTCGAAGAAATTCGAGACGGGCAACAAATGGATGTGGATAACACCACGTCAGAGACGAGGGCACATGAGTTAACTCAATTGACAAATCAGGCGTCGGAGCAAGCTAATTCAACTAGCGAAACTCCTATCGTCCCACTTGAATCTAGTTCATGCGAAAATCTTCAAAAAGTTGAAGAGAATATTTCTATTCTTGCTCCTACCCTTCTGTAGACACCCGATTGTGTCTCCCAAAAACCAAACCCAGTGACGAGTACCTTTCACGTTTTGACTAACAAATTCGGTAAAGAGTTGAAGAGTCTCGCGAAGTTTCCTTAAGCCTTAACCATATTTCTAACCTTACCCAAAATGTTAATCCAAAATCATTCATTTCGTGTCCTGTAAAATCATTCATTTTGTGTCCAACTTATAAAAACGTCCAAACCAGATTATTTTGGTCCATAACCCTAGTCCAGTTATTGTTTATTTGGATGGGACTTGAAAAAAGATTTCCAACGATAAATTATAAGCCCAAATCCGACTTATAACGAATATGTTATGGCTAAAATACTAAACCAAGCTCAAATCGGACCTAGATCCATCTTACCTACGACCCAATGATCATGTGAGGTCCAAATTTCATATTCTCAGTCCTAAACCAATTCGGATTCTTTAGGAGCTTCTAGAATCCTCTAGAAGGTTCTAATCCATCTGTTTCGAAAAGATAAAGATCAAAAGAGTTCGAGATTAAATAAAACTTCTCTATTTGATAATCCATGTTTTATTTAAATTAAAAGCCAATAGGATATAATTTGCATAGAAAACCCATCAGAAACCAAACTCCAAATAAAATATATTATCCTTTAAAACAGCACATAACGCCAAGACCAACGCACTGCGACAGTCTCAGCGTGGCGCGATAGTACCAGCGCAGTGCGATGGTCCCAACGAAGTGCGTCAGAGCTAGCGCGTGCGTCAAGAGAAGTTCAATTCCGTTCCAAATTCTGATCTTTTCTAATCGTCCAGGATCTCTTTTTTACTTATAAATAACGGTAGTTTTCCCTGTTTTCAAATCATTTAGAACCATCAATCATAAGCTACAATTAGCTATAACCACCCATCTCCAATCATCAACAATCATCATAATCGTCAATTATCTTTCTTCATCCCTATGTTCTTAGCCTTAGCCTAAACACATCCTTTTTACTCTCCCAAATCAGTCACAATACGTCATTCATGTGATTCAAATACTCCAAGCCATCCTAGACGTTGCCTTCGACCTCGACGTGAAAGGTTGATAGTTCTGAGGCTTTTGTCCGAAATCTATATTTCAATTCATATTTGATTTATTTGCTTTATTGATTTAACTTTCCTGAATTTTACTAACGTGTGTATTATTTTAATAGCAAGAAGGTTGAGGCATCAATATAAGTAATTCGATTACTTAATTATTCTTTTGTTTTTTGAGTAGAAATCATGTTTACAATATTTCCTTGAATTATGTTTAGGACTTTATTATGATTCCTAGTATCAAGTTTAGGATAATGCTTTGATCTTGTTATTAGTGACATGCTAGGATTTGTTATTAATCTGTTAGTATCATGCCTAGATCTTAAAACGAACGATATTTTTATGATTGTGATGTTTTGATGATGTTGATATGATGATTGTTTCGGAGTTCTTTTGATGTTCTGTGGGAGAGTTATAACACCAAGACTTGATCCACGCGCCTGTATTTGCAAAAAAAAAAACAAAGACTCCCTGGGGTGGGAGTTCCGCCTCCGACGATCCAGTTAGAACGTGTTCGAGGAGTAAAGTGCGGAAAGTAAAGTCTCTGCAATGAGTAACTGCTCAGTTTTGTGTGTTAGTGTGTTTGTGAATTTCAGCATTCTGTGTTCCCAAGGGGGATCATCTCCCTTTTATAGGGTCTTGAAATGCGTGCCCATTACTAGGTTTCATAAACCTAGGACTGAGTAGGGTTGACTATGAATTTGGGCCGTTAAAGGCCACTTTCCTAGTTGGCAATATGTCAGCCAAGTGTCGTGACCTGATTTGTCCACCTAGGACCTCTCACGAGGTGACACGTGGCGGACTCTGGTTGGTCTACGTGGAAGATACGTGGTAGAGTTCAATTGGTCCACGTGGCGGGGTTAAAATCCCCTAATCATTTACCCCTCACAGGGATGATGTGGCTTGCCACGTGGCGCCTTTGACAGGTGTCACACTCTGATTGGCAACGGTTTTTACCTTTTTTTTTACCATCCCTTGAAATTAACCCCCCAATAAATAGGGCATGTCCCAATTATTTTTTGGATATTTCCAAAAAAATTTGAGACAGAACTCTTGACTTGAGAACTTTGTCATTTTATTAGAAGGAACGACTGCCGCCTGCTACCAGACCGCCTGCTCTTACAGCCGCCGAAGATTTTTCAAGCACCTTCATCATTACAGACTAAAGGTAACCGCCCGTTTTTCTTTCGTGCTTTCTCTTTGTTTCTTTTTCTTTTTGAAAATGGTTTCCCAAAAGCACAAGGCACGGCCTAGGTTAGTAATCAACCGATCACCGGGGACGGCTGAATCTAGAACTAGGAGTGTCGACTACCCCTTGGTGGACCACCCTTTGCAAACTGCCCAAGTCCGACTGTCGATGTGTCTGTGCATGACACCATGCCCAGAACTAAAAGAACTGCAAGGGTGACAAACTCAGACGGCTCCTCCTTCTATGCGTCTATTAGTGAGATATCTTACGTGCCGCCTGGCGCCCCAAGCACCCCCCCTAGTGATTCCATTTTGGAAGAATTAGGGGAGGAGGTTCAAGCAGTGACGATAAGTCCAAGAGCTCAGGCAGTGACTCCGAGCCAAGTACTTCAAGCAAATTCTCTGATGACTCTGAAGAGAGGCACTCTCGGCTGGAGACGGTGAGAGAATCCCTTTTAGTAGAAATGGGAGAAGACTGGGCGGAGTAGTCTGCTACCCGCCGAGAGCAATATGCCGCCTACTATCATCAGTTCCCGCAGGCAGGAGGAAAATGATGGCGGATAAAATAAGAAGCTTTAGAGCTGACCATGTCATAGGGCATGGTTATATCTTATGTACGCCGGATGGCGAGGACACCGTAGTCTGGCCATAGGGGTCCAGCTGCGGGGGTGAATGTTTTGGCTACTATGAGGCGACTATTAAGGCTGGCCTAAGATTTCCTCTACATCCGGTTGTGGAGCGAATCCTGGACGGATACCAACTGGCAACTGGCCCCAAACTCTTGGTTCAAGATCTTAGGCTATGTTGACGGCTGTGAAATGCACGAAGTGGACCCCAGCTTTGAAGCATTCACCCATATGCACTACCTCTGCCAAACCCAAAAAATAAGCGGGACCGACTGGTACTAGTTGTTTAGCCACAAGGGTTATATGATGACTTTAGGGAAAGAGAACAAATGGAAAGATTGGAGGAACACTTTCTACATTATCTCCAGCCGTGACAAAGTCAAAAATAAAAAGTTTAATAGGTGGAACAGGAACCCACCATTCCTAACAGGCAGATCTGAGCTGCCGCCTTTTCCTCGTAGAGCCAGAGTGGAGATCCTTGACAAAGGCCTCTTAAAAGTGGTTATCCAAGCAAACCCCGAGACTGGGGCGAGGGAGTTCATTCCCCAGAATTATATTCCCAAGTATAACTGACTATACGATGGGACATCTCTGACCGCCTTTAGCCTTAGTGGAGAGATGCTGAGAGGTAGTTGACCGCATGTTCATGTTTTTGAAAGACTTGGTTGATTTTGTGTCGAACTAACCCTTTGATTCATCTTTTGTAGATAACGCCATAGAGAAGCTCTCGGCATCAAAGAAAGCAGTTGCTCAATACCGCTCGGCCATCCTTGGCAAGCGGCCTATTGCGGAGTCCCCTGCTTCGCAGGCTCCCAAGGTGAACCTCTTTTTCATTTGTTTAAGACAAAACATATTTGTTGTCGCCTGCTCCTCACTCTGTGATTTTTGTTGCAGAGCGACTTAAACAAACCCTCTCACTCACAGCCAGATCCGAAGGTTCGGAAGCAGACAGCTGGTGATGTGAGCAATCCTGGAAGATCCAGGAAGCATGTGGCCTCAAAGCTAGGGAAAAACCCACCTCCTAAATCTCCAGCCGTCCCTAAGGGCAGTCGGCCTCAAAAAGAGAAGGAGAAAGAAAAGGAGGCCGCTGCTGAAGGTATCAAAGACTTGTTTTCTTTCCCTTACCCTTTGAGTGTCAAATTCAATCAGCAGTCGTCTAGTACCTACGAAAGCAGTCGGTCTATTGGCCGAATTTACACCAAGTACTTAAAAAATGTTGAATGTGCAGATGCCGCTTAGAGGCCAGATCTCCAACAGCTGGCCAAGAACAAGCTGCGTGCCGTCTCCCTTGAGGACAGGGAGTCGGTAAAGGGATTCGGCACCCTCAACTTGGATGCCATCCTTGCCCTCCTAGTTGAGGTATCCTTGTAATTTCTTACTTCCTCTTTTTTACACAACTCTTAGAGCCGCCTATAATTGACGTCTGTTTTTTGGCTGAGTGCAGTCTATGCTGCGAGTGCACGATCTTCGCAGGCCCATTAACGAGAAAACCAAGGAGGTAAAAGCTGCGAATGCTCGCTCCGCCTCTTCTCATGATAAGGCCATGTTTCAGATTGCTCATAATGAAATATTGACGACTAACATACTATATGCACAGGGGACCGCCAACCTACAGGTCAAGGCTGAGTTGGACGGTGCGAAGAAGCGGGTCTCAGAGTTGGAGCAGCAAGTCAAGGACCTCAAGGCCAATCTCGAGCCTCTCAAAGAGGCGCAGAGGGAAGCAGACAGCCTTCGTACTCAGGTTGACAAACTGAAACAGTGGTTAGCTAATCAGGAAGTCCTGCTCGCCAAAAAGTACACTTCTAGAGCCGAGGAGGAAAAGTAGGCCTTGGTCAAAGACATGATGGATGACTGCAACATCATCATGGAGATGACCTCGGCGGCTCTTTTCCCGAACTTCAGCTATGAGGGCAGGAAGAATCAGTTTGCCGCCTCTAGTCAAGAGTACAATGACAAGATCATGGGCTAAGGCCAAAGTGGAGAAGAGGAGGAGGAGGGCTCTACTCAAGAGTACTAAACTCAAGAGTACAATGACAACCCCTTCCTACAGCTTAAGCTTTCCTTGTTTTTATATCAACTTTCTTTGGCCTGCGTGCCGCTTGCTTTGTATCATTACCCGACCAAGGGACCAGGTTTATTGACAATTTTAACATTTTTGTCGGTCTTCTGGTCGACTGTTAATATGAATCATCCGGCGGTTTTGTCGGATTTTCCAATTTGCAGTTTACTTTGAATTTTTTCATTGCATAAATTTTCCTAAGTATAGCTTACCTTTTTGAATGAATGCTTTGAATACTTTTCAATATGCCGATTGTTTTGGTATACCGAATGTTTTTGCCCATGGGCGGTAGTGCGCCTAGTTTTAAAGGTTGATGGATTGTCTTAGAAATTTTTGATACTTTAAAGAGTATGACTGATTTCTAAGTCAATCAATCACTATGGTGATTGTCCCAAACCAGGCAGACAGTCGGCCATTGGACAGACGGTTATACGCTCAGCATGATCTGGCTCTTGACCTCATTTATAGTTCATAAGACGAACTATGCATAGCTGCCAAGTTTTTATACTTAGCTTATATTCTATATCTTAAATATGCCGTTTGTATGATATCTGGAAAATAACAGGCGGAATATCTGACCAGGATAGCAACTGCCTGTTATGTTGCCGGCGTTAGCTTTAACTATCTTAGTTTCACCATCTTAAGTAGGAATAGTGGCCGAATCCCGACTGTTGGGTTTTATTCTAGCCTTTTAGGTTCCATTTTTAGGTTTTTCAGGTTGAACGACTGTGAGGTAGCCGTTAGGATTAAATCAGTCTTTTTCGCTTGGTTTTAAAATGTATAAAGGAAGCAAACAGCAAAAGGCCACTTGATCACTCCGCATGCTTAGCTGCTAAGTGTTGGACTTAGCTTATATCCTCAAATTTAGCCGACTGAGTTGCCCCTGAGCAATCAGCAGGCGGTTATCTGACTCAGATCTTATAGACTATCGCTTGTTTTGTAGAACAGGCGGTAGCCTTTTTTATCCTTGTCTCATTTGATCAATGCAAACGACTGCAAGCTTGTCTTTATGGACAACCGGTAGGGCCATTTGTTTTTGTTTATAGAGAAATGTGCCACCCAAATGGGAGATGCTCTCTGCGATGAATTCACCCAAATGGATGTTGTCGGATGCTTGCTTATGTTAGGGACTGACGTATTGTTTTAATTAAGAATATCTGGCCATAGGTCTCATTTTGATCGTTAGGCCATAGGCCTGACTTATATCATCCGGCCATAGGCCTTATTTGTTCTGAGTGGAACAACACATAGCTGCTAAGTTTTCTAAACTTAGCTTATTTCTTCTCATGTTGGAGTAGTAGGAAAATAATAAAAAGGCTGCTTGCTTATTAAACAGACGTCCCTTCCTTTTGTGAGTATGCGTACTAATACAAAGTACAGAAAACAAATTGCAACTTTTTATTGATGTGCTTTCATTTAAAAAAAATTTACAAGTCTCAGAAGTAGTACTTTTTCAAGTTGTCTACATTCCAAGTTCCGGCTAGCTGCCGGCCGTCTGGTGTTTCCAGGCGGAAGGTTCCACCTCCTACTTCCTCATAGATCCGGTAGGGACCTTCCCAATTGGGATTCAGCTTTCCCTACTCATTGGTCCTACCAGTTGCCTCTTTTTTTTCGCAACAGAAAGTCCCCCACTTTTAGGGGCCGCTTGTGCACTCTTTTATTGTAGGCTCTCGTCATTCTCAGACGGTAGACCTCATGGCGCAAGGCAGCATTACCCTTGCGTTTTGGAAGTGAGTCCAGTGCTAACCGCATGGCCTCTCAATTAGCCTCCTCATCATATAACATAACTCGAAGAGTCGGCTCATAATACTCAATAGGCAAAACAGCTTCTTGTTAGGTTTCGTAGAGTCCGACTCTACGCGAAAGAAGAAACCCACCCAAGACCCGCACACTAATTAAAGCGACTAAGCATGCAATCAAAAATTAAAAAACAATTAAGAGAGAGAAGGAAAAGACATTCTTACCCTTGGAGCGTGCTTCGCTCGAATCCCGAGCTCTTACTTCAAAACTCAAACCCCGCAAATGCAAAGGTCTCCAACGGCTCGTACCCACGAACCCGACTCGAACGGTCCAAGTCCCGAAGGTTAGTCGGGACCCGACCAATAAAAACTAGAGTTTTACGAACTTAAGGTTTTCTCACTTTTCTAAAGAGATGCGTTTTTAGTTCAACTCAAGTGTTCTTCCCAAATCCCAAAACCTTGGTATTTATAGGGAAATGAACCTTAAATTCCCATTCTCAATCAATGTGGGAGATTTGAAATTTTCTCATTTTATTTTTATCATAACAATAATAAAATTACAACTTAATCAATAAGAAGTGGCACAAGAAGGATGAGAGATTAGGTGAGGACCATTTCCAAGGGGGGAGGGTGGACCATAGCCTTGCTCCCCAAGGCAAAGCTCATACCCTTGGTCCCCACAAGCAAACCGACCCTCCTCTCCAAGTTGCTGGCTGGCATTCTACCTTGGCTGCCAAGGCTGCTAGCTGGCGCCTAGCACCAAGGCTGGGCAGCCTGGGTAGCAAACCAGCACACACGCACACAACCCGCATGTATGTGCAGCCAACCAGCACAAGGCCAACCAACGCGCAATGCTAGAGAACATCAAAACGACAGAGGTTGCCGCTATAATCCCCATTTACGGTAGAGGTTTGACAACATCAAAACGACTAGTACTCAAACTAGAGAACTTGCAATACTTATGGTCGAGGAAAAAGGTTCCGATAGTTATAACGAGAAATATACTTATGACGATTTGGTAATCTCTTAAAATATTCTCACAGGTCTATCCGGTATAGTTTCAAACTAGTACCTATGCAAATGATTTAGGACTATCATGTCCTTGTAGCACAAGAAATAGTGTTATAAATCATACTACACACTAATCTCAAGTGGTCATTATTCGTCCATCGTTTAAATGACCTCGATTAGAGACAATTTTCGATTAAATTATTCAATGTTCACATAACAAGTGTTTCTTTATCCAAGACATGGTCTTGATACCCTGTATTAAATATTCTCAAAAATTGAATGTACTCATTATTTAATTCTAAACCAAAAATAAGTAGATATGGAGTAATCATAAATTTGCAGAAAATTTAATTACTCCAAAATTGAATGGTTCAACATAGTGTTTTACATTAAGACATCGAGTTTAATTAAAACATCTATACAGGGATATCAAAGCCAATCTCCAATATGCTTGATTCCCATTTCCTCAACGTGCGTGTTGTGCTTCACTTGAGACAAAGGTTTAGTTAGAGGATCGGCTACATTGTCGTCCGTTCCAATCTTACAAATTCTGATTTCACCCTCGGATTTCCATTCCCTTATCATGTGAAATCGCCGCTTGACATGTTTGACCTTCTGGTGTTCCCTTGGCTCCCTAGCCTGAGCAAAGGCTCCATTATTATCACAATAGAGGTCTATTGGACCCTTAATTGAGGGTACAACACCAAGTTCACCAATGAACTTACGAATCCAAACTGCCTCCTTAGTTGCTTCCGAAGCTGCCAAGTATTCGGCTTCAGTTGTTGAATCTGCAGTGGTGCTCTATTTAGCACCCTTCCAACTAAACGCTCCTTCATTAACGCCGAATATGTACCCCAACTGCGACTTGGAGTGGTCTCTGTAAGTCTGGAAGCTCGCGTCAATATAACCTTCAACAACGAACTCATTACAACCACCATAAACTAGGAATTTATCCTTGTTCCTTTTCAGGTACTTTAGGATATTCTTGGCCAAAGTCCAATGCACCTCTCCTGGGTCTGATTGGTATCGGCTCGTAGCACTCAAGGCATACGATACATCCGGCCTAGTACATATCATGGTTACATGATCGATCCACTAAGTGAAGCATATGGAATATGACTCATTCTCTATCGCTCATCAGGTGTCTGTGGGCACTGTTTCTTGCTGAGATTTATGCCATGGGACATGGGTAGGTGCCCTCTCTTGGCTCCTTCCATGTTGAATAGTGCCAGGACTTTATCTATATAGGTACTTTGGCTCAATCCAATCATCCTCTTAGATCTATCCCTATAGATCTTGATGCCCAATATGTACTGTGCCTCTCCCAAGTCCTTCATTAAAAAGCACTTTCCCAGCCAGCCCTTTACGGACTCTAACAGTTAAGTGTTGTTTCCAATAAGTAATATGTCATCGACATATAAGACTAGGAAAGCGATGTCACTCCCACTGACCTTCTTGTAGACACAAGATTCATTTGGAAACTTGATAAAATGAAACTTGCTAATGGCTTCATCGAATCGCAGATTCCAACTTCGGCTTGCCTGATTTAGCCCATAAATGGACTTCTTAAGCTTGCATACCTTCCTAGTATTTCTTAGATCAACAAAACCTTCCGGCTGTGTCATATACACAGTTTCTTCCAAAATCCCATTAAGGAAGGAAGTTTTGACATCCATTTGCCATATTTCATAATCGTAATATGCAGCAATCGCTAGGATGATCCGGACGGACTTAAGCATTGCAACTAGCGAAAAGGTTTCATCATAATCGACTCCGTGAATTTGCCTGTAACCTTTTGCCACCAGTCTAGCTTTGTATATAGATACATTTCCATCTTTGTTTGTTTTCAAATTGCAAATCCATTTGCAACTGATAGGTGTGTAACCTTCGCGCAAATTAACCAAGTCCCTGACTTGATTTTCAGACATGGAGTCCATCTCGGATTTGATGGCCTCTTTCCATTTAGCAGAGTTGGGGCTCGTTATAGCTTGTTTGTATGTCGTTGGCTCATCTCCATCCATAACTAGGATGTCTTGATCCTCGGTTAAGACAATACCAAGGTATTTGTCTGGTTGAGATCTTGGCCGTTGCAACCTACGCAGGGTAATAGGTTGAGCATTTGCATTATCGGTTTGACTCTAACCAATGTCAACAGCTGCTTCTTAAGCACTTTGAATATCAGTTTTGTCATGTTGACTTTGTTGCTCTACCTCTCGAACTTCGTCGAGTTCGATTTTCCTCCCACTTGTTATTTTGGAAAGGTGTTTCCTTTCCAAAAAGACACCATCACGAGCAATAAACACTTTTTTCTCGAACTTATTGTAGAAGTAATACCCCTTGGTTTCTTTTGGGTAACCAACAAAAAAAACACTTGTCTGATTTTAGGTGAAGTTTGTCAAAAGTAAATCTCTTGACATATGCTTCGCAACCCCAAATCTTAAGAAAAGACAACCTCGGAGGTTTCTTCGTCCATAATTCATATGGAGTCTTTTCGACAGCTTTTGACGCAGCGCGGTTCAGTGTTAGTGCCGCAGTTAGAAGTGTGTGTCCCCTGAAAGAGATAGGAAGTTCACTAAGTCCCATCATTGATCGAACCATGTCTAACAAGGTTCGATTCTTTCGTTCGGATACTCCGTTCCAATGTGAAGTTCCGGGAGGAGTCAACTCTGAAAGAATACCATTTTCTTTCAAGTGTTCGTCAAATTCATGGCTCAAATACTCGTTACCTCAATCCGATCGAAGTGTTTTTATTTTCTTGCCAAGTTGATTTTCAACTTCACTCTGAAATTCTTTGAATTTCTCAAAAGATTCAGATTTGTTTGACATAAGGTAGACATAACCATATCTACTATAGTCGTCAGTGAAGGTAATAGAATATCGATAACCTTGCCTTGCGGGTGTACTCATTGGTCCACATACATCCGTATGTATTATTAACCATTAAGTCACTTGCCCTTTCTCCCAACTTGGAGAATGGCTGCTTTATCATCTTGCCTAATAGACATCCTTCACAATTTTCAAACGACTCTAGGTCGAATGAGTCAAGAACACCTTATTGAAGAAGTTTCTTGATGCGTTTGATTCGACTCGATGGTCTTAGCCCTTTTGGCGGTATCATTAATGTTATAAACGTGTTTGTCTAGAGAAAGCACATACAAACCATTTTCTGAATATGCCTTACCATATAAAACATTATCGAAATAAATGAACAACTATTGTTCTTAATTCGAAATTCAAAACCTTTCGCGTCCAACGCCGAAATTGAAATAATGTTTTTGGTAACTCTAGGAACATGATAGCAATTGTCAAGTTCTAAAACAAGCCAAAGGGCAAAGACAAACTTAGAGTTCCAACGGACACGACATACATCCTTGCTCCATTGCCGACCCAAAGCTCGAACTCTCCCTTCTCTAGCCTCCCATTTATCTTTAGTCCCTAAGCATTGGAACAAAGGTGTGAGCCACATCCGGTATCTAATACCCATTATGTTTTGCTAGCGAAGTTTAAGTGTATAACAAAAATACCCGATGAAGAAGCAACAGTGTCGTTCTTCTTATCTTCCTTGAATTTGAGGCAATCCCGCTTCTAATGTCCCTTCTTCTTGCAATAGAAACATTCGGAATCGGATTTAGAAGATGATACCTTCTTGTCCTTGCCACTTTTAGCAGCACTGGACTTAGGCGGAAAGTTCTTCTTCTTTTTCCCTTTAAAGCTTCTCTTCTTGTCCGAGCGCTTAAATGGCTTGCCCTTTCTCACCATGAGCATGTCATGCTATCCCTCATCTTTGAGGGTTTGCTAGGCCTGCTTCAACATATCATGAAGCTCAGTGAGAGTTTTCTCCATTCCTTGCATATTATTGTTCATCTTGAACTGATCATAGCCTTTGTGCAGCGAGTGGAGAATGATGTCAATTGCCATCTCGGTCGAATACCCAGCATCGAGCCTTTCCATGTTCTCAAATAATCCAATCATTTTAAGAAAATGTAGGCTGACTGGCTCTCCTTTCTTGAGCTTGTTCTCAAGGATTTGCCTGTGGATTTTGAACCTTTCAGTTCGTGCCTACTCTTGAAACATATTCTGAAGTTTAGAAATTATCTCAAAAGCAGTCTCCTTTTCAAAGAAAGTCTTTTAGGTCTAGAGACATAGTGGCCAACATGATGCACTTGACATCCCGATTGGCACTTTGCCATCAGTTAAAGGCAGTCTGGGTGACCTCCTCATTGGGAGTGTCGGGCATTTCCTCATGAACTCATCAAGGACGTATTCCTTTTGCTCTTGCATGACAACAATACGCAAATTCCTTTGCCAATCAAGAAAATATGGCCCCCTCAACTTCTCCTTGTCGAGAATTGAGCGTAATGAAAACAGGTTGTTTGAGTTACTTGCAAACATGTTTTTACAATTGAAAGAATCTTAAATGAAAAACCATTCATAAAACAATAAGTTTTAAATTTAAAGCGTTCATGCAAATATTCAATCTTATTGAGCATTTTATCCACGCATTATCATTAGTCTCTTTTAGGCGAGAATAAAATGATACCAAGATCCTAAAAATCAAAAAGTGATTAAGCATGCTTTGGCTTGTCTTAACACTTAATAATTTAAGGTAAGCAATCCAATTGCTAATAGCTCCAAGCTACTCTTGGTTCGATAAAACGTCACATCTAGTGCTTCCTTGACATTTTATCTCCATTGCCACGACATCTAAGGACTCCTTACCGATATCGTTGAGCTTAACCAAGGCAATTTTATACCTAGTATACCTTACGTTCCTATGGATTTCTATGTTGGTTGGTTTAAGTGAACTCAATTAATCATCGCAACATTTGAAAACCTAAACATGCATCTAACTTATTATTTCCATATCTAAGAACAATTTGAAAGGAATGGTGTCCTTCCAACAAGTTTATCATTCTGATAGAGGGTTCAGAATTATTACAGAGCTAATTCTTCAGTAAGGTCAAGTGATCGGAATTCCTAGGTGGAGGCCACTTCCGATCAGTAATATTAAGGTATAATTAATATTACAACTTAATCTTAACTGAACCCTTCGGGTCGAACCCAATCGAACAACCGATCGGAGACGACGAATTAATCCGAAGGATTTAATGAGTCGACGGAGTTTTAGGAATACAGACGTCGGATATCGAGCCTAGGGCGTCGAAACCGAGCGTCGCAAAATCACAAGCGACAAGTACGGCTAGCTCATCGCAAGCCTAGGCGCACCATGTATGTGCTAGGCAAAGCATGAGTGCCTAAGTGCTATCGCAGCCCTAACATCGTGCCTAGGTGCCATCGCAGCCCTAGCATTGTGCCTAGGTGCCATCGCAGCCCTAGCACCATGCCTAGGCGCCATCGCAGCCCTAGCACCACGCACAACACCATCGCAGCGCTAGGCACATGCGTGTGTGCGTGTGCAGCATCGCCCAGAAGCCTCGCAATGCAACACCGAGCCTTCGCATAGCTGTGTGCTTGCGTGCGTGTCTTCGCATGGGACGATAGCTGGCAGCCAGCACAACCCTCCTTGAGGCAGTTTGTGTGTGGGTGTGGGGACCAAGCAAAGCCTTGGGGAGTAAGGCTATGGTCCCCCCCACCTAAACTTGGGCATCACTCATAAGCATATAATTATGCCACTTGTCGCGTTGTGATTGATCTTAATTATTTATTTAATTTGGAATTGAATAAATTATTGATTTTTACCAACTCTCCCACATTGGTGGGAGATTGGAAATCAAGGGTGCATTTCCCTATAAATACCAAAGGCTTGGGTATTTAGGAATACACAACCTTGAGTGGAATTAAAAGGCAACTCTTTATTTGAGTAAACCTTGATTCGTAAAACTCATAGTTTTATTTGTCCGGGTCTCGACTAACCTTTGAGACTTAGGACGCTTAGGTCGGATTCGAGGGTACGATCCTGTTGGAGACCTCGTGTTTTCGAAGTTCAAGTAAGAGCTCATAGTAGAGCGAAGCACGCGTCAAAGGTATAATCTTTTATCCTTAATTATATTTTAATTATGTTTTGCTTGTTAATTGCATTTATTATGGGGGCGGGTCTTGGTGGGTTTCTTTCCGCGTAGTTAGGGTCACTACGAAACCCTACACAATTATATATAGAAAACATGAAATAAGATGTATTTGGCAACTAGAATGACCCCTTGAAATCTTCAAATCTCTAAGAGTCTTCATCTTGGCTCGTCTTCATAGAAACGCCGTCTTGAGACATCTCCGCAAAAATAAAATTAAGGTACAAAAATAAGCAACGGTATGCAGACGGTATTTAGATTTACAAAAATACATAACGAATCGCAGTCCGTATTTAGTATCCTAATCGGGCCCCACTAGTTGCCATTTTCACGAAACCTGTGAAATAATATATCTTCCATTCATCCATTCACAATATGGGAATGCCCCATGCATTTTACAACGAAAAACAAGTAACAGTGCATAACACGTGCGAATTAGTAACTAACTTAGGTGGTTAATCCATTTAACGCGCCTAATTAAAAATAGTCAAAGTTGTTTAACATTTTATGTGATTAAGACGCAATTAGTTCATGCAATTAACGAAACTCCAACTAAATTCCGCATCCAACTTAATTAATCCAATTAATTAAGCCAATTAACCCAAATTTTGTCAAAATAAAAAAAAAATATTTTGCAAAAGCTAGAAAAACCGAGGCCTAGCCTCGCTAAAATAATTAAATAAATTAAAACGGTAAAATTTTGCAAAACACTTAGCCCATGCATCGAAAAATCAGCCTACACTAGATCGAGTGCCTAACATCCTAGCCAAGGGGCTAGGCTTGCTACGCACCAAAGCTACGGCTGGGGGCGCAGGCAGCATGCGTGTTGGCAGGTGTGGCTGGGCCTGCATGGGGTTCGCTGCCTTGATGCCCAGCAGCATTGTGAGCATCCTAGCAACCATGCACCACAAGCCACAAGCATGTCCCTTGCGCACTCCTAGCCCAGCCACAAAGCCGCAACGCTTCGAGGTGGGAGCACCACCATGCGCACCAAGGCAGCCATGAGTGGCATTGAAATGATTTTACCTCGATTTACGTGCTGTTATTTCGGGATTTTAATCCCGACATGCCTGTGACATAAAATTAATTCTAAATTTATTGTAGAATCAATTTAGAGCAAAATGAAAAATTAAAATAAGTCCAACTTAATTAAATTCAATTTAAATAGTGCACAAACCTAAATTTTCCAAGAACCATTCTTTAAATCAATTTAGGTCTATCTAGATGCTTCAAAATTGAAGGGATACTCTCATAATTAATTTAATGAATTGTAAATTAATAATGAGATTTGACAAAATTGAAGGGGTTGGAAAATTAAACCCTTTCATCCAATGAAAAATTTCCCAACAACAACTTGTGTAAAATTGAAAAAATTCATCTTCCAATATGAAGATTAATCAAAATTCAATCACAAGTTTTGAACTTTAAGGACTTTAATCAACAAAAAAATGATTAAATAAAAAATTAGTTCAACATGGAATTTAGCAATCAAAGTTCCAACCAAATAAACAATTAAAGATTGGATCTTTGAAATTTTAGGGGTTTCAAAATTGCAAGTTCACCATAAACATTCACACTTGAAACAATTTATTTGCAACAATGTGAAAAACTCAAGTTTATGTGAAAAAATGAACACACCAAATTAAGCACCAATTATGACTTCATAAACATGCTTAATGAGGTTTATAATTGCAGTAGATTAGGGATGCAACCATACATTTAATCTACCTTCAACATGCAATAATTAATCAAGGTTAAAAGATTTAAAAAATTTCGTCAAAAACGAAAAAAAAACCCTCGAAAAACATATTTCTGGGGGATTGTTGCTTCCGATCATCCCTAAAAGGATCAGAAACGATTTAGAACATCGATTCCACCCAAAAATCACTATTTTTGAGTCGAAATCTAGGTTCGTAAGCCAAAATTAGAAAAAAATACGAGATTAAAACTAATTAAAACGAGCTTCTAATCCAATTAAAAAGAAAAACCAGAAATTTAAATGCATTTTAAATCACCCTAATTAATTATTAGTCACAATAATTAAAGTGAGCGGAACTCCGATACCGCTGTTGGGTTTCGTAGAGTCCGACTCTACGCGGAAGAAGAAACCCACCCAAGACACGCACACTAATTAAAGCGACTAAGCATGCAATCACAAATTAAACAACAATTAAGAGAGAGTAGGAAAAGACATTCTTACCCTTGGCGCGTGCTTCGCTCGAATCCCGAGCTCTTACTTCAAAACTCGAACCCGCAAATGCAAAGGTCTCCAACGGCTCGAACCCACGAACTCGACCCGAACGATCCAAGTCCCAAAGGTTAGTCGGGACCCGACCAATAAAAAACTAGAGTTTTACTAACTTAAGGTTTTCTCACTTTTCTGAGGAGATGCCTTTTTAGTTCCACTCAAGTGTTCTTTCCAAATCCCAAAACCTTGGTATTTATAGGAAAATGAACCTTGAATTACCATTCTTAATCAATGTGGGAGATTTGCAATCTTCCCATTTTATTTTAATCAAAACAAAAATAAAATTGCAATTCAATCAATAAGTTACAAGTGGCACAAGGAGGATGAGAGATTAGGTGAGGACCATTTCCGGGGGGGGGGGGGGGACCATAGCCTTGCTCCCCAAGGCATAACTCACACCCTTGGTCCCCACAAGCAAACCGACCCTCTTCTCCAAGTGGCTGGCTGGCAGCCTGCCTTGGCTGCTAAGGCTACTAGCTGGCGCCTAGCACCAAGGCTAGGCAGCCTGGCCAGCCAACTAGCACACACGCACACAACCCATATGCATGTGCAACCATCCAACATAAGGCCAGTTAGCACACAATTCTTCACTGCTGCTTGGTGCGTGGTGCTGGGAGCTGCTATGCGAGGTGCACACACACACACACGCACACAGCCAGCATGCATGCGCAGCCAGCCAGCACATGGCTAGCCAGCACGCTATGCCTCGCTGCTTCTTGGTGCGTGGTGCTGGGCACTGCTATGTGAGGCACACGCACACATGGTGCGTAGCGATGCCTGGCACAGCTAGCACGTATGGTGCGTGGCTTCGATAGCTAGGCACCAATACGCTACTAGGCATTCAGTGGTTGTGATGCTTGCGAGCAGTGCTAGGCCATGCTATGCGCCAGCGCGTAGCATGCTAGCAAGCCTTAGCCTTGCGATGGCTGGGCGCATGGCATGCTAGCACACACGCAACGCTGCGATGCTTGCGGTGGCTAGCTAGAATGCATGGGCCTAGCACACCTAGCATGCTAGGCTTGCGGCTAGCATTGCAAGGGGTCTTGCTTAGCGTAGCACCCACATGGCTAGGCCAATGTGAGGCTACGGCTAGGCTCGAACTTGTAATTTGATTGATTTCACGTCTTGTCAAATTCCAAATTCGACTCGACCTGCGACGCTCGGTCTCGACGCTCTAAGCTCGATATCCAACATCTTTGTTCGTAAAACTATGATGACTCATCAAATTTTTCGGATTGATTCGTCGTCTCGGATCGGTTGTTCGTTTAGGTTCGACCTAAACGGTTCTGTCAAGATTAAGCTGTAATATTAATTGTACATTAATATTAACGATCAGAAGCGACGTACACCTAGGCATTCCGATCACTTGACCTTATTGAAGAATTAGCTTTCTAAAAATTAGCTCGCAGCGTGCAAGGCCAGTGCATGCCAACACTGCTTGCTAGCACACCAAGCTGGGTGGCTGCCCAGCCTTGGTGCTAGGCGCCAGCTGGCAGCCTTGGCAGCCAAGGCAGGCTGCCAGCCCAGCTTCCCATGAGGTGTCGGTTTAGGTGAGGGGTGGGGACTAAGCTTGGGCATGGCCTTGAGGAGCAAGGCAATGGTCCCCCCACCCATTCATGGTCCTCACCTAACCTTCTCTCTCTATTTGACACTTGTTGCATTGTGATTAGTTTTGTTTCTTAATTTATTTTAGAAATAAATTAATTAGCAAAATATACATTCTCCCACATTGGTGGAGGATGAAAAATCAAGGGATCATTTCCCTATAAATACCAAGCTTGGTATTGGGAATTGATACAACCTTGAGTGGAATTAAAAAGGCAACTCTTGAAAGGAGTAAACCTTTGATTCGTAAAACTCATAGTTATTTTGTCCGGTTCTTGACTAACCTTCAAGACTTAGGACGCTCGGGTCGGGTCGAGGGTACGATCCGTCGGAGATCTCGTCTTTTCGGGATTTTGAAGTAAGAGCTCTTTGGGAGCGAAGCACGCGTCAAAGGAATAATTCTTGTCCTTAATATTATTTGATTAAGTTTATTATGCTTGTTTAATTTCTTTAATTAAGGGGCGGGTCTTGGTGGGTTTCCTTCCGCATTGTGTCGGGTCACTACGAAACCCTACAGCGGTATCGGAGCCGCGCTCCTTTTAATTTTTGCAATTATTGTTTAATTAAGGTGTTTTAAAGAATTTAATTTTCTGGTTCATGTTCATCTAATTAGATTAGAAGCTCATTTTAATTAATTTTTAAAACTGGATTTTATCTTCGATTTGGCTGTCGAACCCAGATTTTGGCTCAAAAATAGTGATTTTTGGGTGGAATTGACATTCTGGAACTGTTTCAAACCTTTTAGGGGTGTCCAGAAGCCAAATTAGAACCAGAAACCCAATTTCTCTGAGGTGTTTCGTTTTTCAACGAAAGTTTTAATTCTTTTTAAGCCTTGATTAATGCAAGCATTACAAGGCTAGATTAAATGCACATTTGCATCACTAATCTACTGGTTTTAAAATATCCATGAGCATAATAATGTAGTGTTTATTAGTGCTTAAGTTGATATACCAATTTATTACATAAACTTGTTTTTTCACAATTTTGCAAATAAAATTGCAATAAGGTGTGAAAACTTGTTGTGATTTTGTATTTGAAGTTCCCAAATAATGTTAAAGTTCTAATCTTTAAATGTTCAAATGATTGGAACCCTAACCCTAAATTCCATGTTGAACAAAGTTTGGATTTTTTCATGTTTTGGTTGATTAAAATACATTAAGTTCAATTACTTGTGAGTAAAATTTGATTAATCTTCATATTGGAAGATGTAATCTTGGTATTTTACACAAGTATGCAAGTTGGAAATTTTTTATCATTGGATGGTTAATTTATTTTTCCAACTCCCTTTTGTCAAATCCATTATTAATTTGCATATTGGCAAGATTAATTTTGGACATAGCTCATTTTATTTTAAGCATAAAGTTTGACCTAATTTTGTTCAAAATTGAAATTTTTGGATAAATTTAAGCTTGTGCACTAATAAAATAAAATTGTTTAAGTTAGACTTAATATTTGTTTTATTTTATTTTTCCCTCAAAATTAATTCTAAAATTTGATTTAGAATTAATTTTTGTGACACACAAATCGGAATTAAATTCCGAGTAAAATGCACGCAAAACGATGCAAAACCGCAAGCGTCACCAAGGCTAGCCGGGCTGCCTAGCAGCCCACATGTAGGCTGCCTATGGTGCGCATATGGCTGTGCATCGCTTGGTGCGTGGCAGTGTGGCGAGGAGGGGCTGCTGTGTGGTGCGTGTGCTGGCGCATAGGGGCCTTAGGCTGCTGGTACGCTTGTACGGCTGCTGGGCAGCGAGGCAGCAAGCCCCAGCCAGCCAGCCCCCTGATGCTTGTGCCAGCAAGCTGCTAGCATGCATAGCATGCTGCTGGTGCTAGCTAGCTAGGCAGGCTGTGCTAGGCGCACTTGCTAGCTGCCAGCACCACGCACCATGGCGCAGGTGCCATGGGCTGCCTAGCAGCCATGGTGCGCAATGCATCATAGGATGATGCCCCCTATTGCTTAGTACTTGAGCTATGATTTTGCGATTTTTCGTGTTAATAATTTTAATTAATTATTTTAACGAGGCTAAAAACTTCGATTTCGATTTTGCAAAATTTTGACAAATTATGGGTTATGCCGACTTAATTAATCGGATTAATTAAGTACGGATGCAGAATTTAGTGGGAGCTTAATTAAATGCATAAGCATTTTGCGTTTAGAAATAATGAATTAAACCACTTTGACTAGTTTTAATTAGGCGCGTTAATTGGATTAACGACCTAAGTTAGTTACTAGTTTTGCGTGTTTAATTACGTATTTCGTAAAATTGCATGGGCCGTTCACAAATAGTGAACGGGTGAATGAAAGATTGCTTTCAAAACAGGTTCTTTGAAAATGGCAACTAGTGGGGCCCGACTAGGATAGAAAATACGAACTGAGTTCCGTTATGTATTTTTGTAAATCTAAATACAGTCTGCGAACCGTTAAGTATTTTAGTACTATTTAGATTAATCTTAGTCGTTCTAGCTAGCTTCTTTTATTTCATTTTGGCCAAGAAGTCTCAAGACGACGTTTCGAGGAAGACGAGCCAAGTTGAAGACCCATGGAAATTGAAGATTTCAAGGGGTCATGCTAGTTGTCAAATGCATCTATTTTTACGCCTTATATATTGTTATTATATATGTTTGCTAGATGCATGTCTAGGATTTCTATAATGTTGCGATGATTAGTTAAGTTCACTTAAATCAACCAACATAGAAACCCTAGGTCCCTTAATAATATTGAGCTAAAATTTGCCGTTCCAAGAACAACACTTACCGAAGTAATGCGCGTAAGTGATGGATTACGCCAAAGCGAGGCATCACTACTTCCCAAGGAACGTAAGGTATACTAGGTATACAAGTTGTCTTGGTTAAGCTCAACGACATCGGTAAGGAGTCCTTAGATGTCGTGGCAAAAGAGATAAAATGTCAAGAATGCATTAGATGTGACATTTTATCAAACCGAGAGTAGCTTGGAGCTATTAGCAATTGGATTGCTTACCTTAGATATTTAATGGTTAAGACAAGCCAAAGCATGCTTAACCATTTCTTGATCTTTGGGATCTCGGAATCATTTTATTCTCGCCCATAAGGGACAATCTTAAAATGCGTGGATAAAATGTTCAATAAGTGTGAATAAGTGCATGAACGCTTTAAATTTCAACTTATTGATGTATGAATGGTTTTTCACTTCAAATTCTTTCAATTGTAGAAATCATGTGTGCAAGTAACTCAAACAACAACCAATTCTCTTTGCGCTCCATTCTCGACAAGGAGAAGTTGAGCGGGCCAAACTTTCTTGATTGGCAAAGAAATCTCCGCATTGTACTAATGCAGGAGAAAAAGGAATATGTCCTTGATGAGGAAATTCCCGACGCTCCCAATGAGGAGGTCACTCAGGCTGCCCTTAACCGATGGCAAAGTGCCAATCGGGATGTCAAATGCATCATGTTGGCCACAATGTCTCTGGACCTTCAAAAGACTTTCTTTGAAAAGGAGACACCTTTTGAGATCAACTGAGCTACAAAATATGTTCCAAGAGCAGGCCCGAACTGAAAGGTTCGAAACCCACAGGCAGATCCTTGAGATCAAGCTCAAGAAAGGAGAGCTAGTCAGCCCGCATGTTCTCAAAATGATTGGATTATTTGAAAACATGGAAAGGCTCGATGCTGGGTATTCAACTGAAATGGCAATTGACATCATTCTCCACTCCCTTCACAAAGGCTATGATCAGTTCAAAATGAACTATAACATGCATAGTATGGATAAAACCCTCACCGAGCTTCATGGTATGTTGAAGCAAGCCGAGCAAACCCTCAAGGATGAGGGCAAGCATGACATGCTCATGGTGAGGAAGGGCAAGCCGTTCAAACGTGCGGGCAAAAAGAAGAGCTTAAAAGGGAAAAAGAAGAAATTCCCACCTAAGTCAAAGTTTGCCAAGGGCAACAAGGACAAGAAGGCAGCTTCTTCTAAGTCTGATTCCGAATGTTTCTACTGCAAGAAAAAGGGACATTGGAAAAAGGACTGCCTCAAATTCAAGGAAGATAAGAAGAACGACAACGTTGCTTCTTCATCAGGTATTTTCGTTAGAGACTTAAACTTCGCTAGCAAAACATCATGGGTATTAGATACCGGATGTGGCTTACACCTTTGTTCCAATGCTCAGGGACTAAGGATAAGTAAGAGGCTAGAGAAGAAAGAGGTCGAGCTTCGGGTCGGCAACGGAGCAAGGATGTCTGCCGTCTTTGTTGGAACTCTCAGTTTGTCTTTGCCCAATGGGCTTGTTCTAGAACTTGAAAATTGTTATCATGTTCCTAGAGTGACCAAAAACATTATTTCAAAAACAATAGTTGTTTTATATATTTTGATAATGTTTTACATGGAAAGGCACATTCAGAAAATGGTCTTTATGTGCTGTCACTAGACAAACAGGTCTATAACATCGAGAATAATGCCAAAAGGGCTAAGACCATCGAGTCGAATTAAACCTACTTGTGGCACTGTCGTCTTGGCCACATTAACATCAAACGCATCAAGAAACTTCTTCAAGAAGGTGTTCTTGACTCATTCGACTTAGAGTCGTTTGAAAATTGCGAAGGATGCTATTAGGCAAGATGATAAAACAGCCATTCTCCAAGCTAGGAGAAAGGGCAAGTGACTTATTAGGTCTAATACACACGGATGTATGTGGACCTATGAGCACACCCGCAAGGCAAGGTTACCGATATTTCATCACCTTCACCGACGATTATAGTAGATATGGCTATATCTACTTAATGTCGAATAAATATGAATCCTTTGAAAAGTTCAAAGAATTTCAGAAAGAAGTTGAAAATCAACTTGGCAAGAAAATTAAGGCACTTCGATCGGATCGAGTTGGCGAATATTTGAGCCATGAATTCGACGATCACTTGAAGAAATGTGGCATTCTTTCAGAGTTGACACCTCCTGGAACTCCTCAATGGAACGGAGTGTCCGAACGGAGGAATCGGACCTTGTTAGACGTGGTTCGGTCAATGATGGGTCTTAGTGGACTCCCTATCTCGTTCTGGGGACATGCGCTACAAACAACAACACTAACACTGAATAGAGCTCCGTCAAAAGCTGTTGAAAAGACTCCATATGAATTATGGACTAAGAATCCTCCCAGGTTGTCTTTTCTCAAGATTTGGGGATGCGAAGCATATGTCAAGCAATTAATTTCGGACAAACTTCACCCCAAATCGGATAAGTGTTTCTTTGTGGGATATCCTAAAGAAACCAAAGGGTATTACTTTTACAATAAATCCCAGAACAAAGTGTTTGTTGCTCGTGATGGTGTCTTTTTGGAGAAGGATCACCTTTCCAAAATAACAAGTGGGAGGAAAATCGAACTCGACGAAGTTCGAGAGGACGAGCAACAATGTCAACCTGACAAAACTGACAATCTAAATACTTTGGAAGCATCTGTGAAGATTGGTCAAAGTCAAACAGACAATGTAAATGCTCAACCGATTACCCTACGTAGGTCGCAACGACAAAGATCTCAACCAGACAGATACCTCGGTATCGTCTTAACTGATGATCAGGACATCCTAGTTATGGATGGTGATGAGCCGGCGACATACAAGCAAGCTATGACGAGCCCCGACTCTGCAAAATGGCAAGAGGCCATGAAATCTAAGATGGACTCCATGTCTGAAAATCAAGTCTAGGATTTGGTGAATTTGCCCGAGGGTTATACACCCATTGGTTGCAAATGGATCTTAAAAGTGAAGATAGACAAGGATGCAAATGTATCGATATACAAAACTAAACTGGTGGCAAAAGGTTATAGACAAGTCCACGGGATTGACTATGATGAAAATTTTTCACCAGTTGCAATGCTAAAGTCCGTCCGGATCATCCTAGCGATTGCTGCATATTACGATTACGAAATATGGCAAATGGATGTCAAAACCGCCTTCCTTAATGGGATTTTGGAAGAAACTGTTTATATGACACAGCCAGAAGGTTTTGTCGATCCAGGCAACGTTGGAAAGGTTTGCAAGCTGAAGAAATCCATTTATGGAATAAAGCAAGCCAGTAGAAGTTGGAATCTGCGATTTGATGAAGCCATCAGCAAGTTTGGTTTTATCAAGAATCCAGATGAGTCTTGTGTATACAAGAAGGTCAGTGGGAGTGATATTCCATTCCTAGTCCTGTATGTCGATGACATACTGCTCATTGGAAATAGCACAAAATTATTGGAGTCCGTAAAGGGCTGGCTGGGAAAGTGCTTTTCAATGAAGGACTTAGGAGAGGCACAGTACATAATGGGCATCAAGATCTACAGGGATAGATGCAAGAGGATGATTGGATTAAGCCAGAGTACTTACATTGATAAGGTACTGGCTCGATTCAACATGGAAAATGCCAAAAGAGGGCATTTATCCATGTCCCATGGCATAACTCTCAGCAAGAAACAGTGTCCGCAGACACCTGTTGAGCGAGAAAGAATGAATCGAATCCCATATGGTTTGCTAATCGGATCGATCATGTATGCCATGATATGTATAAGGGTAGATGTATTGTATGCCCTGAGTGCAACGAGTCGATACCAATCGAACCCAGGAGAGGCGCATTGGACTGCGGCCAAGAACATCCTCAAGTACCTAAAAAGGAACAAGGATAAATTCCTGGTGTATGGAGGCCACAAAGAACTGGTTGTTGAAGGTTACACCGACGCTAGCTTCAAAACTGACAGAGACGACTTCAAGTCACAGTGGGGGTATATATTCTGTCTGAATGGAGGAGCGTTCAGCTGGATGAGTGCCAAGCAGAGCACCACTGCAGACTCTACAACTGAATCCGAGTACTTGGCCGCTTCGGAAGCTGCCAAGGAAGCTGTTTGGATTCGCAAGTTCATCAGTGAACTTGGTGTTGTACCCTCAATCAAGGGGCCGATAGCTCTCTATTGTGATAATAATGGAGCTATCGCTCAGGCCAGGGAGCCGAGAGAACACCAGAAGGTCAAACACGTGAAAAGGCGATTTCACATGATAATGGAATTGAAATCCGAAGGTGAATCAGAATTTGTAAGATCGGCACGGGTGATAATGTAGCCGATCCTTTGACTAAACCTTTGCCTCAAGTGAAACACTACAAACACGTTGAGGCAATGGGAATCAAGCACATAGGAGACTGGCTTTGATATTCCCTGTACATGTGTTTTAATTAAACGGGTTGATTTAATGTAAGACACTGTACTAAAACAGTTCATTAATGGAGTAATTAATTTTTGTGCAAAATTATCATTCACTCCATTACTATTTAATTGTGGTTTAGAATTAAATAATGAGTCCATTTGATTTACGGAAATATTCAATACAGGGTATCAAGACCATGTCATGGATAAAGAAACACCTGTTAAGTGAACATTGAATATTAAATCGTAAAGTATCCCTAATCGAGGTCATCTAACAAATGGACGATTGATGACCGCCATAGATTAGTGTGTAGTATGATTTACAACAACGTTTCTTGTGCTGCGAGGACGTGACAATCATAAATCATTTGCACAGGTACAGTTTAGAACTGTACTTGATAAGACCTATGAGAAGTACTTTAAGAAAATTGAAGTTTTGTCATAAGTACATTTCTCATTATGACTATCGGAACTTATTTCCTCCGACCATGAGTACTGTGAAGTTTTCTTGTTTGAGTACTAGGCTCTTTGATGTTTCCAAACGTCTGCCGTAACTGGGGATCATAACGGGAACACTCGGGAGTCTATGTCCTCTTAGTAAGAAGAACTTACAATACAAGACTGGGATTGTCCCCCTAATAACAATAGGGAAAATGTTTTGTTGTTTAAAAGGCCGCACGAAGAGTGAGACTGTAAAAATGCATGGCCATGCTCAGATGGATTTTAGAAATCATCTGCTTATTGATAGTCGAACTCGGAGATCGAGAAACACTTCTGAACGTAATAAGGATGACAAAGAATTTTACCTTATAGTTCACGAAGAAACATTAAGTGACAAAAGAAATGCTAGCGTGGGTGCCTGGGTGCATATGTCACCTATCGCCAGCAATGGGCGCACCAGGCGCACCATCGCAAGCCCTGGTGCTGTGTGCGTGCGTGCCTAGCATGGGAGCACCATCGCAGGCACCAGGCGCACCATGGCAAGCACTGGGTGCTGTGTGCATGCGTGCCTGGCGTGGCAGCACCATCGCAAGCACCAAGTGCTAGTATGGTTGGCTTCCTGGCAATGGCGCACCATGTGCGTGGATGCTTGAGTGCCAGCCTTCGCATGGCAGCACCAAGCATCGCACCACATCCGAGAGCCTGGGCGCCAGCGTGATGCTAGGCCTCGTACAAGCAGCCTCGCACTACAGGCGCATTGATGCGTGTGGGCTAGAGGCGTGTGTATGCGCATGGTGCGAGGGTCAGTGCGACCAGCATGCGTGGCTCGCTAGCAGCACGCATGCTGGTTGTGCTAGCAATGAGGCACGAGAGTGTGTGCGAGGGAGTGCTAGGCAGCAGCAGCACTAGGCTAGCAGCACCAGCGCCCAGCAGCTCGCAGCGTGCTAGGGCTGATGCGTGCTAGGCCAGTGCATGCCAGCACTGCTTGCTAGCACACTAAGCTGGCTTGCTGCCCAACCTTGGTGCCAGGCGCCAGCTGACAGCCTTAGTAGCCAAGGCAGGCTGCCAACCCAGCTGCCCATGAGGTGTCAGTTTAGGTGAGGGATGGGGACCAAGCTTGGGCAAGGCCTTGAGGAACAAGGCAATGATCCCCCCCACCCATTCATGGTCCTCACCTAACCTTCTCTCTCTATTTGACACTTGTTGCATTGGGATTAGTTTTTTTTATTAATTTATTTTGGAAATAAATAAATTCTCAAAATATACATTCTCCCATATTGGTGGAGGATGAAAAATCAAGGGATCATTTCCCTATAAATACCAAGCTTGGTATTGGGAATTGATACAACCTTGAGTGGAATTAAAAGGAAACTCTTGAAAGGAGTAAACCTTTGATTCGTAAAACTCATAGTTATTTTGTCCGGGTCTTGACTAACCTTCAAGACTTAGGACGCTCGGGTCGGGTCAAGGGTACGATCCGTCGGAGATCTTGTCTTTTCGGGATTTTGAAGTAAGAGCTCTTTGGGAGCGAAGCACGCGTCAAAGGTATAATTCTTGTCCTTAATCTTGTTTGATTAAGTTTATTATGCTTGTTTAATTGCTTTAATTAAGGGGCGGATCTTGGTGGGTTTCCTTCCGCGAAGTGTCGGGTCACTACGAAACCCTACAACAATCAACTGCGAATCAAAGCAAGCATCCACTTTCCTTGCCCCAGCCGCCATACATATGCGGATGCCGGCTAGTAGGGCTTCATATTCTGCCTCATTATTTGAGGCTTGGAACTTGAATCGTAGTGCATATTCATACTTGTCTCCTTTAGGAGACTGACATATGACGCCTGCACCACAACCATTTAGGGTGGAGCTCCTGTCCACATATACCTTCCAAACTGCTCAAGGTTTTCATGATCAGTCGGCCTTGTCATTTTGACAATGAAGTCGGCAAACGCCTATTCCTTCACTGCCTTTCTTGGTTCAAAGGAAATTTCAAGGCTTTGAATTTGAATCGCCCATTTGATCATTCGGAAGATGATTCCATGGTTGTCATTGGCCGCTTGATTGGTTGGTCTATGTAAACCACTACCGGATGCACAAGGAAGTAAGCTTTTAACTTCTTGACTGCCATAAAGAGGGCAGGTCCAAAATTTTCAACCATGGGGTACCTCAACTCTGCATTCCGTAGAACATGACTGACAAAATAGACTGGGAGCTGGGTGCCGCCTCCTTTAGCAAGGAGAATAGCACTGAGCGCACGGTCAGAGACGGCTAGGTACATGTACAACACTTCCTTTGGCAAAGGACTAACCAGCCTTGGCAAAGAGTGCAAGTGTTGTTTCAACTTTTGAAAGGTCGACTCTGCATTCGCCCCCCATTCAAACATTGTCTTTTTTTTAATAGCTTGGAAGAAATAGAGGCACTTCTCGCCTGACCGACTGAGGAACCTCCCCAATGCCGCCAGACAACCTGTCAACTTCTAAACTTCTTTTATAGTGCGGGGCGACCGCATGTCTATAGTCGCCTGTATTTTTTCCGGGTTGGCCTCTATCCCCCTTTGATCAATAAAAAATCCAAGAAACTTCCTAGACTCAACACCAAAGACACACTTCTTCGGATTGAGCATGATCTGGTGCCACCTGAGTGTGGCAAATGTTTCTCGGAGGTCAGTAAGATGATCCGTCTGAAGTTTGGATTTGACTATCATGTCATCAATTTACGCCACCACATTCTTTCCAATTTAATTAAGGAGGACTGAGTTAATCATTCGCTACAAGGTAGCAGGCGCATTCTTTAAACCAAACGGCATCACAATATAGCAGATTAACCACTGATCAGTGACGAATGCCGTCTTTTCTTGAACTTTTTCCACAAGGGTATCTGGTGAAAGCCTAAATAAGCGTCTATAAAGCTCATTAAGGCATGGTCAGCTATATAGTCGATCAGATTGTCGATCTTTGGAAGGGGATAGGTATCCTTCGGACATGCCTTGTTCAAATCCGTGTAATCTACACAGATGCGCCATGTACCATTTGGCTTCTTTACAAGGACAACATTGGCAACCCAATCAGGGAAGTAGCATTGCCGAACAAATCCAGCATCTAACAATTTTTTCACCTCGGCGGCTGCCGCCTAGCCTATTACTTCACCATGGTTCCTCTTCTTTTTCCTTACCGGCTTCTTTTTAGGATCCACAACAACTTTGTGGACGGCTAGATCCGGGCTGATGTCTGGCATCTCGTCTACTTCAAAGGCAAAGACTTCTTTGAACTCTTTCAATAGGTTGTGCAAGTCTGCACCTAATTTAGAAAAAGTAGTTGTCCCTACCTTAATAGTACGTTCTGGAAGAGTGTCATCTAGAACAATATCAATGTGCTCACCAGCCGGTTGGGGACGGAGTTCATCCGGTCGTTCTTTCTTTTTTCAGGGCCACCAACTGGTCGCCCTTTCACTTTTTGCCGCCTGCTATGGGAGCAGGCACTGCTTCCTTGATTTTGTCAAGGACTATAGTTTCTCCACTGGGGGCCGGATGCGACTGCAGTGGGTTTGACGTCATAGAGATAGCAGTCCTTAGCCATCTTTTGGTCTCCCGTAAGGAGCCGACTATTCCATCGTCCCTTTCAAACTTGAGAAGCATAAGGGAAGGAATGATAACAGCTTTGGACTCATGTAGGGTGGGACGACCCAAAATCATGTTATAGGTAGTCAGCTCTTCAACAACTAAGAACCGGACCACCAAGTGGCGTCCCTCTCCCTTCTCTCCCAGTCGAATGGGTAAATCTATTCGACCTACCGGATGCACAACTCCACCTTCAAATCCCACTAAGGGATGAGAGACCTTGTGCATGCTCTCAGTCTTGTACTTGAGCTTGGTCAAGCGTCTTGAAATTATTTATGCATCCGGCTGGCAGGTTGCCGAACCATTGCTGCGCGACGCCCTTTAATGTGGCCGGGAAGCATCGATGCCATGCGACATCAGCCAAACCTTGTAGATACATGAGATTGGTATATGCCATAAGGTGGTATTCTAGATTGGTGGTACCATCATAGGTACCTACCAGTACATTTTTCAACTTGGCCGGCTATGCGGCCTCAGTTATTTCCTTAGAGAATGCAGAGGGTTGTTCCCCGAGTCTTAGCAGTAAGAGCTGTCATTCTAAGGGTTGGACATAGAATGTGCCGCCTACCCCCCGAAGAGGGTTAGCTGCATGTAAGGTTGTCCATAAGGCATGTATCGCTGTTGAGGCGTATACGGACCCGCATGGAACATCTGAGGACTAAAGTGGGAAGACATGCCGCCTGTTTAGTTATCTCGATTTGATTGTGAATACCTCATTGAGGTATTTTGAAAGCTGTCCTGCAAGTTCGACGTTAAAGCCGACTCTAACAGTTGCATGTTCTTCTTCTGCTGAACTAACATCCGGGCATCAAAATAAGTTTTTTTGAACTATACAGCTGTACATGTCGGATGGCCTTCCTCTTTCCTGCCTCAGGGAACCTGAATTTGGTTTAGGGCCTCTGTTCTTCCCTAGGTTTAGGGTAAGGAGTGACCTCTCGATCTTTGACCGGCTTATTCCTCCTAGAATGGGATGGCTTCTTGGCCGACTGTTCCCTGGTGGAAAAATTCGTCCGCTTATCAATCAGGTCCATAATCTCCCCTTTGAAACCTTTCATGAGAGTCATGAGCTCGTTTCTGGTGATAGGGACGGAGCCTTCGGCCGCCTGGAGTTGACCAATCGGCTGGCCGGCTGGTTCGTTAGGACCCGCCTGTTCGTCGCCCCGTTCCCTCCTTTAGGCGGGACAGATGCGCCTAGTTCTTAGTGACCCATCAGGGGCCACGTATGTGTCGACCTCAAGATTGTCATTTGTATCATTTTCCGTATAGACTTGTGCGTCGGCCATAGGCCGTTTCTCATTAAGTGGCGATCCAAGTTCTTGTGAAAGCCATCTTAGTAATACTCTCCCCACAGACGGCACCAAATGTTTCGGGATTTTTTGGATGTCCTGCACGAGAGTTACAACACCAAGACTGGATCCACGCGCCTGTACCTACAAAACAACAAAGAGTCCCTAGGGTGGAAGTTCCACCTCCGACAATCAAGTTAGAAAGTGTTTGAGGAGTAAAGTGCGGAAAGTAAAGTCTCTCTCGGAATCCAAGAAAGTATCTCCAATGAGTAATTGCTCAGTTTTGTGTGTCAGTGTGTTTATGAATTTCAGCATTTTGTGTTTCGAAGGGGAACATCTTCCTTTTATAGGGTCTTGAAATGCGTGCCCAGTATTAGGTTTCAAAAACCTCGGACTGACTAGGCTTGACATGGAATTTGGGCAGTTAAAGGCCACTTTCCTAGTTGGCAATCTACCTGCCACATGTCGTGACCTGATTGGTCCAACTTGGACCTCTCACGAGGTGACATGTGGCAGACTCAGGTTGGTCCACGTGGAAGACACGTGGAAGAGTTCAATTGGTCCACGTGGCGAGGTCAAAATCCCCTAATCAATGACGATTGTTGTATAATCACATGTTGCTTGATTATTCATGATCTATTGTTATTGCTCGATCACGCCTTTTTTGCAGGTTTAAAGAGAATTTGTACTTGAAATCATGCCTAATAAGATAATTAATAATTTGATTTAGGCTAATATGATTTTAATCCAAGTGATCACCAATAATAGATTTGATTGTGCATTAATAATCAACCAACGTAGATTAAAGAGGTTTAGGATTCATTTGATGTATGTATGTTGATCGAAAAGCGCACATGAATATCATAAGAATTAAGTAGAGGCCTATTTATGGCGGGTTCAGTCTCCTTTAGGTTGAATTCATACCATCATCCCCGAACATCCAGTCATGGTTCGGGACCACTATGAAGTTAGCGATCTCCGTGATCGTGAATGGGTTTTAACCTTCACACCCGTAAACGGTTTACAAGTTTCTAAATCTTGTTGGCGACTCTTATATCTCTAGTTTCTCTTCCTTGGAACGCCGCCATGCCTAAGAGAATGAACCATAGTAGAGTTCAAGGAGTTGAAAATTTCCCTACAGTTTTAGTTGACTCTCCTTAGGAGGATTTCAAAATTGATTCCTAATTTGTTTAGCAATTGATTTAGAATGAGTGGGGAGACTTTTAAGATTCTAGATACTCATGTGCGTAATTTTGATTAACATTGTGGCATAAGAATAAAAAGGTTCGCATTGGAAAAACCATCCGTTATGCGTTATAAACATAGGGCATACACATAGGAAAGGCCGAGAATATTTTTTCAAAACTTAAACCGAAACGATGCTGTGAAAAATCGAAAAATTCGAAAATTGAAGCTGTCGCAAAACGTAAGGACTATTGAAGGACGTTGGAAACCAACGCTTGACGATAGTCTTATCGCGTCGTGATAGAGCTATTGTCGGGCGATGGTTCCTACCGTCCAGCGATGGATCTGGTGATTCTGCGCTAGAATTCTTTCTTCCTGTTTTGCTCGATTCTAGTACTGTCTTGACGATTTTACTTCCTGATTAAGTTTTTTCGACCTTTCTGAACCCAAATTCGTTTTACATATGGTTTTAGCCCTTGGGAATTCATGCTCCATCAACCCTAATAAATGCTTTGTGCAATAATGGGTGCATATGAGTTTGTTAATTTCACCAAACAATGGAGTTGAGTTTGACTCGTGAGGTCTCGTCCATCATGCCAACCCTTCTAAGGTAAGGGTTCCTCGCGATGCATCCAGACTCTTAACCATGGACCTTCTTGGACACCATAATCCATGACCTTAGAGAACAAGAGCCATGGTTAATTACAAACTCATTACATCATATTGTGACTACTTGTGCATATCTTACTTATGCATCCTTGTTTATGATTAAACTAACCCTTTGATTGTGATTAAACTAACCCTTTGTGTTGACTTGTTTCATGTACATATGGCTTGTGTTTACTAACCCAAGAGGACCTTGCTTAATTAATTTGGTTAATTAATGAACACTTAAAATATAAATATGCTCGAACCTAGAAGACTTTAGGTTTAAACCTTCGAAAGAACGTCTGAAAACGAGTCACGGGAATGTTCCAGTTTTGGTGCAGCACCTTAGACTCGTGGCGCATGACGATGGTTTCCATCACGCCGCATCAGGCTCGATGCATCGTAATAGAGCCAATGCTATGCGAAAGTTCCATCGCCACGCCATGGTTCATGTTTTTTTTTCCGAGTCTTCGCTTCTAATCTCACTATCATTATAAACTAGTTTAGTGTCAATATACAATCTTTCCCTGGTCTTGTATGAGTCTAATCGTATGTCTAGTCACCTAGTCATGACACGAGTGTTGTAAATAACACTTACACTCACGAATATTCACACACTTTGTGCATACTTTTCACGCCATGACCATGTGTTAGGTCCATGCATGAGTCGTCCTTTTCTTCATTTGAGTTGAGGGTCTTTCTAATTCCTGAAAATTTTCATATCCTTCCACATTCATACTTTCCCTATGCACATGTACCCTTCTACATCCTTTCCTTTTACATCACTTTCCATACATTATATGCCTCACACTTTCCTTCTTAAACACTTTCCACATTCACATATTTTCCTCTTTCATGCTTTCCCCTTAGATATCATTCTCTCTCATACACTATTCCCTTTCGGCAATTTCCTTATCTATGCATGTTGAATTGAGTTTTAAGTCATGTGTTTGACAATGGTTTCCTTTTCAACAACCTTTGGTCAAGGAAAACACAAAGCACGAGGCGGCTCCAACAACAAGATATCATGATTCTTTTCTTAATTTTTATTTCCCATTCCCCCAATAAGTCTAGCATAGGCACCCTCCATCTTTTTTTCTTAGATTTATTTCATGAGCTTGTTTTCACCTTATATGATCATTGCATTGCCCCAAAAAAAAATTAAAAAAAATAATTAAATAAAAACAAATCTTCACCAAACTAAACACAAGGTATACCAATAACTTGAGGCACCATTTGTAGCCACATCATATCACCTTTCCACTTTCAAATATACAATCTCTTTTAATAAACCACTTTAAGCGCATCTAAGGATTGGCCTTTCCTTTTTCAACCCACATCTACCCCCATTAGCCTACCCAGCCTAAGAGTCACTGTCATTTGGCTCTTCGCAAAATATTTTTCCATACCCTTAGCCTTTGCAGCCTAATCATTTCCTTAGGAACCCTTTGTCATGAAATCTTGATACAACTTTGAAGCATGCCTTGTTGTCTTAGAATCACTCATTATCATAATCATCATCGCATCACAAAGTACGAAGTACTTAGCCTCCGAGCCGAAGTTACCCAAATACTGTCATTATCAAATCATCAACTGAGATAGTCTAGGATGCTATAATCTTTGCACCATGAGATACAACGATTAATACATACACTTGATTAAGCTCACTCAACATGCACCATCACCTGATTCATTCTTTTCATCTTAAAGAAGTTCAAAAACATCATTTTTCACCAACACTTTTCATTTCACGTCTTTCTTTTCGGGAGAAAGTCAGTACGCTCGACAGAACTGACGAATTTTTTTTGCTTTTTCTCCATTTTTGAGTCACACAATGCACACACGAGTCCTGCACATTGAGGCACATTAAGTCACACCACATTGAGTAGAGTCTCCACACACGTGTCATAACATATCGAATCGATTTTAGTACATCGAGTTACACCAAGCCTGGAGTCGACCTCAAGCAAACCAATTGTCAAGGTCCTTTGGCAAAATTTGACTTTTTTGCAGGGTTTAGGTACATTGTCTCCTCTGGCAATATTTCCAAGAATGGATTATCATACATCTTCTTCTATTGGCAATTTTTCCAAGATTGGATTGTCATCTCAAATGGCAATGTTTCCAAGAGTGGATTGTCGCGCACTTTTTTAATTAGCAATCTTTTCGAGATTGGATTGTCATAGATCCTTTGGCAATTTTTTCCCTGATAGGATTGTCATTCGCCACGTTCACTATGGGAAATTCCCCCAAACAGGATTGTCATGGCTCATTATTCATTATTTCGGCAAAGGTTTCTCGACATGGATTGTCATTCATTTCAGTAGTGGCAATTTTTCAAAAAAGCAGGTTGTCGTTTGGCTCATCCGACAAATGTTCCATGACACGGGTTGTTGATTGTGTCAATATTCTCCTAAATAGATTGTCACATAATATTGGCAATTTTTCCGAACTGGATTGTCTTTCGAGAGTTATGTTCCAAGTCATGGATTGTCGATCGTAAAAATATTTCCTTTAACGGGTTGTTACGCAGCGTTGGCAACTTTTCCTAAGTTGTACTTTGCCAATTTTTCCGAGATGCGGATTGTCGTTTCATTGTAGCAACATTTTCCTATTATAGGTTGGTACGTGGCATTGACAACTTTCCTTGAAACGAATTGTCCCTCATCATTCAAGATTTGTGTTGGCAACTGTTCCTAAAGTGGATTGTCATCACCCCTAGATACGCGTTTCTTTCCCCTTAACTCCTTTATTTGTAGAATTGACGTTTTCTGCAGGTATCGGTGTTAAAAAGGATGATTTAAGACCGCAGAATGTTCTGAATCATTCCCCTTCCATATCGACTTACTTTGACTTTTGTTTTCGAAACTTACATTTCTCCAAACTCTGTCAAAGTGGGGGCTTTTGTACACACCTGATTGTGTCTCCCTAAAAACCAAACCCAATGATGAGTACCTTTCATGTTTTGACTAACGAGTTTGGTAAAGAGTTGAAGAGTATCGCGAAGTTTCCTTAAGCCTTGACCATATTTCTAATCTCACCCAAAATTTTATAATCCAAAATCATTCATTTCGTGTCCAACTTAAAAAACATCCAAACCTGATTATTTTGGTCCATAATCCTAGTCCAATTATTGTTTAGTTGGATGGGGCTTGAAAAGTTAAAAAGAGATTTCCAACGACATATAATAAGCCCAAATCCGACTTATAACGAATAAGTTATGGAAAAAAAACCAAGCCCAAACCGAAAACTAGGTCCACCTTACCTATGAAAGGAATAGTGTCCTTCCAACAAGTGTATTATTCCGGTAGAGGGTTCAGAATTATTAGAAAGCTAATTCTTCAGTAAGGTAAAGTGATCGGAATGATTAGGTGGAGGCCGCTTCCGATCAGTAATATTGATGTATAATTAATTATTCCAGCTTAATCTTGACTGAACCCTTCGGGTCGAACCTAACTGAACAACCGATCCAAGACGACGAATCATTTCGAAGGATTTGATGAGTTGTCAAAGTTTTACGAACAAAGACGTCGGATATCGAGCTTAAAGCGTCGAGACCGAGCGTCGCAAGTCGAGTCGAATTTGGAATTTGACGAGACGTGAAATCAATCAAATTACAAGTTCGAGCCTATCCATAGCCTCACATTGGCCTAGCCATGTGGGTGCTAGGCTAGGCAAGACTCCTCGCAATGCTAGCCGCAAGCCTAGCATGCTAGGCGTGCTAGGCCCATACATGCTAGCTAGCCACCGCAAGCATCGCAACCTTGTGTGTGTGCTAGCATGCCATGCGCTCAGCCATCGCAAGGCTAGGGCTTGCTAGCATGCTAGGCGCTGGCGCAAAGCATGGCCTAGCACTGCTCGCAAGCATCGCAGCCATTGCATGCTTGATGGCGTGCTGGTGCCTAGCTATCGCAGCCATGCACCATGCGTGTTAGCTGTGCCAGGCATCGCTACGCACCATGCGTGCGTGTGCCTCGCATAGCAGCGCCCAGCAATACGTACCAAGCAGCAGCGAGGCATTGCGTGCTGGCAAGCCTTGTGCTTGCTGGCTGCACATGCATGCTGGTTGTGTGCGTGTGTGTGCGCGTGCCTCGCATAGCAGCGCCCAGCACCACGCATCAAGCAGCAGCGAAGCATTGCGTGGTGGCTAGCCATGTGCTGGCTGGCTACGCATGCATGCGGGCTGTGTGCGTGTGTGCTAGTTAGCTGGCCAGGCTGCCCAGCCTAGGTGCTAGACACCAGCTGGCAGCCTTGGCAGCCAAGCCAGGCTGCCAGCCAGCAACTTCGAGAGGAGGGCCGGTTTGCTTGTGGGGACAAGGGGTGTGAGCTTTGCCTTGGAGAGCAATGCTATGGTCCCCCTCCTTAGAAATGTTCCTCACCCAATCTCTCATCCTCCTTGTGCCACTTGTAACTTATTGATTTAATTGCAATTTTATTTTTGTTTTAATTAAATAAAATAGGAAAATGGCAAATCTCCCACATTGATTAAGAATGGGAATTCAAGGTTCATTTCCCTATAAATACCAAGGTTTTGGGATTTGGGAAAAACACTTGAGTGGAACTAATAAGACATCTCCTTAGAAAAGCGAGAAAACCTTAAGTTCGTAAAACTCTAGTTTTCATTGGTAGGGTCCCGACTTGGACCGTTCGGGTCGGGTTCGTGCGTACGAGCCGTCGGAGACCTTCGCATTTGCGGGGTTCGAGTTTTGAAGTAAGAGCTCGGGATTCGAGCAAAGCACTCCCCAAGGGCAAGAATGTATTTTCCTTCTCTCTCTTAATCGTTGTTTAATTTGTGATTGCATGCTTAGTCGCTTTAATTAGTGTGTAGGTCTTGGGTAGGTTTCTTCTTCCTGATAGAGTCGGACTCTACGAAACTCAACAGCGGTATCGGAGTCGCGCTCACTTTAACTATTGTGACTAATAATTAATTAAGGTTTCGTAGAGTCCAACTCTATCAGGAAGAAGCTCGTTTTAATTGGATTAGAAGCTCGTTTTAATTAGTTTTAATCTCGAATTTTTTCTAATTTTTGCTGACTAACCCAGATTTCGACTCAAAAATAGTGATTTTTGGGTGGAATCTATGTTCTAAATCGTTTCTGACTTATTAGGATTGTCCAGAAGCCAAAATCCCAAAATAATAGCACGTAAATTGAGGTAAAATCACCCCAATGCCACTAAGGATAGCCCACATGTGGCTGCCTTGGTGCACATGGTAATGCTCCCACCTCGAAGTGTTGCGTCTGTGTGGCAGGGCTCGGAGTGCACAAGGGACATGCTTGTGGCTTGTGGTGCGTGGCTCCTAGGATGCTCGCAATGCTGCTAGGCAGCAAGGCAGCGAGCCCTAAGCAGGCCCAGCCACACCTACCAGCACGAATGCTAGCATGCGCAGCATGCTGCGATGCATGCTGGTGCTAGTAGGCGCAGCAATGCCATGCTAGGCACGCTGCCTGCGCCCAAGCAACCCCCCAGCCGTAGCTTTGCTACCTAGCAAGCCTAGCCCCATGGCTAGGATGTTAGGCACTCGGTCAAGAGTAGGCTGATTTTTCGATGCGTGGGCTATGTGTTTTGCAAAATTTTGCTGTTTTAAATTATTTAAATATTTTACAAGGCTAAGCCTCGGTTTTTCCGGATTTTGCAAAAAAAAAAAAAAAAAAAAATCATTTTGACAAAATTTTGGTTGAAGCGGCTTAATTAATTTGATTAATTAAGTTGGACGCGGAATTTAGTGGGAGCTTCGAATTGCATGAACTAATTGCGTCTTAATCACATAAAATGTTAAACAACTTTCACTAGTTTTAATTAGGCGCGTTAATTGGATCAACCACCTAAGTTAGTTACTAATTCGCGCGCGTTATGCATTGTTACTTTTTTTTTGTTGAAAAATGCGTGAGCCATTCACATATAGTGAATGGACGAATGGAAGATATATTGTTTCACAGTTTTTGTGAAAATGGCAACTAGTGGGGCCCAATTAGGATAGTAAATACGGTCTGCGATCCGTTATGTATTTTTGTAAATATAAATACGGTCTGCATACCGTTGCGTATTTATGTACCTTAATATATAGATTAATCCAAGTCGTAGTAGCTAGTAATTTTATTTTGACAAAGATGTCTCAAGATGGCGTTTCTATGAAGACAAGCCAAGATGGAGACTCTTGAAGATTTGAAGATTTCAAGGGGTCATGCTAGTTGCAAAATGCATCTTATTTCATGTTTTGTATATATAATTGTTCTTATATATGTGAATGATATGTTAGGTGCATATTTAGGATTTCAAATGTTGCGATGATTAATTGAGTTCACTTAAATCAACCAACATAGAAACCCTAGGTCCCTAAAATATTGAGCTAAAATATGCCATTCCAAGAACAACACTTACCGAACTAATGCGCATATGTGATGGGCTACGCCAAAGCGAGGCATCACTACCTCCCTAGGAACGTAAGGTATACTAGGTATACAAGTTGTCTTGGTTAAGCTCAACGATATCGGTAAGGAGTCCTTAGATGTCGTGCCAATGGAGATAAAATGTCAAGGAAGCATTAGATGCGACGTTTTATCGAACCAAGAGTAGCTTTGAGCTATTAGCAATTGCATTGCTTACCCTAAAATCTTAATTGTTAAGACAAGCCAAAGCATGCTTAATCACTTTTTGATTTTTGGGATCTTGGAATCATTTTATTCTTGCCTAAAAGGGACTAATGTTAATGCGTGGATAAAATGCTCAATAAGATTGAAAATTTGCATGAACGCTTTAAATTTCAAACTTATTGGTTTATGAATGGTTTTTCATTTTAAATTCTTTCAATTGTAGAAACATGTCTGCAAGTAACTCAAACAACCAGTTTTCATTACTCTCAATTCTCCACAAGGAGAAGTTGAGTGGGCCAAATTTGTGTATTGTTCTCATGCAAGAGCAAAAGCCAGCACAGCCCTCCTTGAGGCTGCTTGTGTGGGTTTGGGGACCAAGCAAAGCCTTGGGTAGCAAGGCTTTGGTCCCCCCTACCTAACCTTGGGCATCACTCATAAACATATAATTATGCCACTTGTCGCGTTGTGATTGATCTTGATTATTTATTTAATTTGGAATTAAATAAATTACTGATTTTTACCAACTCTCCCACATTGGTGGGAGATTGGAAATCAAGGGTGCATTTCCCTATAAATACCAAAGGCTTGGGTGTTTGGGAAAAACACAACCTTGAGTGGAATTAAAAGGCAACTCTTGATTTGAGTAAACCTTTTTTCGTAAAACTCATAGTTTTATTTGTCCGGGTCTCGACTAACCTTCGAGACTTAGGACGCTGGGGTCGAGTTCGAGGGTATGATCCTGTTGGAGACCTCGTGTTTTCGAGGTTCAAGTAAGAGCTCATAGTTGAGTGAAGCACGCGTCAAAGGTATAATCTTTTATCCTTAATTGTGTTTTAATTATGTTTTGCTTGTTAATTGCATTTATTATGGGGGCGGGTCTTGGCGGGTTTCATTCCGCGTAGTGTGGGTCACTACGAAACCCAACAGCGGTATCGGAGCCACGCTCCTTTTAGTTTTTGCAATTATTGATTAATTAAGGTGTTTAAAGTAAGATTTAATTTCTGGTTTTGCTTTTCTAATTAGATTAGAAGCTCGTTTTAATTAATTTTTAAACTCGTATTTTTCATCGATTTGGCTGTCGAACCAAGATTTTGGCTCAAAAATAGTAACTTTTAGGTGGAATCGATATTTTGAAACAGATTTAATCCTCCTTGAGGGCTATCCAGAAGCCAAATTCGAACAAGAAACCCAAGTTTTTGGGGTTTTTTCGTTTTTCAACGAAATTTTAATTCTTTTCAAGCCTTAATTAATGCAAGCATTATAAGGTTAGATTAAATGCATTATTGCATCCCTAATCTACTGCTATTTTAAATATCCTTAAGCATAATTATGGAGTTTTAATTAGTCCTTGAGATTGATATGCCTTTTTCACATAAACTTGTTTTTCACAAATTTTGCAAATTAATTGCAAGAATGTGTGAATGTTTGATGTGAATGTGTAATTTTAACTTCCTAATATGTTAAAGTTCTAATCCTTAAAGGTTTATATGATTGGAACTCTAACCCTAAATTCCATATTGAACAAAGTTTGGATTTTTTCATTTTGGTTGATTAAAATCCATGAAGTTCAAATACTTGTGAGTAAAATTTTTATTAATGTTCATATTGGAAGATGTAATCTTGTTATTTTACACAAGTATGAAAGTTGGAAAATTTTATCATTAGATGGTTAATTTATTTTTCTAACTCCCATTTGTCAATTCCATTATTAATTTGCATATTGGCTAAATTAATTATGGACATAACTCATTTAATTTTAAGCATAAAGAAAGACCTAAATTTGTTCAAAAATAAATCTTTGGATAATTTAGGCTTGAGCACCATTAAAATTAAATTTATTTAAGTTAGACTTATTTTATTTTATTTTATTTTTCCTCAAATTGATTTTAAATGTAATTTAGAATTAATTTTTGTCACACACAAATCGGAATTAAAATTCCGAGTAAAATGCACGCAAATCGATGCAAAACCGCAAGCGTCACCAAGGCTAGCCGGGCTGCCTAGCAGCCCACATGAAGGCTGTCTATGGTGCGCACATGGCTGAGCATCAATGTTGCGTGGCTGTGTGGCGAGGGGTGCTAAGGTGCTGGGCTAAGGCAGTTGCATTGGCTGCTGGATGCTTGGGGCGTTGTTGGGCAGCGTGGTAGCAAGCACTAGCCAGCCCCCACTTGCTGGCAGGCGCCAGCATGCGAGCAGGCATGCGTGGTGCTGGCTAGCGTACTGTGATGTGTTGGGCGTAGCATGCTAGCACCAAGCGCTAGCACAGCCCTTGATGCTGCTGGTGCGTGTGAGGCGTAGGCTGCTGGCAAGCTTGTGCTGCTGCTGGGCAGCGAGGCAGCAAGCCCCAGCCAGCCAGCCCACTACTGCCTAGCAGCCATGGTGCGGAATGCACCATGCTTGGGTGGGGCTAGTTTGCTTAATTTTTGAGCTATGTAATTTTGCGAAAATTTTTTGCCGTTTTAATTTATTTATTTAATTATTTTAATGAGGTTAGACCTCAGTTTTTCCGGCTATATCAAAATTTTCATTTTGACAAATTATGGGTTATGCCGACTTAATTAATCGGATTAATTAAGTATGGATGCGGAATTTAGTGGGAGCTTAGTTAATTCCGTGAGCAATTTGCTTTTAGAAATAATGGATTAAACAACTTTGACTAGTTTTAATTAGGCGCGTCAATTGGATTAACCACCTAAGTTAGTTACTAGTTTTGCGTGTTTAGTTATGCATTTCGTAATTTGCATGGGCCATTCACAAGTAGTGAATGGGTGAATGGAAGATTGTTTTCAAAACAGGTTATTGAAAATGGCAACTAGAGGGGCCCGACTAGGATAGAAAATACGGACTGCGTTCCGTTATGTATTTTTGTAAATCTAAATACGGTCTGCGAACCGTTAAGTATTTTTGTACTTTAGATTAGTTAATCTTAGTCGCAGTAGCAAGTTATTTTGTCCAAGATGTCTCAAGACGACGTTTCGATGAAGACAAGCCAAGATGAAGACAAGCCAAGATGAAGACCCATGGAAATTGAAGATTTCAAGGGGTCATGCTAGTTGCCAAATGCATCAATTTATGCTTTATATATATTATAGTTATATATGAATGTTAGATGCATGTCTAGGATTTCATATGTTGCGACGATTAGTTAAGTTCACTTAAATCAAACCAACATAGAAACCCTAGGTCCCTTAATAATATTGAGCTGAAATTTGCCGTTCCAAGAACAATACTTACCGAACTAATGCGCGTATGTGATGGGCTACGCCAAAGCGAGGCATCACTACTTCCCTAGGAACGTAAGGTATACTAGGTATACAATTTGTCTTGGTTAAGCTCAACGATATCAGTAAGGAGTCCTTAAATGTCGTGGCAAAAGAGATAAAATGTCAAGGATGCATTAGATGCGACATTTTATCAAACCGAGAGTAGCTTGGAGTTATTAGAAATTGGATTGCTTACCTTAAGATATTTAATGATTAAGACAAGCCAAAGCATGCTTAACCATTTCTTGATCTTTGGGATCTCGAAATCATTTTATTCTCGCCCAAAAGGGACAATTTAATAATACTTGGATAAAATGCTCAATAAGATTGAAAATATGCATGAACGTTTTTTAAATTTCAACTTATTGATTTATGAATGGTTTTTCATTTCAAATTCTTTCAATTGTAGAACAATGTCTGCAAGTAACTTAAACAACAACCAATTCTCGACAAGGAGAAGTTGAGCGGGCCAAATTTTCTTGATTGGCAAAGAAATTTGCGCATTGTACTAATGCAAGAGCAAAAGGAATACGTCCTTGATGAGGAAATGCCCGACGCTCCCAATGAGGAGGTCACTCAGGCTACCCTTAACCGATGGCAAAGTGCCAATCGGGATGTCAAATGCATCATGTTGGCCACTATGTCTCCGGACCTTCAAAAGAAATTCTTTGAAAAGGAGACGACTTTTGAAATCATTTCTGAGCTTCAGAATATGTTTCAAGAGTAGGCCCGAACTGAAAGGTTCGAAACCCACAGGCAGATCCTTGAGAGTAAGCTCAAGAAATGAGAGCCAATCAGCCCGCATGTCCTTCAAATGATTGGATTACTTGAGAACATGGAAAGGCTTGATGTTGGGTATTCAACCGAGATGGAAATTGACATCATTCTGCACTCGCTTCCCAAAGGCTATGATCAGTTCAAGATGAACTATAATATGCATGGCATGGAGAAAACCCTCACCGAGCTTCATGGTATGTTGAAGAAAGCCGAGCAAACCCTCAAGGATGAGGGCAAGCATGACATGCTCATGGTGAGGAAGGGCAAACCATTTAAACGTCCGGGCAAGAAGAAGAGCTTTAAAGGGAAAAAAGAGAAATTTTCCGCCTAAGTCAAACACTGCCAAGCGCAGCAAGGACAAGAAGGTAGCCTCTTCCAAGTCCGATTCCGAATGTTTCTACTGCAAGAAGAAGGGACATTGGAAACGGGACTACCTCAAATTCAAGGAAGATAAGAAGAACGACACCGTTGCTTCATCATCAGGTATTTTTGTTATAGACTTAACCTTTGCTAGAAAAACACCATGGGTATTAGATACCGGATGTGGCTCACACCTTTGTTCCAATGCTCAGGGACTAAGGATAAATAGGAGGCTAGAAAAGGGAAAGTTCGAGCTTCGGGTCGGGAATGGAGCAAGAATGTATGCCGTCTCCGTTGGAACTCTCAATTTGTCATTGCCCTATGGGCTTATTTTAGAACTTGACAATTGTTATCATGTTCCTAGAGTCACCAAAAACATTATTTCAATATCGGCGTTGGACGCCAAAGGTTTTAAATTTTGAATTCAGAACAATAGTTGTTCATTTTATTTCGTTAATGTTTTATATGGTAAATAATATTCAGAAAATGGTCTTTATGTGCTTTCTCTTGACAAACAAGTCTATAACATTGATGATACCGCCAAAAAGGCTAAGACCATTGAGTCGAATCAAAACCTACTTGTGCCATTGTCGTCTTGGCCATATTAACGTCAAACACATCAAGAAACTTCTACAAGAAGGTGTTCTTGACTCATTCGACTTGGAGTCGTTTGAAAATTGCGAAGGATGTCTATTAGGGAAGATGATAAAACAGCCGTTCTCCAAGTTGGTAGAAAGTGCAAGTGACTTATTAGGTCTAATACACACGGATGTATGTGGACCAATGAGTACACCCGCAAGACAAGGTTATCGATATTTCATCACCTTAACCGACGATTTTAGTAGATATGGCTATATCTACTTAATGTCGAATAAATCTGAATCCGTTGAGAAATTCAAAGAATTTCAAAAAGAAGTTGAAAATCAACTTGGCAAAAAAATTAAAGCACTTCAATCGGATCGAGGTGGCGAATATTTGAGCCATGAATTCGACAATCACTTGAAAGAAAATGGTGTTCTTTCTGAGTTGACACCTCCCGGAACTCCTCAATGGAAGGGAGTATCCGAACGGAGGAATCGAACCTTATTAGACATGGTTTGATCAATGATGGGTCTTAGTGAACTTCCTATCTCTTTCTGGGGCCATGCGCTACAAACCGCGGCACTAACAGTGAACCGCGCTCCGTCAAAAGCTGTTGAAAAGACTCCATATGAATTATGGACTAAGAAACCTCCTAGGTTGTCTTTTCTCAAGATTTGGGGATGCGAAGCATATGTCAAGCGATTAATTTCGGACAAACTTCACCCCAAATCGGTGGGATATGCAAAAGAAATTAAAGGGTATTACTTCTGCAATAAATTCAAGAACAAAGTGTTTGTTGCTCGTGATGGTGTCTTTTTGGAGAAGGAACACCTTTCCAAAATGACAAGTGGGAGGAAAATCGAAATCGACGAAGTTCGAGAGGACGAGCAATAATGTCAACCTGATAAAACTGACAATCTAAGTGCTTTGGAAGCAGCTGAGAAGATTGGTCAGAATCAAACAGGCAATGTAAATGCTCAACCTACTACCCTTCGTAGGTCGCAGTGACAAAGATCTTAACCAGACAGATACCTTGGTATTGTCTTAACCGATGATCATGACATCCTAGTTATGAATGGAGATGAGCCAGCGACATACAAGCAAGCTATGACGAGCCCCGACTCCACTAAATGGCAAGAAGCCATGAAATCCGAGATGGACTCCATGTCTGAAAATCAAGTCTGGGACTTGGTGAATTTGCCCGAGGGTTACACACTCATTGGTTGCAAATGGATCTTCAAATTGAAGACAGACAAGGATGGAAATGTATCGATATACAAGACTATTATGGTGGCAAAAGGTTATAGACAAGTCCACGGGATTGACTATGATGAAACCTTTTCACCGGTTGCAATGCTAAAGTCTGTCCGGATTATTCTAGCGATTGCTGCATATTACGATTATGAAATATGGCAGATGGATGTCAAAACTGCCTTCCTAAATGGGATTTTGGAACAAATTGTGTACATGACACAATCAGAAGGTTTTGTCGATCTGAGCAACGCTGGAATGGTTTGCAAGCTTAAGAAGTCCATTTATGGACTAAAGCAAGCCAGCATGAGTTGGAATCTGTGATTTGATGAAGCCATCTGTAAGTTTGGTTTTATCAAAAATCCAGATGAATCTTGTGTATACAAGAAGGTCAGTGGGAGTGACATCGCATTCCTAGTCCTATATGTCGATGACATACTGCTCATTGGAAACAACACAAAATTCTTGGGCATCAAGATCTATAGGGATAAATCTAAGAGGATGATTGCATTGAGCCAGAGTACTTACATTGATAAAGTACTAGCACGATTCAACATGGAGAATGCCAAGAGAGGGCATCTACCCATGTCCCATGGCGTAACTCTCAGCAAGAAACAGTGTCCATATACACTTGTTGAGCGAAAGAGAATGGATCAGATTCCATATGCCAAGATATGTACCAAGCCGGATGTCTAGTATGCCTTGAGTGCTACGAGCCGATACCAATCAAACCCAAGAGAGGCGCATTGGACTGCGGCCAAGAATATCCTGAAGTACCTGAAAAGGAAGAAGGATAAATTCTTGGTTTATGGTGGCCATAAAGACCTGGTTGTTGATGGTTACACCGACGTTAGCTTCCAGACTGACAGAGACGACTTCAAGTCACAGTCAGGGTACATATTTTTCCTAAATGGAGCAGCATTTAGCTGGAAGAGTGCCAAGCAGAGCACAACTACATACTCTACAACTGAAGCCGAATACTTGGCTGCTTCAGAAGCTGCTAAGGAGGCTGTTTGGATTCGCAAGTTCATCAGTGAACTTGGTGTTGTACCCTCCATCAAGAGTCCGATAGATCTCTACTGTGACAACAATGGAGCTATCGCTCAGGCCAGGGAGCCAAGAGAGCACCAGAAGGTCAAACACGTCCAAAGGTGATTTCACATGATAAGGGAATGGAAATCCGAAGGTGAAATCAGAATTTGCAAGATCGGCACGGATGATAATGTGGTCGATCCCTTGACTAAACCTTTGACTCAAGTGAAACACAACAAGCACATTAAGGCAATGGGAATCAAGCACGTGGGAGACTGGCTTTGAAAATTCCCTGTACATGTGTTTTAATTAAACTAGTAGTTTTAATGTAAGATACTGTATTGAAACCATTCATTAATGGAGTAATTAATTTTTGTGCAAAATTATCATTCACTCTATTGCTATTTAATTGTGGTTTAGAATTAAATAATGAGTCCATTCGATTTATGGAAATATTCAAAACAGGGTATCAGGACCATGTCTTGGATAATGGAACACGTGTTAAGTGAACATTGAATATTTAAATCGAAAATTATCCCTAATCGAGGTCATCTAACTGATGGACGATTGATGACCACTAGAGATTAGTGTGTAGTATGATTTACAGCACAGTTTCTTGTGATACAAGGACATGATAGTCATAAATCATTTGCACAGGTGCAAGTTTGGAACTGCACTGGATCGACCTATGAGAGTTCTTTAAGAGATTTAAAATTGTCATAAGTACATTTCTCATTATAGCTATCGGAACTCGTTTCCTCGACCATTAGTACTGTGAAGTTTTCTTTTTTGAAAACTAGTCTCTTTGATGTTGCCTAACGTCCGCCGTAACTGGGGATCATAACGGGAACACTCGGAAGATTAGGTCTTCTTAGTAAGAGAAACTTACAATGCAAGACTGGGAATGTCCCCCTATTAAAAATAGGGAATGTGTCTTTGTTGTTTACAAGGCCGCTCGATGAGTGAGAGTGTGAAAATGCATGGTCTTGCTCAGACGGATTTTAGAAATCATCTGCTTATTGACAGTCGAACTCGGAGATCGAGAAACACTTCTGAACGTAATAAGGATGACGATGAATCTTACCTTATAGTTCACGAAGAGACATTAAGCGACATAGGAAATGGGCTATACACTATATGCACACTTGTCCGGAAGGACAAGTGGGAGATTGAAAGGAATGGTGTACTTCCAACAAGTGTATTATTTTGATAGAGGGTTCAGAATTATTACAGAGCTAATTCTTCAGTAAGGTACAGAGATCGGAATGCCTAGGTGGAGGCCGCTTCCGATCAGTAATATTAAGATACAATTAATATTACAGCTTAATCTTAACTGAACCCTTCGGGTCGAACCCAATCGAACAACCAATCCGAGATGACGAATTAATCCGAAGGATTTAATGAGTCGACAGAGTTTTACGAATACAGACGTCGGATATCGAGCCTAGGGCGTCGAGACCGAGCATCGAAAAATCAAAAGTGACAAGTACGAGCATAGCCATACCTAGGCTAGGCTAGCTCATTGCAAGCCCAGGCGCACCATGGTGTGCTAGGCGAGGCAAGAGTGCCTAGGCGCCATCGCAGCCCTAGCATGATGCCTAGGCGCCATCGCAGCCCTAGCATCATGCCTAGGCACCATCGCAGCCCTAGCACCACGCACAGCACCATCGCAATGCTAGGCACATGCGTCTGTGCGTGTGCACTATCGCCCAACATCGCCCAGCAGCCTTGCAATGCAGCACCGAGCCTTCGCATAGCTGTGTGCTTGCGTGCACCAGCACCAAGCCCAGCATGCGTGGCTCACTAGCAGCACGCATGCTAGGCCTATCGTGCGTGAGGGGCTGGCTGGCATGGCGGTGCGTAGCAGCGTGTGTGTGCGAGGGATTGCGTGGGAGTGTTGGGCCAGCGCTAGCATGCTAGCACAACCTAGCGATAGCACGCACCAGCGCCAAGCATCGCCCAACACCAGCACGCACTGCCTGGCTGGGGATGCAAGGCTGCTGACTTGTGCTAGCTGACAGCCAGCACAGCCCTCCTTGAGGCGGTTTGTGTGGGTGTGGGGACCAAGAAAAGCCTTGGGGAGCAAGGCTATGGTCCCCCCACTTAACCTTGGGCATCACTCATAAACATATAATTATGCCACTTGTCGCATTGTGATTGATCTTGATTATTTATTTAATTTGGAATTAAATAAATTATTGATCTTTACCAACTCTCCCACATTGGTGGGAGATTGGAAATCAAAGGTGCATTTCCCTATAAGTACCAAAGGCTTGGGTATTTGGGAAAAACACAACCTTGAGTGGAATTAAAAGGCAACTCTTGATTTGAGTAAACCTTGATTCATAAAACTCATAGTTTTATTTGTCCGGGTCTCGACTAACCTTCGAGACTTAGGACGCTCAAGTCGGGTTCAATGGTACGATCCCGTTGGAAACCTCGTGGTTTCGAGGTTCAAGTAAGAGCTCATAGTTGAGCGAAGCACGCGTCAAAGGTATAATCTTTTATCCTTAATTGTGTTTTAATTATGTTTTGCTTGTTAATTGCATTTATTATGGAGGCGGGTCTTGGCGGGTTTCATTCCGCGTAGTGTGGGTCACTACGAAACCCTACAAATAGGAGGCTAGAGAAGGGAGAGGCCGAGCTTCGGGTCGGCAATGGAGCAAGGATGTCCGCCGTATCTGTTGGAACTCTCAGTTTATCTTTGCTCTCTGGGCTTGTCATAGAACTTGACAATTGCTATCATGTTCCTAAAGTTACCAAAAACATTATTTCAATTTCGGTGTTGGACGCCAAAAGTTTTGAATTTCGAATTAAGAACAATAGTTGTTTATTTTATTTCAATAATGTTTTATACGGTATGGCATATTCAGAAAATGGTGTTTATGTGCTTTCTCCAGACAAACAAGTTTATAACATTAATGATACCGCCAAAAGAGCTACGACCATTGAGTCGAATAAAACCTACTTGTGGCATTGTCGTCTTGGCCACATTAACATCAAACGCATCAAGAAAATTCTTCAAGAAGGTGTTCTTGACTCATTCGACTTGGGGTCATTTGAAAATTGCGAAGGATGTCTATTAGGCAAGATGATAAAGCATCCATTCCCCAAGTTGGGAGAAAGGGAAAGTGACTTATTGGGTCTAATACATACGGATGTTTGTGGACAACTGAGTACACCCGCAAGGCAAGGTTATCGATATTTTATTACCTTCACCGACGTCTATAGTAGATATGGTTATGTCTATCTTATGTCGAACAAATCTGAATCTTTTGAGAAATTCAAAGAATTTCAGAGTGAAGTTGAAAATCAACTTGGCAAGAAAATAAAAGCACTTCGATCGGATCGAGGTGGCGAATATTAGAGCCATGAATTCGACGATCACTTGAAAGAAAATGGTACTCTTTTAGAGTTGACACCTCCCGGAACTCCACAATGGAACGGAATATCCGAACGGAGGAATGGAACCTTGTTAGACATGGTTCGATCAATGATGGGTCTTAGTGAACTTCCTATCTCTTTCTGGGAACACGCACTTCTTACTGCGGCACAAACACTGAACCGCGCTCCGTCAAAAGCTGTCGAAAAGACTCCATATGAATTATGGACGAAGAAACCTCCGACGTAGTCTTTTCTTAAGATTGGGGTTGCGAAGCATATGTCAAGAGATTAATTTTTGACAAACTTCACCCAAAATCAGACAAGTGTTTCTTTGTTGGCTACCCAAAAGAAACCAAGCGGTATTACTTCTACAATAAATTCGAGAACAAAGTGTTTGTTGCTCGTGATGGTGTCTTATTGGAGAAGGAACACCTTTCCAAAATGACAATTTGGAGGAAAATCAAACTCGACGAAGTTCTAGAGGTAAGAGGTAGAGAAACAAAGTCAACATGACAAAACTGACAATCAAAGTGCTTTAGAAGCAGCTGTTGACATTGGTTAGAGTCAAACCGACAATGCAAATGCTCAACCTATTACCCTGCGTAGGTCGCAATGGTCAAGATCTCAACCAGACAAATACCTTGGTATTGTCTTAACCGAAGATCAAGACATCTTAGTTATCGATGGAGATTAGCTAGCAACATACAAACAAGCTATGACGAGCCCCGACTCTGCTCAATGGCAAGAGGCCATGAAATCCGAGATGGACTCCATGTCTGAAAATCAAGTCTGGGACTTGGTTAATTTGCGCGAAGGTTACACACCAATCGGTTACAAATGGATTTTCAAATTGAAAACAGACAAAGATGGAAATGTGTCTATATAAAAAGCTAGACTGGTGGCAAAAGGTTACAAGCAAATTCACGGAGTTGATTATGATGAAACCTTTTTGCTAGTTGCAATGCTTAAGTCCATCCGAATCATCCTAGCGATTGCTGCATATTACGATTATTGGATGTCAAAACCGCCTTCCTTAATTGGATTTTGGGAGAAACTGTGTATATGACACAGCCGGAAGGTTTTGTTGATCCAAGCAATACCGGGAAGGTATGCAATGCAAGCTTAAGAAGTCCATTTATGGACTAAAGCATGCAATCCGAAGTTGGAATCTGCGATTCGATGAAGCCATTAGCAAGTTTGGTTTTATCAAGATTCTAGATGAATCTTGTGTCTACAAGAAGGTCAGTGGGAGTGACATCGCATTCCTAGTCTTATATGTCGATGACATATTACTCATTGAACTAGCACTAAATTGTTAGAGTCCGTAAAGGGCTGGCTGGGAAAGCGCTTTTCAATGAAGGACTTGGGAGAGGTACAGTACATATTGGGGATCAAGATCTATAAGGATAGATCTAAGAGGATGATTAGATTGAGCAAAATTACTTATATAAATAAGGTGTTAGCACGATTCAACATGGAAGGGGCCAAGAGAGGGAACCTACCCATGTCCCATGGCATAAGTCTCAGTAAGAAACATACAAACACCTGATGAGCGAGAGAGAATGAGTCAGATTCCATATGCTTCATTTATTGGATCGATCATGTATGCCATGATATGTACTAGGCCGGATATATCATATGACCTGAGTGCTACGAGCCGATACCAATCAGACCCAGGAGAGGCGCATTGGACTGCGGCCTAGAATATCCTAAAGTACCTGAAAAAGAACAAGGTTAAATTCCTGGTCTATGGTGGCTGTAATGATTTGGTTGTTGAAAAATATACTGACGCGAGCTTCCAGACTGAAAGAGACGACTCCATGTCGCAGTTGGGGTACATATTCTGCCTTAATGGAGGAGCGTTTAGATGGAAGAGTGCTAAGTAGAGCACCACTGCAGATTCTACAACTAAAGCCGAATACTTAGCAGCTTCGGAAGCAGCTACGGAGGTTATTTGGATTCGTAAGTTCATTGGTGAACTTGGTGTTGTACCCTCAATTAAGGGTCCAATAGACCTCTATTGTGATAATAATGAAGCTATTGCTCAAGCCAAGAGCCAAGGGAACACTAGAAGGTCAAACAAGTCAAGCGGCGATTTCACATGATAGGGGAATGGAAATCCGAGGGTGAAATCAGAGTTTGTAAGATTGGAACGGACGACAATGTAACCAATCCTCTGACTAAACCTTTGTCTCAAGTGAAGCATAACAAGCACGTTGAGGCAATGGGAATCAAGCATATTGGAGATTGGCTTTGATTTCCCGGAATAGATGTTTTAATTAAACTCGATGTCTTATTGTAAAACACTATGTTGAACCATTCAATTTTGTAGCAATTAAGTTTTCTGCAAATTTATGATTACTCCATATCTATTTAATTGTGATTTAGAATTAAATAATGATTCCATTCGATTCCTGAGAATATTCAAAACAGGGTATCAAGACCATGTCTTGGATAAAGAAACACCTGTTAAGTGAACATTGAATATTTTAATCGAAAATTATCCCTAATCGAGGTCATTTAAACGATAGACGATTAATAACCACTTGAGCTTAGTATGTAGTATGATTTAGAGCACTATTTCTTGTGCTACAAGGACACGATTAATGGGAATTCAAGGTTCATTTCCCTATAAATACCAAGGTTTTGGGATTTGGGAAGAACACTTGAGTGGAACTAAAAAGGCATCTCCTTAGAAAAGCGAGAAAACCTTAATTTCGTAAAACTCTAGTTTTTATTAGTCGAGTCTCGACTAACCTTCGGGACATGGACCGTTCGGGTCGGGTTCGTGCGTACGAGCCGTCGGAGACCTTCGCATTTGCGGGGTTCGAGCTATGAAGTAAGAGCTCGGGAATCAAGCAAAGCACGCGCCAAGGGTAAGAATGTCTTTTCCTTCTCTCTCTTAATTGTTGTTTAATTTGTGATTGCATGCTTAGTCTCTTTAATTAGTGTACGGGTCTTAGGTGGGTTTCTTCTTCCGCGTAGAGTCGGACTCTATGAAACCTAACAACCTACTACCCAATGATCATGTGAGGGTCCACATATCATATTCCCAATCCTAAACCAATTAGGATTCTTTAGGACCTTCCGATGTGGATTTAAACCCCTTAACTGAATAAATAATCTAAAATCACACAAGTAACACAAGCCCGTCGAATTTCCTAAGAAATCTCGAACAACATAAGAAGAACGAACCAGATATGACTTTGGAAACGACCACTCCTTAAACGAATTCAATGCCTACTCAAACTACCTAGACCACTCCTGGAACTAAGTATTTTGATGAACAAAACTTAGACTACTCCTAGAACTAAGAATTTAACGTTCTAATTATCAAAACAACTCCTTGAATTGAAAACTAGCAAAAGAATTTGTAAGCAATTAAGCAAAACAAACAATAAAATTGTATTGAAATTTCTGGTTGTGAATTGTCTTGAAAAATCACGAAAAACAATTGTTTATACGCCTGTATGAGGTCTCCTAGTCCCCCTAGAAGTTGGAGATCTAACCTAGATAGAATTCTAATAATCCTACATATGATAGAATACCAATGCCATGAGGAATAGGATTGCTAGGTATTTTATTCCTAATCAACCTCTAATTGAACTAACTGAAACTTTCCTAATAACCTTAGGAAGTTTATAGCAACTAAATAACAGAACTTTAATCTTATCCTAAGTGATTAAACCAAGAAAAACCCTTTCAAGTAAAAGGTAAAAACTTGCAAGCAAAAACTCTAGAAATAAACTAAGTATAAAAAAATCATCCATTTAATCTTATCTGTACGACCACCACAAGCGCTGCCTCTTGCCTCCCGCACCAGCTCAGGTTGTAGTTGGGTTCAAGGTGGTTCCCAGGAAGGTGGCGCGTGGCCCTTGGAGTGGCGCGTGGTCTCCGTAATTGCGTTGAAAGTAAATCGCTCCATTTCTTATTCCTTGATGATCAAGCTTCTTTCTTTCCCAATTAATCTATTCAACCTTTCTTTGTTTATTTCCTTGCTTGTGCAGCCTATAATGGAGCAATTTGGACCTTCTAAAAGTGTCTTGGATCCTTCAAAGGAATTAGCCTCTTGATTCACAACATTTTCCTTTTCTTCAAAATAATTTGCCCTCAAATTCACATCATCAAAACAAGTTAAGAGGTTTTCAATGATGTATGTAGAATCTTCATCACCACTTTCACTACACAAGTCTTATTTGTACTCACCATATTCAAAATTGTCATCTTCTTTCACAAGAAGACATGTCTTGGGTCCTCTATCAATCTCTTTCTTGAATACTTTTTCCCTTAGAAACAAACTTGAACTTCGATTAACATTTGAGCACTTACTATGTCCTTTATGACACAAAGGTTGTAGACTAAAATGTTTGTTTCCAACCTTCATAGAATGCACATTGGTCTTGCCATCATGTTTAACCTATCTATCAAATTGCCATGGTCTTCCCAAAAGTAAGTGACAAGCATCCATTGGTATCATATCACACCATATTTCATCTTTGTAATTTCCTATAGAGAAATTTACTAGTGCTTGCTTCTTAATTTGAAAACACTTTGAATCATCAAGCCAATTTACTTTATATGGTTTTGCATGATCACGAATAGAGAGGTTTAGGTTACCCACCATACTAGTTGAAGCAACATTGGTGCAAGAGCCACTATCAATGATCACATTGCAAGTATTTTCACCAACTTTGCATCGAGTATGAAACAAACTTTCACGTTGAGATTTGTTGGGGGTAGCTTCGGCATGAAGGATCTTCCTTCCTACAAGTATATTATCATCACTTTCGGGAGAAGCCTCCTCCTCTTCTTCTTCATCGGTGTGCATTACCTTATCTCTGAACTCTTCATCTTCACACTTGAAGGTTATGTGTTCCTCTTCTTCTTCCATTTGTCGATATTGCTTTATTGTAAGAGCCTTCTTCGTAGGACATTGATCCGACCTATGTCCCTTTCCTTGACACTTGAAACACCTAATTCGGCTTTCAAATTCTTCTTTGGACACCTTGACGACCTTCTTTTCTCGACTCGTCGAACTCTCTTCCTTGTGCTCATTAGAAAAATTTGTGGAACTAGACTTGAAAGGTTTCGAAAAACTTTTATTTGCCTCAGTTTTTTTCTTATCCTCGAGCCAATGACTTTCAATCTTCAACGCTAGCTTGCACATGTCCCTGAATGACTCATAAGTACTCAATTCAATCTTCTTAGCAATAGGCCAATTAAGACCCTTGAGGAATCGAGCAATCCACAATGGTTCTTTCTCCTCCAAATCACAAAGAGGGGTTAGTTTATCAAATTCAGCAATATATTCATTAACACTCTTAGTATCTTGTGACAACATAGTAAGTTTCACGTATAGGATTTGTTCGAAATCATGTGGAAGGTATTTAGAACGCATCTTCTTCTTCAAAACTGTCCATATCTTGATCTTATCCTTCCCTGCTCTAGCACGTCGAGCCTTTAAATTATCGAACCAAAGTCCCATTTTCTTTGTGAGCTAAATATAAGCAATTTTAATTTGAAACGATTAGTATCATCAAAACCCTTATAATCTGAAATTTTCTCTAATTATCTCGCCCACTCAAGAAAATCTTCGGGGCTTCCTAGACCCATAAAATCATCAAGCTTGATACCTCTATCATCAATATTATGCTTATTATTATCATCATCACTACTAGAAGCATCACTATCACTATCATCATGTGTTTTCTTCTTTTTCTTGTTATCAAGCAATAACCGTGAGAAAGCATTAAAATGTTCTTCCATACTATCTTGTAGCCTTGCGAAATCATCCGTGAGTTTTTTTATAACTTCCTCCATAATTATGTGAAACGAACAGACATAAAAGTCCCCAAAACACACAAGAATAACCCATATAAATCACAACACAACATGGAACAAAATCGCACACAAAGATCAATAAGTATCAAATCGGACCAAAACTAACACAGTTGCGGAAAACAGTCCAGTTTAATAGAAACGAACTCAAAAAATTCTGAAATTTTATAGGCAGGAAGTAGACAAAATTACACCCAAATTCAAAACAAAGAATCACCTGAAAAGACCTTGTAAAGAAGGAGAACGAGCCTTCTGAAGTTGACAGAAAAAACTGAGTTTTGGAGAACAAGTGCGATTTGATGTGCTATAAACGATCAAACACCCCTGAAATCTGATACCAATTTGATGTGGATTTAAATCCCGTAACTGAATAAAGAATCTAAAATCACACAAGTAACACAAGCCCTTCGGATTTCCTAAGAAAAATCGAAAAACTTAACAACAACGAACCGGATATGACATTATAACCGACCACTCCTGGAAAGAATTCAATGCCTAATCAAACTACCTAGATCAATCCTGGAACTAAGTATTTTAATGAACAAAACATAGACTACTCCTAGAACTAGGAATTGAACGTTCTAATTATCAAAACAACTCCTTGAATTGAAAACTAGAAAAGAATTTGTAAGCAATTAAGCAAAACAAACAATAAAATTATATTGAAATTTCTGGTTGTGAATTGTCTTAAAAACCCACGAAAAACAATTGTTTATAGGCCTGTATGAGGTCTTCTAGTGCCCTAGAAGTAGGAGATCTAACCTAGATAGGATTCTAATAATCCTACATAAGATAGAATACCAATCCCATTAGGAATAGGATTGCTAGGTATTTTATTCCTAATCAAACTCTAATTGAACTAACTAAAAACTTTCCTAATAACCTTAGGCAGTTTATACCAACTACATAACAGAAATTTAATCTTATTCTAATTGCTTAAACCAAAGAAAACCCTTTCAAGTGAAAGGTAAAATCTTGCAAGCAAAAACTCTAAAAATAAATTAAGTATAAAAAAATCATCCATTTCATATCGCCGCCATTCGACCACCACACGTACCGTCTCTTGCCTTATGCGCCGGCTCAGGTTGTAGCTGGGTTCAAGGTGGTTCCTGGAAGGTGGCGCGTGGCCCTTGTAGTGGCACGCGGGCTCCGTAATTGCCGTTGGAAGTAAATCGCTCCTTTTCTTCTTCCTTGATGATCAAGCTTCCTTCTTTCCCAATTGATCTATTGAACCTTTCCTTGTTTATTTCCTTGCTTGTGCAGCCTATAATGGAGCTATTTGGACCTTCTAAAAATTTCTTGGACCCTTCAAAGGAATTAGCCTCTTGATTCACATCAGCTTCTAGAATCCTCTAAAAAGTTCTAATCTATCCTTTTCGAGAAGATAAAGATCGAAAGAGTACGAGGTTGAATTATTTTTTTTATAATCCTTGTTCTATTCAAATTAAAAGACGTTAGGATATAATTTGCATAGAAAACCCATCAGAAACCAAACTCCGAATAAAATAGATTATCCTTTAAAACCAGCGCATAACGCCAGAACCAACGAACTGCGACGTCTTAGGGCGGCGCGATAGCACCCAACGCGGCACGATAGCACCAACGCGGGGTGATGGTCCCAACGCGGCGCGTTAGAGCTAGCGCAGCATGTCAAGAAAAGTTCTATTCCGTTCCAAATTTGATCTTTTCTGATCGTCCAGACTCAATTTTTGTCCTTATAAGTAGAGGTCGTTTTCCCTGTTTTCAAATCAGCTAGAACCATATACCATAAGCTACAATTAGCTATAACCACCTAACTCCAACCATCAACAATCATCACAACCATCAATTCTTTTTCTTCATCCCCATGTTCTTAGCCTTAGCCTAAACACATCCTTCATACTTGAAAGGAATGGTGTCCTTCGAACAAGTGTATTAATTCAATAGAGGGGTTGGAATTAATTAGAAAAGCTAAATATTCAGTGAGGTCAAGTGATCGGAATGCCTACCTGGAGGCCGCTTCCGATCGGTAATATTAATGTACAATTAATATTACAGCTTCCTCTAGACTGAACCCTTCGGGTCACACCTAATCGTGTAACCGAACCAAAGCAACGAATCAATCCGAAGGATTAAATGAGTCGATATAGATTTTACGAACTAAGACGTCGAACTCCGAGCTTAGAGTGTCGAAGCTGAGCGTCAAAAGTCGAGTCAAATTTATGCAATCGACGAGACGGAAAAGTTATTCAAACAATAAGTCACAACGTATACCCTAGCCTCGAAATGGCCTAGCCATGCGAGGGCTAGGGCAATGCGGCTAGCAAGGGCTGATAGCACGCAAGGCATGGCTCCAAGCCAAGCAGTAGCATGAGCATGCTAGCTGGGTAGCCATGCCATGCCAAGCTAGCTAGCAGCGCTAGCAGGGCCAGCTACTAGCAAGCTTGCTAGGCCTCGCTAGCTGTTGCTACCACCAGCCGCTCAGCAGCCCGCAAGCGCGCAATGCTTGATGGGCGTGCGAGAAGCGCACGGGCCTCACTGGCCGGCCCACCCGAGCATAAGGGGCTGCCAGCGTGGCTCGCCTTGTTGCTCAAGGATGAGCGGCAAGCTAGCCGGTTTTTATTGGGGCCGGTCAAATGGTGAGGGTTGCCTTAGGGAGCAATGGATGGGTGGTCCTTCTTTTGTGGTCCTTACCTACTCCCTTGCTCTCTTTGTGACACTTGTTGTTTGATGATTGTTTTGCCTTTTCAATTTAATTTATAATCAAATTAATTCTTTCTTTTGGCATTTTACCAACTATCCCACATTAAAAGATGATGGGAAATCTTGGGAACAATTCCCTATAGATACCAATCATTGGGTATTGTGAATTTCACTTGATTTGATGAAACTCTAAGGGATCTCCAAAAGCGAGAAAACCTTAGTTCGTAAACTCTAAGTAATTTTGTTCTAGCCCCGTCTAAGAAACGGGGTAAGGGCCGGTTCCGGTTCGTGGTAGAGGGTGTGAGCCGTTAGAGGATTCGCACTTGCGGGACATGAAGTTTTCCAAGTCCGAACTCGATAAGTGAGCGAAGCACTCGTCTAGGGTGAGCTTCTTTCTCTCTTATTCTCTTTATGTGTTTGTGTTTTTTTATTTGCGTTCTTTTATTTATGTTGTAATTATTATGCATGCAATCCGGTTATCAGGTTTTGTTTTCGCACAGTGTCAGACACCGCAAAACCCAACAATACTCTCCCAAATTAGTCACAATACCTCATTCACGAGATTCGAATACTCCAAGCCATCCTTGACGTTTTCTTCGACCTCGGCATGAAAAGTTGATAGTTCTGAGGGTTTGGTCCTAAAACTATATTTCAATTCATATTTGATTTATTTGCTTTATTTATTTATCAATCTTGAACTTTACTAACGTGTGTAGTATTTTAATAGAAAGAAAGTTGAGGCATCAAAGTAAATAATTCGATTATTTAATTATTCTTTTGATTTTGGAGTAAAAATCATGTTTACAATATTACCATAATTCTTAGTATCATGTTTATGGCTTTATTATGATTTCTAGTATCATGTTTAGGACAATGCTTTGATCTTGTTATTACTAACATGCTATGATTTTTTATTAATTCATTTAGTACTATGCCTTGGATCTTACTACTAACGATATGTTTTATGATTGCGATGTTTTGATGATGTTGTTATGATGAGGATTATTGTATTTATCATATGTTGCTTGATTATTCATGATTTATTGTTATTTCTCGATCACGCCCTTTTTTGCAGGTTTATAGGGAATTTGTACTTGAAATCATGCCAAATAAGATAATTAATAATTTGATTTAGGCTAATATGATTTTAATCCAAGTGATCACCAATAATAGATTTGATTATGCATTAATAATCAACCAACGTAGATTAAATAGGTTTAGGATTAATTTGATGTATGTATGTTAATCGAAAAGCGCACATGAATATCATAAGAATTGAGTAGAGGCCTATTTAGGGCGGGTTCAATCTCTTTTAGGTTGGATTTGTACCATAATCCCCGAACATCCAGTCATGGTTCCGGACCACTATGGAGTTAGCAACCTTCGTGATTGTCAGTGGGGTATAACCTTCACACCCGATGAACGGTTTACAAGTTCCTAAAACTTGTTGGCGACTCTTTTATCTATAGCTTCTTTTCCTTGGAACGCCGCCATAGCTAAAAGCATGAACCGCAGTAGGGCTGAAGGAGTTAAAAAAATTTCCTACACCTTCGTAGGTCACTCAGAATCAAAAATAAACAGTTTGTTGGTGTTCTGCTCCTAGTAGAAAAACATAAATGAGCAACGAGAAATGAGCACCGGTTATTAAGAACTGATGCGAAAAAAACAATGTGGGAGTAAAGTAAAGAGAAATCGCATCGGTTCGGATCGAACCGGTACGAACTTGAAATAATTGCACCGGTTCGAACCGATGGGTATGTTAAAAAAAAAATCCCCCCTCTTCCTTCTTTCTCTTTCCCCTCTTTTTTCTTTCTGTTTCCTTAGTCTCTCGTTTTATCTCTCTCTTCTCTCTCCTCTCTTCTCAACTAGATCTCTCTCTGCTCTCTTCTATCTCTCTCCTTTCTTCACCACCGCCGTCCATTCCACCCCGCCGCACTCTCCTCTCAGCTATCTTTTTCTCTCTTTCATAGACCCTCGCACTAACCATCACGACGGCGATGGTGACTGGTCTATTTCTTCGCCGGCGCCGGATCTTTTGCAATGGTGGTGGATTTCTTCATGAAGGTATTTGCTCTAGGTTTTATGATTTTTTATTTATTTATTAATGATGAACAATTGAAATTTTGATTGAATTTAATGGTGAGAATGTGAGATGATAGGCATTCTGATTTTTATTTATTTTTTTGTGATTATGGTGACGGTGGTCGATGCTTGGATTTCTTCTCTTCTTCACTGCGTCTCGCCGCCTCATCGTAAGTCGTCTCCAAATCACCTCTTTCTCGTGATGAACAGGAGTCTAGATCCACCCCTCGTTTGATTTGAAGAGGTTAATTTTTTAAATTTGGTTGAGATTTGGTTGGTTTGATTTGAAATTAGGGCATTGTTTCACTGAGGTTGTACTGATGAAGATGCTATTTTTTACTGTTTTGTTTTTAACTTTTCAACTGGGATTTTTTATTTAATTTTGCATGTGCTTTTTCTTGCTGATAGTGCAGCGAATCTTGGATAATGCCATTGCAATTAGCAAGGAGTAAGTCGATTTTTAATTTCTTATTTTGTTGTTATTTAATTTTAAGCTTTTTTTTCGGGGATTTTTTGTGTGTATATTTTTTGGATTGAAATGGAATTTTTGGGTGTGATTTCATCTGGGTATGTTGCAGATGTTGAAGGAAAATATCATTGTTTCAGTTTCTTAATTTTTTGGGTTATTTGTGCATTTTTTTGGTTTAATTGCGGAATTATTTATCGAGTTTCGACTTGAATTAATGAGTGATTTGTAGCCATTGTAGGGTTTTTGTCTAAAATTATGTTAAATTTAATGAAGTTGATTGGTATTCACTTAATATGATGTTGAGCTAGAAATGTTGGCATAAGAAATGCTAAGGATGATTTTGTGGAGCGATTAGTGTTATCGAATGATGATTACCCATGAAATTTCTACTTGGGAGCACAGCCGAGTTGTAGATTGAATGAATAATTTAAAGTTTGATTGAGGAAGTTTTTAGTTGGGATCTAATAAATTTGTTTTTGAGTTTTTCAATTTGTTGATTTTCTCTGAGATTTTATTCTTTTGCATAATTACTTGTTCGTCTTGGGATTCATCTAGAGTTTGACACTCGACTGCCCTCCTTGCTGCCCCAACGTAGCCCAGGCTCCTCCTCGCTGCATGTTGTTGTTGCTGCTGCCTTTGCTTTGTAATTGCTGCTGCTGAGTGCTGCTCATAGTTCAATTGTGAGGTTCTCCTTTTCCTCCTGCCTCTCTCTATTATCTCTAGAGTTAGATTGTAATTGATTTTGTGAATTCTTTGTGTTGATTGTTTGAATGGTCTTGAGGGTGTGTAATGGACATTGATATGTAGAAAAAGTATATGGAAAATTAATTTTTTGGTCAATACTAATTATTTAGCATTATAATTATAACAAGATAATTTAAAGATGCTAAAATGAATTTGAGGTTAAGGTTGTTGGTTTTTTTGAATTGCTAACAGTTAGATGGTAAAGTTTGGCTCTTTATGCTTGAAATTGATGAACAGAACTAGAGACAATTGCAGTGATTGTAGTAATAAATTGATCTTCTTATGAGGTTAAAATTTTCTTTAAGTTGTAGTATTTGATGAGAATCATATTGCTTATCCCCTGAGCTACACAGTATGAAAGAAATAAAGATCTATTTTTAGTTGTTGGTTTAGTTTGTTTAGTTCAATTAGTCTTCTTGTTTAGTTGTTATTAGTTTCGATTGATCTGCATTGCCTGCTCAAGTGTTATTGAATTGTTTCTGCTTTGAATGTGCTAAAATTTGTTGTTGTGGCTGAATTGAAAGAGCAGCTTGCTTATTGTCTAGTTGATGGGTAGTATATATGATTGTGGGCTGGTGTGAAGCTGCTACTAAGCATGCCATACCTTAGTAAAACTTTGTGGATTGATTAGTATGAATTGGTGGATTGATTGGTATAGAGTTGGTGGGTTGCTGTCTAGTTCATGACTTCCTAGTTTGTTATCAGTATAGCAATATTCTGCTAACAAAAATTATGAAATAAGTTCGCTACATCATTTAACTGATCATGGCTATTTTTGTAATTTTGCTATAGAAATATCTCAAGTTCTCCGAGCACCAATTTGTTATTCTAGCTTTTGTCAGTCATTGGGAGGATGCAACCGATGCCAGATGATTAACTTTGATCACCAATCAGAACATGTCATATCTGCTTTCAACCTTAGATTCTTTCACCTAGATGTTCTTGTACCACTACTTTTCTGCTGGACTAGAGCAGCATATACTGCTCATAGTGCTCAAGCCTTAGTGCTGCTGCTTTGGTACTGCTACTGTTTAGCTACTGCTATATATTTTTTTTTACTTTTTTTTTGCAAGTGTAAAATTACAGGTTATTTATGAAAATTATCAGTTTCAAGTACATTATGAAAGTTATTTTTTTGGGCATTTTTAGCACCGGTTAACCGGTGCCAAAAGTAATGAATTATATATTTTTTAAAAGTGGGTACCTATTATTAGCACCGGTTAACCGGTTCCAATAACAAGTATTCCCACCGGTGGGAATGTTTTACATTTTTGGCATCCCTTAATTCTACACCAGTTCAAAACCGGTGCGAATGGGGGGTTTTGAACCGGTGCGCATTTGTGTCTTCCTACTAGTGTGTTAACCAAGGATTCTGAAATTTTCCTATTGGAATGTGCGGAGCCCAGTATCTAAAAGCAAGCTTTGGCGAGCCCGACTCTGAAATGGCTTGAGGTCATGAAATAAAAAACTGAATCCATGTCTGAAAATGATGTGTGGGCCCTAGTAGACTTGCATGATGAAGTCAAACCTATTGGTTACAAATGGGTCTACAAGATCAAAACAGACAAAGATGCAAATGCCTACATCTATAAAGCAAGACTGGTTGCGAAAGGGTTCAGAAAAATTTATGGTATTGACTATGATGAAACCTTTTCCCCAGTAGCAATGCTTAAGACTATCGGATTCTTCTAGCGATTGCTGCATTTTTCGATTACGAAATTGGCGGATTGATGTGAAAACCGCCTTCTTGAATAGGATCTTCAAGTAGGATGTGTATATGACACAAACTGAGGGTTTTGATGATCCTGAGAATCCTAGAAAGATTCGCAAACTTCAGAAATCCATTTATTAATTGAAGCAAGCATCACGGAGTTGGAACATTTGTTTCGATAAGACGATCAAACACGGTAGCCTAGTTTTCTAAGTCTTGTATGTAGATGACATACTGCTCATAGGGAACGACATACCAATGCTTGAGTCAGTCAAGGAATGGTTGAAGAGTTGTTTCTCTATGAAAGACTTGGGAGATGCTAAGTACATATTGGGAATTAAGATCCATTGAGATAGGTCTCGAAGGATGATTGGACTACGTCAAGAGACTTATATTGATAAGATCCTTACAGGTTCGAAAAGCAAGACTCTAAGAGAGGATTCCTTCCCATGTCTCATAGTATTATGCTTAGTTTAACTCAGTGCCCTTAAAAGTTAGAAGAGTTGTAGCGTATGGCTAATGTACTGATGAGTGACATTTATATCACTCTTAGGGAGTAGGTTTAGAGTCATTTTCATACTTGTTTTCTCTTATTTTCCCTTTTTTTCTCTTGTTTTCTCGTTAATAAAGTTTCTAGTTTATTTCGTAATTTTGGTATGTTTTAGTTTAATTTCTTTATTTAAATAGTTTTTAGTTCATTTTCTTATTATATTTTATTTATTTCCTTGCATAGTTCTTTTTTATTTTAGTTTTAGTTTATTCTCCTTATTTTATTTTCCTTTATTTATTTCCATTTTAATATTTTATTTTTATTTGTCTCGAACTCGGTTCTGTTTGTGTGTAGGTTCGGGTTCGAGTTAGAGTTCAAGATCCAAGCCGAGCCTTTCCAATTGTTGCCCAAGCCTCACAAACTCCCCTGCTCCTTTGCTTCCTACAATAATCAACAATCCGCCACAGCAACACACAAACAACTCCCACTAGCCCCTACACACCACTCCTCTCCACCACAACTCCTCTAATGCCAACACCTTGCTGTTACTACCATCAGCCAAGCAACCCCCTTCCTCGCATCACCTTCGCAGTACTAGCAGCAGAAGCCGCAACACCAAACAACTCAACCTCACGCTGAATCACATATTGGGATCAAAAGGTTTCTCCTAACATAGAAACTATGCTAGCGCACTAGAATCATATATGAGGAGGTAATTTTGAGCATAAATCGACAAAATTAAGCTTAGCAAGGTCCGCTATTGCATCATCAAGCATCCACTAAACTTCAATTCACAAAAAAAAACGTTCGCTTTCCAAGCAAATTGAATAATATCAAGCATACAAAGACTTTATTCACAATCAAATCAAATTCTAAACATAAAACATGATCAAGCTTTAACTACATCATCCCCACACCCTTAGCAAAGAAAATTACTCAATAATCATTAATGTAATAAACAAGATAATCATCAAATCACCAAGTGCAAGCGTAATTAATCAGCAAATAAGAAGATTAAAGCAAAACAAAATCAAATTCAAATTGACAAAGTAAAGAGAAAAGAGTAAGACAATGCTCATTGATTGATGATGAATGTCTACAAGCAAGATGATCAATCAACCTCTTCAAAATCAAAGTTCAACAATAGTGAAACCTCACTTTCTCTCTCTACAAAGCTAAGCTAAAGATGAAGAAAATTAGGAAATTAGGCTAAAGATATTTTCTAAGTGTTTTCCCAAATGGAATTACAAGAGTATTTATAGAGAAAGATCAAATAGTAGTTGTGCGCGCCCGCAGAATATTGGGTACGGAACAGATTAACAACCCTCGCGCCCTGTCTGAGAATCGCCGAGCCCGCGCACAGGAATGTCGTGCTCGTAGCTTGGCCACGATAAGGGCACTCCAATATCCTTGCTTCGAAGTGGATCAGGGGTGCGCGCCCTCTCTAAGTAAACGCACCCATGGAATGATATGACGCGCCTGCGGCTAGGGCGCTTTGCAGGCGCGCATGCAATCTGCCTCAAAAGTGTTAAGTCTTGCTCAAAGTCTTGCCGTACCCTCTCCAGGTTCTGTGCGCCCTCTCCTAGGATAGCGCGCCCGCAGCTAGGGAGCTCTACAGAGGCTCCTAGCTCCTGCCTCAAAGTTGGCCAAAGCGCTCCTCAGGCTGGAGCGCCCACGGCGTTAGCTGGAGTGTCCGCGACAAGCTCAGACTGCGTGATCTCTCTGGTGGCACGCCAAAATGCCTTTGCTTCTTCTCCTTAGCTCTCTTAATTCCTTTCTAATGTATACTCCTTTAATACCTGCAAAAGACACCAAGAAGGGACGATAGAGGGAGAAACACTACATAAAGGAAACCAAAGGAAAATTCTACGTAAAAGGACATTTATTCATGCAAAAAGGATCAACGAGACTAAGGAGTAAAACCAAGCTAAGACATGACAAAAAGAACTACCCTTGAAGAAAACCTAACCTAGGAGTGCATAAACCATCAGAAAGCAACAAAAACAAATACTTCTCATACACAAATCATAGATAATTAAAATTCAACTAAGTAACTAGAAGAAATTGAGAAAGAGAAGACAGTTGCAACCACAGATTACATACAAAAAAAAATCAAAGAAAATAAAAAGGAAAAGAAAAATATGGACAAAACACGATTAGTAATTAAAAATGAACAACTCAGCGTTCAAATTTATATATTAAGATGGACCTATCACTATCAAGAATCAATGTTGTAGCTTAGCACATGCTAATCTTAACTTGTACTCGCGTAGTTGCCATTGCAGTGGGAGATCTCTCACGCATTGGCCACTGTAGTGGGACCGTTGTGTGGTTCGATTTCCTAGGTTGATGACTTGATGAAGGCTTTCAATGGCAGGGAGTGTGAGACAGAGAAAGAGGGGAAGGAGAGGAAGTGAATGAGAGGCTTTCAATTTCATACTAGCAACGACAACCCTAATCTCCCAACTGGTTCATAGTTTATACTGGCAAAGTAGCAATATGCATACACATTTAAAAAAACAAAAAAAAAAAAGCTTAGTAGGTCAGAGGGTATCCGTCTAACACAAAGGGCGGCTCATGACCCGACATGGTAAACGTTTTTTTACTGGGTTGGTTACCTGACCCGTTAATTTTGAAAAAAAGCAGAAAGATACCCGCTTAAATTTACCAAGTCAGCAGTTCAGGTCAATTGGTGGGTCGGGTATTTTTGAACACCCCTAGTTAGTAAGTTTGGTTTCATCAAGAACGTAGACGAATCTTATGTATATAGGAAGGTTAGTAGGAGTAATGTTTCATTTTTAGTCATATAAGGTGATAACATATTGCTCATAGGATACAGGATTCCTATGCTAGAATCTGTAAAAACTTAGCTGGGAAAGTGTCTTTCAATGAAGGACTTGGGTGAGGTATAGGTCATGTAGTACATTTTTGGGCATCAAGATCTATAGGGATATATCTAAGAGGATGATTAGACTTAGTCAAAGTACTTATATAGATAAGGTAGTGGCACGATTTAGTATGATGGATGCTAAATGAGGTCATCTACCCATGTCTCACGGATTAACTCTTAGCAAGAATTAGTGTCCAAAGATAGCTAATGAGCAAAAGAGAATGAGTGAGATCCCATATGCTTCGCTAATAGGATCCATCATGTACGCTATTATTTGTACTAGACCTGATGTATCGTATGCGTTAAGTGCTACGAGTAGATACCAATCACACCTAGGGAAGTCGCATTGGACTGTGTCAACAATTATTCATAATTACTTGAAAAGGAATACAAGGATAAATTCCTAGTCTATGGTCGAAGTAATAATCTGGTTGTTACAAGCTACACTAATGCGAGATTCCAGACTGACAAGGACGATTACAGATCACAATCTGGTCTCATATTTTGTGTGAATGGAGCATCAGTGAGTTCGAAAAGTGCTAAGCAAAGCCCAATTGCAGATTCTACAACTGAAGCCGAGTACTTGGCAACTTCAGAAGCAGCTAAGGAGGTTGTTTGGGTTCGAAAAATCATTGAGGAACTTGGTGTCATCCCTTCAATAAAGGGACAAATAAACCTATATTGTGATATTAATGGTGATAGTTCTCAGGCTAAAGAGCCAAGGATTCACCAGAAGAGCAAACAAATTATGCGACGATTTCACCTATTACGAGAGTAGGTTGATAAAGGAGAAGTCAAGATTTTTAAAATTGGAACAGTTGAGAATATTACTTGTAGACACTTGATTGTGTCTCCCCAAAAACCAAACCCGGCGATAAATACCTTCCACATCTTTGATTATCGAGTTAGATGAAAAGTTGAAGAGTCTCGTGAAATTTCTCTAATCCTTGACCATTTCTAACCTTTCCTTAAATGTTTTAAGCAAAACTCATTCATTTTGTGTCTTTGAAAATCATTTATTTCGGGTCCTCTTTATAAAAACGTCCAAACCAGTTTATTTTGGTCCATAATTCTGGTCCAATTATTGTGTATTTGGATGGGGCTTGAAAGGATTTTTCCAACGATTTATTATGAGCCTAGATCCGACTTATAACGAAGAAGTTACGGCCAAAATACTAAACCGAACCCAAACCGGACTTAGGTCCACCTTACCTACGACCCAATGACCATGTGGATGGTCCATTAACCTTATTTCCAATCCTAAACCAATTAGGATTCATTAGGAGCTTCTAGAATAATCTAAAAGGTTCTAATCTATCCTTTTCGAAAAAATAAAGATCATAGAATCTGATATGGAATAAAACATCTCTTTTTTTATAATCCTAATCCTAGTCAAACTTGAAGTTAGTGCCTCATGATTTTTATCAAAATCTTGGTTGGATGGATAGCCCTTGAAATTATTTTTCCAATGATACATCATAATCCCAATTCCGATTAGAAACGAAAAAGATATGATTAAAATACTAAACTCTATCCAAAACTAACATTGTTCCACTATTTCGATCATGTCTTTTATTCTGAAAAATATATTTATTTGATTCGAATTAATTCGAAAGTAGACTTCAAGAGCTTTTCAACGATATATTATTTATCTTATTTCGATTTCTGGATCAAAAGTTATGATAAAAACAAAAACCACAAAACTGTTGTCTATCACGCCGCGATGGGAACCGTTTTACTCCGTGTCGGATTTTGACTCTTTTCTTACCTTTGACCCACTTTTTTCCTTATATATAGAGGTTGTATAAAATTGTTTTCAATCATCAACAAGCTTGATCACCAACAATCATAATCAAATCCTTTCTCTAATATTATCTCTCTTTCTCTTAATTCTTTTCTTAGCCTAGCCTAAACATGTCCTAATTCATCCTTGATACTTTTTCCTAATCAAACACCATACCTCCATCACGAGCTTTCAATACTCCTAGCCAATCTCGAAGTTTCCTTCGATCTCGACGTGAAAGGTTGATATTTTTGAGGGTTTAGTCCCAAATCTATATTTCAGTTCTTATTTGATTTATTTTGCTTATTTGATTTAATCTTTCTTGAAGTTTACTAATGCATGTATTGTATTGATAAAAAGAGGTACGAGGCATTATAGTGAGAGGGCGAAGGTAAGGACCACCAAGGGAGGGGACCAACCCACCTTGCTCCCCAAGGCAAAACACCTACCATTGGTCCCCACACAAAAACCGAACCTCTCCTCCACTTGGCTGGCTGGCAGCCTGCCTTGGTTGCCAAGGCTGCCAGCTGGCACCTAGCACCAACACTAGGCAGCTCAGCAAGCCAGCTATCACATCGCCAGCCAGCCCGCAACACATGTGCAGCCAACCAGCACACATGCATCGCTGCTGCTTGATGCGTGCTGCTATGCGCTACTGTGTGAGGCTACTACATGCTAGCACACACGCACATCCCAGCATGCCCAACACGCTGTTGGCTGGTGCGTGGTGCTGTGCGATATGCGAGGCTGCGATGAGCTAGGCACCAGGCCCTAGCACGCTAGCATGCACGCAAGGCACCATGCCTGCGTTGTTTGCGATAGCAAGACCCAGCAAGCCTAGCATGCTGCTGGCCTTGCGATGCTTGCTAGCTAGCAAAGGGCTTGGTGCGTGGCCTAGCATGATGTGATGGCTGGGGCTGCTATGCTAGCACGCCAAGCCATGCACAGCCACACCACCCGCATGCACGCATCTTGCGATGCTTGTGCCATGCGGTTTGCGTGTGCTAGGCACGCATAGGTTGGGACCTCGCCTAGCCTAGCACTCACATAGCTAGGCCAATGCGAGGCTACGGTTAGGCTCGAACTTGTTGCTTGTTTCATTTCACGTCTCATCGTATTCTAAATTCGACTCACTTGCGACGCTTGGTCTCGACGCTCTTAGCTCGATATCTGACGTCTTTGTTCGTAATACTCCGATGACTCATCTAATCCTTCACATTGATTCGTCGTCTCGGATCGGTTGTTCGATTTGGTTCGACCCGAAGGGTTGAGTCCTGATTAAGTTGTAATATTTGTTGTACATTAACATTACTGATCGGAAGCGTCCTCCACCAAGGTATTCCGATCACTTGACCTCACTGAAGAATTAGCTCTCTAATTTTTATAAACCCTCTATCAAAATAATACACTTATTAGAAGGACACCATTCCTTTCACCAATTCCTGAGAAAGCCGCAAAACGGCACAGCCCATCAATCCTAGGTCGAAGTGACCTAGGTAAGGGCACAAATCCCAATGACCATATAAACAGGGTGACTAACCCCATTTTGGGGACATGTTCACACTCAATTATTGCATTGCAATCAATTCTCTTACAATGGAGAAAACACCTAATCTCGGGATACAAGAAGACATTTTACTTTCTGGTTTTTAACTCCGAACACTTTCTAATTTGATGGTCGGAGGCGGAACTCAGACCAACCAGAGCATCCTTTGTTTTGCAGGTACAGCCGGCCGGGAACCAGACTAGTGACGTAACTCTCCCGCAGGACATCAAAAAACCCTGAAACATTTCGCGCCGTCAGTGAGGAGAGTACCTCTAAGATGGTTTCTCAAGAGACTGTACCGCCTCCTATAAAAAAGCAGCCTACGGCCGAGGTTTTTTTAGCTCATGATACAGATGAAGATCCAAAGGTTGAAACATATACGGCAGAAGATGGATCCCCCAATACCAGGCGCGTCCATTCCAAAGATAACAAGGAGCGGGGCGATGATTAGGCGGGTCCAAGTAAGTCATCTGGCCGGTCCCAGGCGGCAGGATAGACTGCTCACATTTCCCGAGACGATTTCATGAAGTTCATGACAAGTTTCAAGGGAAGGATGAAGAACCTAATCTCCAACAGGACGGCTGGTCCCAGCAAGGGCCAGTCGGCCAAGAAGCCTTCTCGTTCTTAGAAGGCTAAGTCGGTCAAAGATAGGGAGCCCACTAAACCGCACCAAAAAACAAAGGAGGGGACCTGATCTTTGATTGATTGGACCATGTTCGGCTTCCCCAAGTTAGGGAAAAGGAAGGTCATCCGGCATACTTAGCTGGAAGGCAGAAGGAAGAGTTACTCTGATGCTCGATTCATCATTGAGCAGAAGAAAAATCAACAGCTGTCTAACTCGGCTTAAACATCAACTTTCCCAGACAGCTTTAAAAATACCTCGATGAGGTATTCTTAATCTGCACAATAGAGCCTGTCAGGCGGCTTGTCCGTCCATACAGGTCCTTAGATGATAGGGTTAGTCCCGTATGTGCCCCATTAACCATACAGGCCGTTTGCCCAGCCTTACCCGCAGCCTGCCCTCGTCGGGGGTCAGGCTGCGTATAACATCCAGCCACTAGACTAGCGGCTCCATCTACTAAAACTTGGATAACAACCTTCTGCGTTTTCCAAGGAGATAACCGAGGCGGCACAACCGGCCAAGGTTAAGAATGTCATAGTGGGTACTTATGATGGTACCACCAACCCAGAAGACCACCAGCAGGCATATACCCACCTCATGTACTTGCAAGGGTTGGATATGCCGCATGGTGCAGGTGTTTCCTAGCCATGCTAAAGGGCTCCGTTCATATGTCAAGGAGTTCAATCTGGTGAGAATCCAGATCCAAGGATTGTCTAACGATGTTGCTTACACGGACTTCTTCAAGGGCCCGAAAGACGGATCGACTTTCAAGTTTGACCTCGTTCGGAAAAGGATCTCCACTCTTCAAGAAGCGCTAATGGAGATGGAAGCCTATATACAGGCGACCGAGCACTACTCCATCAGCAAGCAATCGGACTCCAAAAAGTCTAACAAACAAAATGGGAGTCGGCAAGAACAGCCGGCTCAGAAAGCTGAAGAGAGCAAAAAGAGAAAAGTGTAGGGTCTCGTAGTGACCCGACACTACGCGGAAGGAAACCCACCAAGACCCGCCCCTTAATTAATGCAATTAAACAAGCATAATAAACTTAATCAAACAAGATTAAGGACAAGAATGATACCTTTGACGCGTGCTTCGCTCCCAAAGAGCTCTTACTTTAAAATCCCGAAAAGACGAGATCTCCGACGGATCGTACCCTCGACCCGACCCGAGTGTCCTAAGTCTTGAAGGTTAGTCAAGACCCGGACAAAATAAATATGAGTTTTACGAATCAAAGGTTTACTCTTTTCATAGAGTTGCCTTTTTAATTCCACTCAAGGTTGTTTCAAATCCCAATACCCATGTAACTATGAGTTTTACGAATATTGAGAAGCTTGCAGCAATGAAAGGTCCCCCCAAAAACCAGAATAAAGACAAGTAATGCCATTTCCATAAGGGTATTGGCCATGATACCAATGTAGGGTTTCGTAGTGACCCACACTACGCGGAATGAAACCCGCCAAGACCTGCCCCCATAATAAATGCAATTAACAAGCAAAACATAATTAAAAGCGTAATAAAGGATAAAAGATTATACCTTTGACGCATGCTTCGCTCAACTATGAGCTCTTACTTGAAACCCAAAAATACGAGGCCTCCGACGGGATCGTACCCTCGAACCCGACCCGAGCGTCCTAAGCCTCGAAGGTTAGTCGAGGCCCGGACAAATAAAACTAAGAGTTTTACAAATTCAAGGTTTACTCAAATCAAGAGTTGCCTTTTCAATTCTACTTAAGTATGTCCATTCCCAATACCCATGCCTTGGTATTTATAGGGAAATGGAAACTTGATTTCCAATTTCTCACCAATGTGGGAGAGTTGGTAAATTCAATAATTTATTTAATTCCAAATTAAATAAATAATAAAATCAATCACTAATCGACAAGTGGCGCAATTAGGGGCTAATGAGTCATGCCCAAGGTTAGGTGGGGGGACCATTTCCTTGCTCCCCAAGGCTTTGCTTGGTCCCCACAACCACACACAAACCGGCTTCAAGGAGGGTTGTGCTGGCAACCAGCTTGCACCAGCCAGTAGCCTTGCATCCCCAGCCAGGCAGTGCGTGCTAGTGTTGGGCGATGCTTGGCGCTAGTGTTGCGTGCTAATGCTGTGCTGTGCTAGCATGTTACGCTGGAGCTGGCCCAGCACTCCCACGCAATCCCTTGCACACACACGCTGCTACACACAGCCATGCCAGCCAGACCCTCACACACGCAAGGCCTAGCATGCGTGCTGCTAGCGAGCCACGCATGTTGGGCTTGGTGCTGGGTGATGCCACACACGCACACGCACACACGCACGTGCTTAGCACTGCGATGGTGCTGTGCATGGTGCTAGGGCTGCGATGGCACCTAGGCATGATGCTAGGGCAACGATGGCGCCTAGGCATGGTGCTAGGGCTGCGATGGCGCCTAGGCACCCTTGGCACAAATGGTTCGCCTAGCACACCATGGTGCACCTAGGCTCATGTTAAGCCAGCCTAGCCTAGCATTCCACATGGCTAGGCTAGTGCGATGCTACGGCTACGCTCATTCTTGTCGCTTGTGATTTTGCGACGCTCGGTCTCGACGTCTGTATTTGTAAAACTTCGTCGACTCATTAAATCCTTTGGATTAATTAGTCGTCTTGAATCAGTGGTTCGATTGGGTTCGACCCGAAGGGTTCAGTTAAGATTAAGTTGTAATATCAATTGTACCTTGATATTACTGATTGGAAGCGGCCTCCACCTAGGCATTCCGATCACTTGATCTTACTGAATAATTAGCTCTGTAATAATTCTGAACCCTCTATCGTAATAATACACTTGTTGGAAGGACACCAATCCTTTCAATCTCCCACTTCTCCTTCCGGACAAGTGTGCATACAGTGTATAGCCCATTTCCTATGTCGCTTAATGTCTCTTCGTGAACTATAACGTAAGATTCATCGTCATCCTTATCACGTTCAGAAGTGTTTCTCGATCTCCGAGTTCGACTGTCAATAAGCAGATGATTTCTAAAATCCATCAGAGCACGGCCATGCATTTTCACAATCTCGCTCTTCGAGCGGCCTTGTAAACAACAAAGACATATTCCCTATTTTTGATAGGGGGACATTCCCAGTCTTGTACTGTAAGTTTCTCTTACTAAGAGGACCTAATCTCTCGAGTGTTCCCGTTCTGATCCCTAGTTACGGCAGATGTTAGGCAACATCAAAGATATTAGTACTCAAACAAGAAAACTTCACAATACTCATGGTCGAGGAAACGAGTTCCGATAGCTATAATGAGAAATATACTTATGACAATTTTGAATCTCTTAAAGTACTCTCATAGGTCTATCCAGTGCAGTTCGGAACTGACACCTGTGCAAATGATTTATGACCATCATGTCCTTGCAACACAAGAAACGGTGCTGTAAATCATACTACACACTAATCACCGGTGGTCATCAATCGTCCAACAGTCAGATGACCTGGATTAGGGATAATTTTTGATTTAAATATTCAATGTTTACATAACAGGTGTTTCTTTATCCAAGACATGGTCTTGATACCCTGTTTTGAATATTTCCATAAATCGAATGGACTCATTATTTAATTCTAAACCACAATTAAATAGCAATGGAGTAAAAAATAATTTTGCACAAAAATTAATTACTCCACTAATGAATGGTTTCAATACAGTGTCTTACATTAAAACAACCAGTTTAATTAAAACATATGTACAGGAAATTTTCAAAGCCAGTCTCCAACTGTAAGGTTTCGTAGTGACCCGACATTACGCGGAAGTAAACCCACCAAGACCCTCCCTTTAATTAAAGCAATTAAACAAGCATAATAAACTTAATCAAACAAGATTAAGGACAAGAATTATACCTTTGACGCGTGCTTCGCTCCCAAAGAGCTCTTACTTCAAAATCCCGAAAAGACGAGATCTCCGACGGATCGTACCCTCGACCCGACCCGAGCGTCCTAAGTCTTGAAGGTTAGTCAAGACCCGGACAAAATAACTATGAGTTTTACGAATCAAAGGTTTAATTCCACTCAAGGTTGTTTCAAATCCCAATACCAAGCTTGGTATTTATAGGGAAATGATCCCTTGATCTTTCATCCTCCACTAATGTGGGAGAATGTATTTTTGCTAATTAATTTATTTCTAAAATAAATTAATAAACAAAACTAAAAACAAATGCAATCACAATTCGACAAGTGTCAAGGAGGGAGAGAATGTTAGGTAAGGACCATGGAGAGGTGGGGGGACCAATGCCTTGCTCCCCAAGGCTTTCCCAAAGCCTTGGTCCCTACTCTCCTCATAAACCTCCTCACCCCAGCATGCTGCCAGCTGCCAGCTAGCGTGCCAGCTGGCTGTGCCAGCTAGCCCAGCATGCTAGCACAAGCCCAGCAGGATCGCTGATGCTCGCTGGTGCGTCCTGGCGCTGGTGCTGGCTGGTGCGTGCTGGCGCTGCTGCCAGCATCCCTTGCATCCTCGCTACTCGCATGGCCCAGCATGCGTGCTGCTAGCGAGCTACGCACCGCACTCCCACACCATGCGCACCACGCATCTCTCTCGCACACAGTGCCTAGCATGCGTGCTGCTAGCAAGCCATGCATGCTTGGCTTGACGTTGCTTGCTAGCCTGCCAGCCCGTCGCACACACTCTCGCATAGCCATACGCATCACGCGTGCATATGCCTCGCCCAGGCACCACGCACCACGCATGTGCCAGTGCCTAGCACTAGCTGTGCTTGGTGCGTGTGGCCCTGCCATGCGCCTAGCACTCTGCTAGAGCTACCATGGCACAAGGCCATCCTAGGGCGCGCATGGTGCACCTAGTGATGCTGCCTGGGCTGCGATGGCGCCCAGCCATCCTAGGCCACGCATGGTGCGCCTAGTGATGCGCATAGGCCTGCGATGTGCTTGCTGGCTTGCGATGGCGCCTAGCATCATGCTAGGGCTGCGACAGCGCCTAGGCATGATGCTAGGGCTGTGCTGGCGTGCCTGGTGCTAGAGATAGCCAGCCGTGGTGCCTAGCCATCATGCTAGGGCTGTCATGGGGCGCCTAGTGACTATGATGAGCTAGCCTAGCCTAGCTATAGCTACGCTCATACTTGTCGATTGTGATTTTGCGACGCTCGGTCTTGACGCCCTAGGCTCGATTTCCGACGTCTGTATTTGTAAAACTCTGTCGACTCATTATATCCTTTCGGATTAATTCGACGTCTCGGATCGGAGATTCGATTGGGTTCGACCCGAAGGGTTCAGATAAGATTAAGCTGTAATATCAATTGTACCTCGATATTACTGATCGGAAACGGCCTCCACCTAGGCATTCCGATCACTTGACCTTACTGAAGAATTACCTCTGCAATAATTCTGAACCCTCTACCGGAATAATACACTTGTTGGAAGGACACCATTCCTTTCAATCTCCCACTTGTCCTTCCGGACAAGTGTGCATATTGTGTATAGCTCATTTCCTTTGTCACTTAATGTTTCTTCGTGAACTATAAGGTAAGATTCTTTGTCATCCTTATTACGTTCAGAAGTGTTTCTCGATCTCCGAGTTCGACTGTCAATAATCAGATGATTTCTAAAATCCATTTGAGCATGGCCATACATTTTACAGTCTCACTCTTCGAGCGACCTTTTAAACAACAAAACATTTTCCCTATTGTTAATAGGGGGATAATCCCAGTCTTGTATTGTAAGTTCTTCTTACTAAGAGGACATAGACGTTATGATCCCCAGTTACGGCAGACGTTTGGAAACATCAAAGAGCCTAGTACTCAAACAAGAAAATTCACAGTACATCAAACATCAATGATTTATGACTGTCACGTCCTCGCAGCACAAGAAACGGTGCTGTAAATCATACTACACATTAATCTATTGCGGTCATCAATCGTCCATTTGTTAGATGACCTCGATAAGGGATACTTTTCGATTTAATATTCAATGTTCACTTAACAGGTGTTTCTTTATCCAAGACATGGTCTAGATACCCTGTTTTGAATATTTCCGTAAATCGAATGGACTCATTATTTAATTCTAAACCACAATTAAATAGTAATGGAGTGAATGATAATTTTACACAAAAATTAATTACTCCATTCATGAATGGTTTTAGTACAGTGTCTTACATTAAATCAACCCTGTTTAATTAAAACAATTGTACAGGGAATATCAAAGCCAGTTTCCAACATGCTTGATTCCCATTGCCTCAACGTGTTTATTGTGTTTCACTTGAGGCAAAAGTTTAGTCAAAGGATCGGCTACATTATCATCCGTGCCGATCTTACAAATTCTGTTTTCACCTTCGGATTTCCATTCCCTTATCATGTGAAATCGTCATTGCACGTGTTTGACCTTCTGGTGTTCTCTCGGCTCCCTAGCCTGAGCGATAGCTCCATTATTATCACAATAAAGGTCTATCGGTCCCTTGATTGAGGGTACAACACCAAGTTCACTGATGAACTTGCGAATCCAAATAGCTTCCTTGGCGGCTTCCGAAGCGGCCAAGTACTCGGCTTCAGTTGTAGAGTCTGCAGTGGTGCTCTGCTTGGCACTCTTCCAGCTGAACGCTCCTCCATTCAGACGGAATACATATCCCGACTGTGACTTGAAGTCGTCTCTGTCAGTTTGGAAGCTAGCGTCGGTGTAACCTTCAACAACCAGTTCTTTGTGGCCTCCATACACCAGGAATTTATCATTGTTCCTTTTCAAATACATAAGGATGTTCTTGGCCGCAGTCCAATGCGCCTCTCCTGGGTTCGATTGGTATCGACTCGTTGCACTCAGGGCATACGATAAATCCGGCCTTGTACATATCATGGCATACATGATCGACCCGATTAGCGAAGCATATGGGATCTGATCCATTCTCTCTCGCTCAACAGGTGTCTGTGGACACCGTTTCTTGCTGAGAGTTACGCCATGAGACATGGGTAGGTGCCCTCTTTTGGCATTCTCCTGCTGGCTTGCTTTAGTCCATAAATGGACTTCTTCAGCTTGCAAACCTTTCCAGCATTGCCTGGATCGACAAAACGTTCTGGCTGTGTCATATACACAGTTTCTTCAAAAATCTCATTAAGGAAGGCGGTTTTGACATCCATTTGCCATATTTCGTAATCGTAATATGCAGCAATCGCTAGGATAATCCGGACGGACTTTAGCATTGTAACTGGTGAAAAAGTTTCATCATAGTCAATCCCGTGGACTTGTCTATAACCTTTTGGCACCAGTCTAACTTTGTATATCGATACATTTCCATCTTTGTCTGTCTTCACTTTGAAGATCCATTTGCAGCCAATGGGTGTATAACCCTCAGGCAAATTCACCAAGTCCCAGACTTAATTTTCAGACATGGAGTCCATCTCGGATTTCATGGCCTCTTGCCATTTTGCAGAGTCGGGGCTCGTCATAGCTTGCTTGTATGTCGCCGGCTCATCACCATCCATAACTAGGATGTCTTGATCATCAGTTAAGACAATATCGAGTTATCTGTCTGGTTGAGATCTTTTCCGTTGCGACCTACGTAGGGTAATTGGTTGAGCATTTACATTGTATGTTTGACTCTGACCAATCTTCTCAGATGCTTCCAAAGAATCTAGATTGTCAGTTTTGTCAGGTTCACATTTTTGCTCGTCCTCTCGAACTTTGTCGAGTTCGATTTTCCTCCCACTTGTCATTTTGGAAAGGTGATCCTTCTCCAAAAAGACACCATTACGAGCAACAAACACTTTGTTCACGGATTTATTGTAGAAGTAATACCCTTTGGTTTCTTTTGGATATCCTACAAAGAAACACTAATCCGATTTGGGGTGAAGTTTGTCCGAAATTAATCGCTTGACATATGCTTCGCATCCCCAAATCTTGAGAAAAGACAACCTGGGAGGTTTCTTAGTCCATAATTCATGCGGAGTCTTTTCAACAGCTTTTGACGGAGCTCTATTCAGTGTTAGTGCTGGTGTTTGTAGCGCATGTCCCCAAAACGAGATAGGGAGTTCACTAAGACCCATCATTGATCGAACCATGTGTAACAAGGTCCGATTCCTCCGTTCGGACACTCCGTTCCATTGAGGAGTTCCGGGAGGTGTCAACTCTGAAAGAATGCCACATTCTTTTAAGTGATCGTCGAATTCATGGCTCAAATATTCGCCACCTCGATCCAATCGAAGTGCTTTAATTTTCTTGCCTAGTTGATTTTCAACCTCTTTCTGAAACTCTTTGAACTTTTCAAAGGATTCAGATTAATTTGACATTAAGTAGATATAGCCATATCTACTATAATCGTCGGTGAAGGTGATGAAATATCGGTAACCTTGCCTTGCGGGTGTGCTCATAGGTCCACATACATCCGTGTGTATTAGACCTAATAAGTCACTTGCCCTTTCTCCCAACTTGGAGAATGGCTGTTTGATCATCTCGCCTAATAAGCATCCTTCGCAATTTTCAAATGACTCTAAGTCAAATGAGTCAAGAACACCTTCTTGAAGAAGTTTCTTGATGCGTTTGATGTTAATGTGGCCAAGACGACAATGCCACAAGTAGGTTTGATTCGACTCGATGGTCGAAGCATATGAAATCTGATCCATTCTCTCTCGCTCAACAGGTGTCTGTGGACACCGTTTCTTGCTGAGAGTTACGCCATGAGACATGGGTAGGTGCCCTCTTTTTGCATTCTCCATGTTGAATCGTGCCAGTACTTTATCAATGTAAGTACTCTGGCTCAATCCAATCATCCTCTTAGATCTATCCCTGTAGATCTTGATTCCTAATATGTACTGTGCCTCTCCTAAGTCCTTCATTGAAAAGCACTTTCCCAACCAGCCCTTTACGGACTCCGGTAATTTTGTGCTGTTTCCAATAAGAAGTATGTCATCGACATACAGGACTAGGAATGCAATATCACTCCCACTGACCTTCTTGTATACACAAGATTCATCTAGGCTCTTGATAAAACCAAACTTGCTAATGGCTTCATCAAATCGCAGATTCCAACTTATGTTGGCTTGCTTCAGTCCATAAATGGATTTCTTTAGCTTGCAAACCTTTCCAGCGTTGCCTGGATCGACAAAACCTTTTGGCTGTGCCATATACACAGTTTCTTCCAAAATTCCATTAAGGAAGGCGGTTTTGACATCCATTTTCCATATTTCATAATCGTAATACGCAACAATCGCTAGGATGATCCAGACGGATTTTAGCATTGCAACTGGTGAAAAAGTTTCATCATAGTCAATCCCGTGGATTTGTCTATAACCTTTTGCCACCAGTCTAGCTTTGTATATCGATACATTTCTATCCTTGTCTGTTTTCACTTTGAAGATCCATTTGCAACCAATGGGTGTATAACCCTCGGGCAAATTCACCAAGTCCTAGACTTGATTTTCAGACATGGAATCCATCTCGGATCTCATGGCCTCTTGCCATTTTGCAGAGTTAGGGCTCATCATAGCTTGCTTGTATGTCGCCGGCTCATCACCATCCATGACTAGGATGTCCTTATCATCGGTTAAGACGATACCGAGGTATATGTCTTGTTGAGATCTTTGCCGCTGCGACCTACGAAGGGTAATCGGTTGAGCATTTTCATTGTCGAGTTTGATTTAGACTAATCTTCTTAGACGCTTCGAAAGCATCTAGATTGTCAGTTTTGTCAGGTTGACATTGTTGCTCGTCCTCTCGAACTTCGTCGAGTTCGATTTTCCTCCCACTTGTTATTTTGGAAAGGTGTTCCTTTTCCAAAAAGACACTATCACGAGCAACAAATACTTTATTCTCGGATTTATTGTAGAAGTAATACCCTTTGGTTTCTTTTGGATATCCCACAAAGAAACACTTATCCGATTTGGGGTGAAATTTGTCCGAAATTAATCGCTTGACATATGCTTCGCATCCCCAAATCATGAGAAAAGACAACCTAGGAGTTTTCTTAGTCCATAATTCATATGTAGTCTTTTCAACAGCTTTTGACGGAGCTCTATTCAGTGTTAGTGCTGTAGTTTGTAGTGCGTGTCCCCAGAAAGAGATAAGGAGTTCACTAAGACCCATCATTGATCGAACCATGTCTAAGAAGGTTAGATTCCTCCGTTCGGACACTCTGTTCCATTGAGGAGTACCGGGAGGTGTCAACTCTGAAAGAATGCCATTTTCTTTCAAGTGATCGTCGAATTCATGGCTCAAATATTCGCCACCTCGATCCGATCGAAGTGCTTTAATTTTCTTGCCAAGTTTATTTTCAACCTCTTTATGAAATTCTTTGAATTTCTCAAAGGATTCAGATTTATTCGACATTAAGTAGATATAGCCATATCTACTATAATCGTCGGTGAAAGTGATGAAATATCGGTAACCTTGTCTTGCGGGTGTACTCATTGGTCCACATACATCCGTGTGTATTAGACCTAATAAGTCACTTGCCCTTTCTCCTAACTTGGAGAATGGCTATTTTATCATCTTGCCTAATAAGCATCCTTCGCAATTTTCAAACTACTCTAAGTCGAATGAGTCAAGAACACCTTCTTGAAGAAGTTTCTTGATGCGCTTGATGTTAATATGGCCAAGACGATAATGCCACAAGTAGGTTTGATTCGACTCGATGGTCTTAGTTCATTTGGTATCAATCCTATTTTCTTTGTGTAAAGCATGCAATTCAATTTGAACATATGTTTGAAAGACAATCTTTGAAATAACTACTTTAGAAGTCTTTCATTTCAAACATCTTGGTGTCCAACACCATTGATCAAAATATTGTTTAAAAGCATGACAAAACTAGAAGTAGTTTTAATTACATCTCAAAGACAAAATAGTGCATGCAAGCATGACCGAAAAAACATCTTCGTCGTCTTCTTGCTCTTGCACCAACACTTGATAAGCTTCTCACTTGGTCCCTGAAAAGGCAACATAAAGTGAGTCATACTTGGTATCCAATACCTATGATAAGTTTAATTCACAATTGTTTAGGAAGATACCTCAGGTAGATGCTCCTTTCCTCTTTTCCTCTTCTCGAAAGAGCTTGCATTCTCTCTTGAAGTGGCCTTGCCCGCCACATTAGAAGCAACGCATCTTAGCCTTAACCTTGAATCCCTCCTTCTTGACGGTCAAGGAATGTGTCTCCTTCGATTCAGAAATATATGCCCTTAGTGCATCATATCCTGAGTGGAGTGAAGTAAGCATAATATGACCAGCCATTCCATCTTCTAGTGGAATTCCGAGGAGTTCCATGTGCTTGAAGAGCTTAATCATTCTTGACACATGGGGTCGGAGGGGCATACCCGGTCTCAACTTGGTGTTACAAATCGTAGACCAAAGATGGTACCTCTATTTCGCAAGACAACCTTGATCCGATGGATTCACATTCATGTCTGTAAGTGACCTTGTCACTTCAAACAAGAGTCCATCATTATTGTCGTTGAAACTCTTAGAGAATCTCACACCGACAACATCCCTTTGTCCTCCAAGGAACAAGTCCGGAAAAGAGAATGGAAGTTTTTCTTTCCATTCTTCCGGGATGGAGTTAGCCATGAGTTGTGACACTAATTTGCAATCTTTTGACCATGCACAATAAGTTTCGTCACTCAAGTGTTTCTTGGTACAGAGGGTTGGGAGGGAAGTGTCAGAACATACTCCTTGAAACAACTCCGGAGAGTTCTCCTGAGTTCTTCTTCCCATTCTTCAAGGTTTGTTAAGTTAAGCTTGATAGCTAACTTTTCGAGGAGTTTCGGGCACACATGGTTGTTGTTTGAGTTACTTGCAGACATTGTTCTACAATTGAAAGAATTTGAAGTGAAAAACCATTCATAAATCAATAAGTTGAAATTTAAAACGTTCATACATATTTTTAATCTTATTGAGCATTTCATCCACGCATTTATAAAATTGTCCCTTTTAGGCGAGAATAAAATGATTCCGAGATTCCAAAGATCAAGAAATGGTTAAGCATGCTTTGGCTTGTCTTAATCATTAAATATCTTAAGGTAAGCAATCCAATTGCTAATAGCTCCAAGCTACTCTCGGTTTAATAAATGTCGCATCTAATGCATCCTTGACATTTTATCTCTTTTGTCACGACATCTAAGGACTCCTTAATGATATCGTTGAGCTTAACCAAGACAACTCGTATACCTAGTATACCTTACGTTCCTAGGGAAGTAGTGATGTCTCGCTTTAGCGTAGTCCATCACGTACGCGCATTAGTTCGGTAAGTGTTGTTCTTGGAACAGCAAATTTTAGCTCAATATTATTAAGGGACCTAGGGTTTCTATGTTGGTTGATTTAAGTGAACTTAACTAATCGTCGCAACATACAAAAATCCTAGACATGCATCTAGCAATCATATATAACAACAATGTATATAAAGCATAAAATAGATGCATTTGGCAACTAGCATGACCCCTTGAAATCTTCAATTTCCATGGGTCTTCATTTTGGCTCGTCTTCATCGAAACGCCTTCTTGAGACATCTTGGCTAAAATAAAATAAAGCTAGCTAGAACTACTAAGATTAATCTAATAGTACAAAAATACTTAACGGTTCGCAGACTGTATTTAGATTTACAAAAATACATAACGGAATGTAGTCTGTATTTTCTATCCTAGTTGGGCCCCACTAGTTGCCATTTTTAAAGACCTGTTTTGAATAACAATCTTCCATTCACCCATTCACTATTTGTGAATGGCCCACGTAAAATTTACGAAATACATAATTAAACACGCAAAACTAGTAACTAACTTAAGTGGTTAATCCGATTAACGCGCCTAATTAAAACTAGTCAAAGTTGTTTAATCCATTATTTCTAAACGCAAAATGCTTACGCAATTAATTAAGCTCCCACTAAATTCTGCATCCATACTTAATTAATCTAGTTAGCCTCGTTAAAATTTTGTCAAAATTTTACAAAACCGAAAATCGAGGTTTTTAGCCTCGTTAAAATAGTTACATAAAATATTTTAAAGACGGGATAATGCAAAAATCATAGCCCAAATTTTAAGCAAAATGCCCAACATAACCCTTTGAGGGTGCGCACCATGGCTGCTAGGCAGTCCATGGCATAGTGCCATGGTGTGTGGGCGAGGCCTGCTATGCCCAACAAGCATCGCTCCTAGCCTAGCTGCCTGCTAGCATGCTGCGCACGCTTGCTAGCATGCTGGTGCTTGCGAGCAACTTGCGTGCTGGGCTGGCGCCTACTAATGCTAGCCAGCATGCATAGGCAGCCCCTGCCCAGCCATTGCCCCACGCAATGCTGCGCCCAGCAAGCTCCCTGCCACACAGCCACACGCATCATCATGGCACACCCCTGTGCGCACCATAGGCAGCCACATGTGGGCTGCTAGGCAGCCCTGCTAGCCTTGATGGCGCTTGGGTGTTCTTGCCTTGATTTGCGTGCCAATTCTCGGAATTTAATTCCGATTTGTGTGTGACAATAATTAATTCTAAATTACATTTTAGAATTAATTTGAGGAAAAATAAAATAAAATAAAAATAAGTCCAACTTAAATAAATTTAATTTTATTGGTGCACAAGCCTAAATTATCCAAAATTTTATTTTGAACAAAATTAGGTCTTACTTTGTGCTTAAAGTAAAATGAGTTATGTCCATAATTAATCTTGCCAATATGCAAATTAATAATGGGTTTGACAAATGGAAGTCGGAAAAATAAATTGACCATCCAATGATAAAATTTTCCAACTTTCATACTTGCGTAAAATACCAAGATTACATCTTCCAATATGAAGATTAATCAAATTTTACTCACAAGTAATTGAACTTGATGGATTTTAATCAACCAAATATGAAAAATCCAAACTTTGTTCAACATGGAATTTAGGGTTAGGGTTCCAATTATTTAAACCTTTAAAGATTAGAACTTTAACATTATAAGAACTTAAAATTACAAGATCACAACAAGCTTTCACATTTTATTGCAATTTATTTGCAAAATTTGTGAAAAACAAGTTTATGTGAAAAATGGTATATCAACTTAAGTACTAATAAAAAACTCCATTATTTTTCTTAAGGATATTTTAAAACCAGTAGATTAGTGATGCAAATGTGCATTTAATCTAACCTTGTAATGCTTGCATTAATCAAGGCTTAAAAAGAATTAAAATTTTCGTTGAAAAACGAAAAACCCCAGAAAAAATGGGTTTCTGGTTCAAATTTGGCTTCTAGACAACTCTCGAAGAGGATTGAATCTGTTCCAGAATGTCAATTCCACCCAAAAATCACTATTTTTGAGCCAAAATCTGGGTTCGACAGCCCAATCGAGAATAAAATCGAGTTTTAAAATTAATCAAAACAAGCATCTAATCTAATTAGAAGAACATGAACCAGAAAAATAAATTCTTTTAATTAAAACACCTTAATTAAAAAATTAATTGCAAAAATTAAAAAGGAGCGTGGCTCCGATACCGCTGTAGGGTTTCGTAGTGACCCGACACTACGCGGAAGGAAACCCCCCAAGATCCGCCCCTTAATTAAAGCAATTAACAAGCATAATAAACTTAATCAAACAAGATTAAGAACAAGAATTATACCTTTGTTGCGTGCTTCGCTCCCGAAGAGCTCTCACTTCAAAATCCCAAAACTACGAGATCTCCGACGGATCGTACCCTCGACCCGACCCGAGCGTCCTAAGTCTTGAAGGTTAGTCAAGACCCGGACAAAACAAAACTATGAGTTTTACGAATCAAGGTTTACTCTAATTATAAGAGTTGCCTTTTTAATTCCACTCAAGGTTGTGCATTTCCCAATACCATGCCTTCGTATTTATAGGGAAATGCACCCTTGAACTTCATTCCCCAACCAATGTGGGAGAATGAATAATTTGCTAATTAATTTACTTCTAAAATAAATTAATAAATAAATTCAATCAAAATGCAACAAGTGTCAAGGGGAGAGAGAAGGTTAGGTGAGGACCATGGAGAGGTGGGGGGGGGGGGGGACCATTGCCTTGCTCCCCAAGGCTTTGCCCAAGCCTTGGTCCCCACCCCTCACAAAACCGCCCTAACCAAAGGGCTGCTGGGCTGCCGCCAGATAGCACGCCAGCTAGTAGTGCCAGCCAGCCCAGCCAGCTAGCACCAGTCTGCCCAGCACCCTTGCATCCCAGCCGGGCAGTGCATGCTTGGTGCTGGGCGATGCTAGGCGCTGGTGCGTGCTGGTGCGTGCTGGCGCTAGTGCTGGCCTTCGCATCTCTACAGCGCCTCTCGCACGCCATTGCTAGCATGGCCAGCATGCGTGCTGCTAGCGAGCCACGCATGCTGGCCCCTTCTGCCTCGCACCATGCGCATCAGCCTCGCAACATATGCACTAGCCACGCACCATGCACACTAGTCATGCACAGCACGCATCGCGCCACGCACCATGCGCACTAGTCACGCACAGCACGCATCGCACCGCGCGCCACGCACCAGCTTCGCACCATTGCCAGCCCAGCCAGCGAGCCTACGCACGCAAGGCCTAGCATGCGTGATGGGCGATACTGCCAGGCATCCTCGCACTAGCATGCATCAGCCAATGCCTAGCGCTACTATGCTTGGTGCGAGGTACGCACACACGCACATGCACAAGCGCCAGTGCCTAGCACTTGGATGGCTGTGCTTGGTGCGTGTGTGGCCCTGCTGTGTTGCGATGTTGTGCGATGGTGCTTAGGCATCATGCTAGGGCTGCGACAGCGCCTAGGCATGATGCTAGGGCTGCGATGGTCAGTGATGGTGTGTGTGGGTTGCGATGATGCGCCTAGGCTGCGATGGTGCGCCTAGCAAACCTAGTGTGCTTAGGCTTGCGCCTAGCCATGCTAGGTGCATGCTAGCTCGAACTAGCCTAGCATCCACATGGCTAGGCCACTGTGGTGCTAGGGCTATTTTTATACTTGTCGCTTTGTGATTTTGCGACGCTCGGTCTCGACGCCCTAGGCTCGATATCCGACGTCTGTATTCGTAAAACTTTGTCGACTCATTAAATCCTTTCGGATTAATTCGTCGTCTCGGATCGGTCAGTCGATTGGGTTCGACCCGAAGGGTTCAGTTAAGATTAAGCTGTAATATCAATTGTACCTTGATATTACTGATCCGAAGAGGCCTCCACCTAGGCATTCCGATCACTTGATCTTACTGAAGAATTAACTCTGTAATAATTCTGAACCCTCTATCGGAAAAATACACTTGTTGGGAGGACACCATTCCTTTCAACCAACGACTGCTACAGCCTCAAGCGATTGCTGGACAGATTGGCTGATAAGTGGGTGCTAAAGTCCTACATCCTCAAGTCCAAGGTGATCCTGAAGACGGACCCTAGACAGCCGTAAAAAAAGCAAGCAAAACCCACTAGTAGTTCGGACACAGATAAGGAGCCGATCTACACCATAACAGGCAACTTTGCTTGTGGGGGCCCAACTATCAGAGGCACCAAGACCATGTCAAGTAGCTGGAAGTCAGCTCGGTCGTTGAGGGTCAAGCATCTACCGACAATTTTCTTGAGGTCATCATCTCTGAGATGGACCGAGGCGAAGTCTGCCGGCCGCATGATGACCCCATTGTTACTGAATGCAAGGTGGCCAACCAAAGAGTTGGTCGTATCCTTATTGATACCGGTAGCTCGTTTGACATCATCAGCTAGAAGTGTTTGTCTAAGCTGAAATACAAGCTAGGAAACATGCACAAAGTTACTGACCCCTTGATTGGTTTTGGGGGTGGAGTTGTGCACCCAGTCAGTCGAACGGTCGTCCGGTTGGGAGAGAAGGGAGAGGGGCGCCATATGGTCGTCCGGTTCTTGGTCATAGAAGAGCTAACCACCTATAATCTTATTTTGGTTCATTCGTTGAATGAATTCAAGGTCGTCATTATCCCATCCATCATGCTGTTGAAATTTGAGAAAGATGATGGTTCAGTTGGCTCCTTGAATGGAGACCAAAAGGCGGCTCGAGAGTGTTATCTCTAAGAGGTCAAGCCCACGGCGGCAACAGTCGGCCAGGGTGAGGAGCCAATAGACCTTGACGATGTCAAGGAACCAGGGCCTACCCCACCATCAGTTGGCATGTGATATACGTGTTTTATACAATGGTTTTCCCCGGTTTTACTTAGTAATTTTATATGGTTTTGAGCTCTACGGAGCCATTTCTTGCTAACAATCTCTTCTTTAGTGTATTCGATTGTTTTAGTAAGCTTTTCAGGAATATGAAGCGTTTCTAGGCAATTGGACGTGTTTTTAGTAGATTCGGAAGAGTTGATAGCCAAGAACTGCAATTTATGTGGAGTGCCCGACCGGGCATGGCTTGCCCGGGCAGACCGGGCAATGAAGAGTTCACAGGAAGAAGCCCAATTCTGAACGGTGCAACGCGCGCCCGATCGGGCAGGCTTCGCCCGGTCAGACCGGGCGATGAAGAAGTCAAGTTATGAAGATGCAATTCTGGAAACGTGTTACGCGCGCCCGACCGGGCGAGGTTCGCCCGGTCTGACCGGGCAAAGAAGGAAAACTGTCGTATTTTACGCAGCCTTCCTCCGCCCGATCGGGCGAGATCTGCCCGGTCTGACCGGGCGATGTTCAAGATTGCGCGATTTCAGCTATTTCCGAATTTCTATCTTTTGGGGGTATAAATACCCTTTTGTAATTAACTCTTAGAGGGAGTTTTTTTCATTAGTTTTTCTCCTTAAGCCCTAGAAAACTCTCAAGAACCCTAGTTTTATTTCCTTTAAGCAATTTCAATCTTTTAATCCCAGATTAATCAATTGTTCATCAACAATTTGAGTTCTTTCAATTGGAGTAATTGGTATTTATCTTACTTCACTCTTTTCTGATATTCACTGTTCTCTAAATATGTTTTCTTTACTGTTTCTTGTTTTTGAACTTGATTTTGATTTTATTATGATGTGTGAGTAGTTTCCTTAATCCGGGATCTTGCTAAGCCCGATTATGATTGATGTATAAAGTAGATCTTTAAATTCCCCAATAATAATCCCAATTGACATGCTTAATTGATTGTGTTTATGCCAATACTAGATTAGGAATAATTAGTATTGTTATCATCCCTTTGTTCTTATTGCAACGGAAGTTGGGTATTAACGGGATTAGGTTATTCCAATTAAGGGTTTGAAGATCATCACGGAAGTAGATGATTGAATAATTAGGAATCTAGGCATGGTGTTTAATGTCCCTTATTCGCTTGATTCCACGGAAGTAGGCTTGATAGTTAATTTGGGAAGCCATTGATAACTTGGAAGAGACCTTTGGTATTATTATTAGGGATTGCTTTTCTTCTTGTCAATTGATTTATATATTGGGGGTAGATTTATTAGTTTATCAATCATAATCGTGGTAATGCTTGATCTTGGATGCTTTAGTTTATTGATTAATATTTCCTCTAGTTAATTGTGTTATTTAATATATTAGTTGATTATTATCATCCATTATTGATTGGTGACGTGCTTAGTGATTAACTGAGTCTGATTAATTGAATGAACCATAGTCTCTTGGGATTCGATCCTTACTTGCCCTACTACACAGTTAGAAGGAATAGTTAGGTTATTTTTGTTAGGTACGCGATAAGCCTATCAAATTTTGGCGCCGTTGCCGGGGACTAACGGTTTCATATTGATTTTCCGTGATTCGTTTTTACTAAGCGTTGTTTGTTGCTTCGGCTATTGCCTCCTGTGTTTTTGATGTTTTTTGCCTAGTTCTTTGTTGTATGCAAACACGTCGCTCAGGGTCAGACGACTTAGTGCCTCTCGATTCAGAAATTGAAGCGACTGCAAGAAGACGAAGAAGTAGAAGAAGAGCAGGTAACAGAAATATGGAAGACCAAGCAACAAAGTCTCTTTTGGAGTACGGTATCCCTGACACAACAACCGGACTCCTTTCTAGCATTGTTAGACCACCTATCACCGCTCAGAATTTTGAATTGAAACCGCAGTTTATTCAATTCATATCCAATGATTCATTTGCTGGCACACCTCTTGATTGCCCAGTGAATCATATAGATGGTTTCTTGGAAAAGTGTGACACTATGAAGCTGAATGGTGTTACAGATGATGCTCTTAGACTTCGCCTTTTTCCATTCTCATTACGGGATAGGGCGAAGGAATGGTTAAGAGATGAGGGTTCTGGTTCCTTTGATACATGGGATAAACTAGTAAAAGCTTTTCTGGTCAAGTTCTTGGGACAAGAAAAGACTGCAAGATTAAGGAACGAGCTATCCACTTTCAGGCAATCAGATGAAGAATCCTTATATGACGCATGGAGGAGATTCAAGAGATTACAGAGACAGTGCCCTCATCATGGCATACCTGAATGGATGTTAATCCAAACCTTTTATAACGGTCTAACCCATGAATTCCGGATCTATATCGACGCCGCATCTGGAGGCTCCCTTTTAACTAAAAATCCAACCGAAGCAAAGGAGCTGGTGGAGAAGATGTCAGCCAATGACAACTATCACCCAGGCGGCCGAAATAGTGTCAAGAAAGGAGGTAAATTAGATGTTGATGCTCTAACTCTTTTAACTAGTTCTGTGCAGGCACTTTCAAGCAAGTTCGATAGATTACAAACTGGATCTTCTAATAATGTGCTAGAAACTTGTCAAATGTGTAATACTCAAGGTCACATCGCACCTAATTGCCCACGAAATTCGAATGAGGTATCAATTGAGGAAGCCAATGCCTTCTACAATTCCAACCCTAAAAGACCATACGATCCCCATTCTAATACTTATAATGAAGGTTGGAAGAATCACCCAAATTTCTCATACAAAAACACCCAGGCTCAGCAAAATCCACCTCCGCCCCCACCTCGAAACAACAATTATAATCCACCTGGTTTTCAACCAAGACCACCCCTAGTACAACAACCCATGCAACCTATGCAACCACTCCCTCAAAAATCCAATCTCGAACTAATGATGGAGAACTTCATCAACACCACAAATAATTCCATCCAACAGTTACAAGCCCAGAATAAGCTCATGGAAAATCAAATAAGCCAACTTGCTCATCAAGTCGGCCAATCTTCAAAAACACCAGGTACGTTTCCTGGCCAAACAGAGCAACCACAAAAGGGGCACATGAATGCTGTAATTTTAAGGAGTGGAAAACAGTTGGAAGACCTTCCCGTAAGGGAACCATCAACGATAGATATTGAGGGAATGAGTGAAAAACAGGGGATTTTGCAAAATTCTTCTTCGCCCGGTCAGACCGGGCAATGTCCGCCCGATCGGGCGCGAGAAGCAGTCGACGAAAAACAGGGGACTGTGCGAATTTCTTCTTCGCCCGGTCAGACCGGGCAAGGTCCGCCCGATCGGGCGCAAGAAGAAATTCCAGACAAACAGAAGAACATAAGCAGCTCTTCTTCGCCCGGTCAGACCGGGCAATCACTGCCCGACCGGGCGGGAGATCCAGACAGCCTAATTCCAAGGAATGATGTTCAAGAAAAGCCACGGGAACCGATCCCACCTCTCGCCCCATACATGCCAAGAGTCCCTTTCCCACAGAGGTTAGCCCAGGCTAAGTTAGAGAAAAAGTACGGTAAATTTCTAGACATCCTTAAGAAACTTCACATTAATATACCGTTCTTGGATGCAATTTCTGAAATGCCTTCTTATGCAAAGTTTTTGAAAGACATGCTATCTAACAAGAAGAAGCTTGCAGAGAATGCTACTGTTTCTCTAACTGCAGAATGTAGTGCCATTCTGCAAAACACTCTTCCTAAGAAACTAGGTGATCCAGGCAGCTATTCAATCCCAGTGAAGCTCGGAGATATAGAGATCAATAGAGCGCTATGCGATCTTGGTGCAAGTGTAAGCCTTATGCCGCTCTCCATCTGCGAAAAGCTTCAAATGGGTGAGCTAAAGCCTACAAGGATATCTCTGCAACTTGCAGACAGGTCAGTTAAATTTCCCCTCGGTATACTTGAAGATGTTCCATTGCGAGTTGGTAAATTCTTTATTCCATGTGATTTTGTTGTTATGGAAATGGAAGAAGATGCCCATGTCCCTATTATTCTTGGTAGACCATTCTTAGCTACTGCAGGTGCAATTATTGACATGAAGAATGGGAAAATAACATTTGAAGTAGGGGATGAGAAAATGGAGTATTCATTACTGAATGCTATGGGAAATCCGTCTATGGGTGAGACTATTTGTCAAGTGGATGTCCTCGATGATCTACAACAAGAACAACTTCCCCTGATCAAAAAGGAAGATGCTCTTGAAACGGTGTTGATAGGGAGTATCCATGATGAAGATTGGGAAGTAAGGGAGTACACGAGGCTACTAGAAGACGCAAAAGCTAATCCAATCATCGCTCCAGTCAAGGAAGTCCTTAGTACATCGAGTGTTGGGGAGAGTTCGACGCCTCCCGAGGTAGAGTTGAAACCCCTTCCATCTAATCTTAAATATGCATATCTTGGTCCTAAAAATACATACCCTGTTATTGTTAATGCTGAGCTTAATAACATTGAATTAGAGAAACTTCTCGCTGTTTTAAGAAAATATAGAAATGTTATTGGGTATACCATTGATGATATCAAGGGTATTAATCCCTCTTTTTGTATGCATAAGATCATTCTTGAGGACGATCATGCCTCCTCTAGAGAACCTCAAAGAAGGCTAAATCCAACTATGATGGAGGTAGTCAAGAAAGAGGTTCTCAAATTGCTTGCTGCAGGAATAATCTACCCTATCTCAGATAGTAAGTGGGTTAGTCCTGTACAAGTAGTACCAAAGAAAGGAGGTATGACAGTTGTCAAGAATGACAAAGGCGAGCCTGTTGCCACAAGAACTGTTACAGGGTGGCGGATGTGCATTGATTACAGAAAATTAAATAAAGCCACCCGTAAAGATCATTTCCCCTTGCCTTTCATTGATCAAATGCTCGAACGATTGGCTAACCATTCCTTTTTCTGTTACTTGGATGGATATTCCGGTTTTTTTCAAATCCCCATCCGCCCTTGTGATCAGGAAAAGACTACATTCACATGTCCATATGGCACCTTCGCATATCGCAGAATGCCATTCGGACTGTGTAATGCCCCAGCCACGTTCCAACGGTGTATGATGGCTATTTTCTCAGGTCTCATAGAAAATTCTATGGAAGTTTTTATGGATGATTTTTCTGTTTATGGTTCATCTTTCGATATTTGCCTTGATAATCTAACAAAGGTGCTCCATAGATGCCAGGATGTCAATCTGATATTGAACTGGGAGAAGTGCCATTTTATGGTACAACAGGGAATCGTTTTAGGCCATGTAGTTTCAAACAAAGGGATTGAGGTGGACAAAGCCAAAGTAGAGGTAATAGAGAAACTTCCCCCTCCAAATTCTGTGAAAGAAGGAGAGCAAGTCCTTCTATTCAATTCAAGGTTGAAACTATTTCCAGGGAAACTCAGGTCAAGATGGTCGGGCCCTTTCACGGTCTACAAAGCATATCCTTATGGCACCATTGAATTATGGAACAACACCGGGGGCACCTTCAAAGTCAATGGACAAAGGGTGAAGCACTATCGAGCGGGAGATCCTATTGAAGAAAAGTCAGATATCACATTCTCTTCCTCACCACAAACTCAATGAGGATGAATACGGTCAAGCTAATGACCTTCTAAACAAGCGCTTGCGGGAGGCAACCCGATTCTTTTTGAGGAGCCGTCGAGATTCCTATGCTCTCCTTACGCTGCAATGAGGCCATTGCCGCATTTAGCTTGGGGGAGTTGCTTCGTACATGTGGTACTCTCTCTCTCCTTATCTCTCTTATCTTTCTTGTTTTATTTTAGTGTAGTTATTTTAGTTGTTTTTTTAAAAAAAAAAAAAAAAAAAAAAAAAAAAACGTACAAAAAATACGATCCAATGAATAATAAATCATGCTTCCCTGTGCCCCATTCATGAAAATTGTTTTAATTCTTGGTATATGATGACGAGTATTGTGGATAGGTTAGCCATGATTTGATGTTTGATTACTTGGATGTCTTAACATGAGTCAATTTTGCCCAACTACTTGTGAATATAGTGCTTGACTAGTTGATTTGGTTAGGAATGTGTGTTAGTTCCTGGTATGTCAATGAAGTTGAGTATTGGTTTATAACTTTGAGTAATGTTTGCATGACTCATTAATATGCACATTGAGGAGGACGAAGGCATTTGTTCCTCTAGGTGGCTTTCAGACGATATTAGATACATTTGTTCCCTTCTTGCTACCCATGTTGTTGCTTGTGCCCTTTTATTGTTTATTTTGCCACATTACAAGCCTATTTAAGCCCCATTGGTTACTAGTCCCAAGCTTGGCTTGGGGGAGCTAATAGTGAGTGAGGTGAGGGAGTTGTAGTGTGCATGTAATCTGCACAATTTTGGGTGGATTTGAGAAGTTTTTATTTGTTCTTATTGTTGTGGATTGAAAAAATTGAAAATTTATTGTGCAAAGAAAAAATTCCAATGTGAGATGAAAAAAAAGGGAAAAGAAAGAGCAAAAGAAAAAATTGTTTCAATGTTCAAGTGTTCTAATTGAAGGCTGCTCAAGAAAAAAAAGGAGAGTTCAAAGTTTGTTTGTTCACTCAAGTTCTATAATTTTATATTTTGTATATATGAGTGAAATTTTAAGTGTTGGAAATTTTTAATATAATTGGATGTTTGGTGAATTTTTGGTAGAGTTGAGTTGTGTTGGAGATGATTTGGTCATTAATTCATTTTGACCTTGGTTTTATTTATTAGGATTTTGGCTCCCTTAAGCATAGCTTTACTCTTACATTTTCCCAAATATTTCCTACCTTTTATCCTAGCCTTACATTACAAGCTTTGAAGACCTTCTGACCTTTGTGCATAGAGTTGTGTGAATGTGAAATTAGTTGTTTTCCAATGCAAAGAATGATTTGATATATTTCGAGTCGACTGCTAGGTTGAGTGCTTGTTTTCTTTAAACACACGAGTGCGTGAGTTTGGGAGGGCATTGTTCACATTTAAAGGAGTTGGATGGAGAGCGATCGAGTATATCTTTTACTCGCCACATAAATGAGAGTTGAGTGTGTGAACACTAGTCTTGAATTCTATATGCTCTTGTGGTTTGCTCTATTTGACTATTGTCAGACAGGATGAGTAGTCAGATGGATTTGATTGGTTGACTTTGATGCATAACTGTCGAGTTTACCTTTAATCGTATTTATTGATTTGAATTGCTTTTGGGGTGAAGTATTGATTTATTTATTCATTGCTTTGCTTAGGGACAAGCAAAGGTTTAGCTTGGGGGAATTTGATATACGTGTTTTATACAATGGTTTTCCCCGGTTTTACTTAGTAATTTTATATGGTTTTGAGCTCTACGGAGCCATTTCTTGCTAACAATCTCTTCTTTAGTGTATTCGATTGTTTTAGTAAGCTTTTCAGGAATATGAAGCGTTTCTAGGCAATTGGACGTGTTTTTAGTAGATTCGGAAGAGTTGATAGCCAAGAACTGCAATTTATGTGGAGTGCCCGACCGGGCATGGCTTGCCCGGGCAGACCGGGCAATGAAGAGTTCACAGGAAGAAGCCCAATTCTGAACGGTGCAACGCGCGCCCGATCGGGCAGGCTTCGCCCGGTCAGACCGGGCGATGAAGAAGTCAAGTTATGAAGATGCAATTCTGGAAACGTGTTACGCGCGCCCGACCGGGCGAGGTTCGCCCGGTCTGACCGGGCAAAGAAGGAAAACTGTCGTATTTTACGCAGCCTTCCTCCGCCCGATCGGGCGAGATCTGCCCGGTCTGACCGGGCGATGTTCAAGATTGCGCGATTTCAGCTATTTCCGAATTTCTATCTTTTGGGGGTATAAATACCCTTTTGTAATTAACTCTTAGAGGGAGTTTTTTTCATTAGTTTTTCTCCTTAAGCCCTAGAAAACTCTCAAGAACCCTAGTTTTATTTCCTTTAAGCAATTTCAATCTTTTAATCCCAGATTAATCAATTTTTCATCAACAATTTGAGTTCTTTCAATTGGAGTAATTGGTATTTATCTTACTTCACTCTTTTCTGATATTCACTGTTCTCTAAATATGTTTTCTTTACTGTTTCTTGTTTTTGAACTTGATTTTGATTTTATTATGATGTGTGAGTAGTTTCCTTAATCCGGGATCTTGCTAAGCCCGATTATGATTGATGTATAAAGTAGATCTTTAAATTCCCCAATAATAATCCCAATTGACATGCTTAATTGATTGTGTTTATGCCAATACTAGATTAGGAATAATTAGTATTGTTATCATCCCTTTGTTCTTATTGCAACGGAAGTTGGGTATTAACGGGATTAGGTTATTCCAATTAAGGGTTTGAAGATCATCACGGAAGTAGATGATTGAATAATTAGGAATCTAGGCATGGTGTTTAATGTCCCTTATTCGCTTGATTCCACGGAAGTAGGCTTGATAGTTAATTTGGGAAGCCATTGATAACTTGGAAGAGACCTTTGGTATTATTATTAGGGATTGCTTTTCTTCTTGTCAATTGATTTATATATTGGGGGTAGATTTATTGGTTTATCAATCATAATCGTGGTAATGCTTGATCTTGGATGCTTTAGTTTATTGATTAATATTTCCTCTAGTTAATTGTGTTATTTAATATATTAGTTGATTATTATCATCCATTATTGATTGGTGACGTGCTTAGTGATTAATTGAGTCTGATTAATTGAATGAACCATAGTCTCTTGGGATTCGATCCTTACTTGCCCTACTACACAGTTAGAAGGAATAGTTAGGTTATTTTTGTTAGGTACGCGATAAGCCTATCAGCATGAAAAGAAAGGCCGACCGGCTGGTCATTGTCAAAAAAGAGAAGCAATAGCAATATTTGACCGGGGAACCAGATGAACTCTGTCCCCAGCCGGCTAGTGAACACATTGATATTACTCTGGATGACACATGTCCAGAGCGTACAATTAAGGTGGGGACGATTACATTTGCAAAGTTGGGGGTAGACTTGCACAATCTGCTGAAGGAATTCAAGGACATCTTTGCTTTGAAGTGGAAGAGATACCAATCACCAGCCTGAATCTTGCTGTCCACAAACTTGCCGTTGATCCAAAGAAGAAGCATGTTAGGCAAAAGCAAGAAATCACGGCAAGGAGAAGAGTCAGGCGGTATCCGTCAAAGTAAAGAAGTTGTTAGACGCCGAGTTCATTCGGCAATGTCACTTCCCAGATTAGGTTACGAATGTTGTTCTTGTGAAGAAGTCGAATGGTACTTGTCGCGTGTGTGTTGATTACACTGATTTGAATAAAGCATGTCTGAAGGATAGTTATCCACTTCCAAAGAACGAGAGTCTGGTCGACTCTACAGCCGGACATGCTTTGATGAGTTTCATGAACGCCTATTCTGGCTTTCATCAGATACCCCTGTAGAAGAAAGATCAAGAGAAGACGACCTTCGTCACTGATTAGGGGTTATTCAGTTATACTGTGATGTCGTTTGGTTTGAAGAATGCGCCTGCTACTTTCCAACGAATGATTAATACGGTCTTCATTAATCAAATCAGAAGAAATGTAGAGTCGTACATTGATGATATGATAGTCTAATCCAAAATACAGATGGATCACCTTGTTGTCCTCCAAGAAACCTTCACCACACTCAGGCGGCACAAGGTCATGCTAAATCCCAAGAAGTGTGTCTTTGGTGTTGAGTTTGGGAAGTTTCTCGGATTTTTGTTTGATCAAAGGGGGATATAGGCCAACCCAAAGAAGATACAAGCGATCATAGACATGAAGTCTCCCCGCACTGTCAAGGAAGTTCGGAAATTAACCGGTTATCTTGCGGCATTGGGGAGATTCCTCAGCCGGTCAAGTGATAAGTGCCTCTATTTCTTCCAAGCAATCAGAAAGAAGACCATGTCTGAATGGGGGGATGATGCTGAGGCGGCCTTACAAAAATTGAAAGAACATTTACACTCTTTGCCAAGGCTTGTTAGCCCTCTGCCCAAGGAGATCCTTTACATGTACTTAGCCGTCTCAGATAATGACCTCAGTGTTGTTCTCCTTGCTGAAAAAGACGACATCCAACTCCCGGTCTATTTCATTAGCCATGTTCTTTAAATGATGAACTCTGGTACCCAATGGTTGAAAAATTTGGTCTCGCCTTGTTCATTCTAGTCAAATAGTTGAAACCATACTTCTTGGCACATCCGGTGGTGGTCTATACAAACCAACCCCTCAAGCGACGAATGACAATTTTAAAGTCATTTGGTCGAATGCTCAAATGGGCTATTGAAATGAAATTCTTGAAATCTTTTTCGAACCAAGGAAGGCAGTGAAGGGTCAGGCATTTGCCGACTTCATTGTTGAAATGACAAGGCCGGTTGAGCCGAAGAATCTTGACCAGGTTTTGGAAGGTGTATTTAGAAGGTAGATCTACTATGAACGGCTATGGTGCAGGGGTAATATAGTTGTCTCCTGAGGGGAACAAATATGAGCATGCATTACGGTTCATGTTTCAAGCCTCGAATAATGAGGCAAAGTATGAAGCCCTGCTAGCCGACATTCGCATGTGTAAGGCGCCTGAGGCAAGAAAAATTAAAGCATGCTCTAATTCAGAATTAGTCGTTAGCCAATACCATGGTGACTTTGAGGCCACCCATCCGGCTATGATCAAATACTTGCAGGCGGTCAGGACAGAAGCTGGGACACTTAACGAATTCCATTTGAGTCAAGTGCCCAAATCAGAGAATAATCAGGCAGATGCTCTTTCTAAGCTAGCATCATCCGCCTCCCGAGATACACCTCGGTCAGTCTTCTGGGAAGTAATGGAAAAACGAAGTATTAAAGAAGATCCCATTGGAGTTCTGGACCGAAGTTCAACCTGGATGGACGACATCCGGGCCTACCTGCTAGACGCCACTCTACAGGATACATTTCCAGAAATGGCTGCGATAAAACAGCGTGCGGCCAGCTTCGAGAATCGTAAAGGAGAACTTTTCAAGAAGGGCTTTCTCCAGCCTCTTTTGAAATGTATCACCCTAGAGAAAGAGCTCGAGATTCTTGAAGACTTACACTCGGGCTATTGCGCCTCACACATAGGCGGCAGAGCTCTAGCAGAAAGGGCCAGGCAGCAAGGCTACTTTTGGCCCACTCTTGAGGTAGACTCCATGGAAATGATGAAGAAGTGTGATAAGTGTCAAAGATTTGGCAAGCTCATCCACTTTCCGGCCACTGATCTTTTGGCCATTCGTAGCCCAGTACCATTCGCTAAATAGGGCATGGACATTTTTGGACCGTATACTCCTGCGCCAAGCAGACGACGGTATATTCTAGTTGTTGTTGACTACTTCACCAAGTGGGTAGAATCGGAGGCGGTCAAAGGCATCAAGACAAAGGATGTCATCATTTTCATCTAGAAGAACATCATCACCCGGTTTGGGGTACCTATGTCTATGGTCTTTGACAATGGCCCTCAATTTGAGACGCTTACCCTCAAGAATGGGTTGGGAGACCAAGGGATCTCTCACTGTTTTGCATCAGTCGGCCGACCCTAAGCAAACAACCAGGTTAAAGCCTTCAACAAACTAATCTCATACGACATTAAGAAGATGATTGAAAGGTCTGGCAGTCTATGGGCAGAAGAGTTAACTTTTGTCCTATGGGCCATCAGAACAACAGCAAAAAAAAGGGGTAACCGGCAAAACCCCATTCCTCATGGTATACGATGCTTAAGACGTCTTACCAATTGAGCATTATGAGCTAACTCTTCGAGTCATGTTATATGATGAAGAGGCAAACTAGGAGGCCATGCGGTTAGCATTGGACTCACTTCCAGAACGCAGGGGCAATGCCGCCTTACGTCATGAGATTTATCATTTGAGAATGACAAGAGCCTACAAAAAGAGAGTACACAAACGGCCCTTGAAAGTTGGGGACTTTGTGTTACGAAAAATGGAGGCAACCGGTAGGGCCAATGAGAAAGGTAAGTTAACGCCAAATTGGGAAAGTCCATACCAGATCTATGAAGAAGCAAGAGGCAGCACCTACCGCCTTGAAACTCTAGACGGCAGGAAGCTAGCCAGAATTTGGAATGTATACAACTTTAAAAAGTACTACTTCTGAGACTTGCAAATTTTTTGTAAATAAAGAGCCAATTAATGAAAAGTTGCTTTTTATTTTCAAATTTGATTATTTTTCCTATATTAGATATGTCTCCCAATGGGAACACCGCTTGTGCAATGTGCAGGCGGCGAAATATAAACTAACCGTCTAATCCTACAAGAGTGCGACATTCGGCGACGCCCATCCGGATGAATTCGTTGCAGAGAGCATCTCCAATTTAGGTGGTACATTGCTCTATAAACTCAAAAATAAACGGCCCAACCAACTATCTGGATAAAGATAAGCTCGTAGTTGTTTGACTTGAATAATCTAATATGAGACCTAGGCAGCTAAAATTTACCGCCTGTTCTATAACAAATGGTAGTCGGCTAATATTTCATTTAGATAAAAGAACTCATTTTGGTGCTTACAACATTAAGACGCCTGTTATTGCTCAAGGGCAATGAAGGCGGCCAAATTTTAAAATACAAGCTAAGTCCAAAACATAGCGGCTAAACATTGCTCGTCCAAAAAGACTTAATACGACCAATGGTCGTCTGCTACTAAACGTTTACCCGACAGCTCGATGGACAACTGTCCTCTTGGTTTGGGGCAATCACCATAGTGATTGATTGACTTGGAAATTAATCATACTCTTTCAAGTATCAAAAATTTCTAAGTCAATCAATTCACCTTCAAAACCAAGTGCACAACCACCTAGGGGCAAGAATATCCGGTATAATGAAAAAATTGCATAGAAAATGGCAAGTTAAATACTTAGCTAAAATCTACGCATAACAAAAATTCAAAGACTAAAAATTTTAAGCAAACGCATAATGATATAAAGCCCACCAAATGGCCGGATGATTCATTAATTAATAAAGCCGACCCTACGGTCGGTTAAAGGATAAAATGTTAACAGGCATAACCGGCAGAAACTGTTAAATTACCTGACCCCTTGGTCGGTAAAAATACAGAGTTACACGGCACACAGGCTGGAAAAGCACAATAATTGGCCAAACGGCTGTAGAAAAAGAAAAAAGCTAATTATTAGGAGGGAACTCTTTAGTGTTGGCAGTCGCAGCTGCATCATCATTGTCCCCAGTCGGCTGCCTATCTTTTTCCTTCTCCTTCTCCTCCTGATCGGACCCAGATGACCCCTCGTTAGAAGAATCGGATGACTCCTCTTCTCCCTCTAACCCCTTCAGCTTCTTGGCGTTAAGCTCTAAGGTGGCTGCCTCAAATGAATGCTTCCACCCGTTATAGTCATTGTCTGGGAAGAGGGAGTGTCAGGTCATCCGCATGAGGGTGTCGCAGTCGTCCATCATCTGCTTAACCAAGGCCGCCTTCTCCTAATCAACCCGGGTCTTATACTTCTTGCTCAGCTAGACCTCCAGGTTGTGTAGGTTTTTTTTAAGCCTCTCACATCGAGTGCGCAGCCCCTCAACTTCAGCGTCCGCATCCTCAAGATGTTCCAGCTTATCCTTGAGGTTTTTCACCTCATCCTCCAGCTCAGTCACTCGCTTATGGGCCGCATCCAAGATGACCTTGACCTACAGGTTGGCCGTCGCCAGAGAATACAGGATATCAGTGGTCAGTATCACATTTTTAGAAATTTCAAACATGTCTGTATCTAGAGAAGAGGCGGCCCGGTCTTTAGCAGCCTTTACCTCTTTCTGCTTCTCATTGAACGACTTTTTAAGGCCGTTCACCCGCAGCATAGCCTACATCCGGCAAGAAAAATTCCATTAATACCAAACGACCCGAAAGGTAAAGCAAAAAAAAACTAAAAGTTATTATACCTCAACAAGAAGGGCCAGGATGACGTCTAAGTTGAGGGTGGCGACTCCTCTGACAGACTCCCTATCCCTCTAGAGAGATGGCCCCCAACATGTTCTTGTCATATAGCTGAAGATCCAGCCTCATGTTGGCATCTGCACATTCAACACCTCGTAAGTAATTTACACAGGCCCGGCCAAAAGACCGGGTGTCCTTAGAAATGCTAGGTGACTGATGATGTGACTTAACCCTACAAGGATAGGATAAGGGGTTAAAAGCTATGATACCTCTAGCACTCGTCTACTTTTGTAGCTTCGGGTCCGGCTGCGAAAAAAATAGAGGCTTGCCTAATTCCCCCTAAACATAAAAACCAAAGTGAGTCAACAGCAAGCGGGAAAAGTAGCTCAATTGAAGTTAAAATTCAAATAAAGTTGGAGCTTACCTTCGGTGGCTTGTTCGCCTCGAGGTCATCCAACTTCCGCTTGTGAAGAAACGAGCAGTAGTAGGCGGCTGAGTTAGAAGCCGACTTTTTGGAGGTAGAGAGCATCTCATTGGCTTTGTCTGCATCACAAGTCAAATGGTTAGTAAGACAACTGGGCAAAGATCAAGTTTTACTAACAATTAAAACACATTCGGCCATCTACCTCTGGGCCTCTCAACGGTAAGGACGCATGTGGCCAAGTAAGTTCCATCAGCTAGCCATTCATAATTGGGAATGTAGCTGTGCGGAACAATCTCTTTCTCTCCAGTCTCTTCCATTGACCAAATGGTCACCTTAAAGAGACTTGGCTCTAGGATTTTCTCTCGGCCCCTCCTTGGGACCAGCGACAGTTCAGCCTTTTGACCTAGTAGAGGGGGATTAAGGTTCCACCGGTTGTCCTTTTTGTTCTTCACTCTGTCAAGGGAGGAGATGATGTAGAACTTGCCCCTCCAATGCTTCCATTTGGACTCCTTCCCGACAACCATCATATAACCCTTATGGCTTGAAAGGGTATACCATCCGGACCCTCTTGCTTTTGGGGTCCGGCTGAGTTAGTGCATCTTAACAAAAGCCTCAAAGCTAGGCTCTACCTTCAGCATCTCATTGGCGGCAACAAACCCTAGGATATTCACCCATGAGTTGGGGGCAAGTTGCCAAATAACCAGCTGGTATCTGTCCAAAATCCTCTCCACAACCGGATGAAGAAAGAACCTTAAACCAGCCTGAATTTCCGCCTCATAGCAGCCAAAACACTCGTCCCCGTAGCTTGACCCTTTCGCAACACAACAGCGTCCTCCGAATCAGGAATGCTGATAACGTATCCATGTCCCATGACATGGTCTGATCTAAACTGTTTTAGCTTATCAAGCATGACATTCCGCCTGCTTTTTGGGACATGATGATAATAGGCAGAAAATTGTTCTCGGCAAGTGGCATAGGTAGAGGCCCATCCCTCACCCCTCTGTATAGAGAGGTACTACCTCGCTGTCTCCAGCCTAGAGCGCTTTTCATCATAGCCTTTAGAGACTCTATCAGAAGAAGACGACTCCAGTTCACCGTCCGAACTGTCGGACCTAACGTCTGAATGGGAGGCCTGATGAATAGAGCCAGAAGAATTGCTCCCTAACTCCTCCCCCGACTCGCGTAAAATTGAGTCATCAGTGGTACTCAGGGTGCCAGGCGGCAGGTCAGATAATTCACTTACAGGCGCCCTAAAAGAGCTGTCCGGATTTTTTCGCCTAGCTGTTCTTTTTGTTCTGGCCATAGTGTCCTGCACAAACACAGAGACAGTCAGATTCGGGGAAGTTCACAAAGGGGAGTCCAAGAAAGGATAGCAGGCGCTCCTAGTTCTAGATTCAGTTATCCTTGGTGACCGATTGATCGCTATTTTAGGCCGTGTCATGCTTGTTTTTGAAACCATTTTCAAAGAAAAGAAACAAAAATAAAATAAAGAAAGATAGAGAGAAAAACAGGCGGTTACCTTTAGAATGAAGGTACGGAGGATGCTTGAAAGTCTTGGTCGACTGTGGAACAAGCGAACAAGGTGCAGGCGACAGATGTTTTTCTTAGAAAAAGACAAATTCTCTTAAAAGTCAAAGATTCTCCCTCAAAGAATTTTTGTAAACGTAAAAAAACGAAGGGGTGAAAATTATTTATAGAGGGTTAAAAATTTGAGATCCAAAACCCTAAAATTACCCTAGAAGGTGAACAGTAAAAAACATATCATCAGTGCATGCGTGACATCTGTTACAGGCACCACGTGGCATGCCACATCACCCTGTTAGGGGCAAATGATTGGTCCATATTGGACCTACCTGAGCATAACACGTGGCAGGCAGATACCCCAAAGAAAATGGCGGCCTTCAGGGCCTAATTCTCGAGATAGCCGTAAAACGGCGCAGCCCATCAGTCCTAGGTCGAAGTGACCTAGGTAAGGGCACAAATCCCAATGACCCTATAAATATGGAGATTTACCCCTTTGGGGACATGTTCACACTCAATTATTACATCGCAATCAATTCTCTTACAACGGAGAAAACACCTAGTGTGACGGGATCCGAGAAGATATTTTACTTTCCGTTTTTTTACTCCGAACACTTTCTAACTTGATCATTGGAGGCGGAACTTTAACCAATCGGAGCTTCCGTTGTTTTGCAGGTACAGCCGGCCGGGAACCAGACTTAGTGACGTAACTCTCCCGTAGGACATCAAAAAACCCCGAAACACTAACCATATTCGACGTTGTCTTCGACCTTGACGCGAAAGGTGTAGGGTTTCGTAGTGACCCGACACTATGCGGAAGGAAACCCACCAAGACCCGCCCCTAAATTAAAGCAATTAAACAAGCATAATAAACTTAATCAAACAAGATTAAGGACAAGAATTATACCTTTGACACGTGCTTCGCTCCTAAAGAGCACTTACTTCAAAATCCCGAAAAGACGAGATCTCCGACGGAACGTACCCTCGACCCGACCCGAGCGTCCTAAGTCTTGAAGGTTAGTCAAGACCCGGACAAAATAACTATGAGTTTTACGAATCAAAGGTTTACTCTTTTCTAGAGTTGCCTTTTTAATTCCACTCAAGGTTGTATCAAATCCCAATACCAAGCTTGGTATTTATAGGGAAATGATCCCTTGATTCTCCTTCCCCAACCAATGTGGGATAATGTTTTATTTGTCAATTAATTTATTTCTAAAATAAATCAATAAACAAATGCAATCACAATTCGACAAGTGTCAAGGAGGGAGAGAGTGTTAGGTGAGGACCATGGAGAGGTGGGGGGACCAATGCCTTTCTCCCCAAGGCTTTGCCAAATCCTTGGTCCCCACTCTCCTCACAAACCGCCTCACCCTTGCATGCTGCCCAGCTGCATGCTAGCACTAGCCCAGCAGCATCGCTGATGCTTGCTGGTGCGTGCTGGCGCTGGTGCTGGCTGGTGCGTGCTGGCGCTGCTGCTGGTGCGTGTTGCCGCTGCTGCTAGCACTCCTCGCATCGTCGCTGCTCACATGGCCTAGCATGCGTGCTGCTAGCGAGCCACGCATGATGGCCTCTTGCCACGCACCGCACTCCCACACCATGCGCACCACGCATCTCTCTCTCACACAGTGCCTAGCATGCGTGCTGCTAGCAAGCCACGCATGCTTGGCTTGACGTCGCTTGCTAGCCTACCAGCCCTTCGCACACACTCTCGCACAGCCACCCGCATCTGCTCGGCATTGTGCATCATGCACGCATATGCCTCGCCCAGGCACCACACACCACGCATGTGACTGTGCCTAGCACTAGTTGTGCTTTTTGCGTGTGGCCCTGCCATGCGCCCAACACTATGCTAGGGTTGCCATGGCACCAGGCCATCCTAGGGCACGCATGGTGCGCCTAGTGATGCTGCCTGGGCTGCGATGGCGCCCAACCATCCTAGGACACGCATGGTGCGCCTAGTGATCCACATAGGCCTGCGATGGGCTTGCTTGCTTGCGATGGTGCCTAGCCATCATGCTAGGGCTGCGACAGCGCCTAGGCATGATGCTAGGGCTGTGCTGGCGCGCCTGGTGCTAGCGATAGCCAGCCATGTTGCCTAGCCATCATGCTAGGGCTGCCATGGCGCGCCTAGTGACTATGATGAGCTAGCCTAGCCTAGCTACGGCTACGCTCATACTTGTCGATTGTGATTTTGCGACGTTCGGCATCGACGCCCTAGGCTCGATTTCCGACGTCTGTATTTGTAAAACACTGTCGACTAATTAAATCCTTTCGGATTAATTCGACGTCTCGGATCGGAGATTCGATTGGGTTTGACCCAAAGGGTTCAGTTAAGATTAAGCTGTAATATCCATTGCATCCTGATATTACTGATCGGTAGCGGCCTCCACCTAGGGATTCCGATCACTTGACCTTACTGAAGAATTACCTCTGCAATAATTCTGAACCCTCTATCGGAATAATACACTTGTTGGAAGGACACCATTCCTTTCAATCTCCCACTTGTCCTTCCGGACAATTGTGCATATTGTGTATAGCTCATTTCCTTTGTCACTTAATGTTTCTTCGTGAACTATAAGGTAAGATTCTTTGTCATCCTTATTACGTTCAGAAGTGTTTCTCGATTTCCGAGTTCGACTGTCAAATAAGCAGATGATTTCTAAAATCCATCTGAGCATGGCCATGCATTTTACAGTCTCACTCTTCGAGCGGCCTTTCAAACAACAAAACATTTTCCCTATTGTTAGTAGGGGGACAATCCCTGTCTTGTATTGTAAGTTCTTCTTACTAAGAGGACATAGACTGCCGAGTGTTCCCGTTATGATCCCCCAGTTACGGCAGACGTTAGGAAACATCAAAGAGCCTAGTACTCAAACAAGAAAACTTCACAGTACTCATGGTCTGAGGAAATAAGTTCCGATAGCCATAATGAGAAATGTACTTATGACAAAATTTAATTTTTCTTAAAGTACTCTCATAGGTCTTATCCAGTACAATTCTAAACTGTACCTGTGCAAATGATTTATGACTGTCACGTCCTCACAGCACAAGAAACGGTGCTGTAAATCATACTACACACTAATCTATTGCGGTCATCAATCGTCCATCTGTTAGATGACCCCGATTAGGGATACTTTTCAATTTAATATTCAATGTTCACTTAACAGGTGTTTCTTTATCCAAGACATGGTCTTGATACCCTGTTTTGAATATTTTCGTAAATCGAATGGACTCATTATTTAATTCTAAACCACAATTAAATAGTAATGGAGTGAATGATAATTTTGCACAAAAATTAATTACTCCATTAATGAATGGTTTTAGTACAATGTCTTACATTAAATCAACCCTGTTTAATTAAAACACTTGTACAGGGAATATCAAAGCCAGTCTCCAACATGCTTGATTCCCATTGCCTCAACGTGTTTGTTGTGTTTCACTTGAGGGAGAGGTTTAGTCAAAGGATCGGCCACATTATCATCCGTGCCGATCTTATAAATTCTGATTTCACCTTCGGATTTCCATTCCCTTATCATATGAAATCGCCGTTGCACGTGTTTAACCTTCTGGTGTTCTCTCGGCTCTCTGGCCTGAGCGATAGCTCCATTATTATCACAATAAAGGTCTATCGGTCCCTTGATTGAGGGTACAACACCAAGTTCACTAATGAACTTGCGAATCCAAACAACTTCCTTGGCTGCTTCTGTAGCGGCCAAGTACTCGGCTTCAGTTGTAGAGTCTGCAGTGGTGCTCTGTTTGGCACTCTTCCAGCTGAACGCTCCTCCATTCAGACAGAATACATATCCTGACTGTGACTTGAAGTCGTCTCTGTCAGTCTGGAAGCTAGCGTCGGTGTAACCTTCAACAACCAGTTCCTTGTGGCCTCCATACACCAGGAATTTATCCTTGTTCCTTTTCAAGTACTTAAGGATGTTTTTGGCCGCAGTCCAATGCGCCTCTCCTGGGTTCGATTGATATCGACTCGTTGCACTCAGAGCATACGATACATCCGGCTTTGTACATATCATGGCATACATGATCGATCTGATTAACGAAGCATATGGGATCTGATTCATTCTTTCTCGCTCAACAGGTGTCTGTGGACACTGTTTCTTGCTGAGAGTTATGCCATGGGTTATGGGTAAATGCCCTCTTTTGGCATTTTCCATGTTGAATCGAGCCAGTACCTTATCAATGTAAGTACTCTGGCTTAATCCAATCATCCTTTTAGATCTATCCCTGTAGATCTTGATGCCCAATATGTACTGTGCCTCTCCTAAGTTCTTCATTGAAAAGCACTTTCCCAACCAGCTCTTTACGGACTCCAATAATTTTGTGCTGTTTCCAATGAGCAGTATGTCATCTACATAAAGGACTAGGAATGCAATTTCACTCCCACTGACCTTCTTGTATACACAAGACTCATCTGGATTCTTGATAAAACCAACTTTGCTGATGGCTTCATCAAATAGCAGATTCCAACTCCTGCTGGCTTGCTTTAGTCCATAAATGGACTTCTTCAGCTTGCAAACCTTTCCAGCGTTGCCTGGATCGACAAAACCCTCTGGCTGTGTCATATACACAGTTTCTTCCAAAATCCCATTAAGGAAGGCGGTTTTGACATCCATTTGCCATATTTCGTAATCGTAATATGCAACAATCGCTAGGATAATCCGGACGGACTTTAGCATTGCAACTGGTGAAAAAGTTTCATCATAGTCAATCCCGTGGACTTGTCTATAACCTTTTGCCACCAGTCTAGCTTTGATACCGATACATTTCCATCTTTGTATGTCTTCACTTTGAAGATCCATTTGCAACCAATGGGTGTATAACCCTCGGGAAAATTCACCAAGTCCCAGACTTGATTTTCAGACATGGAGTCCATCTCGGATTTCATGGCCTCTTGCCATTTTGCAGAGTCGGGGCTCGTCATAGCTTGCTTGTATGTCGCCGGCTCATCACCATCCAAAACTAGGATGTCCTGATCATCAGTTAAGACAATACCGAGGTATCTGTCTGGTTAAGATCTTTGTCGTTGCGACCTACGTAGGGTAATCGGTTGAGCATTTACATTGTCTGTTTGACTCTGACCAATCTTCTCAGATGCTTCCAAAGTATCCAGATTGTCAGTTTTGTCAGGTTGACATTGTTGTTGCTCGTCCTCTCGAACTTCGTCGAGTTCAATTTTCCTCCCACTTGTCATTTTGGAAAGGTGATCCTTCTCCAAAAAGACACCATCACGAGCAAAAAATACTTTGTTCTCGGATTTATTGTAGAAGTAATACTCTTTGGTTTCTTTTGGATATCCCACAAAGACACACTTATCCGATTTGGGGTGAAGTTTGTCCGAAATTAATCGCTTGACATATGCTTCGCATCCCCAAATCTTGAGAAAAGACAACCTTGGAGGTTTCTTAGTCCATAATTCATATGGAGTCTTTTTAACAGCTTTTGACGGAGCTCTATTCAGTGTTAGTACTACTGTTTGTAGCGCATGTCCCTAAAACGAGATAGGGAGTTCACTAAGACCCATCATTGACCGAACCATGTCTAACAAGGTTCGATTCCTCCGTTCGGACACTTCGTTCCATTGAGGAGTTCCAGGAGGTGTCAATTCTGAAAGAATACCACATTCTTTCAAATGATCGTCGAATTCATGGCTCAAATATTCGCCACCTCGATCCGATCGAAGTGCTTTAATTTTCTTGCCAAGTTGATTTTCAACCTCTTTCTGAAACTCCTTGAACTTTTTAAAGGATTCAGATTTATTCGACACTAAGTAGATATAGCCATATCTACTATAATCGTCGGTGAAGGTGATGAAATATCGGTAACCTTGCCTTGCGGGTGTGCTCATAGGTGTACATCCGTGTGTATTAGTCCTAATAAGTCACTTGCCCTTTCTCCCAACTTGGAGAATGGCTGTTTGATCATCTTGCCTAATAAGCATCCTTCGCAATTTTCAAATGACTCTAAGTCAAATGAGTCAAGAACACCTTCTTGAAGAAGTTTCTTAATGTGTTTGATGTTAATGTGGCCAAGACGACAATGCCACAAGTAGGATTGATTCGACTCGATGGTCTTAGCTTAGTAGTATCAACTTTTGTCATATGTAAATCATGCAATTTAATTGAACATAAATTTGTAAACTTGAAACAACTATTGTTAAAAGTCTTACATTTAGAGTTCCTAGGTGTCCAACACCACGGATCATAATATGTTCAAAGCATAATAAAACTAGAAATAGTTTTAATTACATGTCATAGACAAAATAGTTCATGCAAGCACGACCGAAAAGCCATCTTCGTCGTCTTTTGTCCATGCACCAACACTTGATAAGCTTCTCACTTGGTCCCTGAAAAGGCAACATTAAGTTAGTCATACTTGGTATCCAATACCTTATGATAAGCTTAATCCACAAGTGTTAAGGAAGATACCTGAGGTGGTCGGAGTGATCCCCTCTTCCTTGATGAGCATGCATTCCCTCTTGTAATGGCCTTGCATGCCACAATGGAAGCATCTCATCTTTGCCTTGACCTTCTTGAACTCCTTCTTCTTATCTCTCAAGGGCTAAGTAGTTGCACCACCTCGTTGAGGGAGTGTGTCTCCTTTCCCGCAGCGATATGCACTCTAAGTGCATCATAGCCCGAGTGGAGTGAAGCAAGCAAGATATGCCCCGCCATTTCATCTTCCATTGGAATTCCGAGAAGTTGCATGTGCTTGAAGAGCCTAGTCATACCAAGCACATGAGGTCGGAGGGGCATGCCTGGTCTCAATTTAGCATTGTAGACCTTGGTCCAAAGCCGTTGCCTTTCCTTAGCAAGACACCCAACATTTGGTGGCTTAATTCTCATGTTTGAAAGTGACCTGGTCAAGTCAAACACGAGTCCATCAAAGTTGCCATTGTCACTCTTGGTGACTCTTACATTGACAACGTCCTCAAGTGCTTTGAGGAACATGTCCGGAAGGTAGGAGGAAAGAGTTTCCTTCCAGTCTTCCGGGATGGAATTTTCCATAAGTCGTGAGACCCTTTTGCAATTGGAAGACCATTCTTCATGAGCCTCGTCGGTCATGATCCCTTTAGCAAAGAAGCTTGGAATGGGAGTATCAAGAGTATACTCCAAGGAACAATTCCGGAGAGATTCCCTGAGTTCATCTTCCCATTCCTTAAAGTTGACCAAGTTTAAGGGAAATGCCAACTTTTCGGGGAGTTCCGGGCACATTTGGTTGTTGTTTGAGTTACTTGCAGACGTTGTTCTACAATTGAAAGAATTTGAAATGAAAAACCATTCATACATCAAAAAGTTGAAATTTAAAGCGTTCATGCATTTATTCACACTTATTGAACATTTTATCCACGGATTTTAAGATTGTCCCTTATGGGCGAGAATAAAATGATTCTGAGATCCCAAAGATCAAGAAATAGTTAAGCATGCTTTGGCTTGTCTTAACCATTAAATATCTTAAGGTAAGCAGTCCAATTGCTAATAGCTCCAAGCTACTCTCGGTTTGATAAAATGTCGCATCTAATGCATACTTGACATTTATCTCTTTTGCCACGACATCTAAGGACTCCTTAATGATATCGTTGAGCTTAACCAAGACAACTCGTATACCTAGTATACCTTACGTTCCTAGGGAAGTAGTGATGTCTCGCTTTGGCGTAGTCCATCACGTACGCGCATTAGTTCGGTAAGTGTTGTTCTTGGAACAGCAAATTTTAGCTCAATAATATTAAGGGACCTAGGGTTTCTATGTTGGTTGATTTAAGTGAACTTAACTAATCATCGCAATATCATAGAAATCCTAGACATGCATCTAGCAAACAAATATATATAACAATATATAAGGCATAAAAAGATGCATCTTGGCTCGTCTTCCTCGAACACCGTCTTGAGACTTCTTGGCCAAAATGAAATAAAAGAATCTAGCTAGAACGACTAAGATTAATCTAAATAGTACAAAAATACTTAAAGGTTCGCAGACCGTATTTAGATTTACAGAAATACATAACGGAACGCAGTCCGTATTTTCTATCCTAGTCGGACCCCACTAGTTGCCATTTTCAAACAACCTGTTTTGAAAGCAATTTTCATTCACCCGTTCACTATTTGTGAACGGCCCATGCAATTTTATGAAATACATAATTAAACACGCAAAACTAGTAACTAACTTAGGTCGTTAATCCAATTAACGCGCCTAATTAAAACTAGTCAAAGTGGTTTAATTCATTATTTCTAAACGCAAAATGCCAACGCATTCAATTAAGCTCCCACTAAATTCCGCATCCATACTTAATTAATCCGGTTAATTAAGTCGGCATAACCCATAATTTGTCAAAATTTTGCAAAATCGAAAATTGAGGTTTTTAGCCTTGTTAAAATAATTAATTAAAATTATTAATACGGAAAAATCGCAAAATGCATAACTCATCTTTAAGCAAGAAGAGCATCATCCAATGATGCTTGGCGCACCATGGCTGCTAGGCAGCCCATGGCCCCTGCGCCATGGTGCGTGGTGCTGGCAGCTAGCAGGTGCGCCTAGCACAGCCTGCCTAGCATGCTAGCACCAGCAGCTTGCTACGCGTGCTAGCAGCTTGCTGGCACAAGCATCAGGGGCTGGCTGGCTGGGGCTTGCTGCCTCGCTGCCCAGCAGCCGCACAAGCATACCAGCAGCCTAAGGCCCCTGCGGGCCAGCACATACACCACTCAGCAGCCCCTCCACGCCACACAGCTACGCACCAAGCGATGTACAACCATACGCGCACCACAGGCAGCCTACATGTGGGCTACTAGGCAGCCCGGCTGGCCTTGGTGACGCTTGCGGTTTTGCATCGTTTTGCGCCCATTTAACTCGGAATTTAATTCCGATTTGTATGCGACAATAATCAATTCTAAATCAAATTTTAGAATTAATTTTGAGGGAAAAATAAAATAAAATAAATGTTAAGTCTAACTTAAACAATTTTATTTTAATTGGTGCACAAGCCCAAATTTATCCAAAATTATCAATTTTGAACAAAATTTGGTCAACCTTTATGCTTAAAATAAAATGAGCTATGTCCAAAATTAATCTTGCCAATATGCAAATTAATAATGGATTTGACAAAAGGGGATTGGAAAAACAAATTAATCATCCAATGAAAAAAAAAAAATTCGAACTTGCATGCTTGTGTAAAATACCAAGATTACATCTTCCGATATGAAGATTAATCAAATTTTACTCACAAGTAATTGAACATAATGGATTTTAATCAACCAAAATATGAAAAAATCCAAACTTTGTTCAACATGGAATTTAGGGTTAGGGTTCCAATCATTTAAACACTTAAAGATTAGAACTTTAACATTACTTGGGAACTCAAAATGCAAAATCATAACAAGTTTTCACACCTTATTGCAATTTATTAGCAAAATTGTGAAAAACAAGTTTATGTGACTACTTGGTATATCAACTTAAGCACTAATAAACACTCCATTATTATGCTCAAGGGTATTTTAAAACCAGTAGATTAGTGATGCAAATGTGCATTTAATCTAACCTTGTAATGCTTGCATTAATCAAGGCTTAAAAAGAATTAAAACTTTCGTTGAAAAACGAAAAACCCCAGAAAAAATGGGATTCTGGTTCGAATTTGGCTTCTGGACATTCCTGGAAGGATTGAAACAGTTCCAGAATGTCAATTCCACCCAAAACTCACTATTTTTGAGCCAAAATCTTTGTTCGACAGCCAAATCGATAATAAAATCGAGTTTTAAAATTTAATTAAAACGAGCATCTAATCTAATTAGATGAACATGAACCAGAAAAATAAATTCTTTAAAACACCTCAATTAAACAATAATTGCAAAAATTAAAAGGAGCGTGGCTCTGATACCACTGTAGGGTTTCGTAGTGACCCGACACTACGCGGAAGGAAACCCACCAAGACCCGCCCCTAAATTAAAGCAATTAAACAAGCATAATAAACTTAATCAAACAAGATTAAGGACAAGAATTATACCTTTGACGCGTGCTTCGCTCCTAAAGAGCTCTTACTTCAAATTCCAGAAAAGACAAGATCTCCGATGGATCGTACCCTCGACCCGACCCGAGCATCCTAAGTCTTGAAGGTTAGTCAAGACCCGGACAAAATAACTATGAGTTTTACGAATCAAAGATTTACTCTTTTCTAGAGTTGCCTTTTTAATTCCACTCAAGGTTGTATCAAATCCCAATATCAAGCTTGGTATTTATAGGGAAATGATCCCTTGATTCTCATTCCCCAACCAATGTGGGAGAATGTTTTATTTGTCAATTAATTTATTTCTAAAATAAATCAATAAACAAATGCAATCACAATTCGACAAGTTTCAAGGAGGGAGAGAGTGTTAGGTGAGGACCATGGAGAGGTGGGGGAACAATGCCTTGCTCCCCAAGGCTTTCCCAAAGCCTTGGTCCCCACTCTCCTCACAAACAGCCTCACCCTTGCATGCTGCCCAGCTGCAAGCTAGCGTGCCAGCTGGCTGTGCCAGCTAGCCCAGCATGCTAACACTAGCCCAGCAACATCGCTGATGCTTGCTGGTGCGTGCTGGCGCTGGTGCTGGCTGGTGCGTGTTGGCGCTGGCGCTGGTGCGTGCTGCCGCTGCTGCTAGCACTCCTCGCATCGTCGCTGCTCACATGGCCCAGCATGCGTGCTGCTAGCGAGCCACGTATGCTGGCCTCTTGCCACGCACCGCACTCCCACACCATGCGCACCACGCATCTCTCTCGCACACATTGCCTAGCATGCGTGCTGCTAGCAAGCCACGCATGCTTGGCTTGACGTCGCTTGCTAGCCTGCCAGCCCTTCGCACACACTCTCGCACAGCCACACGCATCTGCTCGGCATTGTGCATCATGCACGCATATGCCTCGCCCAGGCACCACGCATCACGCATGTGCCTGTGCCTAGCACTAGTTGTGCTTGGTGCGTGTGGCCCTGCCATGCGCCCTGTACTATGCTAGGGCTTCCATGGCACCAGGCCATCTTAGGGAACGTATGGTGCGCCTAGTGATGCTGCCTGGGCTGCGATGGCGCCCAGCCATCCTAGGCCACGCATGGTGCGCCTAGTGATGCGCATAGGCCTGCGATGGGCTTGCTGGCTTGCGATGGTGCCTAGCCATCATGCTAGGGCTGCGACAGCGCCTAGGAATAATGTTAGGGCTGTGCTGGCATGCCTGGTGCTAGCGATAGCCAGCCATGGTGCCTAGCCATCATTCTAGGGCTGCCATGGCGCGCCTAGCGACTATGATGAGCTAGCCTAGCCTAGGTACGGCTACGCTCATACTTGTCAATTGTGATTTTGCGACGCTTGGCATCGACCCCCTAGGCTCGATTTCCGACGTTTGTATTCGGATTAATTCGACGTCTCGGATCGGAGATTCGATTGGGTTCGACTCGAAGGGTTCAGTTAAGATTAAGCTGTAATATCAATTGCACCCTGATATTACTGATCGGAAGCGGGCTCCACCTAGGCCTTCCGATCACTTGACCTTACTGAAGAATTACCTCTGTAATAATTCTGAACCCTCTATCGGAATAATACACTTGTTGGAAGGACACCATTCCTTTCAAAAGGTTGATGATTTTGAGGGTTTGGTCCTAAATCTATATTTCAATTCTTAAATAATTTAGTTTATTATTTACTTTATTTATTTAACTTTCTTAAACTTTACTAACGTGTGTATTGTTTTAATAGCAAGAAGGTCAAGGCATCAAAATAAGTAATTTAATTACTAAATTATTCTTTTGATTTGCAATAGAAATCATGCTTAGGATAACGCTTTGGTTTTAATTACTAGTATCATGTTTAGGATGACATGTTGATTTTGTTATAAGTGACATGCTAGGATTGTTATTAATCCGTTTAGTATCATGCCTAAGATCTTACTACTAACGATGTTTTGTTGATGTTCTTATGATAACGATTGTTTTATTAATTATATGTTGCTTGATTATTCATGACTTATTGCTATTGCTTGATCACGCTCTTTTTGCAAGCTTAAAGGGAATTTGTACTGGAAATCACGCCTAATAAGATAATTAATAATTGGATTTAGGTTTAATATGATTTTAATTCAAGTGATCACCAATATTAGATTAGATTGTGCATTAATAATCAACCAACATAGATTAAATAGGTTTAAGATTAATTTGATGTATATATGTTGATCGAAAAGCGCGCATAAATAGCAATAAGCATTAAGTAGAGGCCTATTTAAGGCAGGTTTAACCTCTTTAAGGTTAGATTCGTACCATCATCCCCGAAAATTCAGTCATGGTTCCGAACCACTATGGAGTTAGAAATCTCTGTGATTGTGAATTAGATGTAACCTTCATAATCATGAACGGTTTACAAGTTCCTAAAACTTATTGGCGACTCTTTTTCTCTAGCTTCTTTTCCTTGGAGCACCGCCATGCCTAAAAACATGACTCATATGTAGGGTGGAGGTGAAAAATTCCCTACAGGTACACTAGTAAATGCAAGGTATAAAATTTACCTAAAAAGGAAACGTCTCAACCAAAAATAAATTTCCTAATTAGGAATACGTGTCAACTAAAAAGAACGGAGGTAAGTATTCAAAATATGTCATCAAGATAAGACAATGTCTTGGAAAAAGAAACACCTATTAAGTGAACATTGAATGTCATATCTAAAATATCACTAATCCAAGTCATTTAAAGAATGGACGATTAATTACCAAATAAGGTTAGTGCGTAGAATGATTTATAGCACTGTCTTGGGCTAAAAGGACATAAAATGTCATAAATAATTTGCACGAGTATAAGTTTAGAACTATACTAGATTGACCTATGAGAATATTTTAAAAGACTTAAAATGTCGTAAGTATTTATCTATCTCATTTAAGCTATTGGTACTTGTAGACACCTGATTATGTCTCCCCAAAAACCAAACCCAATGATGAGTACCTTTCACGTCTTTGTTTATCGAGTTAGGTGAAGGGTTGAAGAGTCTCGTGAATTTCATTTAGCCTTAATCATTTCTAACCTTTCTTTTAATGTTTTAATCCAAAATCATTCATTTTGTGTCTTTGAAAATCATTCATTTCGTGTATTTTAAAATCATTCATTTCGTGTCCACTTTATAAAAACGTCCAAACCAGTCTATTTTGGTCCACGATCTTGGTCCAATTATTTTACAGTTGGCTGGGGCTTGAAAAGGTCTTTCCAACGATAATTATAAGCCCAAATCCGACATATAACGGAGTTATGGCAAAAATACTAAACCAAGCCAAAACCAAACTTAGGTCAATTTTACCTACGACCCAATGATCATGTGGAGGGTCCAATACCTTAATCCCAATCCTAAACCCATTAGGATTCATTAGGAGCTTCTAGAATCTTCTAGAAGGTTCTAATTTATCCTTTCCCCAAAAGATAAATATTAAAGAATTTAATATTGAATAAAAAATCTCTCTTTTTATAATCCTAATCCCGGTCAAAACTGAAATTTGTGCCTCATATTTTCTCCAAATCTTTAAATGTTGGATTGCCCTTGAAGTTATATTTCCAAAGATATATCATAATCCTGATTCCGATTTGAAACGGAAAAGAAATAATTAAAATACCAAACTCTATCCAAAACTGACATTGTTCCCCTATTTTATTCATATCTTTTATTATACAAATGATATAAATTTGATTCTAATTGGGTTGGAAATTAAACTTTCAGAGCTTTCCAACGATATATTATTAATCTTATTTCGATATCTGGATCAAAAGTTATGATAAAAACCAAATTTGGAAAACTACAGGACCATCGCACTGCGACAGCACCATCACGCCGCGATGGTCCTAGCTCCCCGCGATACTCCTATCGCATCGCGATAAAAGGAGTTTTATTCTAATTCAAATTTGGATCTTTTCTGATCGCTTCAACCCTCTTTTTTCCTATAAATAGAGGTCGTTTCTCCCCATTTTCAGATCACCAACAATCATCATCAACCGTCTCTAGTTTTCTCTCTCTCTCTCTCTCTTAATTCTTCATGTTCACAGCCTAGACTAAACACATCCCAAACACACACCCTTGGTACTCTCTTTGATCAAACACCATACTTCCTTCACGAGATTCGAATACTCCTAACCATCCTCAAAGTTGCCTTCAACCTCGACCTGAAAGGTTGATAGTTCTGAGGGTTTGGTCCCAAATCAATATTTTAATTTAAATTTGATTTTTTTACTTTGTTGATTTAATCTTTCTTGAAGTTACTGGCGAGTTTATTATTTTAATAGCAAAAAGGGAGGAACATCAACGTGAGTAATTCAATCACCCTCATTTTTATTCTTTTGATTTTGGAGTATAAATCATGTTTAGAATATTCTTCCAAGTATTAAGTTAGGATATTCTTTTATAATTTCTAGTATCATGTTAGGATGTTCTTTTAGGATTTCTTGTATCATGTTTATATTAGTTTAATGCTTTGATTATGATTATTATTAGTGACATACTAGGATTTGTTATTAATCCGTTTAGTATCATGCCTATGATCTTACTATTAATGATGTTTTAATGGTACAATTATGATGATAATTGTTGTGTTAATTATATGTTGCTTGATTATTTATAATTGATTGTTATTGCTTGATCACGCTTCTTTTTGTAGGTTTAAAGGGAATTTTGTACTTGAAATCCACGCCTAATAAGATAATTATTAATTTGGATTAGGCTAATATGATTTTAATCCAAGTGATCACCAATAATAGATTTGATTATGCATTAATAATCAACCAACGTAGATTAAACAGGTTTAGGGCTAATTTGATATATGTATGTTGATCGGAAAGCACATATGAATATCATAAGAATTAAGTAGAGGCCGATTTAGGATGGGTTCAATCTATTTTAGGTTAGATTCGTACCATCATCACCGAATATCCAGTTATGGTTCCGGACCAGTATGTAGTTAGCGATCTCCGTGATATATCGTGAATGGGGTGTAACCTTCGCACCTGTGAACGGTTTACAAGTTCCTAAGACTTTTTGGCGACTCTTTTATCTTTAGCTTCCTTCCCTTTGGACGCCACCATGCCTAAAATCATGATCACAATGGGGCTCAAATGGTTGAGTTTGAAAAATTCCCCACAATTTTTGGCGACTCTACTGGGAGGATTTCTAATTTTGATACCTAAAATTTATTTTGGCAATCAGTTTAGAATGAGTGGATGAAACTTGAAAGATTCTAGATATTCATTGTGCGTAATTTTAATTGACATTGTGGCATAAGCATAAAAAAGGTTTGCATTGGAAAGACCATCCATAATGCATTAAAAACATAGGATTTATACACGTAAGAAAAGCCGAAAATATCTTTCATAACTAAAATCAAATAAACGCTAAGAAAAATCGGAAAAATGTCGAATACTGGAATTGTCACTACGCGCTGGAACTGTCGCGAGACGACAGTGACCATCGCCAAACGACAACTCTATCGCGGCGCGATAGAGCTGTCGCTGTGCGATAAACTCTGTTTTCTCGCACCGAGTTCTTGCGACATAGCGCCAGTTTTATGCTTTCGTGTTTTGACTGATTCTAGTACTGTTTTGACGATTTTACTTCCTGATTAAGTTTTTTTTGACTTTTTTGAACAAATATGTGTTCTACATATGGTTTTAGCCCTTGGGAATTCACGCTCCATCCACCCTAATGAACGCTTCGTGCAATAATGGATGCATCCGATATTTTGAATTCATCAATTCATGGAAGCGAGTTTAACTTACGGGGTCCCATCAACTGTGCCAACCCTTCTAAGATAAGGCTTCCGCGTGATGCATCTGGACTCATAACCATGGACCTTCTTGGACACCATAATCCTTGACCTTAGAGAACTAGAGCCATGGTTAGGTTGCAAACTCATTGCATCATATTGTGACTACTTGACTACTTATGCATCTCTTACTTGTGCATATCTTATTTGTGATTATACTAACCTTTTGTGTTGACTTGTTTCTTGTAAATAAAGTGTTAATTAACTAACCAAGCACTAAAAGGACTTTGCTTAATTAATTGGTTAATTAATACGAACCTATGAAGTCTAAACATACTCGATTTAGCAGTGTATAGGCTTAAACCTTCGAAAGAATCACCGAAAACAGATTAGATTAACATTACAATAGTGGTGCAAAAATGTGGTCTATGATGCAGAACGCCAGTTTCCATTCATCTACCTAACCTTAGGATGGGATGGTGTGCAACTTATGCAATTTTCAAAGCCAAGTATAAGAGCTTGAGTGACTTTTACCAAAGTTCCAAAGTTTCAAAAGTTCAAAAGCGATAAAAGTGTACAAAAGGGCAAGTGTTCCAATGTCTTTGATATGAACATGTCTCGGATTGCATCTCTTATCGAGTTCTCGACACCGTGCTTGAGAAACAAAAATGCCAAGTGAGTGATAGACCGCATGATCGGGATTGCCCACGCTTATCCAACAGAAAATTCGAGAATAAATCTCAAATACAAAAACAAATTTAGAAGAGAGTTCAAAAGTGAGAAACCTAAAGTATACAAATACCAAGATTCAAATGCAAGATTGCACATCTTGGGGGCTTATATTGGGTCTTGTGCCTTTATCCTTTCTTCTTTAACCTTTAGACTAACCTCGTTACAACCCTTAAAATACCTCTTTGAGGTGTACACACACTTGTGCTAGGTTCGGCTAGAGCTACGTTCGACTTGATTCCTAACGGATACGTAGGCAACCTCACATTAGGGTGCGGCCATAATAAAAATGCATTCATTCTCATATTTATGCATGGTCATATCAAGAATCTCCAATGCTCATCCCTATCCATTTTGAGCTAGACTTAGGGGCTTGATCCCTACTTCATTAGCCTACCTAGCCTAAGAGTCACCATCTTTTAGCTCTTCTCAGAAAAATTTCCACACCCTTAGCCCTTGCAGCTTAACCTTAGCGTCACTCTCACACACATCACATATACATATCCAAATAATCCTTCCCTTAGGAACCCTTTGTCATGAAATCTTGTTACGACTTTCAAGCATGCCTTGTCATATTAGAATCACTCATTATCATAATCATCATTGCATCACAAAGTATGAGGTACTTAGCCTCTCTGCCTAAGTTATTCGAATACTTTCATTATTATCAAATCATCAATGCTTGCACCTTGAGAATACAACGATTAATACAAACACTTGATTAAGCTCATTTGACATGCATCATTACTTGATTCATTCCTTTCATCTCTATATTTTTTCTTTTAGGGAAGCTCAAAAACTTTGTTTTTCACCGACATTTACACCTTACCTTCATCCTTTTTTCATGTTTTTCTTTTCAGGAGAAAGTCTGTACCCTCCACAAAAAATGACAGAAATTTTTTGCTTTTCTGCATTATTTTTTAGTTGCACGAGCCCTATCACCACACAATGCACACACAAACCATGCACTTTGAGTCATGTCGTGTCACCACATCGAGTTGAGTCCGTACACATGTGTCAAAACACGTCGACTAAATTTAAGTATATTGAGTCACACTATGAGTCAAGTAACGCCAAACCTTGGGTCAACCTCAAGAAAATTACAAACAATGAGAAAAGTTCTATAGTCTAAAATATAGATGCAGGTACACTAAGTCCCCAGTGGACGAGCAACCATTACAAAATATTTGAGGCGATTTGATTGAGTACAAATGAGCAAAAAGGCGTGAGCAACAGCAACAAAGTCGAACAAGCAGAAAGAGTTCAGAAGCTCTGACCCGATTCCAGCGCGTCGCGACAATACCATCGCGGTGCGATAAAACCTGCCATATCGCAATAGGCATGTCGTCACGCGATAAAACCTGACATGGCATGTCGAACTTGAGTTCCCGTAGATCGATTTGTTGGATGACAATTATTTAGTCAAGCCTCGTGATGAGCGAATTATACTTCCTTAAGCCTCGTGATGAGAAATTGATCAGCGAATTATTCTTCCTAAAGCCTCGTGATTAGCAGTTCATAAAATATCTTGATTTGATTGGCCCGATGACGATCATATTTGATTGATGATCGGCCTGACAACGATCACATTTTGATTACACATAGAGTGAACCCCTTTGAAATCACACCTTTGATAAGAGATCGGCCCTATTGCGATCACATTTGATTGATGACCGGCCTAACGACGATCACATTATTGATTGAGTACATTTGAGTATTGATTGAGAATATTGATTGAGTAGTGATTGATCATAATCCCAATGGATTCCTAGGATGGAAGATTTCTACGGAAATCAATTTGAAGCTCGGTAAAATCTTAAGGAATTAGGTTTTATAGTAGATTTTCCAAGGCGAGAGAAGCTATCACATCCAAGGCGTTAAGACAAGAAGATTCGAAGACGGCACGAAGCAAAGTGGTCTTCAACAGCGTTCCGTGATAATTTGGAAGTTGTACCCTTTGATTTGAGAAGATGGCTAGAGGCGTAGTGGTCTTTGACAGCGTTCCCTGATAATTTGGAGGTTATCCCCTTTGATTTGAGAAGATGGCTCGAGGCATAGTGGTCTTCAACAGCACTCCCTAATAATTTGGAGGTTGTCCCCCTTGATTTAAGAAAATGGCACGAGGGGTTAAAAAGAGTGATTAAGGATCACAGAACGTTCTGAATCATTGTCTGTCCCTATCGACTTACTTTGACTAACGTTTTCGAAACTTACGTTTCTCCAAACTCAGTCAAAGTGGGGGCTTATGTAGACACCTGATTGTGTCTCTCCAAATACCAAACCCATTGATGAGTATCTTTCACGTCTATGATTATCGAGTTAGGTGAAGGTTTGAAGATTCTCATGAATTTCCTTTAGAATTAATCATTTCTAACCTTTCATTAAATGTTTTAATCCAAAATCATTCATTTCGTGTCTTTGAAAATCATTCATTTCGTGTCCACTTTATATAAATATCCAAAATTGGTCCATGATCTCAGTCCAATTATTGTATAGTTGGATGGGGCTTGAAAAAAGCTTTCCAACGATATATTATAAGCCCAAATTTGACTTATAACATAGGTCCATCTTACCTACAACCCAATGATCATGTGGAGGGTCCAATACCTTAATCCCAATCCTAAACCCATTAGGATTATTTAGGAGCTTCTAGAATCCTCTAGACGATTCTAATTTATCCTTTCCCCGAAAGATAAAGATTAATGAATTTGATATTGAATAAAACATCTTTTTTCTTATAATCCTAATCTCGGTCAAAACTGAATTTTGTGCCTCATAATTTTTATCCAAATATTAGATGGTTGGATATCCCATGAAATTATCTTTCTAATGATATATCATAATCCCAATTCCGATTGGAAACGGAAAAGATATGATTAAAATACCAAACTCTATTAAAAACTGATACTATTCCTCTATTTTAGTCATATATTTTATTCTACAAAAGATATCAATTTTATATTAATTGAGTTGGAAAATAGACATCTAGATCTTTCCAACGATATATTACTTATCTTATTTCAATTTCTGGATTAAAAGTTATAATAAAAACAAAATTTGCAAAACAACCTGACGAGCCGCGATAAAAGGAGTTTTATTCCGATTCAAATTCGGATCTATTCTGATCGCTTTGACCATCTTTTTTCTTATAAATAGAGGTCGTTTCTCCTCGCTTTCAGATCACCAACAATCATCATCAACCCTCTCTAATTTTCTCTCTCTCTCTCTCTTAATTCTTCATGTTCTTAGCCTAGCGTAAACACATCCCAAACACACATCCTAGTTACTCTCTTCAATCAAACACCATACTTCCTTCACGAGATTCGAATACTCCTTACCGTCCTCAAAGTTGTCTTCGACCTCGACGTGAAAGGTTGATAGTTCTTAGGGTTTGGTCCCAAATCTATATTTTAATTTATATTTGATTTATTTACTTTGCTGATTTAATTTTTCTTGAAGTTATTGACGTGTTTATTATCTTAATAGCAAGAAGGGAGGAACATCAACGTGAGTAATTCAATCACCCTCATTATTATTCTTTTGATTTTGGAGTAGAAATCAATGTTTAAAATATTATTCCAAGTATCATGTTAGGATGTTCTTTTATATTTTATAGTATCATGTTAGGATGTTCTTTTAAGATTTCTAGTATCATGTTTAGGTTAATGATTTGATTTTTATTATTATTAGTAACATGCTAGTATTTGTTATTCGTTTGTTCAGTATCATGCCTAGGATCTTACTATTAATGATGTTTTGATGGTACAATTATGATGATGATTGTTGTGTTAATTGTATGTTGCTTGGTTATTCATAATTTATTGTTATTTCTTGATCATGCTTCTTTTTGTAGGTTTAAAGGGAATTTGTACTTGAAATCATGCTAATAAGATAATTAATAATTTGGATTAGGCTAATATGATTTTAATCCAAGTGATCACCAATAATAGATTTGATTGTGCATTAATAATCAACCAACGTAGATTAAACAGGTTTAGGGCTAACTTGATGTATGTATGTTCATCGGAAAGTGCACATGAATATCATAAGAATTAAGAAGAGGTCGATTTAGGGCGGGTTCAATATCTTATAGGTTGGATTCGTACCATCTTTCCCGAATATCTAATCATGGTTCCGAATCACTATGGAGTTAGCGATCTCCGTGATCGTGAATGGGGTGTAACCTTCGTACCTGTGAACGGATTACAAGTTCCTAAAACTTGTTGGCGACTCTTTTATCTCTAGCTTCCTTCCCTATGGACGCCACCATGCCTAAAAACATGATCACAGTGGAGCTCAAAAGGTTGAGTTTGAAAAATTCCCCACAATACTTTTTTCTCAAACATGAGTATTTTAAGTTTAGTTGTGTGAAATCTAGTTTGTTTTGATATTGTCAAACGTCAGCTGTAAAAAGGGATTGTAAAGGCAACACTCGAGCAACTATGTCTCATATTAAGTGAAGCTTAGTTACACAATAATGGAAATTTTCTCCCATAAGAATATGGGATATATGTCTTTGTTGTTAACAAGACCTCTCGAAGAGGGAAGATTGTGAAAATGCACGGCCGTGCTCAGATGGATTATGTATAATCATACGTACTCGATAGTCGAACTCAGGAATTTGAGAAACATTTTTTACCACGATAAGGATGACGGTGAATCTTACCTTATTGTTCAAGAAGAGGCATTGAATGACATAGTAAAGGGCAATGCACAAAACGCACACTTGTCCAAAAGGATATGGATATACCAATAGATGGTTTAGATTAATTACGGAAATAGTTATTCAGTGAAGTCAAGTAATCGAATTCCTAGTTGGAGGCCACTTTCTATTAGTAAGAATAATATAATTAGTCTCATAGCTTGCTCTTGACTGAACCTACTGTGTCACACCCTAAACACGAAATCAAACTGTAACACCGATTGTGGCCGACAGGCCCATATACGTCTATAAATATAGTTTGGATCAATACATTGGTATTTGGACTTAGAAGCATCAAAACCATGTATTAAATGTCGGACCAATCCGATTGAAAGGATTAATTGACGAAGGAATAGTGTTAAGTGAAACAACGTCCTAGGAGCACGTGTGCAAGGCCCAGCCGTGTCTAGGCAAGCCAAGGTTAGGAGCAAGGCCCAGCCAAGGCAACCTCAAGACTCGCTCTCTCGCGCGAGCAGCAGGCCCAGCAACGTGATGGAATACGCTGTTGCGTGAGCTGGCTTGCTCCTGCGGGCAAGCCTACTCGCACAGTGTAGGCTACTACGATGCCTTGGAGAACAAGGCTTCGATCCTTGCCGTGCAAGGATTCAATTATCTAGGCCCTCAAGGAACATTCGGCTAGCTATTAGTGTGGGCCTCCACATGTGCACGTGTTTGTATACGTAGGGTCCACATGTCGCTTAACTATTGGTTGAATTAATTATAATTAATTAATAGACTAATCTATTCTTAATTGGTTGACACTTTGAGGAGGTTATTTATTTATTATGAATAAAACATTATCATACGGTGATCAAACACATGAATTATTATTCTAGAATCCTCTTAAGTTAGAACCTAAGATCTGAACACACAACCTTGAGGGATTTTATCCGTTACTCTAAGATAGCGAAAGGAATGATGTCCTTCCAACAAATGTATTATTCTGATAGAGGGTTCAGAATTATTAGAAAGCTAATTCTTCAGTGAGGTCAAGTGATCGGAATGCCTAGGTGGAGGCCGCTTCCGATCAGTAATATTAATATACAATTAATATTATAGCTAAATCTTGACTGAACCCTTCGGGTCGAAACCCAATAAAACAACCGATCCGAGACGACGAATCAATCTGAAGGCTTAGATTAGTCATCGGAGAATAACGAACAATGACGTCGGATATCGAGCGTCGTAAGTCGAGTCGAATTTAGAATTCGACGAGACATGAAATCAAACAAGCAACAAGTTCGAGCCTAGCCATAGCCTCACATTGGCCTAGCCATGTGAGTGCTAGGGTAGGCAAGGTCATGAGCAATGCGTGCCTAGCATCCTCAAGCACACGCACATCGCATGGCGCAAGCACCGCAAGATGCGTGTCGTGCGTGTGTGGTGTGGTTGTGAAAGGAATGGTGTCCTTCCAACAAGTGTATTCTTCCGATAGGGGGTTCGGAATTATTACAGAGCTAATTCTTCAGTAAGGTCAAGTGATCATAATACCTAGGTGGAGGCCGCTTCCGATCAGTAATATCGAGGTACAATTGATATTACAGCTTAATCTTAACCGAACCCTTCGGGTCGAACCCAATCGAATCACCGATTCGAGACGACGAATTAATCCGAAAGGATTTAATGAGTCGACAGAGTTTTACGAATACAGACTTCGGAAATCGAGCCTAGGGCGTCGAGACCGAGCGTCGCAAAATCCAAGCAACAAGTATGAGCGTAGCCGTAGCTAGGCTAGGCTAGCTCATCGCAAGCCTAGGTGCACCATATGTGTGCTAGGCGCACCATGGTGTGCTAGGCACTATCACAGCCTAGGCACGCCCTGGCAGCCCATCGCAAGCTAGTGGCATGCTAGCATGGGTGCCTGGGTGCGCATGGCAGCTATCGCAAGCCCCACAAGCACCAGGCAACCCATCGCAGCTAGCAGCGTGCTAGCCTGGGTGCCTGGGTGCTCATGGGAACTATCACTAGCCTATTGCACCAAGCACAGCACCCATGTGCATGTGCGTAAGTGTGAGCATCATCGCAGCCCCCAAGCACCACGCACCGCACCATAGCAGTGCTAGGCACATGCGTGAGTGCGTGTGCGTGTGCACCATACCATAGCAAGCTGGCAAGGCAGTGTTGGCCTTGCGTGAGTGCTAGGCACCATCGCAGGCCACGCACCAAGCACAGCTAGCTGGCAGGCAGCGCTGGCCTTGCGTGTGTGCTAGGCACCATCGCAGGCCACACACCAAGCACAGTGCTAGTGCGTGATGGCCTGGATGCACGTAGTTGTGCAAGCACGGGCGAGTGGTGCTGGCTGGCTAGGGGCCATGCGTATGCTGGCCTGGCTGTGCTTGCTAGGCGAGAGCCACGCATGCATGTGCGTGTGCCAACGATAGCAAGGCAGCAGCACCACACATGCGTGTGCATGTGCCTGCGATAGCAAGGCAACAGCGCCCAGCACAAGGCGTGGCTCGCTAGCAGCACACAAGTGCTGGGCTGGGTGATTCGTGGTGCACCAGCAAAGCATGCTAGGTGGCTGTGCGTGCTGGCAGCACCAAGTGGCAGCCAACCTAGCTGCCTCGCAAATGGCGGTTTAAGGAGAAGTGGGGACCAAAGCCACCAAGCTTCCCTTGGGGAGCAAGGCAATGGTCCCCCCCATGGGATATGGTCCTCACCTAACCCATTATCTCCTTTAGCCACTTGTTGGCTTGTGATTGTTTTGCATAATTATTTATTTTAGGTTTAAATAAATTATTGCTATTGCACATGATCCCACATTGATCATGAAAAGGGGTTTCAAGTCCCCATTCTCTATAAATACCCACTTGCTTGGGATTATGAGAAAACAACCTTGAGTGGAATAAAAAAGGCAACTCTAGAAAAGAGTAAACCTTTGACTCGTAAAACTCATAGTTATTTTGTCCGGGTCTTGACTAACCTTCAAGACTTAGGACGCTCGGGTCGGGTCGAGGGTACGATCCGTCGGAGATTTCGTCTTTTCGGGATTTTGAAGTAAGAGTTCTTTGGGAGCGAAGCACGCGTCAAAGGTATAATTCTTGTCCTTAATCTTGTTTGATTAAGTTTATTATGCTTGTTTAATTGCTTTAATTAAGGGGCGGGTCTTGGTGGGTTTCCTTCCGCGTAGTGTCGGGTCACTACGAAACCCTACAGCGGTAACGGAGCCACGCTCCTTTTAATTTTTGCAATTATTGTTTAATTAAGGTGTTTTTTAAAAGAATTTATTTTCTGGTTCATGTTCATCTAATTAGATTAGATGCTCGTTTTAATTAATTTTAAAACTCGATTTTAATTCTTTTTAAGCCTTGATTAATGCAAGCATTACAAGGTTAGATTAAATGCACATTTGCATCACTAATCTACTGGTTTTAAAATATCCTTGAGCATAATAATAGAGTGTTTATTAGTGCTTAAGTTGATATACCAATTTATCACATAAACATGTTTTTCACAAATTTTGCAAATAAATTGCAATGAGGTGTGAAAACTTGTTGTGATTTTGTATTTTAAGTTCCCAAATAATGTTAAAGTTCTAATCTTTAAAGGTTTAAATGATTGGAACCCTAACCCTAAATTCCATGTTGAACAAAGTTTGGATTTTTTCATGTTTGGTTGATTAAAATCCATTAAGTTCAATTACTTGTGAGTAAAATTTGATTAATCTTCATATTGGAAGATGTAATCTTGGTATATTACACAAGTATGCAAGTTGGAAAATTTTTATCATTAGATGCTTAATTTATTTTTCCAACTCCCTTTTGTCAAATCCATTATTAATTTGCATATAGGCAAGATTAATTTTGGACATAGCTCATTTTATTTTAAGCATAAAGTTTGACCTAATTTTTGTTCAAAATTGAAATTTTGGATAAATTTAAGCTTGTGCACCAATAAAATAAATTTATTTAAGTTAGACTTAATTTTATTTTATTTTCCCTAAAATTAATTCTAAAATATAATTTGGAATTAATTCATGTCACACGTAAATTGGGATTAAAATCCCGAGTCATTGCACGCAAATCAAGGCAACACACCCAAGTGCCACCAAGGCTAGCCGGGCTGCCTAGCAACCCACATATGGCTGCCTGTGGTGCGCACAAGGGTGAGCCATGATGCTGCTGCTGTGCGTTGTTCTGTGGCGGGGAGGCATGGCTGATGTGCGTGGGCAGTGGCTGGGGCTGGCTTGCGAAGGATGCTGCTGGGCAGCAAGGCAGCAAGCACCAGCCCAGCGCACCACGAGCATCAAGAGGCGCCTGCTCGCAGATGCTCGCAGGCACCAGTGTGCTAGCAAGCATGCGCAGCATGCTAGCAGGCAGCTGGGCCAGCAGCACTGCTTGCTAGGCAAAGCAGTCCTCACCCACGCACCATGGCGCCATGCCATGGGCTAGCAGCCATGGTGCGCATCCACCAAGGGCTTTGTTGGGTGGTTTTGCTTAAGCTTGAGCTATGATTTTGCGAATTTTTCCGTTTTAATAATTTTAATTAATTATTATTTTAACGAGGCTAAAAACCTCGATTTTCGATTTTGCAAAATTTTGACAAATTATGGGTTATGCCGAATTAATTAATTGGATTAATTAAGTAAGGATGCAGAATTTAGTGGGAGCTTAATTAAGCGCGTAAGCATTTTGCGTTTAGAAATAATGGATTAAACCACTTTGACTAGTTTTAATTAGGCACGTTAATTGGATTAACCACCTAAGTTAGTTGCTAGTTTTGCGTGTTTAATTATGTATTTCGTAAAATTGCATGGGCCATTCACAAATAGTGAATGGGTGAATGGAAGATTGCTTTCAAAACAGGTTCTTTGAAAATGGCAACTAGTGGGGCCCGACTAGGATAGAAAATACGGACTACGTTCCGTTATGTATTTTTGTAAATCTAAATACAGTCTGCGAACCGTTAAGTATTTTTGTACTATTATATTAATCTTAGTCGTTCTAGCTAGCTTCTTTTATTTCATTTTGGCCAAGATGTCTCAAGACAGCGTTTCGACGAAGACGAGCCAAGATGAAGACCCATGGAAATTGAAGATTTCAAGGGGTCATGCTAGTTTCCAAATGCATCTAATTTTATGCCTTATATATTGTTATTATATATGATTGCTAGATGCATGTCTAGGATTTCTATTATGTTGCGACGATTAGTTAAGTTCACTTAAATCAACCAACATAGAAACCCTAGGTCCCTTAATAATATTGAGCTAAAAATTTGTCGTTCCAAGAACAACACTTACCGAACTAATGCGCGTACGTGATGGATTACGCCAAAGCGAGGCACTACTTCCCTAGGAACGTAAGGTATACTAGGTATACAAGTTGACTTGGTTAAGCTCAACGATATCAGTAAGGAGTCCTTAGATGTCGTGGCAAAAGAGATAAAATGTCAAGGATGCATTAGATGCGACATTTTATCAAACCAAGAGTAGCTTGGAGCTATTAACAATTGGATTGCTTACCTTAAGATATTTAATGGTTAAGACAAGCCAAAGCATGCTTAACCATTTCTTGATCTTTGGGATCTCGGAATCATTTTATTCTCGCCCATAAGGGACATTCTTAAAAATTCATGGATAAAATGTTCAATAAGTTTGAATATGTGCATGAACGCTTTAAATTTCAACTTTTTGATGAATGAATGGTTTTTCACTTCAAATTCTTTCAATTGTAGAATCATGTCTGCAAGTAACTCAAACAATAACCAAATGTGCCCGGAACTCCCCGAAAAGTTAGCTATCAAGCTTAACTTAACAAACCTTGATGAATGGGAAGACGAACTCAAGAGAACTCTCCGGAGTTGTTCCAAGGAGTATGTTTTGGATACTTCCCTCCCAACTCTCAGTTCCAAGACCCTCTTGAGTGACGAAACTTATTGTGCATGGTCGAAAGACTACAAATTAGTGTCACAACTCATGGCTAAATCCATCCCGGGAGAATGGAAAGAAAAAATTCCATTCTCTTTCCCAGACTTGTTCCTTGGAGGACTAAGGGATGTTGTCGGTGTGAGATTCTCTAAGAGTTTCAATGACAACAATGATGGACTCTTGTTTGAAGTGACTAGGTCACTTACGGGCATGAATGTAAAGCCATCGGATCAAGGTTGTCTTGCGAAAGAGAGGTACCATCTTTTGTCTACGGTCTGCAACACTAAATTGAGACCGGGTATGCCCCTCCGACCCCATGTGGCAAGAATGACTAAGCTCTTCAAGCACATGGAACTCCTTGGAATTCCACTAGAGGATGGAATGGCTGGTCATATTTTGCTCACTTCACTCCATTCAGGATATGATGCATTAAAGGCATATATTTCTGATTCAAAGGAGACACATTCCTTGAAGAATGTGGTGGAGCTACTTCACCGGGCCAACTCATTTGGGGCAACCAAAAGACCATCGAGAAGGAGGGATCTCAAGGTTAAGGCTAAGATGCGTTGCTTCTACTGTGGCGGGCAAGGCCACTTCAAGAGAGAATGCAAGCTCTTTTGGGAAGAGGAGGAGAGGAATGGAGCATCCGCCTCAGGTATCTTCCTTAACACTTGTGGATTAAGCTTATCATAGGTATTAGATACCAAGTATGACTCACTTAATGTTGCCTTTTTAAGGACCAAGTGAGAAGCTTATCAAGTGTTGGTGCAAGAGCAAGAAGACGACAAAGATGGTTTTTCGGTCGTGCTTGCATGCACTGTTTTGTCTATGACATGTAATTAAACTATTTCTAGTTTTCATCATGCTTTTGAACATATTATGATCCATGGTCTTGGACACCTAGGAATTTCAAGTGTAAGACTTTGACAATAGTTGTTTCAAATTTGTCTTACAAATTTATGTTCAATTAAAATGCATCTTTTACATATGATTAGACAAAAGTCGATACCACTATCTAAGACCATCGAGTCGAATCAAACCTACTTGAGGCATTGTCGTCTTGGACATATTAACATCAAACGCATCAAGAAGCTTCTTCAAGAAGGTGTTCTTGACTCATTTGACTTAGAGTCATTTGAAAATTGTGAAGGATGCTTATTAGGCAAGATGATAAAACAGCCATTCTCCAAATTGGGAGAAAGGGCAAGTGACTTATTAGGTCTAATACACACGGATGTATGTGGACCAATGAGCACACTCGCAAGGCAAGGTTACCGATATTTCATCACTTTCACCGACGATTATAGTAGATATGGCTATATCTACTTAATGTCGAATAAATCAGAATCCTTTGAGAAGTTCAAAGAATTTCAGAAAGAAGTTGAAAATCAACTTGGCAAGAAAATTAAAGCATTTCGATCGGATCGAGGTGGCGAATATTTGAGCAATGAATTAGACGATCACTTGAAAGAAAATGGCATTCTTTCAGATTTGACACCTCCCGGAACTCCTCAATGGAACGGAGTGTCCGAACGGAGGAATCGGACCTTGTTAGACATGGTTCGGTCAATGATGGGTCTTAGTGAACTCCCTATCTCTTTCTAGGGACATGCGCTACAAACAGCAGCACTAACACTGAATAGAGCTCCGTCAAAAGCTGTTGAAAAGACTCCATATGAATTATGGACTAAGAAACCTCCTAGGTTGTCTTTTCTCAAGATTTGGGGATGCAAATCATATGTCAAGCGATTAATTTCGGACAAACTTCACCCAAAATCGGATAAGTGTTTCTTTGTGGGATATCCAAAAGAAACCAAAGGGTATTACTTCTACAATAAATCCGAGAACAAAGTGTTTGTTGCTCGTGATGGTGTCTTTTTGGAGAAGGATCACCTTTCCAAAATGATAAGTGGGAGGAAAATCGAACTCGACGAAGTTCGAGAGGACGAGCAACAATGTCAACCTGACAAAACTGACAATCTGGATACTTTGGAAGCATCTAAGAAGATTGGTTAGAGTCAAACAGACAATGTAAATGCTCAACCGATTACCCTACGTAGGTCGCAACGGCAAAGATCTCAACCAGACAGATACCTCGGTATCGTCTTAACCGATTATCAGGACATCCTAGTCATGGATGGTGATGAGCCGGCGACATACAAGCAAGTTATGACGAGCCCCGACTCTACAAAATGGCAAGAGGCCATGAAATCCGAGATGGACTCCATCTCTGAAAATCAAGTCTAGGACTCGGTGAATTTTCTCGAGGATTATACACCCATTGGTTGCAAATGGATCTTCAAAGTGAAGACTGACAAGGATGCAAATGTATCAATATACAAAGCTAGACTGGTGGCAAAAGGTTATAGACAAGGCCACGGGATTGACTATGACGAAACTTTTTCACCAATTGCAATGCTGAAATCCGTCCGGATCATCCTAGCGATTGCTGCATATTACGATTACGAAATATGGCAAATGGATGTCAAAACCGCCTTCCTTAATGGGATCTTGGAAGAAACAGTGTATATGACACAGCCAGAAGGTTTTGTCGATCCAGGCAACGCTGGAAAGGTTTGCAAGCTGAAGAAGTCCATTTATGGACTAAAGCAAGCCAGCAGTAGTTGGAATCTGCGATTTTATGAAGCCATTAGCAAGTTTGGTTTTATCAAGAATCCAGATGAGTCTTGTGTATACAAGAAGGTCAGTGGGAGTGATGTTGCATTCCTAGTCCTGTATGTCGATGACATACTGCTCATTGGAAACACCACAAAATTGTTGGAGTCCGTAAAAGGCTGGTTAGGAAAGTGCTTTTCAATGAAGGACTTAGGAGAGACACAGTACATATTGGGCATCAAGATCTACAGGGATAGATCTAAGAGGATGATTGGATTGAGCCAAAGTACTTACATTGATAAGGTACTGGCTCGATTCAACATGGAAAATGTCAAAAGAGGGCATTTACCCATGTCCCATGGCATAACTCTCAGCAAGAAATAGTGTCTGCATTGGCCATGTGACTGCTAGGGTAGGCAAGGTCCTGAGCAATGCGTGCCTAGCATCCTCAAGAACACGCACATCGCATGGCGCAAGCACCGCAAGATGCGTGTCGTGCGTGTGTGGTGTGGTTGTGAAAGGAATGGTGTCCTTCCAACAAGTGTATTCTTCCGATAGAGGGTTCAGAATTATTACAAAGCTAATTCTTCAGTAAGGTCAAGTGATCGGAATGCCTAGGTGGAGGCCGCTTCCGATCAGTAATATCGAGGTACAATTGATATTACAGCTTAATCTTAACTGAACCCTTCGGGTCGAACCCAATCGAATCACCGATCAGAGACGACGAATTAATCCGAAAGGATTTAATGAGTCGACAAAGTTTTACGAATACAGACGTCGGAAATCGAGCCTAGGGCGTCGAGACCGAGCGTCGCAAAATCACAAGCAACAAGTATGAGCGTAGCCGTAGCTAGGCTAGGCTAGCTTATCGCAAGGTTGGGCCTTGCTAGCAATGCATGTTGTGCATGCGAGTGCTGGGCTGTGCGTATTACGAGGTTAGCAATGCCTTGCACTAGCAACCTTGCTAGGCAGCGCCCAGCACACGTTGTGCAGCAGCAGCAGCCCGCATGGCGTGCGTAGCTTGCTGGTTGTGCACATGCGAGTGCTGGCTGGCTTGCTAGCACAGCAAAGGCGCCAGGCGCCAGCAAGGCTGGTTGGCAGCCAACTGTCCCTGGCCAGCTCACGGTCAAGTAGTGGGAACCGAATTTGAGGGTCGCCTTGGGGAGCAAGGTGGGTTGGTCCCCTCCCTTGGTGGTCCTCACCTTCTCCCTCTCCTCCCATTGCCACTTGTAACTTGTTGATTGATTTAGCATTTCTATTTTGTTTTTGATTAAAACAAAATATGGGAAATGCAAGACTCGTTTCCCTATAAATACCCAAGTTTTGAGATTTGGGAAGAACACTTGAGTGGAACTAAAAAGGCATCTCCTTAGAAAACTGAGAAAACCTTATGTTCGTAATACTCTAGTTTTTATTGGCCAAGTCCCGACTAACCTTCGGGACTAAGACTGTTTGGGTCGGGTTCGTGTGTACGAGCCGTTGGAGACCGTCGCGCTTGCGAGGTTTAGCTTCTCAAGTAAGAGCTCGGGTTCGAGCGAAGCACGCGTCAAGGTAAGAACGTCTTTTCTCTTTCTCTTGTTTATTGTTTAATTATGTGATTGCATGCTTAGTTGCCTTAATTAGTTGGCGGGTCTTGGGCGGGTTTCTCTTCCGCGTAGAGTCGGACTCTACGAAACCCAACAGCGGTATCGGAGCCGCGCTCACTTTAATTTTTGTAACTAATAATTAATTAAGGTGATTTAAAATGGATTTAAATTTCTGGTTGTGCTCTCTAATTAAATTAGAAGCTCGTTTTAATTAGTCTTAATCTCGTATGTTTACTAATTTTGGCTAACGAACCCAGATTTGACTCAAAAGTAGTTATTTTTGGATGGAATCGATGTTCTAAGTTTTTTTGAATCTTTTAGGAATGTCTAGAAGCCAAAATCCACCCAGAAACATGTTTTTCAAGGGATTTTTCGTTTTTGACGAAAAATTTTAAATCTTTTAACCTTGATTAATTATTGCTTGTTGAAGGTAAATTAAATGTATGGTTGCATCCCTAATCTACTGCAATTATAAACCTCATTAAGCATGTTTATGAAGTCATAATTGGTGCTTAATTTGGTGTGTTCATTTTTCACATTGTTGCAAATAAATTGCTTCAAGTGTGAATGTTTATGGTGAACTTGTAATTTTTGAAGTCCCTAATATTTCAAAGATCCAATATAATCTTTAATGGTTTATTTGGTTAGAACTTTGATTGCTAAATTCCATGTTTAACTAATTTTTTGATTTAATCATTTTAAGTTGATTAAAGTCCTAAAGGTTCAAAACTTGTTATTGAAATTAAATTAATCTTCATGTTAGAAGATGTAATTTTTAAATTTTACACAAGTTATTGTTGGAAATTTTTCATTGGATGAAAACGTTTAATTTTCCAACCCCTTTAATTTTTTCAAATCTCATTATTAATTTACATTTGATTAAATTAATTATGAGTGTATCCCTTCAATTTTGTAGCATCAAGATAGACCTAAATTGATTTAAAGAATGGTTCTTGAATTATTTAGGCTTATGCACTATTAAAATTGAATTTAATTAAGTTGGACTTATTTTAATTTTCATTTTGCTCTAAATTGATTCTAAAAAAAATTTAGAATTAATTTTATGTCAAACATATATCAGGATTAAAATCTCAAAATAATAGCACGTAAATCGAGGTAAAATCACCAAAGCACCACCAAGGCTAGTCGGGCTGCTCATGCAGCCCACATGTGGCTGCCTTGGTGCGCATGGAGGTGCTCCCACCTCGAAATGGTGCGGCTGTGTGGCAGGCTAGGAGTGCACAAAGGTGCGTGCTTGATGCTTATGGTGCGTGGCTGCTGGAGATGCCCGCAAGTGCTGTTGGGCGGCAAAGCAACGAGCCCCAGCATACCAGCCACACACTCCCAGCATGCATGCATGCATGCGAGGCTTGCTGCGATGCGTGATAGTTCCAGCAGGCGTGGCATGCCTTGCTAAGCAAGCTGCCTGCGCCCAAGCACACCCCAGCCGCAACCTTGGTGCCTAGCAAGCCTAGTCCCATGGCTACGATGCTAGGCACTTGGTTTAGAGTAGGCTGATTTTACGATGCATGGGCTATGTATTTTGCGAAATTATGCCGTTTTAATTATTTTACTTTTTTTTTAACGAGGCTAGGCCTCGATTCCTCCGGCACTTGCAAAATTAATTTTGACAAAATTTGGGTCAACCGGCTTAATTGATTGGATTAATTAAGTTGGATGCGGAATTTAGTGGGAATTTCGTCAATTGCGTGAATTAATTGCGTCTTAATCACATAAAATGTTAAACAACTTTGACTAGTTTTAATTAGGCGTGTTAATTGGATTAACCACCTAAGTTAGTTACTAGTTCGCGCGCGTTATGCATTGTTACTTGTTTTCGTTGTAAAATGTATGGGCCATTCACATATAGTGAATGGATGAATGGAATGTATATTGTTTCACAAAGTTTCGTGAAAATGGCAACTAGTGGGGCCCGATTAGGATAGTAAATACGGACTGCAATCCGTTATGTATTTTGTAAATCTAAATACGGTCTGCGTACCGTTGCGTAGTTTTGTACCTTAATATTTAGATTAATCCTAGTCGTAGTAGCTAGTAATTGCATTTTGGCAGGGATGTCTCTAGACGGCGTTTCTATGAAGACGAGCCAAGTGGAGTGAAGTAAGCAAGATATGTCCCGCCATCTCATCCTCCAATGAGATTCCGAGAAGCTGCATGTGCTTGAAGAGCCTAGTCATTCTAAGCACATGAGGTCGGAGGGGCATACCGGGTCTCAATATGGTATTGTAGACCCTTGACCAAAGCCGGCGCCTTTCCTTAGCAAGAAAACCCACATCTGGTGGCTTTATCTTCATGTTTGAGAGTGGCTTAGTCAAATCAAACACGAGTCCATCATAGTTGCCATTGTCACTCTTGGTGACTCTTACATTGACAATATCTTCAAGTGCTTTGAGGAAAATATCAGGAAAATAGAAGGAGAGCTTTTCCTTCCAATCTTCTGGGATGGAATTAGCCATTAGATGTGTGACTTTCTTGTAATCGGAAGACCATTTATCATGAGCCTCATTGCTCATGATTCCCTTAGAGAAGAAGCTTGGAATGGGAGTATTAAGAGTGTACTCGAAGGAACAATTTCGAAGAGTTTTCCTGAGTTCCTCCTCCCATTCCTTGAAGTTGACCAAGTTAAGGCTAAAAGCCAACTTGTCGGGGAGTTCCAGGCTCATAGAGTTGTTGTTTGAATTACTTGTAGACATGTTTCTAGAATTGAAAGAATTTGAAATGAAAAACTATTCATAAACCAATAAGTTTGAAATTTAAAGTGTTCAAATTTTCAATCTTATTGAGCATTTTTTATCCACGCATTAACATTAGTCCCTTTTAGGCGAGAATAAAATGATTCCAAGATCCCAAAAATCAAAAAGTGATTAAGCATGCTTTGTCTTGTCTTAACACTTAATATTTTAGGGTAAGCAATCCAATTGCTAATAGCTCAAAGCTACTCTTGGTTCGATAAAACGTCGCATCTAATGCTTCCTTAACATTTTATCTCCATTGCCACGACATCTAAGGACTCCTTACTGATATCGTTGAGCTTAACCAAGACGGCTTGTATACCTAGTATACCTTACGTTCCTAGGGAAGCGGTGATGCCTCGCTTTGGCGTAGCCCATCACCACGTGCATTAGTTCGGTAAATGTCGTTCTTGGAATGGCAAATTTGGCTCAATATTATAGGGACCTAGGGTTTCTTTGTTGGTTGATTTAAGTGAACTTAATTAATCATCGCAACATTTGAAATCCTAAACATGCATCTAACATATCATTCACATATATAAGTATAATTATATATGGAAAACATAAAATAAGATGCATTTAGCAACTAGTATGACCCCTTGAAATCTTCAAATCTTCAAGGGTCTTCGATGCACCATCTTGGCTCATCTTCATAGAAACGCCGTCTAGAGACATCCCTGCCAAAATGCAATTACTAGCTACTACGACTAGGATTAATCTAAATATTAAGGTACAAAACTACGCAACGGTACGCAGACCGTATTTAGATTTACAAAATACATAACGGATTGCAGTCCGTATTTACTATCCTAATCGGGCCCCACTAGTTGCCATTTTCACGAAACTTTGTGAAACAATATACATTCCATTCATCCATTCACTATATGTGAATGGCCCATGCATTTTACAACGAAAACAAGTAACAATGCATAACGCGCGCGAACTAGTAACTAACTTAGGTGGTTAATCCAATTAACACGCCTAATTAAAACTAGTCAAAGTTGTTTAACATTTTATGTGATTAAGACGCAATTAATTCACGCAATTGACGAAATTCCCACTAAATTCCGCATCCAACTTAATTAATCCAATCAATTAAGCCGGTTGACCCAAATTTTGTCAAAATTAATTTTGCAAGTGCCGGAGGAATCGAGGCCTAGCCTCGTTAAAAAAAAAGTAAAATAATTAAAACGACATAATTTCGCAAAATACATAGCCCATGCATCGTAAAATCAGCCTACTCTAAACCAAGTGCCTAGCATCGTAGCCATGGGACTAGGCTTGCTAGGCACCAAGGTTGCGGCTGGGGTGTGCTTGGGCGCAGGCAGCCTGCTTAGCAAGGCATGCCACGCTTGCTGGAACTATCACGCATCGCAGCAAGCCTCGCATGCATGCATGCATGCTGGGAGTGTGTGGCTGGTATGCTAGGGCTCGTTGCTTTGCCGCCCAACAGCACTTGCGGGCATCTCCAGCAGCCACGCACCATAAGCATCAAGCACGCACCTTTGGTTCTACTTAGAGTGCATATAGTTGCGGGAAAGGAGATACGCTCTTTAAGAGAGGTGGTGCAATTGCTTAGCCGATCCACCTCCTATGGAGCGACCGAGAGGCCCTTGAGAGCAAGGAATAGGGAGTTCAAGAACAAGGCAAACATGCGATGCTTCTATTGTGGTGGGAAAGGCCACTACAAGAGGGAATGCAAGCTCTTCCGAAAGGATGAGGAGGAGAGGAATGTGGCATCTGCCTCAGGTATCTTCATTAACACTTGTGTATAAAGCTATTCATAGGTATTGGATATCATGTGTAACTCACTTTATGTTTCCTTTTCAAGAACCAAGTGAGAGGGCATCACAAGTGAGAGGGTATTGGATACCATGTGCATCGACAAGTGGACGACAAAGATGGTCTTTTGATCATGCTTGTAGGCACATTTATTTGGTATGGCTTGTAATTAAACAATGTTTGTTTCTCATGATTTTGAACATACTCTTGATCTATGGTGTTAGACACCAAGTTATTTTGATCACAAGACTGAATCAATGGTCGGTTTTTTTGAAATGTCTTGTTTATATGTTCAATAGAATTGCATATGTTTAGGCAAATTAATAATACCGCCAAAAGAGCTAAACATTGAGTCGAATCAAACCTACTTTTGGCATTGTCGTCTTGGCCACATTAACATCAAACGCATCAAGAAACTTCTTCAAGAAGGTATTCTTGACTCATTCGACTTGGAGTCGTTTGAAAATTGCGAAGGATGTCTATTAGGCAAGATGATAAAGAAACTATTCTCCAAGTTAGGAGAAAGGGCAAGTGACTTATTGGGTTTAATACATACGGATGTACGTGGACCAATAAGCACACTCGCAAGGCATGGTTATCGATATTTCATTACCTTTACCGACAACCATAGTAGATATGGTTATGTCTACCTTATGTCGAACAAATCTGAATATTTTGAGAAATTCAAAGAGTTTCAGAGTGAAGTTGAAAATCAACTTGGCAAGAAAATCAAAACACTTTGATCGGATCGAGGTGGCGAGTATTTGATCCATGAATTCGACGATCACTTGAAAGAAAATGGTATTCTTTCAGAGTTGACATCTCCCTAAACTTCACAATATAACTGAGTATCCGAACGGAGGAATCGAACCTTGTTAGACATGGTTCGATCAATGATGGGTCTTAGTGAACTTCCTATCTCTTTCTAGGGACACGCACTTCTAACTGCAGCACTAACACTGAACCGTGCTCTGTCAAAAGCTGTCGAAAATACTCCATATGAATTATGGACGAAGAAACCTCCACGGTTGTCTTTTCTTAAGATTTGGGGTTGCAAAGCATATGTCAAGAGATTAATTTCTAACAAAATTCAAAATCAGACAAGTGTTTCTTTGTGGGCTACCCAAAAGAAACCAAAGGGTATTACTTCTACAACAAATCCGAGAAAAAAGTGTTTGTTGCTCCTAATGATGTCTTTTTGGAGAAGCAACACCTCTCCAATATGACAAGTGGGAGGAAAATCGAACTCGATGAAGTTCGAGAGGAAGAGCAACAAAGTCAACATGAAAAAACTAACAATCAAAGTGCTTTAGAAGCAGGTGTTGACATTGGTCAGAGTCAAACCGACAATGTGCAAAGCCGAACCGACAATGCAAATGCTCAACCTATTACCCTACGTAGGTCGCAACGGCCAAGATCTCAACCAGACATATACCTTGGTATTGTCTTAACCGAAGATCAAGACATCCTAGTTATGGATGGAGATGAGCCAGCGACATACAAATAAGCTATGACGAGCCCCGACTTTGCAAAATAGCAAGAGGCCATGAAATCCGAGATGGACTCCATGTCTGAAAAGCAAGTTTGGGACTTGGTTAATTTCCCGAAGGTTATACACCTATCGGTTGCAAATGGATTTTCAAGTTGAAAAAAGACAAAGATGGATATGTATCTATATACAAAGCTAGATTGGTGGCAAAAGGTTACAGGCAAATTCACGGTATTGATTATGATGAAACCTTTTCGCCAATTGCATTGCAATGCTTAAGTCCGTCCGGATCATCCTAGCGATTGCTGCATATTACGATTATGAAATATGGAAAATGGATGTCAAAACCAACTTCCTTAATAGGATTTTGGAAAAACTGTGTATATGGCAAGCAGAAGTTGGAATCTGCGATTCGATGAAGCTATTAGTAAGTTTGGTTTTATCAAGAATCCAGATGAGTCTTGTGTTTACAAGAAGGTCAGTGGGATTGACATTGCATTCCTAGTCTTATATGTCGATGACATATTACTCATTGGAAACAGCACTAAACTGTTAGAGTCCATAAAGGGCTGGCTTGGAAAGTGCTTTTCAATGAAGGACTCGGAACAGGCACAGTACATATTGGGCATCAAGATCTATAGGGATAGATCTAAGAGGATGATTGGATTAAGCCAAAGTACTTATATAGATAAGGTACTGGCAAAATTCAACATGGAAGGGGCCAAGAGAGGGAACCTACCCATGTCCCATGGCATAACTCTCAGCAAGAAACAGTGTCCACAGGCACCGGATGAGCGAGAGAGGATGAATCAAATTCCATATGCTTCGCTTATTAGATCGATCATGTGTGCCATGATATGTACTAGGCCGGATGTATCGTATGTCTTGAGTGCTACGAGCCGATACCAATCAGACCTAGGAGAGGCGCATTGGAATGCGGCCAAGAATATCCTAAAGTACCTGAAAAAAACAAGGATAAATTCTTGGTCTATGGTGGCTGTAATGATTTGGTTGTTGAAGGTTATACTGACGCGAGCTTCCACACTGACAGAGACGACTCCATGTCGCAGTCAGGGTACATATTCTGCCTTAATGGAGGAGCGTTTAGTTGGAAGACTGCTAAGCAAAGCACCACTACAGATTCTACAACTGAAGCCGAACACTTGGCAGGTTCGGAAGCACCTAAGGAGGCAGTTTGGATTCGTAAGTTCATTGGTGAACTTGGTGTTGTACCCTCCATTAAGGGTCCAGTAGACCTCTATTGTGATAACAATGGAGCTATTGCTTAGGCCAGGGAGCCAAGGGAACATCAGAAGGTCAAACATGTCAAGCGGCGATTTTACATGATAAGGGAATAGAAATCCGAGGGTGAAATCAGAATTTGTAAGATTGGAACGGACGACAATGTAGCCGATCCTCTAAATAAACCTTTATCTCAAGTGAAGCACAATAAGCACGTTGAGGCAATAGGAATCAAGCATATTGGAGATTGGCTTTGATTTCCCTGTATAGGTGTTTTAATTAAACTCGATGTCTTAATGTAAAACACTATGTTGAACCATTCAATTTTGGAGCAATTAAATTTTCTGCAAATTTATGATTACTCCATATCTATTTAATTGTGCTTTAGAATTAAATAATGAGTCCATTCGATTTCTGAGAATATTCAAAACAGGGTATCAAGACCATGTATTGGATAAAGAAACACATGTTAAGTGAACATTGAATATTTTAATCGAAAATTATCCGTAATCGAGGTCATTTAAACGATGGACGAATAATGACCACTTGATATTAGTGTGTAGTATAATTTATAGCACCGTTTTTTTGTGCTACAAGGACATGATAGTCATAAATCATTTGCACAGGTACTAATTTGGAACTGTACCGAATAGACCTATGAGAATACTTTAAGAGATTATAAATCGTCATAAGTATGTTTCTCATTATAGCTATCGGAACCTTTTTCCTCGACCATGAGTATTGCAAGTTCTCTTGTTTGAGTATTAGTTGTTTTGATGTTATCAAACGTCTGCCGTAAATGGGGATTATAACGGCAACACTCAGGCAACTAGGTCCTCTTAGTAAGGGAAGCTTACAGTACAAGACTGGGAATGTCCCCCTATTAACAATAGGGAATATGTCTTTGTTGTTTACAAGGCCTCTCGAAGAGCGAGACTGTGAAAATGCATGGCCGTGCTCAGATGGATTTTAGAAATCATCTGTTTATTGACGGTCAAACTCGAGAATCGAGAAACACTTCTGGACGTAATAAGGATGACGAAGAATCTTACCTTATAGTTCATGAAGAGACATTAAGCGACATAGGAAAAGGGCTATACACTAATTGCACACTTGTCCGGAAGGACAAGTGGGAGATTGAAAGGAATGGTGTCCTTCCAAAAAGTGTATTATTCCGATAAAGGGTTCAGAATTATTAGAAAGCTATTTCTTCAGTGAGGTCAAGTGATCGGAATGCTTAGGTGAAGGCCGCTTCCAATCAGTAATATTAATGTACAATTAATATTACAGCTTAATCTTAACTGAACCCTTCTCAATCAATGTGGGAGATTTGCATTCTTACCCTTAACGCGTGATTCGCTCGAACCCAAGCTCTTACTTGAGAAGCTAAACCTCGCAAGCACGACGGTCTCCAACGGCTCGTACCCACGAACCCGACCCGACCGGTCTTAGTCCCGAAGGTTAGTCAGGACTTGACTAATAAAAACTAGAGTATTACAAACTTAAGGTTTTCTCACTTTACTAAGGAGATGCCTTTTTAGTTCCTCTCAAGTGTTCATCCCAAATCCCAAAACTTGGGTATTTATAGGGAAATGAACCTTGATTTCCCATTCTCAATCAATGTGGGAGATTTACATTTTTCTCCTATTTTATTTTAATCAAAAACAAAATAAAATGCTAAATCAATTAACAAGCTACAACTGGCAATGGGAGGAGAGGGAGAAGGTGAGGACCACCAAGGGAGGGGACCAACCCACCTTGCTCCCCAAGGCAAAACACCAACCATTGGTCCCCACAAAAAAACCGGACCACTCCTCCACTTGGCTGGCTGGCAGCTTTACTTGGCTGCCAAGGCTGCCAGCTGGCGCCTAGCACCAAGGCTGGGCAGCCCAGCCAGCCAGCTAGTACATTGCCAGCCAGCCCGCAACACATGCGCAGCCAGCCAGCACGCATGCATCGCTGCTACTTGGTGCGTACTGCTAGGCGCTGTTGTGCGAGGCTGTTGCTTGCTAGCACACACGCACAACCCAGCATGCCCAGCACCAGGCCCTAGCACGCTAGCATGCACACATTGCACCATGCCTACGTTGCTTGTGATAGCAAGACCCAGCAAGCCTAGCATGTTGCTGGCCTTGCGATGCTTGCTAGCTAGCGAAGGGCTTGGTGCGTGGCCTAGCACGATGTGATGGCTAGGGCTGCTATGCTAGCACGCCCAGCCATGCACAGCCACACCTCCCGCATGCACGCATCTTGCGATGCTTTTGCCATGCGGCGTGCGTGTGCTAGGCACGCATAGGTTGGGACCTCGCCTAGCCTAGAACTCACATAGCTAGGCCAATGCGAGGCTACGACTAGGCTCGAACTTGTTGCTTGTTTGATTTCACGTCTCGTCGAATTCTAAATTCGACTTGACTTGCAACGACGCTCGGTCTCGACGCTCTAAGCTCAATATCTGACGTCTTTGTTCGTAATACTCCGATGACTCATCTAATCCTTCAGATTGATTCGTCGTCTCGGATCGGTTGTTCGATTAGGTTCGACCTAAAGGGTTCAATCAAGAATAAGCTGTAATATTAATTGTATATTAATATTACTGATCGGAAGCGGCCTCCACCTAGGCATTCTGATCACTTGACCTCACTAAAGAATTAGCTCTCTAATAATTCTGAACCCTCTATCAGAATAATACACTTGTTGGAAGGACACCATTCCTTTCATACTCTACGCGCCCACTTCTAGTGCTGTAGTGGAAGGCAGGATATGGAGATGTAAGGAAGGAGCGCCTGCTCTTTCACAAGTGCACGCCCGCTCATGTTGCTTTCAAGCTAAGGTAGATTTTAATGCACAATGTAGGAGCACCCACTCCAGGGTGGGTGCATGCCTGCTTCACCTCCATTAGTCATTTATGTAATACCCCGTACTTTTAAGAAGTATTTTCTAATTAATTAATTATAAATTATATTCTAAAAAGGGTATATTTGAAATTTAATTGGTTATTTGAATTTTGGAGCCAAAATTAAATTTTAATTTAGGCGCCAAATCTATTTTCAACTTAATTAATTATTCAATTATTTATTTTACAAAAATCGAAATATATATGTTTTATTTTTAGATAATTCAATAATTAAAAAAATCTATTTCTTACTCAATTATTTTTGGGCCAATTTTATACTAAACTAATTAACTTAGGATATTCGGATTTCCTAGTGAAAGAAAATCTGATTTTGATTAAGTTAATTAGATAAAATTGATTACGAATCTCCTAATTAATTATTTTAATAAAAACCAAAAATATTACATAGGTAATTTCGGATTTTTCTAGATGAAGTAATCTAATTTTATAATTGTGTTTGGTCCAAAAATCTTAAACAAAAATTAGTTTAGAATTTTCGGCTAATCGAAATAATTATTTAGATTTTGTTAAGATTTTATAAAATAATTATTTTACCTAATTTCGATATTTTCCTATTCAAATCTAAATTATATTTGATCATATATATTTTTATCTCAAATCTCCTAAATTTATTTCTCAAGCAAACCATTGCTACCTTATTCTATTTCATGATCAAACTAAAATCTTTCCATAAATCAATTATTGCTTGCTCATCGATTTTTGGCTAGAGAAAGGGATTATTTGATCCATATTGATGCAATACGGCCAGATGAAGAATATTTCCTATAATTTTCTAGACCTTTTTTTCCAAGTAATTCCTTATTTTTATCATACTTTACTCCAAACTTATAAATACCCCCTCCATAACTCTCATATTCTTCACACCAAAATCCAATTCTCTTCTTCTCTCTTATATTTCTTTTCCCTAAACCTTTTCCTACTTTTCTTCCCACTTTTTCTAAGAAAAAAAAGGAAAAAATACACATTAATAATCCCAACTTTGGCCTATTTACTTTGATAATCAAAACTTTTGATTATTTTGCAATAATTCCAACTTTTACTTGTATTTTCTTTCTTCAATCCCAATTACCAGTTTCCTGAAGTAAAAATTTAATTTTTTTAAAAAAACAAACTATTTGCCACGTGTTGCATGTTAATTGGTTAAAAAAATATGAAAATTAATAAAAATAAAAAAAATAAAAAAAAATCAATTATCGAATATCAATTTCAAAATATATGTCAATCATTAATTTAATTTAATTTAAGGTTATTCTAAGATGAATTGATTATTGAACTATTGGGTTATAAATACTCGAGAATTTAACGTAATTACTGGAGCTTAGTTTGATAATTGAATCAACTTTGGTAGCTAAAATAACCCATGAGTGTTAGCTTTCAATGTTATTGATTAGGGTGTTGTGTTTCTTGCTTCTACTGTAGTGGTTTAAGGGGAATGGGGAAGGGTGATGGGACTGCTGACCAGCGGGAAGAGGGGGAAAGGGTGGGCAACAGTCCCGCAAGAGGAGAGGGGAAGGTGGGCGGTAGGGGTGGGGTTGGGAGGGATGGGGTAGGGGATTGTGTGAGGAGAGAGCAAGTGTGGTGGCTTGGTTTTATCGTTTTTTCTTTTTTTTCTATTGATTTTTTTTAATTTTTTTTTTTAATTTTTTGGACCAATTACAACTTGACACGTGTCAAGTTACCTAAAGTATAAGATCATTAATTTTTGTTGACCGGTTTGGGATTGTTAGAAGAAAACGCAAGTGAAAGTTAGGATTATTGCTGAATAATCAAAAGTTGGGATTATTCAAAGTAAATCAGCCAAAGTTAGGATTATTAAAGTGTAATTTTCCCCAAAAAAAAAATACAGCCCGTATAAATTTGAAGCCACTTTTCGAGTTTCGGGAAATTCTGGAGGTTTTTTGGGGTTTTGTTGTTTCACTAATAATTGTTCGTCTCGAAAAATCCTTGGGGTTAAGCACAAGAATCACCCAATTCGGTGTTATATTAAAGAAGTTTATGCATCTCTCTTTAATCCTATTCCTTTATTTTTTTTATGGTTAGTTTTCTAAATAAATGTATTTATTTTAAAGTTAAAATTTTAGATTAAAGTATTATTTTACAGAGTTTTGTAGTCTTTGCATATACAGCTAGTTAGGGTTTTGTTTAAGCATTGTTGCGATTATTTATTTGTAGGGTGTTTTTGGTGATCGAATCTTCTTTAGCTCTAAAGCGTTGAATATTGCTAAGCAAGGATAAAGGTACGTTTAGGTGACTAGATATCTTAATAAAGTTTTTTAAATTGATCAATATGTTTATGTGAAATTATGTTTGAATGAAATTAAATATCATGTTTGATAAAATATATATCTTTGAGAACTACTACAAAAGTGACATTAGGTAGCATCAAATGGTAACACATTCAAAGTTACAAAATTGTTTGATGTATAAGTAACACCATTATAACACTTTAATTATATGTAACACTTGGTTGTAACACTTGAATATTAGATAGCACTTGGTTGTAACACTTTGATTTTATGTAACACTTAGTTGTAACACTTTGATTTTAGGGATAGCTCAAGTGGTTAGAGTGCCCCTCTCGATTCCAAGAAATCTTGGGAATGATTCTCATTACCATTGATATTAGTTAGATTTAACTATAACACTACATACATGCTAAGTTATTTTTATTTGCAACACACATACTACTAAGACATTACTTTGTATTTTTATCATAAATTTAATTCATTGCTATTTAATTTAGGACATGTTTGTTCTATATAAATAATTTAAATTCAACATAAATAATTTAAATTCAACAAAAAGAAATTTTAAACAATAAAAACAATATTTAATTTTTTTTTTTTTTTGGAAAAATGGTATTTAAGTTAAGTAAACAAGTAAATTAGATGATGAGACCAAGGCTTAGGTTGTATTTAATTTAAGTTAAAAGTCTATGTAAATTTTTACAATTACTGTATTTTTTACAATATTACAATAATTCAAAACAAAATAAATCATCTACACTCTTTTCATTACGGAGTACTCCTATGGAATTTGTAAGAGGAAAAATGATCTCTCTTTTTTCCTCTCTCTTAAGTCTCTTCGAACACTCTCTCTCTCCTCTCAAAACTCAAGTAACCAGGCTCTTCTCTTCTACTTCTATTTAATTTCAAGGAAATTTTGAAATTCATGCTTCATATAATCATATGTTGTCACACTGATATGTTTAGTTTTTGTCTCATCTTTCTTGTTTCAATTAGTGTATTCATTTTAATTTTCGATTTGACAGATAAATAAAATTAGGGTTTTCTTATGTTTATTTATTCTTCAATTATTGCTTTTGAGACTTACAGGGAAGTAATCTCTTGAAATAGAGAACCAAAATTACAACTAAATTGACATAAAATTTGATGGCCAAGAACGGTACTTTGCTACAACCTACTTCCTTTCTTATCATCTTCCATTTTCGATGGTCAGTTTTTCTAAATAATTTGAATATATGATGTTTGATTAGGGGATTTTGCTCCCACCAATCGGAATGCGCCACGTGGGCCAATCAGGTCCTGCCAAGTGTTCCCCAGTTGGACCTCTCAGGGCTTGCCACGTGGCACACACTTATTCGTCCGCCTTGGACCTATTATGTCATGACACGTGGCATACTTCATGCCTAATGGAGAAGTCGGCCACCCAGGCCCAACTTCCGAGGGAAGCCCAATCAACCCAAGGTTAACCTAAACCTAGATTGGCACGTTTCCCGAGGTTATAAATACCTCCCTTAATCCTCATTAAGGGAGAGGACGCAGATTACACACATTAAACTCTCTCACCTAGAGAGACCCAATCACTTTAATTTCCGCATTAATTACTCCTTAATCAAGTACTAACTTGACCGTCGGAGGCGGATCTCCAATCATCCGGAGCATCCGTTTGTTTTGCAGGTACAGGCGTCCGGTTCCAGTCTCGGAATTGTAACTCTCCCGCAGGACATCAGAAAACCCCGAAACATTTTGGCGCCGTCTGTGGGGAGAGTACTTCTGAGATGGCATCCACGTTTGTACCGGCTCCTGAAGAGAGACGTCCCCTGGACAACCCTCTAGTTCAGTCGGACCACGATACTGAGAATGAATTTGAAGTTGAAGCTCACACAGCTTCAGACGGGACCCTAAGGGCCCGACGTACCCGTCATACCGAAAGGAGGGAACGGGAACATCTTCAAACTGGAAGCGAACCAGCAGGCGCACCGCCTGTTCGGCAGCAGCCGACTGATGGGTCTGCTCCCATCACAAGGAACGAACTCATGACCTTCATGAGGGACTTCAAGGGAGAAATTCAAGAGTTGATCAACAAGAAGTCGCCTGCTCTGGACAAGGAGCAGTCGGCTAAGAAACCCTCCACTTCACGGAAGAGGAAGCCAGTTCAAGGGCGAGAGGCGACCCCTCATCCTAAATCTAGGAAGTGGGAGCCACCTGCCCTTGATTTCACAAAATACCGTTTTCCTACTCCAGGAAATAGGAAACTTGTTCGTCATATTCAGGCGGACGGGTCGAGGAAAACATATACAGACGCTCGGCTACTGCTAGAACAGAAGAAGAGTGACCAATTTTCAGAGTCGGCCTCTACTTCAAACTTCCAAGACAGTCTGCGAAATACCTCGATGAGGCATACTCAGTCGTATCATGAGAGTCAGTTAGGCGGCACCTCCCGTCAGTCCGGCTTTCATAGCGACCAGGCGGTACCAAACTTACCGTTTGGTGGACATGCAGCAAAAAATGTCCAACCTATGGACTGGCAGCTACGGTTGCTTAGACTTGGTGAACAGCCGTCGGCCTTCTCCAAGGAAATTACTGAAGCCGCTCAGCCGGCCAAAGTGAAAAATGTATTAGTAGGCGCCTATGAAGGCACTACTAACCCAGAAGACCATCTGATGGCATTCACCAACCCGATGTACCTTCAAGGGTTGGATGATCCCACTTGTTGCAAGTGTTTCCCAGCAACTCTCAAAGGAATCGCACAACAATGGTTCGGCAACCTGCCGACTGGTTGTGTAAATAACTTCAAGACGCTTGCTTACTTATTCACCTCCAACTTCGCCATGAACATCCCTGCGAAGAAGACGACCCTTGATTTAGGAACCATTCAGCAGGGCGAGAAGGAGGGGCTTCGTTCTTACATCAGGCGGTTTAACCTGATGAGAATACAGATTCAAGGGTTAACGGATGAAGTAGCCTATACTGACTTTTTCAGAGGTCTCAAAGACGGGTCGACCTTCAAATTTGATTTGGTCCGAAAGAGGGTGGCGACTCTTCAAGAGGCCTTGATTGAAGCGGAAGCCTATATACAGGCAACTGATCTTTGTAGTACGGTAAAACAGTCAGACGGGAAAAGGTCCGACAAAAGAGAAGGACGACAGAAGCAGTCGGCAAACAAAGACGAGAAGAGAAAAGAGGTTTGGGCAACTGATTCCTCTAAACAGTCGTCCCAGAAGAAGAAAAAAGAATTCAAACCATACTCCCCAAAGTATGTGTTTAACAAGGATAGCCAATTTATCCTAAAGGAAATCAAGGGACGGATCTCAATTAAGAAGCCGGTCCCCATGAAGGGTTCTGCAAACAATCGGAACCAAGAAAAATTATGTTATTATCATGAAGATGTTGGTCATCACACCAATGAATGCATCAGTCTCATGCGGTATCTGGACCGCCTGGCTGAGCAAGGTTATCTTGACACTTATGTCAAGAAATCTACGGGGAACACTTCCTCGAAAAAGCAGTCGACCAAAAAGAATCAACAGGCCGACAACTCCGATACAGATGATGCAGTCGTCTACACCATTGCAGGCGGCTTCTCAGGAGGCGGCCCCACTATTAGGGGCAACAAAGACAATATCAGACGGTTAGATGTAAATTCCGTTCACCAAGAACGGCCCTCCAAATATTCATTTCCTGAGATTGTCATCACTGAAGAAGATCTAGGAGGGGTAAGAGGGTCGCATGATGACCCTATCGTTATTGAATGTAAAGTGGCCAACCAGAGAGTTGGTCGAATCCTCATAGATACCGGAAGCTCCTCAGATCTCATCAGTAGCAAATGTCTGTCGAAACTAAAATATCAGACTGATTGCATACATCCGGCATCCCACCCTTTAGTAGGGTTTGGAGGAGGAGTCGTCCACCCAGTGGGACGAGTGGATTTACCCATCCGCCTGGGCGAAAAAGGGGAAGGACGACACATGGTAGTCCGGTTCCTGGTAGTAGAAGAACTCTCGGCCTACAACATGATTCTGGGACGACCAACCCTGAATAATTCCAAGGCTGTTATAATCCCATCTCTTATGTTGCTCAAGTTTGAGAGGGATAATGGAACAGTCGGGTCCCTAAGGGGAGATCAGAGGATGGCCCGTGAGTGCTATCTCTCGGATGTCAAGCCCATTGTTATGGCCACTATGTCGAGCGGTGGAAAAATAGACCTTGACAATGTCAAGGAGAGTGCGCCTGTTCAAGAAGCAGGCGGCAAGAAGAGAAAGGCATCCCAGACAGGGGCCGCAAGAAAAGACAGAAAATAGAAATCATTGGCAAAGGACCGGTCGGTTGAATTCCGCCCTCAGCCAGCTGGTGAGCATACGGACCTGATGTTAGATGACTCACGTCCTGACAGAACAATCAAGGTTGGGACGACTGCTCTAAGAGACCTGGGTGACGACTTTCACAAACTATTGAAAGAATACAAGGACATCTTTGCATTCGAAGTCCATGAAATGCCAGGCATTAGTCCTGATCTGGCGGTACATAAACTGATCGTGGATCCGAAAAAGAAGCCGGTACGGCAGAAGAAGCGGAACCATGGCGAAGAAAGAAGTCAGGCGGCAGCCGCCGAAGTTAAAAAATTACTTGATGCAGGGTTCATTCGGCAATGTTACTTCCCAGACTGGGTTGCAAATGTGGTGCTTGTTAAAAAGCCGAATGGCACCTGGCGAATGTGTGTAGACTACACAGACTTAAACAAGGCGTGCCCCAAAGACAGTTACCCTCTGCCTAAAATTGATAACCTGGTCGACTCAACAGCCGGCCATGTGTTGATGAGCTTTATGGACGCCTACTCTGGTTTCCATCAAATTCCTTTATGGAAGAAAGATCAGGAGAAGACGGCCTTCGTCACTGATCAGGGGTTATACTGTTACACGGTCATGCCGTTTGGTCTTAAGAATGCCCCGGCCACTTTCCAGCGAATGATAAACACTGTGTTCTTTGATCAGATTGGGAGAAATGTCGAGGCATATATTGATGATATGATTGTCAAGTCTAAACTTCAGAAAGATCATCTGTCGGACCTCCGAGAAACTTTCGCCACACTCAGGCGGCACCATGTGATGCTCAATCCCAAGAAATGTGTCTTTGGAGTTGAGTCTGGGAAATTTCTCGGATTCCTTATCAATCAGAGAGGAATAGAGGCGAACCCTGAGAAGGTGCAGGCGGTCATCGACATGCAGTCGCCTCGTATCATCTGATCATGCGTTAAGCGCTGTTCTCCTTGCTGAAAGAGACGGCTGTCAGCTCCCGGTCTACTTTGTCAGTCACGTACTGAAAAATGCCGAGTTGAGGTATCCCTTAGTGGAGAAATTTGGTCTTGCACTCTTCATGGCTGTTAAAAAATTGAAGCCCTACTTTTTGGCACATGCAGTCGTCGTGTATACAGACCAACCTATCAAGCGGCCACTGACCATCATGGAGTCGTCAGGCCGAATGATCAAATGGGCCATAGAAATACAGAGCCTCGAAGTTACCTTCGAGCCTAGAAAAGCAGTGAAGGGGAAAGCCTTTGCTGACTTTATTGTTGAGATGACTCGTCCTCCTAACTCTCAAGTTCCAGACCAAGTCTGGAAGGTATATGTGGATGGAAGCTCTACTTCAAATGGTTGTGGAGCAGGCGTCATATGTCAGTCGCCAGAGGGCGACAGGTACGAGTATGCTCTACACTTCAGTTTTCAGGCCTCAAACAATGAGGCAGAATATGAAGCTTTACTAGCCGGAATCCGCATGTGCAAGGCGGCAGGGGCAAGAAAAATAGACGCCTGTTCCGATTCACAATTGATAGTGAGTCAGTACAATGGCGAATACGAAGCAACCCATCCGGCCATGATCAAGTATTTACAGGCGGTCCGACAAGCAGTCGGCTCCCTTGAGGATTTCCATCTTACCCAAGTGCCGAGATCAGAAAACAACCAGGCGGATGCACTTTCAAAATTAGCATCATCCGCCTCCTGTGATACTCCTCGAACTGTTTTTTGGGAAGTAATGGAGAAGAGAAGCATCGAGGAAGACCCTATTGGAATCCTAGACAGAAGCTCAACCTTGATGGATCCTATCAGGGCATATCTAACAAACGGTACCCTGCCGGATGATCATCAACAGGCGGCAGCACTGAAAAAACGAGCAACCAGTTTTGAAATAATAAAGGGCGAACTTCACCAAAGGGGGTACCTTCAACCCTTCTTAAAGTGTGTTACTCCAGAAAAGGGGCGAGAGATACTGGACGATCTTCACTCTGGTTACTGTGCTTCCCATATAGGCGGTAGGACTCTTGCTCAACGGGAAAGGTGGCAGGGCTACTTTTGGCCTACTTTAGAAGCAGATGCGATGGAGATGATGAAAAAATGTGACAAGTGCCAAAGGTTTGGAAAACTAATTCACCGTCCGGCTACTGACCTCACTACCATTCATAGCCCACTACCGTTTCCTAAGTGGGGCATGGATATTCTAGGTCCATATACGCCTGCTACAGGTGGAAGGAGGTACATACTTGTTGCAGTCGACTACTTCACTAAATGGGTAGAGGCGGAGGCTGTAAAGGGAATCAAGACGAAGGATGTAATTTCATTCATCTGGAAAAATGTCATCACTCGGTTCGGGGTTCCCATGTCTATGGTTTTTGATAATGGTCCCCAATTTGAGACGCCTGTTCTCAAAAGCTGGTTGGGTAACCAAGGAATTGCACACTATTTTGCATCTTTCGGCCGTCCATAAGCAAACGGCCAGGTAGAAGCCTTTAATAAAATCATCTCAGACGGTCTCAAGAAAAAGATTGAACGAGCAGGCGGCCAATGGGCGGATGAATTACCACATGTTCTCTGGGCCATTAGGACGACTGAAAAAGGGGCGACTAAAGAAAATCCATTCCTCCTAACTTATGGTGCGGAAGCTGTTCTTCCAATAGAACACTACGAGTCGACTCTTCGAGTAATGTTATATGACGAAGAGGCAAACTGGGAAGCCATGCGCCTGGCATTAGACTCACTTCCTGAAAGGAGGGGCAATGCTGTCTTGCGCCATGAAATTTACCGCCTGAGAATGACTAGATCATACAACAAAAAAGTACACAGGCGTCCACTCAAAGTGGGGGACTTTGTACTTAGAAAAATGGAAGCAGTTGGAAGGGCTAATGAGTCTGGCAAACTAACTCCCAACTGGGAAGGACCCTACCGAATCTGTGAAGAGGTCAGGGACGGTACCTACCGTCTTGAAACACCAGACGGCCAACCGTTGCCTCGAACTTTGAATGCAGATAATCTTAAGAAATATTTCTTTTGAATGATATAAATAGTCAAGGGCTACTTAATAAAAGTTTGCATACTTAATATTCAATTTTGTACTAAGAGGGGCACGCCTACTAACAAACAGTCGGCTACTCTCCATACTCAGTTTTCATTTTTACTTAAGAGGGGCATGCCTACTGACAAACAGTCGGCTACTCTCCATGTTTAATTTTTATTCTTACTTAAGAGGGGCAGGCCACCTATACATTTACAGTCGGCTACTCTCCATTGAGTATTTTACTCTATCTTCAGAGGGGCATGCCGTCTGTACCTTTACAGTCGGCTACTCTCCATTGAGTATTTTACTCTATCTTCAGAGGGGCATGCCGCATGTACCTTTACAGTCGGCTACTCTCTATTGAATATTTTACTCTATCACCATAGGGGCATGCCGTCTGGATATATAGTCGGCTACTCTCCATAGAAGAGGATCGACTGGTTCCAAAGCACACAGCCACCCCCCTTATACTTAGCTAAAAATGATCAGGGCCTGGCCGACCCTGTGCCTAAACAGGCGGCTACCCTCCTCTTACTTAGCACCTACGTTCACCAAGAACTAACCAATTCCACAAGTCGAATGATCAGTCCAGGCGCCAAGCCAACTGATCCAATCTTTAAACTAATTCAACCTGTCCCAACATCATAGCAGGCGTCCGGCGGCATCCCTCCGGATGAAATTCGTCGCAGAGAGCAGCTCCCTTTTGGGTGGAACATTGCTCTATAAACTAATTACACGACACCTATACGACTGTCCCCAAGGGCAACCACGTAGCCGTTTTTGAGACAAGGATAACTCTATCACTAACCAAACCAGTGGTAGCAGTTGGCATCTGAGTCAGATGACCGCCTGTATTACTTGGGATAAATGCAGGGGGTACCTCTTGAGTTAATAGCCAACAAACATTGGCGAATCAAAAGGTTCAGCCGGCCTCCGCCGCCTGGTACCTTTACTACTCAAGCAGGAGTGACGGCGACTGAGTAACACCAAAGTTAACTCATAGTCACTCTCTCAAACTTAGTATGGAGCCTAAAAGGTATGAGTCGTCCGCCTGTTTTTAGCAAACAGGGGCTCTCAACCACTACTCCTTCTAGGTTAACAACCTATGAGTTAAAAGCCAACAAACATTGGCGAATAAAGGGGAACAACCGGTACCCACCGCTTGATACCTCTACTACTCATTTACTTGGCGACTAGGTAACAATCATGTTTACTTGGTCACTCCTTAAAAATTTAGTATGAAACTAAAAAGGTGTTCATACAGCACCTGTTCACACTAGATTAAATATGGCGGGAAACAGTCGGCCTAGACGGCCTAAAGTCTCTAGCCTAAAAGCATGACAAGTAGGAAACAAATTTCCTACTTGGTTAATTTTACAAATGACAGGACCGCCTGCCTAAAGGGGATCCAGTCTTTAAAATGGTTCGAATACCGATTGGATAAATGGCCGACTGATCATCTAGCCTGGAAACAGACAACCAGTCGTCCAAGGGCATAGGCGGCGTGACTAACTATCCGTACCTGTCTGCAACTATCGGCCATGTAAAACAGTTGGTATAGTGTACAATTGGAAATCAGAATATTCAATACTTAAACAAATTTGAAGCAAAACAAAAATATTCATTAAAAAGAAGCCGTTCATTAAAGACCGGCAAAATATTCAGAGCCCCGGCCCCCTGGCCGGGTAAATACAAACAAACGGCACGCAGGCCGTGGAAAGAAGACATAAAGCTTAAGAAGGGGGCAGATCTTCAATATTAGCAGCTGCCGCCTGGTCAGCACTCTTCTTGCTGGACTCGGCTTCAGCTGCATCCTTCTTTGATGCATTACCCCCAAGCGGCACAAGCGCCACTACCGGCTGCTCCTCCTCCAACGCCTCTTCCTCAGCAGCCGCCAGGATCTCTTGATTATATCTATCAGAACACTGGCGGTACGTTTTTTCCCATGAGGCAAAGTCGGCATTGGGGAAGAGGCGGCCCCAAGTCATGCGCTGGATTTGAGCAGAGTCTTCCATCATCTCCTGGACCAGCTCTTTCTTTTCTTGCTCGGCCTTTTCCGAGAGCTCCTGAGTAAGACTCTTCTCCTGGGTCACCAGGCATTCCTTTACGCTCGCCAAGGATTTCTCCAAGGTTTCGTATAAGGACATCTTTTGGCGAAGAGGTCTCAGCTCGGCCTTGAGGTTGTTGATGGTCGCCTCCAGCTCGCTATTCCTCTTCTAGGCCGCCTCTAACTGAGCCCGAATAGCAGCGGTAGCCTGCGCCTGATAATAAAGAATATCAATGGTCAGAACTTCATTTTGGGCAATTTGAAACATTGCCTTATCACAATCAGAGGCGGCCACAGCTTTTGCAGCCTTTACCTCTTTGTTCTTCCGGTCAAGCGGCTTGCGAAGGTCGTTCACTCGGAGCAGGGCCTAAGTAAAAAGGGGAACATGCGTCAGTTTCCAAACAAAAAAGAAAACAGGCGTCCTGGAATTCAAATACTCAAAAATATGCTAAGTATACCTCAGCAAGGACCCCTGCAATCCCGTCTAGGTCAAGGGTGCCGACACCCCTGACCGCCTCCCTTTCAGCTGGAGGAACGGCCTTGATCATAGACTTGGCCACCTCGACCAAGTCAGGCTCCTGAGGGCCGGCTGCATCAAGCATAAACAAACGGATTAGACCTAGTAAAGAAGGGAGCAAGTCTAAAATTTACAAGGATAATTTCATACTTCTAGGTGGCCCAACTGGAGTTTTAGAAGAAGTGGCCGGCTGTTTCTCAGCTGCCGTATGTTTCCTGGCAGAACCAAGAGAGCTCGCAACAGTCGTCCTCCGGGCCTTGGGGCCCGGCTGTTGGGAAGAAGAAGCTCTTGGAGCGCCCATCTAAAAAAGAAGAAAAGAGTCAGTATATGCATAAACACAACTCCAAAAAGAGGGTGAAAGGTTCGAAGCCCACCAAGGGTGCCCCCTTGTTGGGGGAGTCGGTTGAAGACTGTTGCATGATGGAGGCCCGCAACATGGTCGCCGCTGTCTTGGAGGCGGTAATTTTGCTCATGGCGTCCGATGCAAAAATAAATAGCAAAGTTAATAAAAGTCATAACAAGAAATGCAGGGAACAACAGAGTATTCGACAGGCCGGCTACCTCTTGAGCACCAACTGCTGAGGCCACAGGCGGCCAAAAAGTACTCGTCGTAGAGCCATTTGAAGCTCGGGACGCAGTGCAGGGGTACTTGCTCTCGTACCCCTGAAGTAGAGTTCACCTTCGACTCTACTTTGAAGAGTCCTTTATCTAGGATCTCTTTCTTAGCCTTGGGGGGAACAGGCGGCATGCTGCGGCCGCCTGCAAGAAGGGGCGGATTCCTGTTCCACCTGTTGAAGCGCTTGTTCAGCTCTGTGTCTGAACTCTCAATGATAAGGAAGGTGCTCCGCTAGTCTTTCCATTTGTTTGCTTTACCTCTCGTCATGAGGTAGCCCCTGTGGCTCGTCAATTGATACCAGCCGGTACCGCCTGCCTTAGGGGTCCGGCTGAGGTATTTCATGTGGGCGAAAGCCTCGAAGTTCGGCTCCACCACGTGTAGTTCGCACCCGGCCACAAAGCCGAGTACATTGACCTAGGAGTTCGGGGCTAACTGCCATAACCCCAACTCATACCCATCCAAGATCCGCTGAACAGCCGGATGTAGTAGGAAGCGCAGCCCAGCCTTGATGGCCGCCTCGTAGCAGCCAAAGCAGGCGCCATCATAACTGGTACCAGCCGGCCAGACGACTGTGTCTTCTGGATCCGGCACGAACACTAAAAAGTCGGGGCCCATTGTGTGGTTTGCGATAAAGCTCTCCACTTTCTCTTGCATGGCTGTGATCCGGCCTCGAGGTACCGTGCAGTAGTAGGGGGTATTTTTCTCTCGGTGAGAGACAGATGGCTCCGCCCAATCGTCCCCCTTCTCAACTGCGTGAGAAAGCCTCGCCTCTTGTAGGCGACTGTTTTTCTCTTCTGTGTCCAGAGAAGCACGGCCAGAAGAGCTAGACTCGGAATCGTCCTCTGACGAGTCCGAAGAGGACGACTCCTCCCCTCTCCCGGAGGGGCCCGCCTCCTCTCCTTTAAAAGGAGCAGGAGAGAATGTAGAATTGTCAACTGTAAAATGGGAAGGGGTCACTTTGACTCCTCCCTCAGAACTGCCGGCTTTCAAGCCGCTTTGTTTCACTTCCACATCTGGCGCCTGGTCAGATGTTTCACTAATCGGCACCCTGTGGGAGGAGCCGTCTGAGTTTGAGATCCTGGCAGTCTTTTTTGTTCTGGCCATCATGCTCTGCATAGACACAGATACAGTCGGACTTTGTATAAAGGGCAAAGATGGGTCCAGAAAAGGGCAGGCGGCACTCCTAGTCCTAGATTCAGCCGTCCCCGGTGACAGGCTGATCACTAACCTAGGTCGTGTCGTGTGCTTCCGTGGTGCCATTTCAAAAAAGAATAAAGTAAAGAGAAAATTAAGAGTAAGAGAACCGACGGTTACCTGAACGAGTGACGATTGATGAAGTTCTGAAAATCCTTTGCAGTCGGCTTGTCAGAGCAGGCGGTAGGCAGAAAGGGTCCAAAATGTCAGAGCAAGTTCAGGGGTCCGAATGTTCTCTCACAAAGTTTTCAAGTGTGAAAATGACCGAAGTCAACACTCCTTTATATAGGCGAAGTGAAAAGGCGAAGGGTCACTTCCAAAATTCAAAATTTTGGCGGGAGAATCTCTCGGCCTCTCGCCGAGTGACACCTATTGCAGGCCGTCGCCTGTTACAGGGCGATACCTGTCATAGGTAACACGTGACCAGTCACGTGCCACCTGTGAGGGGCAAATGATTAGGGGATTTTGCTCCCACCAATCGGAATGCGCCACGTGGGCCAATCAGGTCCTGCCAAGTGTTCCCCAGTTGGACCTCTCAGGGCTTGCCACGTGGCACACACTTATTCGTCCGCCTTGGACCTATTATGTCATGACACGTGGCATACTCCATGCCTAATGGAGAAGTCGGCCACCCAGGCCCAACTTCCGAGGGAAGCCCAATCAGCCCAAGGTTAACCTAAACCTAGATTGGCACGTTTCCCGAGGTTATAAATACCTCCCTTAATCCTCATTAAGGGAGAGGACGCAGATTACACACATTAAACTCTCTCACCTAGAGAGACCCAATCACTTTAATTTCCGCATTAATTACTCCTTAATCAAGTACTAACTTGACCGTCGGAGGCGGATCTCCAATCATCCGGAGCATCCGTTTGTTTTGCAGGTACAGGCGTCCGGTTCCAGTCTCGGAATTGTAACTCTCCCGCAGGACATCAAAAAACCCCGAAACAATGTTAATTTAATTAATGATGTCAATCAATCAATCATAGCCTTAATCCCATAAGTGGGGTTGCTAACACGAACCAAATTTGATTATTCCGTGTAGTCATCGACATAAATCTTCCTCCTCCATCCCTTACGATCCAATGCTTTATCCTCATGCACATCCATACACTCCATACCCTTCCTAACTCCTTCCAACCAAGTCATTTTCGGTCTTCGTCTCCCTCGTTTAACCCTTCTATGGTCCGACTCTTCCACTCTTCGCACCGGTGCACCCTCGGGTCTTCGTCTTACATGCCTAAACCAACGCAGGCGATTTTCCCTTAGTTCATCTACAATGCCTGCCACACCTACTTTCTTGCGAATAACCTCATTTTTTATTCTATCTCTTAGAGTGTTCCCACACATCCACCTTAACATGCACATTTCTGTAACCTCCATCTTTTTAATGTGCTTCTTCTTAGAAGCCCAAACATTTTGTACCATAGAGCAACACTGGTCATATGGAAGTCCTGTAGAATTTTCCTTTCAAATGTAAGGGATGCTTCGGTCGCATAACACTCCTGTGTCCGCTCTCCATTTAAGCCACCCCGACTTAATCATGTGGGCCACGTCTTGATCAATGTCACCATACTTCTAGATGATCGATCCTAGATACTTAAAACATTCACTCATGGTCAAATCCTTTCAATCCAAACTCAACACTTCATTGCTTGTCTCGCTCTGAGTACCAAAACGACATACCAAATACTCAGTATTACTCCGACTTAGCTTAAACCCTCTAGATTCCAACCTTTGCCTCCATTTCTCCAACTTGGCATTAGCCCCATCCTTAGTTTCATCCACCAAAACGATATCATCTGCGAACAACATACACCATGGAACCTCATCTTGAATTGGTCTAGTTACTTCATCTAGAACCGTTCTAAAAAGAAAAGAGCTTAATGCAGACCCTTGATGCAATCCGATTGTAATAGGGAAATATTTTGTCAACCCTTCACATGTCCTCACATTTGTTGACACATCCCAATACATATCCTTAACCAGGTCCACGTACCTTCGTGGGATACCTTTCTTCAACATTGCCCACCAAAGTACCTCTCTTGGCACCTTGTCATAAGCCTTCTCTAAATCAATAAAGACCATATGAAGATCCTTCTTCTTTACCCTATAAAACTCCATCATTTGTCTTATCAAATGGATTGCTTCCATAGTAGATCTCCCCGGCATAAAACCAAACTGGTTTTTCGAAATGCTTGTGTATGCTCTCAACCTATGTTCAATCACCCTTTCCCACAACTTCATAGTGTGGCTCATAAGCTTGATCCCTCGATAGTTAGAACAATCTTGAGCGTCTCCTTTGTTTTTATAGAGCGGGACCAAGGTGCTCTTCTTCCAATCTTGCAGGATCATTGTAGCCGTCCACATCTTGTTGACAAGGTCTGATTAACCAATCAATACCAATCTTACCCAAACACCTCCACACCTCTATCAGTACACCATCAGGGTCAACCGCCTTCTTAGGCTTCATCTTCTTCAGTGCAATATCCACCTCTACTCTCCTAATCCTCTACACATACTCCATGTTGATTTCTTCATCACACACGGAGGTATATCCTATCACAACTCCATTACTTCCATTGAACAATTCATCGAAGTACCCCTTCCCCCTGTCCTTGATGTCCTCCTCTTGTACTAGGACCATTTGGTTCTTATCTTTGACACACTTCACCATGCTAATATCCTTCCTTGCCTCTTGTCTTCTCTTTGCCATCTTATAAATGATCTTTTCGCCCTCCTTAGAGTCAAGCTTTTCATAAACCTCCTGATAAGCCTTTTCTTTAGCTTGGCGAACAACTGCCTTTGCCTTACTCTTAGCCTCCTTATAAGCTGCAAAGGTTTCGTCACTCCTACATTTTCCCAAGGATTGATAGCATTCCCTTTTTTTCTTAATTACTGCTTTCACCTCTTCATTCCACCACGAAGTATCTCTCTGTATCGAAGCTCTTCCCCTTGATTCCCCTAAGACCTCTTTGGCCACTCTTAGGAAACAGTTCTTCATTCGTAACCAAGTCATGTCTGGATCCACCTCTACATCCCAATCCGCCTCCGTAAAAATCTTAGCATTTGCATCCCTTAGAGTCCACCTTCTTATCCTTGGCTCCTCTTGTCTTCCTTTTTTCCTTCTCTTTCAAAGAATATTCATTACCAAAAGCCGGTGTTGGGTGACCACACTCTCTCCTGGGATGACCTTGCAGTTTAGGCAACTTTGTCATTTAATTAATTAATGATGTGATTAATTCAAAATTTTAAGTATTTAATTAGCTAATTAATGGTGTTATTAGCTGAATTGTTGATATTATAATATTTTATTGATATGAGCTTGAATTGGCCTGGTAGTATAGTGATTTGATTAATTTGTTTACAGATTGAATTTTCTTTGAATAATAATTGACTGATTTGGTTGCCTACATGTAGTAGTTAGTTCAAACTTTAAACCAATTATGCTCATGTGATTGATAACGATAATAACAAGGCTAGCTAAGAGCTTGGGTAGCAACCTTAGGGGTGAGTGTTGGTTGCAAGGTACTTTGTTGCAGCTTGTCTAGCATTTAATGATGTTATGGGATCGAAATAGGATGATGTGAGTTTTTTCTATGTAATTTAAGACCGAGATTGCTTTAGTATTTGCTGTTTGTGTGAGGGGTGTGAATAAAGAAAAAGGGATTGTTTAGGGTTGGTTCTTGGTTGGTTAATAGTTTCAAGCTTTGCATGCTAATTCACTATCTAACAAGTTGATTATCAGGCATGGACATTTAGTTTTATGAAAATTTTGGTGATGGCACTCTTTTTCTATCATGAATTTCTAATACTAGGGGAAACAAATTGCTATTAATTGCTTCTACAGATATGAATGATATTCTACCCTAATAAAAGTAGCCAATAAAAGGATTATGGAGGCCAAAATGTGAGTTGTTATATAATGATCTGTTCAGGGAGGGGAGGGAAAAAATGTTAGATGTATCTTCTAGAATTTCTGATTTTGAGGCACAAAGTTGCCCTTTTTTTTTTTTTTGATCAAACTAAGAGCTTGGAATTTGTCTCTGACTTTGTATCAATGTGCGATTTTAGCTTATTCTACAATTTGTCATATTTTGTAAATGCAGCTACATGAGTGTCTTGTGACTGCTGTAGATTTTAAAAGCTTCTTGAATCACTTTAATGCCAAATAAATCGGTGAATGGGATTGCGAAAGAGTTCCCTTTTAAAGTGCCTTAAGGTATGAGATGTTATTTGCACTTGAGATGTTTGTATATACGTGATGAAAATATTTGGGATTAGTATTTAGTGTTTATTGGTTTTACAAAATGTACCTAAAAGAGAGAGAGAGAGAGAGAGAGAGAATCCTTATTGGTTTATTTATTCATATCAATATTTTATTTCACAATTGCTACCACTTTTATTTTGGCTTTTTATTACAAGTGATTATCAGGCTCCTTAATCTCTATTACAGTTTGGCAAATCTTCGTATATATTCTCTTTGATATGTTTGCTTTTGTCTGCCTCGTATGACTACGTTTACTTTACACCCTTTTTCAATTCCCAGAATAAAAATTTCATTTCTATTTTTTTGTATGTTAAAGTGGAAGCAAAAAATACATATTGTTTCGGATGAAAACAATCGAATCTCGGAAGATCCTTTTATCTTGAGGGAACTTGGTCTCGGTCCGAACGACGCAGGAGCCGAGGGTTTCCTGCACAACAAATACACGTAAACTAGCCTCGGGGGGGACGCCGAGGAAGGCCCCTCCGATGCTTAAGTCAGTATATTAGAGAGAGAAAGCTGTGCAAGAGTTTAGTTGCTTGAGGCTTTATTGTCTTACCAAGAATTGACCAAATTGTTGGCTTTTATACCTTGGCTAATGAAGGAGGCGGATTGGGCCCGGAAGTCAGTTGGGCTGGGCCAAGCTGATTGGGCCGTTGACTGACCTTGACATGGCTTTGAGGATGTTGATTTTTGACTTTAGCACATTTGGAGAGTTGAACCTTAACCTTGGGCTTTTAATTGGATCATTCAGTGACCAGGCCCAATTGGACTAAATTGGACCCAAACAACTTGCCCCCCAGACCCGATTTGGAAGGATGACGGGTCGGGTTTGATTTAATCAGAAAAGGAGGGAAGTGAATGATTTGTTAATCCAAAAATGTGAATTTAAACCGTAATTAACCCATGATTAATGAGATAACAACAGTTAATGTGGATAATTGCGGAAGTTGGACGGGTAGTGGGCGATTTAACTGCAAGGTCGTGTGTTTAACGGTTACTTAGTGGGGTGCTTGAGAGAAATTGAAACGCAGACTCCTTGAATTCCCATTTCTGGAGATATAAATAGAGGCGCGTCTTCTCTCCCCACTCATTCATCAACACAAACCCAGAATTCTCAAGAACGCTCAAGAGCCCGCATCAAAACTTCGCAAATTCCCCGAGCATTAAGCTTAGAAGTTGAGACTTGTCACTACCAATTCGTAAATCGGCGACTTTTGCTTCAGATCAAGGTAAATTCCTTTGATTTTATTTCATTTTTCTTCGACTTTGCACTCTTTCCCCTTTTTCGACTTTTTCCTTCGAAATAGTCCATGGCAAGAGGAGTTAGAGGTAGAGCCCGTGCTCCAAGAAGAGCAAGGCCGATTCCCGATCCTAGGAATAGGATTGGGACCTGGAATGGTCGAAGGCCGGAGTCTGACCCTGCTGATGGGATTAGGGCGACTCCCCTTTCCTCGGCTCCTCCTCAAAGAACGGATGAGCCGAGTGCTTCTGGACGGGACGATGAAATTCCCGCTGTCCTTTGGGATATCCTCCCTGGGTTTTCAGAGTGGGAGAATGCCGAAGTCGCTTCGGCCATGATAAAGAACCGCCCCTACTCATGGTGGGTAGAGAACGCCGATCAATATCGATTTGCCGAGCAAATTGAGTTGCACTACGGCATTTTTGAAGCTGATGGATATTGGTGCCGAATGCCCTCAGCATCCGATAGAATCCATCGTCCACCCCCGGGGTATGTGGGGGTGTACACGAGACAGCTTCAGTATGGGCTGAGGTTCCCTTTGGACGTTTTCGTCCGAGACTTGCTGATCCATTACAACATTTCCCTATGTCAGCTAACCCCCACCAGTATCCGAAGGGTGATGACATACTTATGGGTCTGCAAGTTCTTCAGATACGTGCCGAACCTGCACTGCTTCAGAAAGCTCCATCGGCTAGTGCCAAATATTCAGAGTGGGCACGGAAGCCATGGTTCTGGGTGGTATCGGATTGAGTCTCGGCCCCCGTTCCTAACCATGTGGCCGAACGACTCTTCAGACAAGGACTGGAGAGGTCAATGGATTTGGGTTAGGGCACCCACGGAGCCGAGCCACCCTTACGTTTTCAGCGCTCCCCGGTATCTTGCCGAGCCGGATCCTGATATGGGAAGTTTAGGTCCTCCCGAAGATAGCGGGCCAGACCCGAACCTTAATCAGCAGAACATCTTCGGCAAGCTGCCGAACCGGGGAGGCAGCGGCCGAATGCAGCATATCCCGGAGACTTGGCTCCCCGATACGCACTACGTTTTCCAAGAGAATATGCTGGCAGCTGTCGGCCTCAGCCGAAAGTTTAGGGATGGTAATCTTCTTCGGCTGGGGCCGAGGCCTTTTAATTATCTCTTTTCTTCTTTCATTTTGCTTTCTTGTGATGTGCCGAACTAACTGAATTGACTTCTCCCCTTTTCTTTTTCAGAACGGGACGAGACCAACGTCGGCATTGATTACGCTCGCCTTGGCGTCAACCGAGAACGAGTCGTAACTGATCGGGCTCCCCCTATCACTGAACCAAGGCGCCGAGAGGTTCACCTAGACTCTTCCCACTTCCAAATTGAGGCTGTTGCTCTGTATCAGAGGCAGAAGCCTTGGTGGAAGAAGAGAGATCCCTTGTTTCAGCTGCTGGAAGAAGAAGCTGAAGCTGCCCGTACAGCCGAAGAGGTTGCACGGGTTATTGAAGCTTGTGAAGGTGGAGAAGGGTCCTCCAGAGTTGCTGAAGAAGCTGCGGCTAGGGCAGCTGAAGAAGACGAGGCTTTGCTGAAGACCTCGGTGAGCCTTTAGACTTAACTTTGTCTTTCTTCTTTTTTTTTTTTTTTACTCACACTCTTCTTCCCCCCTGTCTGTTACAGTCTGAAGAGAGTAACAGACACAGAGAAGGCAAAGCTCCTGTTCGTCCCGAAGATCAAATACAAGAGTCTTCAGACTCAGATATGGACGAGCAGCCCCTTCTGAAAAGGCGCCGAAGGATGGCCATCATCGGCCCTCATGACTTTCAGCAGAGGCCGATGACCATCGGCGTCGCAATAAGGGAACCTGAGGAAGGCAATGGATCGCCGAGGGTTCCCCAGCCAACACCCCAATCTCCTCAAAAGACCCCTCCGCCACCTCCTGAGATGGAGGTGGATCAGAGGACTCCCGAACCTAAGGGAGGGGTCCAAGAAGAAATCAAGGAGAGTGCTGCTGAGCACGGAAATAAAGATGCCGTGATGTCAAGTGCTGAAGGCTTCACGGCAGATATCGCAAGAGAGGTTGAGGCTTTCGTCCTCACCCCTGAAGAAGAGGTCATAGTACTTGACTCCTCTGAGAAGGACGATGCTGAGACAACCAAAGCTAATCAAGCTCCATCGTCGTCCTTCCCTTCTTTCCAGACTCTGCATTCTGGAGAAATGGGTTTCTCGGCCCCCCGAATTCCAATCCCAGATCACATCTGGGACCTCATATGGGGTCAAAACCGAGAAGGAGCTGCAGCCTACTTCGGCAATTTTGCTGGCATGTCCGAAGTAGACAGGGCAAGGATCTGGTCGCTGAAGGCCACTGCTGGGATGGGCGAATCCAGTAGATCAGTTCCTGACCCAGCCAGGTCTAACCAACTGCTGATGATGCAGGTAATTTTCCTTCATTTCCTCCGAAATTCAGCTCTATTTTTTTCTTATTACTTATTTTTTTTGTCTTCCTGTTTTCAGTTCGTGCACAATCAGACTCTCACTGTAGAGCTGATTGATACCCTACAAGATAGGGTAGACGCTGTTGTGCACGAAAGGAAGGTGGCTGAAGAGGAAGTTAAGCTTGCTAAGCTGAAGAGAAGCAGCAGGAGGTTGAGGAGTACGGTAAAAAAGCTGCCGAAGCTCTGAAAACCTTCTGCGATGCTATGGAGATGGAGGTTTTTCCCCCACTGATGGAAGGGGAAAAATTCCTCCAGGAGCATATGGGAGTGGACGTCTCCAAATTCAAGGCTGCTATTGAGAGCCGAATTCAAGAAGGAACTGCTGCACAAGCTGAAGTGCAGCAGCGTCTAGAGGCTCTTGAAGCCAGCCGAATGGCTGCTGAAGAGTTGCTCTTGGCCAAAGACGTCCAACTCTCAGAGGCTGCTGCTGCTGCTGAAGCTCAAAGAGCTAAATTCCAAGAGGCTGAGGATCAACTGCTGATCCAGAAAGTTGAAGTGGCCCAAGCTCAGACAAAGGCTTTCCAAATTCAGCAAGAGCTGAATGAGCTGAAGGGGTCCTCCTCCAAAGTCGCTGAACAGCTGAAGAAATCCAAGGAGGACTTGGAGGAGACCCAGAAGAAGCTGGCTGATGCTGAGGCTTTACTCAAAGTCCGTGTTTACACCCAAGAGGAATATGAGATGGGTTTCAGAAACGGATTCCGAGTATGCCGAAGACTCTGCCTTCATGCTGAGCCGAAGCTGGACTGGTCTAAATGTGCTGAGTGGGTCCAGAATCCCGAAGACCCTCACATGAAGTATGCAACTCCAGCTGAAGCTGAAATTCTTAAGGCTGAGGAAGCCGAAGAGGAAGCTGAAAGACTGGAGTTGGAAGCTGAGCAGAGGGAAAGGGAGGCTCGGCAAAGTGCAAAGCCCGCCTCTTCTGCTGCTGGGGCTGAGGCCACCATGGGACTCAACGCTGATCAGTCTGATCCTCCGGCTGAAGCATAGGAACTCGGGCAGTCGTCTTCAGAATCTTGCGGTTCATCATGTGCTTAACTTTAGACTTGCCGCTTTCTGAGTTTTTGCCTTTTGTTTTTTTTTTGCTTCAGCTTGCCTTATCGTACAACAGCTTATTATATTTTTATTTTGCCTGTACGTATTTCGGCAGCTGTTACTTTCCGCTTGTGGGCGGCTGCCGACTATTTTTGTAATTCAACATTTTTATTTCAAAGAAGTTCACTTTCTCAGCTTTCTTGTGTATTTTTTTTTTCTTCGCTTTACCAGTCTTCGCACTTTACTGCTTTCTTTGAATGATCTTTCAAATATTTGCTAAGTGCAGAACTTCGGCTAGCGAGAATCATTTCTGCTGAGACTTCTTTTTGCCGTTTGTACTCGGATGTTTTCAACTTGTGAAAAAACTGACATAAGTATCAAACTTCGGCTGAGCTGAAGGGTATTAGATCAGTTGTGCCATTTCTCTATTTCCCTCTGCCCCCCCAGAAATCTGAAGATGAGGTCTTCTGAATTCTGGAATGGCTGATAATTTTTCTCGGCTAAGCCGAGGATCTTTGAACACTTTGCTTTATTTTCTACATCTGTTTTTAAAGTACTGATTTCCCACCTGAGAGTTTTCACTCTAGAGATGGTACTCTTGTGACACTTTCTTCAATTCATCCAAGGGAACAACTATCCGAAACACCATGCCGGGGCAGCAGTTTATCTGAAGTACGAGGCATCATCATGCAATACTTCAGAGTTGCAACTACCACCCGGAACTGATTCATCCGAAGTACAAGGCATCACTATGCAATACTTCGGGGCTTTATCAGTTCCTATTTTTTAGGCTATGTTTCGGATAAGTCTATGGCCTTTTTGCCCAAAGGAACAGATTCTCCGAAGTACAAGGCATCACTATGCAATACTTCGGGCTTGTATCTTTTTTTGGCAGGTTTTACGGCTTGCCGAGGTACAAGGCATCATTATGCAATACCCCGGACAGCGCCGAATGAAACCTTGAATTTTTGAAAAACCGTAGAAAGCATAAAGACTTAAAGAATACACGCAATCTGAATGAATACTGGCTCGATGGCCTTTTTATAAACAAAATCAGTGTACTTACATAGATTGTACTATCCGAAGGATTTACACATAGTATTTTTTGAGCACATCGGCATTCCAATGGTTTTTCAGCTCGGTGCCATCCATTTGTTTGAGTCTGAAGGTACCGGGCTGAAGCTCTTGATAAATTTCATAAGGTCCCTCCCAAGATGCTGAGAGTTTGCCATGAATGCGACTTTTTTGAACAGCTGCAGCATTCCTCAAAACTAAATCCCCAACTCTGAGAGGTCGTTGATAGACTCTTCGGTTGTAGGACTTGCTCATTCTGAGCTTGTGTGCAGCCATCCTTTCTCGGGCTAGATCTCTAATCTCGTCAAGGAAGTCGAGGGACTCTTTCATGAGCTGCTCATTTTCCTCGGCTGAGAAGAGATTCACTCGTAGGCTTTCTGAGCCCACTTCCACTGGAAGCACTGCTTCGGATCCATACACCAGCTGAAAAGGTGAATGCCCCGTTGCCTCCTTCTCGGTTGTCCGGAGTGACCAGAGGGTTCCCGGAAGTTCCTCTACCCACTTGGACTTTTGATCCTCTACTCTTTTTCTGAGAGCGTTAAGGATCTGTTTATTTGCGGCTTCGGCTTGGCCATTACTCTGAGGGTGGCAAACCGCGGAGTAAGCCAATTTTATCCCGAATTGATCAGTGTATCGGCGCAAGGGCAGGTTGTCAAACTGTCTGCCGTGGTCGAACACAAAAACTTTTGGGATGCCGAACCGAGTTATTATGTTCTGCCAGATGAACTGTCTGACAGTTTGCTCAGATATGCTTGAAGCAGCTTCCGCTTCAATCCATTTGCTGAAATAGTCGATTCCGACTATCAGCCACTTTCTTTTGTATGGGGCCTCGGGAAAGGGTCCCAGAATATCCAACCCCCATTGTGCAAATGGAAGAGGATTAAGAATTGGCTGGAGATCTAGGCATGGCCGATGGATTACCGGTGCAAATTTTTGGCATTTCTCGCATTTTCTGACCATGTTCTTTGCATCCGAGATCATTGTAGGCCAAAAATACCCTGCCCTGAGAGCTTTGTGGGCTAAGGTTCTCCCTCCTATGTGGTTTCCGCAGATGCCGAGGTGAATCTCTCGGAGAATATAGTCGGCATCCGTTGGACCCACGCATTTCAATAATGGAGCGGAGAAGGATTTTCTGAGGAGTTGGCCGCCGAAGACGAGGAATCGTGAACTGATCCGCTTTATCTTGGAGGCCGAATTCCTATCCTCGGGGAGCTCGTCCCTGAGTTTATAAGCCAGGATGTCATCCATCCAGCTCGGCTCGAGTGCAGCGCAGCAGATTGATATTGCTTCGGCTACACTCTTTTCTCGGCGCACCTCCACATAGACAGAACGGCTTAACTCAGTCAGAGTTGAGCTTGCAAGTTTGGAGAGTGCGTCCGCTTGAGCATTTTGACCCCTTGGGATCAGCTCTACTTCGAAAGATCTCAGCTTCGCAATTGTCGATTTGATCCTTGTGAGGTAAGCTGCCATTGAAGGCTCTTTAGCCTCATACTCCCCCCGGATCTGATTGGCGACCAGCTGAGAATCTGTCTTGAGGTAGACATGCTCGGCTTCCAACGATATGCACAGGTCTAAGCCAGCAATGGCTGCTTCATATTCGGCCTCGTTGTTAGAGGCTTTAAATGAAAATTTTAGTGCATACTCGAAGGTTTTGCCTTCGGGAGAGGTGATGACGACCCCTGCCCCCGAACCGTTCACGGTGGAGGACCCATCCGTGAAGACGGTCCAGATTTTCCTCCTTGCATCCAGAGTCTCCTGATAGGAGCACTCGGCCAAGAAGTCTGCCAAGGCTTGCGCCTTGATGGCTGTTCTCGGCTGATAACCGATACTGAACTCGGTGAGCTCGAAAGCCCACTTTGCTAGTCTACCGGATTTTTCAACCTTGCCGAGGACTTTCTCTAACGGCTGATCAGTTAGAACCGCTATTTGATGAGAATCAAAATAGGGTCGCAACTTCCGAGCAGCCACCACCACTGCATAAGCCACTTTTTCTAACAATGGGTAGCGCGTCTCGGCATCCGTCAGGGTGTGGCTGACGAAATAGATCGGCTGTTGAACTTTTTCTTCTTCCCTTAGCAGCACCGCGCTTACCGTGGCTGGACTGACCGCCACGTATAAGTATAGGATGTCTCCTACGACTGGCCTTGCCAGTGTTGGGAGTTGAGCCAGGTGTTCACGGAGCTGCTGAAAGGCTGACTTTTGTTCGTCTCCCCATTCAATGCCTTTTGAATTTTGGAGCTTCAGCGCCTTGAAGAAAGGGAGCCCTTTGTCTGAGGCTCGTGAGATGAACCTGGACAAGGCAGCCATTCTCCCGGCTAGACGCTGAATATCCCTTTTTGTCTTCGGCTCGGGGAGGTCTAAAGCAGCTTGTACTTTGGCGGGGTTTGCATCAATCCCCCTCTTGCTGACCATGAAGCCGAGGAACTTGCCTGACTTCACGCCGAAGACACATTTCTTCGGATTCAGCTTCATTTTGTATTTTCTGAGGGTGGCGAAGGTTTCGGCTAGGTCCGTGACATGATCTTTTTCTTTTATGCTTTTGACGATTGAGTCGTCAACATAAACCTCCATGTTTCGGCCTTTTTGCTCGGCGAAAACCTGATCAACCAACCTCTGATATGTTGCCCCCGCATTTTTCAATCCGAAGGGCATCATTCTGTAATTGTACAACCCGGAACTTGTTATGAACGCTGTCTTAGCTCGGTCCTCGGGGTGCATGAAGATCTGATGGTATCCCGAGAATGCGTCCATGAAACTGAGCAGAGCATGCCCGCTTGTCGAGTCGACCAGTTGGTCGATCCTCGGCAGCGGATAGGAGTCCTTGGGACATGCCCTATTCAGGTCCGTGAAGTCAACGCACATCCTCCAGTTACCATTTGCCTTCTGAACCATTACAACATTGGCCAGCCACTCCGGATACTGACAGGGTTCAATGAACCCAGCATCTAGGAGCTTATCGACCTCAGCTGCGATGTTCTGGTTCTTTTCGGCGGAGTAGTTCCGCTTTTTCTGCTTAATGGGTCGACTGGAGGGGTCGACATTAAGCCTATGGGAGACGAAGTCCGGATCAATCCCGGGCATTTCTGCGGCTGAGAAGGCGAACACGTCTCCACTGGCCCGTAGGAGTTGGACGAGTGCCGCACGGGTGTTTGGCTCCAGTGACGACCCGATGCTAACACATCTGTTCGGATCCCCTACGGTCAGTTCTATTGACTCAGTCAGGTCATCCGTCTCCATGCTCTTAGAGTTGGATTCCTCGAATTCCGGCCTGCTATCAATATTAGCAGACTTTCCTGACCGCGGCTGGCCATCAGAGTCGTTCGGCTCTGAGGCGGAGTCAGCCTTTTGGCCCCCATCAGATTTCTCGTTGTCTGGGGCTTCATTAGCCGAAACGTCTGAGCCTCTCGGCTTTTTGGCGTTTCGGTCCCGGTGCTTTTCCTCCCCATCGCCACGGTCGCCTCGGCGAGACGTGGATGGCTTGAGGTGATTGCATCGGCGGGCTTCTTTTTGACTGCCCTTTATTTTCTCGGAGCGTCCCTCGTCTGAAACGTATATCATGATTTGATGATACGTGGAGACGACTCCTTGAATGCCGTGAATGAGGGGTCTCCCCATGATCACGTTGTATGCAGATGGAGCATCTACGACCAAAAATTCGGCCATGATATTCCTAGCTGCTCGGCCTTCGCCGATGGTGACAGGAAGTGTAATCTTCCCGTCAGGATACGATGAAGAGCCGTTGAATCCAGACACCGGGTAGGGTGCGGGGGCCAGGTGCTCGGCTCCCATCCTCAGCTGGTCGAACGCTCCTCGGAAGAGGATGTTCGCCCCGCTACCGCCGTCGACGAGGGTCCGCCAGACGTTGCGGTTGGCGATGCCCAGAATGATTACTAGTGGGTCATCGTGGGGGTATACCACCCCCTCACAGTCTTCGGCTGTGAACAGGATGTTCGGCGCCGGTGACTGGGACTGCCGAAGCTCAGCCTGATGAATCTGATGGGTTAGACCCCTCAGTTGGCGTTTGGCTGTGCCTCGCGAGATTCCCCCGGAAATAACCAGGATGTCGAGGGACTCCTTGCCCTGAGGTCCCTTATCCTTCTTCCGAGCGAAGTTGAGGTCCTGCCGAGAATCTTTTTCAGCTTTTTTCTCCTCGCGCCTGTCCGCGAGGTATTGGCTCAGGTACCCCTTGCGGACCAGATCCTCAATCTGGTCCTTCAGCTGGACGCAGTCCTCGGTGCGATGTCCGGGTGAGTCATGGAACTCGCACCACTGGTCCTTTCCCCTCGTCTGATGCCAGGGAGGCAACGGACGAGGTTTTTTGAATCTCCCCTCGTCCTTCGTCGTGCTGAAAATCTTAGCACGGGGAAGGGAGAGTGGAGTGTATGAATCGTACCTTCCCGTGTAGGGAAAGTGTCTTTCCTTCTTCGGCTCGGCAGCAGAGGACGGTTCTGAGGCCTTAGCCTTCCCTTTCCTCTGCGCCGAGACTTCGGGCTGCTGCCCTTTCGGCTTCTCAATTCTCGGACGAGACTGAGACCTGGATCTGTTCCACTCCTCGGCTCGGATGAACCTATCCGATGCTTCCAAGGCTTCCTCCAGGGTCTGCGGGGGATGCATGACCATGAAGTCCAGGAACTTTCCAGCTTGGAGGCCGTTCCGTAGCGCGAACACGGCCAGGCCTTGATCCAGGCTTGTGATTCCGGATGACTCGTTGCTGAAGCGAGTCAGATAGTCGCGGAGGCTCTCGTCCTCCGCCTGCTGCAGACTCATTAGCTCTGCAGTGGTCTTCTCTCGGCGGTTGGCCGTAGAGAATTTGCTCTTGAACTTGTTGGAGAGGTCGTTCCAACCGGTTATGGAGCCTTCCTTGAGCCCTTTGGTGATCCAGGATTGGGCAACACCTTTGAGGGTCGTAGGAAAGTATTTACACCAGGTAGCCTCAGACCTCGGGTTCAGATACATGTGCCCCTCGTAAGAGGCAATGTGATCCTTAGGATCTGAGGTACCATCGTAAGTAATATGTGCCGGGATTTTGACCGTTGGCACATGCTCTTCCAGAATCCACTTCTGGAAGGGCGAGTTCGATGGAACCATGACCGCCTTCCCCTTGTACCCGGCCTCAGGGACCTCGCTCCCTCCTCTCTCAGAGGTGGAAGTGGTTTTCGTCCCCGGCTGAGACAAGGTTGGGTGGGGTCCGGTATCCTCTGGGAAGGTGAGGCGGCTATGCACACTCACCTCCCTCGAACCCAAGCGTTCGTGAACGCTTTGGCGGGCGAATTCCGGGTCCTTGGAGGGCCCCATGGAATTCTGAGCTTCAGAGTGGTCAGAGGGTTGAGGGTTCCTCCTCCTCTCCTTACTGGAGTTTCGGGTGTCCCCTCGCCACCTCTGGCCGAGCTGTCTATGTGGTGGAACTTGTCCACCATCATCCTGACCGATCCTCCTTTTCAGGTTTCTCGGCTGGTGATCATCAGGCATCTGGATTGGAGCCCCTTGAGCTTTAAGGAACTCCATGCAGATGGCCACTGCTCTGGCCACTTCCTCGGTGGAGGGTCCGGAGGGAGGAGTCTCCCGCGGATGTGACCTGGATTGCACGCTATGGCGCGGCGGGGAGTTCCTCGCACCTGAGCCACTCGGTCTCGGGGATGGCCCCGGCTGCCGAGTGTGGTGCGAGGTGTTCTCCTCCTGGAGGCTAGGACCTCTTGAGGCTTCCCTTTCCGGAGAAATGGGGGCCTCCGATTCGGAAGAGGCTTGCTCCGGGGAGGGATAAACCGGCTGGCGTTCCCTCACCGTAATCCGGCCTCCTCCCTTCTTAGCCTTCTTGGAACTCTTTCCACTCTTAGTCATGGCGACTGCCGGAGTGTTTGATGACTGACGCGAAATTTAGTAGCGTTCCCCACAGACGGCGCCAAATTGTTTCGGATGAAAACAATCGAATCTCGGAAGATCCTTTTATCTTGAGGGAACTTGGTCTCGGTCCGAACGACGCAGGAGCCGAGGGTTTCCTGCACAACAAATACACGTAAACTAGCCTCGGGGGGGACGCCGAGGAAGGCCCCTCCGATGCTTAAGTCAGTATATTAGAGAGAGAAAGCTGTGCAAGAGTTTAGTTGCTTGAGGCTTTATTGTCTTACCAAGAATTGACCAAATTGTTGGCTTTTATACCTTGGCTAATGAAGGAGGCGGATTGGGCCCGGAAGTCAGTTGGGCTGGGCCAAGCTGATTGGGCCGTTGACTGACCTTGACATGGCTTTGAGGATGTTGATTTTTGACTTTAGCACATTTGGAGAGTTGAACCTTAACCTTGGGCTTTTAATTGGATCATTCAGTGACCAGGCCCAATTGGACTAAATTGGACCCAAACACATATAATAGCATTGGAATTGATATTTATTTGTTGGGAGTGAGAGGCCAGGGAGACAGCAAGGAGGGATATGTTGTATAGTCAAACAAGGGAAAGTTATATAGATCCAGTTTGTTATTAAAGAGGCTTGATTAATAGTTAGAGGATGATTTTTGTCGTCCTTTGCATTGTTGCTCATGCTGTAGCTTTAGTACCACCTCAGTTCCTCACTCCTCTCTCTTCACGTTCATTGCAAATTTCTCTTTCCCATTTTTGTATGCCTGAGATGTCACATTTGCTTCTTCTGAATTTTAGATCCGCCATCATTGTGATAGCAACAAATATAACGCATAGATGGGTAAGCAGACAATCTCACTTTCTATGTCTATTTTTCTACAAAGTCAAGATTCAATTTACATTATTTTGGGTTTTCATTTCTAGGGTTTATCATCATAATTAACAGTAGGTTTGAATTCCTATTTTCAGTCAGAAAACACCTCTACAGCTTAATCGATCAAATTTGGATCGGTATGGTTTCCTGAACCTTCTGGAAGAGATAAACAAGTTTATGCCGAAAGAGAGTTTGAAAGTAAAAGAAGTGAACTGAACAGATCTATGTAGATAAACATTTTTTTTCCAATTTTTTTTTTTCCGGGTTCGAAAGGTTTGGAGCTGTCTGCTATTACTGCTGCTGCCGCTGCCATTGTTACCGCTGACTGCTACTGTTGTCTGCTGCTAATGCTATCTGTTATTACTAGCTGCTGTTGTCTGTTTGCAACTGGTGTCTGCTGTCACTACTATTGTCTAGAGACCGAAGTTGGTGGTCTAGAGACCGAACTGCTTGCTTTTTCCGTTTTCAAATTTTGTGGTCTAGAGACCAAAGTTGACTTTCTTTTTGTTTGGATTATTAGATTGTTTAAGTTTATGAATTTTTTGTAAGAAATTATATTAATTCAAATTATTGTTTATCGTATATGTTAATTTTACAAGTTAATTTTATTTTTATATATTTAAAAACAAAAAATAAAAAAAATAAAAAAAAAAAAAAAGTGGCATAATTTAAATTATCATAGAGTTAGTAGTTGTAGTAAAAAATATTACCTATTAATTAATAAAGTGTTACATTAGTTGCAAAAAGTGATACATAATGTCGAATAAAGTGCTTACTATATGTTAAAAGATGATTTAAAAATGTTACCTAATAATCAACTAAGTGTTACATTAGTTTGAAAAAGTGATACATAATGTCGGATAAAGTGATACTATATGATTGAAAAAATGTTACTGAACATAAGAAAGTGTTACATAAGATATAAAAAATAACAATTTAAAAATGATACTAATAATATAAAAAGTATTACATAAGAGGGTTTATAGTAACACTTTAGAAAGTGTTACCATTCGTTACCTAAAGTGTTATATAAGACCTTATCACCCAATAAGGTGTTACCTATTTATCTATAATAACACTTTTACCACTCTATGTAACACCTTTGGGTGTTACTTGAGGTTAGTTTTGTACTAGTGGAGAAATTGATTTAAATATCATTTTTTGAATAGTTTGAATTATTTATCATGTTTAAAGGAATTGATTTGAAAAGTATATATGTTGAATTGAATAAAAGGAGTTTAGAGTTTGAATTATGATTATTTATTGGAAAAGTTGGTTTTTATTGATTTAATATAAGGATGATTTATCAAGAGGAATTAATGAATTGTTATTTAAAGCTTTATAAGCATGTTATGTAATCCCACTTTGCGGATTTGGTTGATAAGATTATGGACTTTGTATATGACCTAGTCTTTCCTCAAGTATAGCTTTTCTACATACGGATACTAAATTGGAGGGTGTGCACACCTAGGAGAGGTTTGAGTTATTGAAATTTTGAGTATTCAAGTTATTGAAATTTTGAGTATTAAATTTAATTGAGATTATAAAAAGAGTTAATTGAGGGCTTTTATTAAAAGAATTAATGTTTTCATGAATTTCAGGTTTTAAATCTTTGAAAGCATGTCTATAAATAAAAGTGAATTTACTTCTCTTGCACTTATATGTACTTAGCATATATTGCTAATCCGTACTTCTATTTTTTTTTTGTTTCGCCCTATTTGCCTAATTGGTAAGCAAGTTGTGGTTTTCAGGTGGAGTCAACTTGCACATTGGAATCTCAAAAATGAATTCACATTTTTTTTTTCTTTTTATTATTTTATTTTTTTTTTATTTACAACAAAATGAATTCACTTAATTAATCTAAGTTTTGGAAGTCTTCCATTTAATTTTTGAGTACTCATAACAATGGTTCGATTTTGAAATAATAATAAAGTAAGAGTTATTTCCGTTGCAAGTTTTTAGTAAGTTAGAGTTTTTAAAAACCTTGCATAATCACGCCGCAGTAATACACCCAAATTTATCTCTACGGTACAATTATACGATATGTATTATACTAGTTTTTTTGTAGAGGAAGGTTTGGGGGTGTTACGTCTTTAACTTTATTCTATCTATGCTCAAGCCTCAACTCTTCCATTGCAACTAAAAAAATGAGCAAACACATGAAAAGGGACAGTCAAAGGCTACAAGTATATACAAAAGGAGTTAGAAAGGGATAAAAATGGGGAAAATGACTACAAAACTGAAAAGAGAACACCAGATGAAGTGGACAAATAAACCACTTATCAATCGCTGACACAACTTCGAGTAAAGTATTGATGTCTAGAAGCACTCAAAAGAGGGATTGTGGAAGATTAGAGAGATGAAAAGTGAAGAATATAGAGTTTATAGAGAGAAAACGGGTATGAAAACCCTGCTCGTAACCCTCGTAAGGCTACGACATTTATAGAGCTGAAGTCGTAAAAAGGATAAAATATACGGGGAAGCTGGCACGTGAGAAAAAAGCTTGGCCCCGTCACGCCATAAAATGCCGCTATACGCAACCCCTATAACGACATGGCGCGCTGCAAGCTGGCATGTCGTGCCACATAGCCTGATTCAAAGTTTCCAGGAATATTATGTTTTTATTCTTAACGCATTTTCGGAAGAATTTTATCTGTGCATACAGCTATTTTACGTGTTTTAGAAATTCTAAATTTCGCTAATAAGCTTAGACTAGTTTGTGGGTCAAACAAATACGGATCAAGCTTAGGATAATAAGAAGAAAGAATTTAATAAAAGAGGTTTGGGCTTAAGATGGAAAGAACAATGGGCTAGGATAAACAAATGGTTTGGGTTTATTAAATAAAATCAAGTACTCCTTTAATTCAATATTCTACTCAAACCAAATGGAGATGAAAGATTTTTACTCATCATCGAGTTTTGATCGGGAGACTTTTTAGCTGTCTAAAGTACCAACAAGAAGTTTTTTGGTATAAAATAAGTATCAATTGGCATATTATACATTTGAGAAATCTATCACAATAACAAATATAAAGACTTCCCCCATTGTTAGCTGAGCAACATCTTATTGGCCTTGTTTTATGAAATAACTGTTCCTTATAATTTACTTTTTTTGGGTTATTATTTTTTTGAACATATTTATTTTTCTTTTTACATTAAATTTTTTTTATCTATCCTAGTTTCCTATTCGTTTATATCTCACTTAATGTTCTGTTGTATATAAAGTTTTTAATTATTTTTCTTTGTTTCTACTCTTTTGGATTTATTTATTATTCTTTTGGATTTTAATGAATCTGCAAGCGCATGAGTTTTATGTTGAAAGCTACATCGTTTTGAAACAAGTGCACAGTGAGGGGTTCAACATCTAACAATTGGTTGTATTTCCCTTTATTTTATACTGAAGTAACTATTGATTAATGTTTGTTCACTTTTTAATGAACACCTGATTCCCTATCTTTAAATGTATCCCTACCTTTTAAAACATTTGAGATAATTCTTATGAATTGTATTTGGACAATTGTACCCTCTAAAATGTTTATTTGCTTATTTTCCCTTATTTACGTTATAATTGTCTCTTTTATAAACTCTTAATGCCATATGACATTAATACACCTAAAACTATTTGCTTACATATTTTTTCTTAGTGATGCTTCCAACAACTAAATTCAAGACATAAAGCTAAACTGAAATAGCTCCCTGGACATGGTTTGCTATGGTACGCGCATCGTGCAAATTAGCCGCGTTAGTAATATGCTCCCTCCGTTTTTTTTTAAATGCTACACTTGAGATTTTGCACCATTACCTTTGACTTTATTTTTTTTGCAATTATAATATATATATATATATATATATATATATATATATATATATATATATATATTCTTGTAATATGTTGTTGGATTTGTCAAAATGTCTACTTTTACAATTTTTTTAAATTCTTTTTTACTAATATCTAATTAAATATATTGATGGTCAAAGTTGTGCTTCGACATGTGTACAAACCCAAGTATAGCATTTACAAACATAGAGGGAGTATATCCCCACTGTTTCGGGGTTTTCTGATGTCCTGCGGGAGAGTTACAATTCCGAGACTGGAACCGGACGCCTGTACCTGCAAAATAACGGAGACTCCTGAGAGCTCCGCCTCCAACGGTCAAGTTAGTATCCGATTAAGGAGTAATCAATACAGCAATTAAAGTAATTAGATCTCTCTAGGTGAGAGTGTTTAGTGTTGGTAATCTGCGTTGTTAGCGTGATTAGCCGGTTGTCAATAACTCTGTTCTTCTCTGCTTGATCTCTTAATTATTCGGTCCCTGATTAATGAGGATTAATCGGGTATTTATAGCCTTGGGAAGCGTGCAACTCTCTAGGTTTAAGGTAAACCTAGGGCTGATCGGGCCTCTAGACTGAATTGGGCCTTGATGGCCGGTTGTCCCATTTGGCATGGGTGGACACGTGGCGTGTCTTAAGTGGTCCATGGAGGACGTATCTGTGATTGACACGTGGCAAGCTCCTGTTGGCCTTTGTGAAGGACACGTGGTGGAACCTGGTGGGTCCACTTGTCAGACGGTGATTGGTGGATAAAAATCCCCTAATCATTTGCCCCTCACAGGTGGCACGCGACTGGTCACGTGTCGCCTGTGACAGGTGTCGCACGGTGACAGGCGACGGCCCGTTACAGGTGTCACCTTGCAGACGGCCGAGAGATTTTCCCGCCCAAATTTTGAATTCGGAAGCGACCCTTCGCCTTCTCATTTTGCCTATAAAAGGAAGTGCTGACTTCGGTCATTTTCACATTTGAGAACTTTTGCGAGAACATTCGGACCCCTGAACTTGCTCTGACATTTCGGACTTTTTCTGCCTACCGCCTGTTCTGACAAGCCGACTGACCCGAACTTTCAGGACTTCATCAACCGTCACCCGTTCAGGTAACTCAGTTCTCTTACTCTTAATTTTCTTTTTATTTTTTGAAATGGCACCATGGAAGCACACGACACGCCCTAAGTTAGTGATCAGCCGGTCACCGGGGACGGCTGAATCTAGGACTAGGAGTGCCGCCTGCCCTTTTCTGGACCCATCTTTGCCCTTTATACAAAGTCCGACTGAATCTGTGTCTATGCAGAACGTGATGGCCAGAACAAAAAAGACTGCTATGATATCAAACTCAGACGGCTCCTCCCAAAGGGTGCTCCTTAGTGAAACATCTGACCAGGCGCCAGATGTAGAACGAGGCGACTGTCAAGCTGACAGTTCTGAGAGAGGGACCAAGGTGTTCCCTTCCCACCTTACCGTGGACATGTCTAATTTTCCTTCTGCTCCTTCTAAGGGAGAGGAGGCGGGCCCCTCTAGGAGAGGGGAGGAGTCGTCCTCTTCGGACTCGTCAGGGGACGAGTCCGAATCCAGCTCTTCTGACCATAGTTCTTCTGGCTCAGAAGAAAAACATAGCCGCCTACAAGAGGCGAGAAGTTCTCATGCAGTGGAGAAGGGGGACAATTGGGCAGAGCCGTCCGCCTCTTACAGAGAGGAAAACGCCCCCTACTACTGCAGGGTACCCCGGGGCCGGATCGCAACAATGCGAGACAACGTGGCGAGCTTTATTGCTAACCACAAAATGGGCCCGGAGTATTTACTGTTTGTGCCGGATCCAGAAGATACTGTCGTCTGGCCGGCTGGTACCAGCTATGGTGACGGCTGCTTTGGCTGCTATGTGGCGGCCATCAAAGCTGGACTGCGCTTCCCATTACATCCGGCTGTTCAGCGGATTTTAGATGGGTATGATCTGGGGTTATGGCAGTTAGCCCCCAACTCTTGGGTAAACGTACTCGGCTATGTGGCCGGGTGCGAACTGAACGGGGTGGAGCCAAGTTTTGAGGCTTTCGCCCACATGAACTATCTCAGCCGGACCCCTAAGTCGGGAGGTACCGGCTGGTATCAATTAACAAGCCATAGGGGTTACCTCATGACGAGAGGTAAGGCAAACAAATGGAAGGATTGGCGGAACACCTTCCTTATTATCGAGAGTTCAGACACGGAGCTGAACAAACATTTTAACAAGTGGAACAGGGATCCGCCTCTTCTCGCAGGCGGCCGCAGCATGCCGCCTGTTCCCCCAAAGGCTAAAAAAGAGATCCTAGACAAAGGACTCTTCAAAGTAGAGACTAGGGTGAACTCTACTTCAGGGGTACGAGAGCAAGTACCCCTAAATTGCGTCCCGAGCTTCAAGTGGCTCTATGACGAGTACTTCTTGGCCGCCTGTGGCCTCGGCAGTCGGTGCTCTAGAGGTAGCCGGCCTGACGAATACTCTGTTTTTTCACGCCTTGTTTACTTGGGATTTTTACTAACTTTGCTGTTTATTTCTTTCAGCCGACGCCATGAGTAAAATAACAGCATCTAAGACTGCGGCGGCCATGCTGCGGGTTTCGCTAATGAAGCAGTCGTACGCCGACTCCCCCAGCAAGGAGGCACCCTTGGTAAGCTTTGAAAACTCCTTCTTTTAGTTGTATTATGCATATACTAACTCTTTTTGTTTTCAGTCTGGCACTCCAAGGGCTTCTTCCTCGCAACAGCCGGACCCCAAGGCCCGGAGGACGACTGTTGCAAGCTCTCCTGGGTCTTCCAGGAAAACAGTGGCGGCTGAGAAGCAGCCGGCCACTTCTTCAAAAACCCAGGCGGGGCCGCCTAGATGTATGGACCCTCACTTGTAAAAAACTCACCCTTGCTTCCTTCTTGATTAGATCTAACTTGTTTTTTTTTTTTTTTTTTTTTTTTTTTTTTTTTTTTTTTTCGCTTAAAGCAGCCGGCCCCCAGGGTCTAGACTTGGTTGAGGTAGCCAAGTCTATGGTTAAAGTAGTTCCTCCATCTAACAGGGAGGCGGTCAAGGGTGCCGGCACCCTTGACCTCGATGGAATTTCAGGGATCCTAGCTGAGGTATACTTAGCACCTTTTTGAGCTTTTGAGTTCCAGGGCGCCTGTTAACTCTTTTGATTGGAAACTGACGCCTGTTTTTCTTTGTACTTAGGCCCTGCTCCGAGTCAACAGCCTTCGCAAGCCGATTGATCGGAAAAACAAAGAGGTAAAGGCCGCAAAGGCTATGGCCGCCTCCAGCTGTGATAAGGCAATGTTTCAAATTGCCCAAAATGAAGTACTGACCATTGATCTTCTTTATTATCAGGCGCAGGCGACCGCCGCTGTTCGGGCTCAGCTAGAGGCGGCCCAAAAGAAGGTTGACGAGCTGGAGGGGACCGTCACCAAACTTAAAGCCGAGCTGAAACCCCTTCGCCAAAAAATGCACTCTTACGAAGCCATGGAGAAATCTTTGGCTAACGTAAAAGAACGCCTGGTGAACCAGGAGAAGAGTCTTACCCAAGAGCTCTCGGACAAGGCCGAGCAAGAGAAACAAGAGCTCGTCCGGGAGATGGTGGAAGACTCCGCCCAAATCCAACGCATGACCTGGGAACGACTGTTCCCCAGTGCCGACTTTGCCTCATGGGAAAGAACGTACCGCCAGTGTTCGGAAATATATAATCAACAGATCCTGGCGGCTGCTGAAGAAGAGGCGTTGGACGTTGCGTTGGAGGAGGAAGAGCCGGTTGTGGCGCTTGTGCCACTTGGGGGTAAGGCATCAAAAGATGATGCAGCTAAGGCCGAGTCCAGCAAGAAGAGTGCTGACCAGGCGGCTGCTGCTGATACTGAACTGCCCCCTTCTTAAGCTTTAAGTATTTTTTTTTCCTTTTCACGGCCTGCATGCCGTTTGCTTTGTAATTACCCGGCCAGGGGGCCGGGGTTTTGAATATTCTGCTGGTCTTTTATGGCCGGCTCATTTTAATCAAATTTTTTATTTTTGTTCAAATTTGTCTAAGTATTTGAAATTTGCTCACTTGACCGACTGTTGTGTATGGCCGAACGTTAAGACAGGTACAAATAGTAAGTATGCCGCCTATGCCCCTGGACGACTGGTTGTCTGTTTCCAGGATAGATGATCAGTCGGCCATTTAATCAATCGGTATTCGAACTCTTTATTCAATTTGACCAAGTAAATAGAATTACCTAGTAGCCAAGGAATTTAAGTAGGAAAACAAGCGGCGGGTACCGGTTGTTTCCCTTTATTGCCAATGTTGGCTTTTAACTCGTTATTTGTTAACCTAGCAAGAGTATTGGTTGAGAGCCTTTGTTTATTAAAAACAAGTGGACGACTCATACCTTTTAGGCTCCATACTAAGTTTGAGTGACTATTAAGTTAACATAGGAGTTACTTAGTCTTTGTCACAATCTTGATTGAGTAGTAGAGGTATCAGGCGGCGTAGGCCGGCTAGACCCCTTGATTCACCAATGTTTGTTGGCTATTAACTCAATAGGTTATCCAGTAGGAATAGGGGTTCGAGTGCCCTTGTTTGTTTAAAACAGGCGGACGACTCAAACTTTTTAGATTCCATACCAAATTTGAAGGAGTGACTATGAGTTAACTTTGGAGTTACTCAGTCGCCATCACTTTTGTTTGAGAAGTAGAGGTACCAGGCGGCGTAGGCCGGCTAGACCCCTTGATTCGCCAATGTTTGTTGGCTATTAACTCAATAGGTACCCCCTGCATTTATCCCAAGTAATACAGGCGGTTATCTGACTCAGATGTCAACTGCTACCATTGGTTTGGTTAGTGATAGAGTTATCTTTGTCTCAAAAACGGCTACGTGGTTGCCCTTGGGGACAGTCGTATAGGTGCCGTGTAATTAGTTTATAGAACAATGTTCCACCCAAAAGGGAGCTGCTCTCTGCGACGAATTTCATCCGGAGGGATGCCGTCGGACGCCTGCTATGATGTTGGGACAGGTCGAATTAGTTTTGTAGTTTTGATCAGGTGGCTTGGCGCCTGGTCTGATCATTCGGCCGGTGGCCTTGGTAAGTTCTTGGTGAACGTAGGTGCTAAGTAAAAGAGGGGTAGCCGCCTGTTAGTTACAGGATCGGGCAGGCCCTAATCTTTTTAGCTAAGTATTGTGAGTAAAATACTCGATGGAGAGTAGCCGACTGTAAAGGAACAGACGGCATGCCCCTCTAAAGATAAAGAGTGAAACTCAATGGAGAGTAGCCGACTGTAAAGGTACAGACGGCATGCCCCTCGTAATACAATATTGAATAGTAAGTGCAAACTTTTTTAAAGTAGCTCTTTACTTTACATCATTCAGAAAAAATATTTTTTAAGGTTATCTACGTTCCAGGTTCGAGGCAACGGTTGTCCGTCTGGTGTTTCCAGACGGTAGGTACCGTCCCTGACTTCCGCATAGATTCGGTAGGGTCCTTCCCAGTTGGGAGTTAGTTTTCCAGACTCATTGGCCCTACCAACTGCTTCCATTTTTCTAAGTACAAAGTCCCCTACTTTGAGTGGACGCCTGTGTACTTTCTTGTTGTATGATCTAGTCATTCTCAGGCGATAGATCTCATGGCGTAAAACAGCATTGCCCCTCTTTTCAGGAAGTGAGTCTAATGCCAGGCGCATAGCTTCCCAGTTTGCCTCTTCGTCATATAGCATTACTCGAAGAGTCGGCTTGTAGTGTTCTATTGGAAGAACAGCTTCTGCACCATAAGTTAGGAGGAAGGGAGTTTCTCCAGTCGCCCCTTTTTCAGTCGTCCTAATGGCCCAAAGAACATGTGGTAGTTCATCTGCCCATAGGCCGCCTGCTCGTTCAATCTTTTTCTTGAGACCGTCTGAGATGATTTTATTAAAGGCTTCTACCTGGCCGTTTGCTTGTGGACGGCCGACAGATGCAAAGTAATGTGCAATTCCTTGGTCTCCCAACCAGCTTTTGAGAACAGGCGTCTCAAATTGGGGACCATTATCAAAAACCATAGACATGGGAACCCCGAACCGAGTGATGACGTTTTTCCAAATGAATGAAATTACATCTTTCGTCTTGATTCCCTTTACAGCCTCCGCCTCTACCCATTTAGTGAAGTAGTCAACGGCAACAAGTATATACCTTTTGCCGCCTGTAGCAGGCGTATATGGACCCAGAATGTCCATGCCCCACTTAGCAAACGGTAGTGGGCTGTGAATGGTAGTGAGGTCAGTAGCCGGACGGTGAATTAATTTGCCAAACCTTTGGCACTTGTCACATTTTTTCACCATCTCCATTGCATCTGCTTCCAAAGTAGGCCAAAAGTAGCCCTGCCGCCTTGCCCTTTGAGCAAGCATCCTACCACCTATATGGGAAGCGCAGAAACCAGAGTGAAGATCATCTAGTATCTCTCGTCCCTTTTCAGGAGTAACACACTTTAAGAAGGGTTGAAGGTGCCCCCTCTTGTGAAGTTCTCCCTGTATCATTTCAAAACAGGAGGCTCGTTTTTTCAGTGCTGCCGCCTGTTGAGGATCATCCGGCAGTGTACCGTTTGTCAGATATGCCCTGATTGAATCCATCCAGGTTGAGCTTCTGTCTAGAATTCCAATAGGATTTTCCTCGATGCTTCTCTTCTCCATTACTTCCCAAAACACAGTTCGAGGAGTATCGGAGGAGGCGGATGATGCTAATTTCGAAAGTGCATCTGCCTGGTTGTTTTCTGATCTTGGCACTTGGATCAGATGGAAATCCTCAAGGGAGCCGACTGCTTGTCGGACCGCCTGTAAATATTTTATCATGGCCGGATGTGTTGCTTCGTATTCGCCATTGTACTGACTCACTATCAGTTGTGAATCAGAACAGGCGTCTATTTTCCTTGCCCCTGCCGCCTTACACATGCGGATCCCGGCTAGTAAAGCTTCATATTCTGCCTCATTGTTTGAAGCCTGGAAACTGAAGCGTAGAGCATACTCGAACCTGTCGCCCTCTGGAGATTGACATACGACGCCTGCTCCACAGCCGTTTGAAGTAGAGCTTCCGTCCACATATACCTTCCAGACTTGGTCTGGAACTTGAGAGTCAGGAGGACGAGTCATCTCTACAATAAAGTCAGCAAAGGCTTGCCCCTTCACTGCTTTTCTAGGCTCGAAAGTAACTTCGAGACTCTGCATTTCTATGGCCCATTTGATCATTCGTCCGGAGGACTCCATGGTGGTAAGGGGCCGCTTGATCGGTTGGTCTGTATACACGACGACTGCATGTGCCAGAAAGTAGGGCTTCAATTTTTTAACAGCCATGAAGAGTGCAAGACCAAATTTCTCCACTAGGGGATACCTCAACTCGGCATTTTTCAGTACGTGACTGACAAAGTAGACCGGAAGTTGACAGCCGTCCCTTTCAGCAAGGAGCACCGCGCTTAACGCATGATCAAAGACGGCCAGGTACATGTAGAGATTTTCTTTGGGCAAAGGGCTGACCAGCCTCGGCAAGGAATGCAAGTGAACCTTTAATTTCTGGAAGGCGGCCTCAGCATCCGGCCCCCATTCAAACCTTGCCTTTTTCTTAATTGCCTGGAAAAAGTATAGTTATTTGTCGCCTGATCGACTTAGGAATCTTCCCAAGGCCGCCAGACAACCTGTTAACTTCTGAACCTCTCGGACGGTACGAGGCGACTGCATGTCAATGACCGCCTGTACCTTCTCAGGGTTCGCCTCTATTCCTCTCTGGTTGATAAGGAATCCGAGAAATTTCCCAGACTCAACTCCAAATACACATTTCTTGGGATTGAGCATGACATGGTGCCGCCTGAGTGTGGCGAAAGTTTCTCGGAGGTCCGTCAGATGATCTTTCTGAAGTTTAGTCTTGACAATCATATCATCAATGTATGCCTCGACGTTTCTCCCAATCTGATCAAAGAACACTGTGTTTATCATTCGTTGGAAGGTAGCCGGGGCATTCTTAAGACCAAACGGCATGACCGTGTAACAGTATAATCCCTGATCAGTGACGAAGGCCGTCTTCTCCTGATCTTTCTTCCACAAAGGAATTTGATGAAAACCAGAATAGGCGTCCATAAAACTCATCAAGGCATGGCCGGCTGTTGAGTCGACCAGGTTATCAATTTTAGGCAGAGGGTAACTGTCTTTGGGGCACGCCTTGTTCAAGTCTGTGTAGTCTACACACATTCGCCAGGTGCCATTCGGCTTTTTAACAAGTACCACATTTGCAACCCAATCTGGGAAGTAACATTGCCGAATGAACCCTGCATCAAGTAATTTTTTGACTTCGGCGGCTGCCGCCTGACCTCTTTCTTCACCATGGTTCCGTTTCTTTTGTCGTACCGGCTTCTTTTTCGGATCCACAGCGAGTTTGTGTACTGCCAGATCAGGACTAATGCCTGGCATTTCATGGACTTCAAATGCAAAGATGTCCTTGTATTCTTTCAACAGGTTGTGAAAGTCGTCACCAAGGTTTCTCAGAGCAGTCGTCCCTACTTTGACTGTTCGGTCAGGATTGGAGTCGTCTAATATCAGGTCCACATGCTCACCAGCCGGCTGAGGGCGGAACTCATCCGGCCGGTCCTCTGCCAATGATTGCTATTTTCTTGCTTTTTTTGCGGACTCAGTCTGGGGTGCCTTTCTCTTTTTGTCGCCTGTTTCTTGAACAGGCGCACTTTCCTTGACATTGTCAAGGTCTGTTTTTTCTCCACTTGACCCAGTGGCCATAACAGTGGGCTTGACATCCGAGAGATAGCACTCTCGGGCCATCCTCTGATCTCCCCTTAGGGAGCCGACTGTTCCATTATCCCTTTCAAACTTAAGCAGCATAAGTGACGGGATTATAACAGCCTTGGAATTATTCAGGGTTGGTCGACCCAGAATCATGTTGTAGGCCGAGAGTTCCTCTACTACTAGGAACCGGACTACCATGTGTCGTCCTTCCCCTTTTTCGCCCAAGCGAATGGGTAGATCCACTCGTCCCAGTGGGTGGACGACTCCTCCTCCAAAACCTATTAAAGGGTGGGAGGCCGGATGTATGCAGTCCGTCTGATATTTCAGTTTTGACAGACATTTGCTGCTGATGAGATCTGAAGAGCTCCCGGTATCTATGAGGATTCGGCCAACTCTCTGGTTAGCCACTTTACATTCAACAACGAGAGGGTCGTCATGCGGTCCCTTTATTCCTCCTAGATCCTCTTCAGTGATGACAATCTCAGGAAATGTATATTTGGACGGCCGTTCTTGGTGAACGGAATTTACATCTAACCGCCTTATATTATCTTTGTTGCCCCTAATAGTGGGGCCGCCTCCTGAGAAGCCGCCTGCAATGGTGTAGACGACTGCATCATCTGTATCGGAACTGTCGGCCTGTTGATTCTTTTTGGCCGACTGCTTTTTTGAGGAAGTATTCCCCGTAGATTTCTTGACATAAGTGTCAAGATCACCTTGCTCAGCCAGGCGGTCTAGGTACCGCATGAGACTGATGCAGTCATTGGTGTGATGACCAATGTCATCGTGATAAGCACAGATTTTGTCTTGGTTCCGGTTGCTCACAGAACCCTTCATGGGGAGCGGCTTCTCAATTGAGAGCCGTCCCTTTATTTCTTTTAGGATAAATTGGTTATCCTTGTTAAACACATACTTTGGGGAGTATGGTTTGAATTCTTTTTTCTTTTTCTGGGCCGGCTGTTTAGAGGAATCAGCCGCCCAAACCTCTTTTCTTTTTTCATCTTTGTTGGACGACTGTTTCTGTCGTCCCTCTCTTTTGTCGAACCTCTTCCCGTCCGACTGTTTCATTGTACACAGATCAGTCGCCTATATATAGGCTTCTGCTTCAATCAAGGCCTCTTGAAGAGTCGCCACCCTTTTTCGAACTAAATCAAATTTGAAGGTAGACCCGTCTTTGAGACCTCTAAAAAAGTCAGTATAAGCTACCTCATCCGGTAACCCTTGAATCTGTATTCTCATCAGGTTGAACCGCCTGATGTAGGAACGAAGCCCCTCCTTTTCACCCTGCTGAATTGTTCCCAAATCAAGGGTCGTTTTCTTCGCAGGGATGTTCATAGCGAAGTTGGAGGCAAATAAGTAAGCAAGTGTCCTGAAGCTGTTTACACAACCAGTCGGCAGGTTGCCGAACCATTGCTGTGCAATTCCCTTGAGAGTCGCTGGGAAACACTTGCACCAGGTGGGATCATCCAACCCTTGAAGGTACATCAGGTTGGTGAATGCCATCAGATGGTCTTCTGGGTTAGTAGTGCCATCATAGGCGCCTACTAAAACATTTTTTACTTTGGCCGGCTGAGCGGCTTCAGTAATTTCCTTGGAGAAGGCCGACGGCTGTTCACCAAGTCTAAGCAGCCGTAGCTGCCAGTCCATAGGTTGGACGTTTTTTGCTGCAGGTCCACCAAATGGAGGTGGCTGCATAAAATACTGTTGTTGCGGCACAAATGGCAAGTTTGGTACCGCCTGGGCACTATGAAAGCCGGACTGACGGGAGGTGCCGCCTGACTGACTCTCATGGTACGACTGAGTTGGCCTCATCGAGGCATTTCGCAAACTGTCCTGAAAATTTGAAGTAGAAGCCGACTCTGATAATCGGTCACTCTTCTTCTGCTCTAGCAGGTGCCGAGCATCTGTGAACGTTTGCTTTGACCCGTCCGCCTGAATATGACGAACCGGTTTCCTATTTCCCGTAGGATAACGGAGTTTTGTGAAATCAAGAGCAGACGGCTCCCGCTTCTTGAATTTAGGATGGGGAGTCGCCTATCGCCCTTGAACTGGCTTCCTCTTTAGTGAAGTGGAAGGTTTCTTGGCCGACTGCTCCTTGACTGAAGCAGGCGGTTTTTTGTTGATCAACTCTTGGATCTCTCCCTTGAAGTCCCTCATGAAGGTCATGAGTTCGTTCCTTGTGATGGGAGCAGACCCATCAGTCGGCTGTTGCCGAGCAAGCGGTGCGCCTGCTGGCTCGCTTCCTGTTTGAAGATACTCCCGTTCCCTCATTTCGGTATGACGGGTACGTCGGGCCCTTAGGGTCCCGTCTGGAGCTGTATGAGTTTCAACTTCAAATTCACTTTCGGTATCATGGTCCGACTGAACTTGAGAGTCGTCTAAGGGACGCCTCTCTTCTGGAATCGGTACAGACTTGGATGCCATCTCTGAAGTACTCTCCCCACAGACGGCGCCAGATGTTTCGGGGTTTTCTGATGTCCTGCGGGAGAGTTACAATTCCGAGACTGGAACCGGACGCCTGTACCTGCAAAATAACGGAGACTCCTGAGAGCTCCGCCTCCAACGGTCAAGTTAGTATCCGATTAAGGAGTAATCAATACAGCAATTAAAGTAATTAGATCTCTCTAGGTGAGAGTGTTTAGTGTTGGTAATCTGCGTTGTTAGCGTGATTAGCCGGTTGTCAATAACTCTGTTCTTCTCTGCTTGATCTCTTAATTATTCGGTCCCTGATTAATGAGGATTAATCGGGTATTTATAGCCTTGGGAAGCGTGCAACTCTCTAGGTTTAAGGTAAACCTAGGGCTGATCGGGCCTCTAGACTGAATTGGGCCTTGATGGCCGGTTGTCCCATTTGGCATGGGTGGACACGTGGCGTGTCTTAAGTGGTCCATGGAGGACGTATCTGTGATTGACACGTGGCAAGCTCCTGTTGGCCTTTGTGAAGGACACGTGGTGGAACCTGGTGGGTCCACTTGTCAGACGGTGATTGGTGGATAAAAATCCCCTAATCACCCACCTTTTTAAAAGTATGACTAAACACTTTTGAATAGCGTTGAGACAATTACGCCCCTTAAAATGTTTATTACAAATTTACCCTTATACTTTATATTTGTTAAATTTTTACGAATAGTGTTGACACAATTATGCCCCTTAAAATGTTTATTTACTTATTTACCCTTAAATTATGTTTGTTCTATTTTTATAAATAGTGTTGAGACAATCATGTCCCTTAGTATGTTTATATACTTAATTATTTGCCCGCATTAATATTAATTGGCTCTTTTTAATTTTTTTTTAAATCTTATGAATAGTGTGCAAAAATACGCTAAAAATATTTAGTTACATATTTCCTTTTACTAAAGTTGTGACATAAAGTCAAACCAAAAGAGCTCTCAAGTAAGGCTAGCAATGGCACGCGCATCGCGCGTATTAGCTTCCCTAGTAACTTAAAATGTTTAAGCAAACTCTTATGAATAGTGTGTAGACATTTACCTCCCTTAAATATTTGTTAACTTAATTGTCCTCATTAATGTTAATTGTCTCTTTGTTTGAACTCTTATGAATTGTGTGCAGACATATATTAACACATGAAATATTTGCTTACATATTTTCTCTCATTAATGTTAACTGCTAACAGCTACATTTGTTGCATAAGGCCAAAGCCAAAAGAGTTCACTGGATATGGCTAACTATGGCGCATACATTGCACGCGTTTTCCACTCTGGTTATTCAAAAGTTTGTGAAAAGTATAATCATTATTTCAAAACTAAGGTATTAACATTTACTTCTTCCATAATTTTTTTTATTCACATAACATGTTTGACTTAATTTTTTTTTTAATTATTATAGTTATATAATACTCCCTAGGAGTTGTTAAAAATCGCCCACAATTCTCTACTCAAAGCCCACAATTTTTACAACTTTGACACTTTTGCCCTTTTTTAATTTTTACCCAAAACGAAATTTTCTCTCACAAAAAATGTGGAGCAGCACTGGATCTCCGAGGGACACCAAAGAGCCGTCACCGTCGCCGGAAAACGAGGTACTTTGCGTTTAAAAATTACGAATTGGTGGCGGACGTTTGGCCTGGACGCCGCCGCCATGAGTGTGGCGCCTGACGGGGACATCGCCACCGTGGAGGTGGCGCCTGGCCGGGACGCCGCCACCGTGGCTGGGGCGCCTGGCCAGGACGCCGCCACCATGGTAGTGGCGTTTGGCTAGATCGCCCTAACCATGGTGGCGGCGTCTTGGCCAAGCGCCCCAGCCACGGTGGCGGCGTCCCGGCCAAGCGCCACCGCCACAGTTAATTGATTTTTTTTATTTAAAGTTTTGTTTTTGTTTATGTTTTTTGTTTTGTTTTGTTTTTTTCTTTTTTTTTTGGTTTTTAAATTTGATAAATTTGAAATTAAATATGTGTTAATAATTTAAAAAAAAACAAAATTTAATTTGAAATTATGTTTTAGATATGTGTGAATAATTTATAAAAAAAATAAAAAAAAAACAAAATTATGGTTTAATTTGAAATTATGTGTTAATAATTTCAAAAAATAAACAAATTTATAATTTTGTATGTGTGTGAATACTTTTGTATATAATTACGTGTTAATGTGTTAATTATGTGTAAATTTAGAAATTAAATGTATTATGCGTTATGTATAGAAATGAAATTTAGAAATTACATGTGTTAATTTTTTTTTTTTTTTGTTTTTTAACTTTGATAAATTTGAAATTAAATATGTGTTAATAATTTTATTATAAAAAACAAAATTTCATTTGAAATTATGTTTTAAATATGTGTTAATAATTTATAAAAAAAAACAAAATTATGGTTTAATTTGAAATTATGTTTTAATATGTGTTAATAATTTCAAAAAATAAACAAATTTATGTTACAATTTTGTATGTGTGTGAATACTTTTATATATAACTACGTGTTAATTTTGTGTTAATTATGTGTAAATTTAGAAATTAAATGTATTTTATAGAAATGAAATTTAGAAATTTAAAATTTAGAAATTACTTCTGTGTTAATTTTGTATCAAAAGTATTAATTTAATCCTTATGTAATTATATTTATATGTCATTGTTGCAGGATTATGGTGGAGACGGAAATGATTATAGTGGGATTTTTGTACATGATGGTCCGTTCGAAGATGCTCAACACACGATTGATTGGGCAAAACAGGTTGCAATTAGATCAGGTTTTTGTTTAGTAGTAGCAAGTCATAAATCTCAACGGGAAGGTAGAATGGATCGCATTTTGAGATGCGACCGTTATCGCAAAAGGGAGGAACGAGATTTCAGTCAAGCGATTCGGTTTGATACAAAGCGGAAAGGTTGTGGGTGTCAGTTCAGAATAAAGGTTCGACAACAGCAAAGTCGTGACGGTTGGGAAGTAAAGGGTTACGGTAAATGGGGGTATCACAACCATGAGATGATAGTATATGAAGTGGGTCATCGACAGCTAAGCAGCCTAAGTCCTGCTGCGAAACTAGTTGTAAAAGAAATGAGTGATGCTCAAGTGAAGCCTGCTAAAATATTAGCATATGTGTTAGAGAAATTTCCTGAAGACCAGCCAAACCGAAGACACATCTACAACGTCAGACAGAAATTGAGGTTTGAACAGTTAGAGGGAAAGAACCCTATACAACAGCTTCTACACCCCGCACAAGCACGTGGTTACCTATTCTGCAGGTTTAAATCTGATGAAGACACATCGGAGGTGACTTATTTATTCCTTGTGCATCTTGATTGTGCTAATATGATCACGTCTCGGCCATCTGTGATTTTGATCGATTCAACGTACAAGACAAACAAGTACAAGTTCACACTAGTTGAGATGGTTGGGATGGCTCCAACGAACCAGAACTTTCTGATTGGTTATGCAGTCATCAAGGATGAGACGGCTACGAGTTACTATTGGGTGTTGGAGAAGTTGAGATATTACATCGGCCCAAATGTTCAGCCATCAGCCATCGTCAGTGATTGTGAGGGAGGTCTCTTTACCCCTATAGCGGAGCTGTGTCCGGAGTCGAGCCATTTACTGTGCACATGGCACATCAACAACTGTGTGAAAGTCAAAGCCTACAACTTTTTCAACAAGAATTTAGATTCAGCAGAGAGATTGGTAAATGGTAAGTGGCGGAAGATCCTGCAAGCTACCACGGAGGCAAAGTACGATCGAGCCTTGGAGCAGTTTAAAGATGCGTACCAATGGTGCCCGGGAATGGTAAACTATGTGATGCAGCAGTGAATACCTCAGAGGAAAAAGTTTGTCAAATATTGGACAAATCAAGTTCTTCATTTTGGAAACACTACAACATGTAGAGCGTTCATAGAGGTTTGAAGGACTGGATTGATTCTTCCACCTCTGCTCTGGATACACTGTTCGAGAGAATAAACAAGGCAATTGACACTCAAAAGAACGGCATCAAGAACTCTCTCGAGGACTCTAGACGGCGACATGGCATGATGTATTGCCATTTTATATTTAAGATTCTCCATGGTCGTGTGTCACACTACTGCTTGGGGTTGATTCTGAGCGAGCACAACAGGATGAGGGAGTTGGGTGATGAAGTGGCTATTCAGTGCGGATGTGCTATATAAGTGACTCATGGACTACCTTGTGCATGCACCATTCACCGCGTAATTACGCAAGATAAGGCGTCGTTACATGTTGATCAGGTTCATCCATTCTGGCGTACGATCGTTATTGGAGAGCATGCTGTTCCACAGACGGTCCACCATGAACAGGAGGAGTTGGAGCAGTTTCGTTCAATGTTTGACCAAGTGTCCTCCAGTCACCCTTCAATCATTCGTGATGCTACCCACGTACTTCATGACATGTTCAACACACCATGCTTGGATCACGAGGAACCTGAAGGGGTCGAGCGACCTAGAGGTCGACAAGCACGGCGGAACAGGAGTGCGTTTGAGTACATTCGTGGTCGTGGTCGTACATCGTCATCAAGTGGTAGCTAATCTTCTTCGTCGGTGAATATGCCCGGCACCGGTACAGTACTTTACTTTAATTTACTTTTTAGAATGTTTGTTTAGTTTACTGTTGACTTGTTAATTGTGTTTATTGATATGTGCAACAGGAAGAATGGACATTGAACAGTTTCCACATAAGGGCAGGATCCCTAACATCATCATGGCATACTTGGACGGGTGGAATGATGTGGTTGCAGATGGTAACTGCGGATTCTGGGTTATGGCTGATGTGTTTCAGATGGGTAAAGACAACTACGGTTTAGTGCGTCAGTTGATGTACAGTGAAATCGCCTCAAACCGAGATGTTTATCACCATGTGTACGACCAAGACTTGGATAGGTCTCTGCAGCGTATCCGGTGGGGAGGAGGACCTTACGATCAAAATTATTGGTTCGACGCGCCAATTGATCTCTTTGCCGTTGCAAACATCTACAAGTGTGCAGTCATGCATTTCGGGCTTGGTTTGCATAGTCGAGCTTATTATCCATGTACCACGGTTCTCCCTTGGTGTTCGCGTGAGACCGTCACCAGACCGGTAAGAGAGTTTGCTATTGCATTTCTGGGGTCGTCATACAGACATTTCATCCGATTGGACCTGTCATCCGATTTTTCGGTCCCACCGATCATACCTCCGTGGTACACCATTCTTAGAACAAGCGTAGAGGGTTGGGATGCGCTGTATCATGACCGGATGTAGCAGTGGAACAACCTAGCTGCCTTTTAGTTTTTCACGCGTATACCTACTTTTTCTACGTAACCTTGTATTTTTATTGCTATTTTTATTCTATTTATTTATTTTTCGTATTATAATTTGACTAAATTTATATCTTGCATGCACACTAATTAGATCTTACGCGTTACAAACTAAAAAGATAATGTCAAATTTTAAAACTTAAAACAATAATTTCAAATGTTACAAACTAAAAAGATAATGTCAAATTTTACAAACAACTATGATAATGTACAAAATGTTCTATAAATAAACTGCCCACAGATCAGTAATTCCTCTGTGATGCCCACTGCCTCTACTCAAGGGCCCGTTCCAGATCATCAATAACAGCTCTGCCTGATGCAGTCGTCATGTTGTCCCTCTCCTCAAAAAGTCTGTGTCCCTACTGCATCATCTTTCCCATCCACTACACACAACAAAACACATGAAATTCAATAACGACGTATTATATATAAAAAAAGCACAACAACAAATGTTTTATGAGACATACCGCATCCACGGAAGTGGGTGGTGGCACCTCATCATCATCGATGTCGTCGCCGTGGTGGAGGTCTCTGATCAACCTCGGGTGCAAATACTGGTTGTACCATTCTATGTAGTGCTGGTCACACATGGCAGTCACCTCAGTTGGCGGCCGCTGCAGCTCCGCCGTCCATAGGCGGGAAACCATTGGAAACTGCTCCCACGTGGCAATCATGCTTCCCGGCCATTGGACGACGTACTCCTTCGACGACGTAGATCGGACCGCCTTACTAGGCCATGCTAGTGGAGGAGGAACAATTTGGACAAATCCAAGCTGGCGAAGACATCGCTGTGGCATGTACGCCTCTACGATCTCACGATACTGAATCAGTCCCGTGTAGAGGGTCCTGGGTACCCTATTACTAGGGTTTTGGCCGAAAGGCATCCAGTTCACCTGCACATTTTTTCAAATTAGTAAGATTCGTATAATAAATGCACCAAACTATAAAATAATTTAAACACTTTACCTCTAATGGGGACATCCTATCAAGCAATAACCGTATCGATCGCATGTGGTCAATGGACTTCGTTTCGAACCGCGGACTCCACGCATAGGCACGTGGCTGCCCATCCCTAATAGGAACCGGGTCGCAGTGTGGTCGAAACGCAGGAAAATACTCGTATATCCAGGTCTGTAACAATGTCAGACATCCAGTGATACCTGCCACATCAGCCCCACTCGAGAATCCTAACTGGTGATACATATACGTCAACGTAGCCGACCCCCAAGAAAACTGGCCTACTCTGTCGGGCTCACACGCGTCAACTATGTCGCGTGGCCTGAGCTTGTTTTCGCTCTTATCCGGAAACAAGGTACACCCGAGAAGAAGAAAAACATATGCAGCCAGCTGTGTGTCCTGCATCCTACGTGCAGTGGGGTCCAAACATCGCTGCAAAACGACTGCGATCTTAACACCTTCGTGATCCCAAACACCAAGTGCCGCTGTGTACATCACAACCCTATCCACCGCCAACAGCTCCGCTAGTAAATCTGTCTGATCCGCATCAGTGACAACAGAAAGTCGGTTTCCCTCTACAGGAATCCCAAGGATGGCCTCGACGTCATGCAACATAATCGTCATCTCACCGAACGGAAGGTGGAAATAGTTCGTATCCGGCTGCCATCGCTCAACGAAAGCCGTGATCAGCGTTGAGTCAATCCTTTCGTGCATGGTGGCAGGAAGGTGACTCACTCTAGTGCCCCTCAATTAGCAAGCATCTCGCTCTCCTCCGGCCAAGCATCAGCCCAACTACGCAAAAAGTTACAAGTCTTTTCCCGGGTTTGGCATTTCAAAATGCCCGTATCCAAAGCCCTCTCCTGGCCCTCCTAAATACGGGTCGCGATGTGTCTTAGAAATCTAGGAATCACACTCCCGTCTACAGGTCCCCCAGCCACCTCACCCCTCACCACCCAAGAATCATTAACGGCCCTCGACCGTTTTCTGCTAACCGCAGACACAGTGGACGCAGATGATGTGTCAGATCTACTAACAAATCTACCATCTCTACCCTTACGCACATCTACCCTATGCGTCTCATACATATCATCAAGCCTCTGACTGAATGGACCGTAATCATCATATGGTCCACTCTGATCGTCCACATCCTCATCTACATCCTCCTCCTCCTCCTTCTCCTCACCATCATCATCTTCATCATCCTCATAATAGTGCACCCGTTCTCTGCGAGCCGAGGCCGAAATGCCACGAGATCTAACGTGTCTAGGCCCCGAGCTCTCCATTGAGTAGATTGTACTTCTAATAACGTCCATACTCTTCCCCGCACGAGGTCGAAAATGCGATGCCTAACTCCATTTAAATAACGAAAAATAATAGCAATTGTTATTATTATTATTTATACTAATAATCTATTTTTAAAAGTATCAACAACAAAAAATAGAAATACCTAACCAAAAAAATATCAAATAAACAGAAAAAATACTAACAAATTGACATTAAAAAGAAAAGTACACAACATCGAAAAAAAATTTAAACAAATTAGAAAATACACACAAAAACAAAAAAAAAATACCAAAACATACAATATGAACATACAAAAAAAAGTAAATAAAAATAAATAAATAAAACAACATACAAATAATTTAAAAATAAATATAAACATAAAAAAAACAACAAATTTGAAAAGAAAATACAAACATAAACAAAACAATATAAACATAAACTAAAAACAAAAAAAAATATAAACAAAAACAAAAAAACCAAAAAAATATAAACAACAAACAAAAAAATCAAAAAGATAAAAAAAACAAAAAAAATAAAAAAAAAAAAACAAAACAAAAAAATAATAACCAAAAAAATTGAAACAAAACCAAAAAAAAATAAAAATAAAATAAAAGAAAACTAAAAAATAATAACCTAAAAAATAAAAAATAAATAAAAACTGGAAAAAAAATCCAAAAAAAAATTAAAAAAAAAACCCGGAAAAAAATAATAGAATAAAAACTGAAAATAAAAAAAAAAAATAAAAAAAAGTGGCGGCGCCTTACCTAGACGCCAGGCCCACGATGGCGGCGTCCACGTCAGACGCCACCGCTGTGGCCTAGGCATCCTGCCCAGGCGCCGCCACCATGGGCCTGGCGTCTGGGTAGGGCGCCGCCACCATGGCTCCCACCATATCAAGGTTTTTTTTAAAAAAAAAAAATAATTTAAAAATACCTTTCCACCGCGTGACCGCCTTCCCTCGGTCACCGGTGCCGCCACTTCCTTGCCTTGCCGCCTCGACATTTTAAAAAAAAAAATTAGAGAGAGAAAATGAGAGTAGAAAGTAGAGAGAAGATGAGAGTGTGTTTTTTAATTTGTGGGCAAAAGTGTCAATTCACTTCAAATTTATGGGCTTTACGTAGAGATTTGCGGGCGATGTTTAGCAGTTCACCTTTTTTTTTGTAAAGTGCCCTGTTAGGATGTGCGCGTAATTTTAGGCAAAAAGTAAAATAATATATAGTGTTTGTGGTTATAAATAAAACATTTGGAAAAGTAAAAGAGAGAAATATAAATGGGGGACCACTAAGTATAATATAAGAAGGAGAATATTATATAATGATGGTATGGTAAAAAAGAAGAGAGAGAAATAATGTGTGAGTGGGTTTCTAAATTTGGTAATGGGGCATTTATAAAAAAAAATGGCCATTTTTCGGAAAATGGAGCAATTAAAAAAACAGAGGGAGTATATATTTAGATTAATCACAATGTTTATTTTTATAATTTAATTATATTACAATTTTACTAATAGACAATTAAAGAAATTAATGGTCAAATTTGAGTCTTGGCAAATGTGCCAGTCAAATTGATGCATTTAAAAAAAAAACATAAGGAGTAAATCATACTCCCTCTATTTTCAAATACTTGCTCCATTTCTACTTTTTTCTGCACTATTCATTTGTCCTACTTTGACTAATGTTTGTGATTTATACATAAAAAAAATATATAATTTTGTGGGTACTTGTTAGAATCGTTTCAATGAATAAATTATTTATTTTCAATTGTTAGAATTTATACGTTTTGATAACTTAAGATATTATTGATCAAAGATTAGCATCGGCATAGGTGTCCAGGAGAAATGGAGCAAGTATTTAAAAACGGAGGGAGTAACTCACAAAATCTATAACTATATACTCCTTCTATATGTTATTACTTGCTCCATTTCTCCCTGCGCGGAATTTAAGGAGAAATGGTAGAAAGTAATAAAATATGAAAGAAGTGGAGTTGGTGGAAGAATAAAGTGTGATAGTTGAGAGGAGAGAGAATGTATATAAAAGTATGATAGTTGGGATAGTTAGGGGTCTACTAGGAGAGGATAAATTAGTAAAATATTATGAAAGGTATCCAAAATAAAAATGGAACAAGTAATAAAATACGGCCTCAAAAGAAACACGTGCCAACATTAGGTTAAAAAATTCCTACTCCAAGTCTTCCACATCTTTAATATTAAGAAAGAAATAATTACAATGTGCAATCTTTCCCTCGCAAATCAATAAGTCTTTTAGCAATTACTTAAAGAAAAATAAGTTGTTAAATTATTAAAAAGTTATTCATATTTTATATCACACGGGTACGTTCTAAAATTTACGTTTTAGAAAATTTTTAAAAAATATGAAACTTTATCACACTGTTATATAAGGGAATAATTTGTAAAAAAAAATTTGTTGAATTATAAATTGTTGTAAATTTTAATAAAATATTATAAATCCGTGTGTTGCACAGGAATTAAATTAGTTTTATTATTATAGTTATATAATATATCTTTATATTAGTCACAATGTCTATTTTCATAAATTAATCATTTCATTACAATTTTTACTAATAATCAATTAAAGATATTAATGATCAAAATTAAGTCTCGACAAATATACTAGTTAAACTGGTACATTTAAAAAAAAATAAAAAAAATAAAAAAAAATGTCGTAACTCACAAAATTGAATCCCCATATTATCCGTGGAATGTACAAAGGCAATATCACAATAGCAAGACAAAGAAACCTTATCATAAAGCTAGGTTCCAACATGACGATGATCATTCCATTCCATAAATATAGTCCAGAGATTCTCTTGCGACCTCTAAAGCATCTTTCAAACTGTTTTTTTCACCACTCAATGTGCAACACCCCTATCTACTTTGCAAAAGCCAAATCTCATTTTCATCAATTTTTTTTTTTTTCTAATATTATAATATCACACTCTCCAATATTACCAACCTTTGTTCCTTACATTTGTTTTTCTTCTCACTTCTCTTCTTCCTCTATTAATCTTCTCACCAACTTTTTTTTTTTTTTTTTTTTTCCAACTGATTAAGAGCTCAGGTAATTACTACTTCTTTTTTTTTGGCATTGTATTGCATTTAGTGTTGTACTTGTTTACGTATTAAAAGTAGTGATTTAATTAGTTAATGACATGGTAAAAGTTAGTTAAAAGAAATTAAAAAGGTTTGCATCATTTTGCATTTTCTATAGTGTTGTACTGTGAATGACATTCTTTTTGTTCGTCGTAGAGAGATTCGATCCCAGGTCTTAAGTACCACTCCAACGACTTTCTCGGGTTTCCAACTGTAGAATTTTATATTTTTCCAATGTGATATGGTTTTTGTGCTACCTTCAGATTGAAAGTGGAAAATGGTGATATTTTAGTCAGAAGCTAGATTTTGTTCATCTGATTGTTCCAAGAGTTTGGCATTGGCCAGATCCATTTAGGATTGTTATTGTTGTTGTAAATTTAAGGGGGGAGGATGATCAGTTTTTTTAATTTTGTGAAACGGTATCATTTTCGATTTATACTAACATTTTGGTCAAAGAAGTTATGATCAGCTGTGAAGATCAGTTGGCTAAAGAAGAAAGAAGTTAGTACTACTTTGTATTAATTTAGCAAAAAGACTTTTCTTGGATTTTTTTGCTTTTAATTAGAGAACAAATAAAGAAAACAAAGTACTAATGCCAATTTGATACTATTAAGCATTAGTGGCACAATTAATGGACTTCAATTGTGTATGTTTTTAGTTATTCTGATGTCATTTTCTCAACTTAACTACTTACTGAAAAATTTGAGGCATGTCAATAATCCCTCAAAGTCTATACAGACTTAAATGTGCCCCTTATCGAGAAAAGCATGTTTTTCTATCCTAATGAGTGAGTTTAATTGCGTAGATGACTAGATCGTCCTGTTATCTTTTACCTGTACATATATCTTACTCAGTTGTGGATACTCGAGTAAGATATATATCCGTGTGCAAGTGTACAGCTCGGCTATATTATGGAAAGTTTTTATGTTTGTGGTCCAAACTGAAATGTTAGTCCATATCCAAGTTGAGATATTAAGGACGACTAACATTTTAGTTTGCATTCATTCTATATTTCAATGTATGATTATAGAATACATGATAGGATAGTGTAGGCTAGTACTGTGTTATAAATTGATGGTTGTAATCTGAGACCGAATTTTAAAACATATGCTGACTTTCATTGTCGCTGATACAGAGTAATCTACAGATATAATCCTCTAATATTTGTTTTTGATATGTTTGTTTCGTAGGGAGGAGTGACCAAACATGGCACAAATACTTGCACCTAGCATGCAATGTCAGATGAAACTCTCAAAAGGTTTGACAAGTTCATTGACCCCAAGCCCTTGGACTTCCATATTGTTAAAACAAGGTCAAAAGGGATCAGTTAAGTGCTCAACCAAGCTTAGAGTATGTTCTTCTCTCAAGTCTGACAGCGGCACCATAAACAGGGTGGAGCAACTACTCAATTTGGACGTCAGTCCATACACTGACAAGATTATTGCAGAATACATTTGGTAAATAGTTTTCCTGACGTGACTTTTGATACTGTGACGACTTAAGGCCAGATGATATTCTTGTAGCATCAAGATGAATATACTTTTAGTTATATAGTTATCCTTGCTTTTTGTTCATCAGTAGCATGGCTTGGTTGGTAGCTCGTAATGAATTATAGAACTAATTGAATTGGAATTTGCTCTGGAACAGGATTGGAGGAACTGGAATTGATCTTCGTAGCAAATCAAGGGTACAGTGACATTGACAATGTAGCTTGATAGTTAATCATAGTTTAGATACTGCAGTTACTTCACTATTTTTTCCTAAATTAATGTTTGTTTATATACCAGACTATCTCAAAACCTGTTGAGCATCCATCTGAGCTTCCCAAGTGGAACTATGATGGTTCAAGCACAGGACAAGCACCAGGAGAAGACAGTGAAGTAATCTTATAGTAAGATTTTTGGACAACTACGAACCTTCATAATGTTTCACATATTTCTGGTCTTGTTTTCAAGCAAATTATGTTTCGAGGATTGAGGTTTTCAAGGATTTGATGATTAAGTTATTGTTGTGTCACTCCGCTACAGCCCCCAAGCAATTTTTAAGGATCCATTCCGTGGTGGTAACAATATCTTGGTGAGTTTAATATAAACAGAACTGCATAGTCAAAACTCATGATGTTACCTGAAGTTTACTCTTGTAAGATTGCAATTATAATGCTCTATGCACTATATTTCTAGGTAATCTGTGATGCATACACACCTGCAGGAGAACCAATCCCAACTAATAAGCGACACAAAGCTGCTGAGATCTTCAACAACCAAAAGGTTGTTTCTGAGGTTCCATGGTATGGATTTTCCTGCACTGACAATAAGTATTCTAATTACACTCATAGTCATCACTTTGAAATCCGATGTTGAAGTTATCTGAAAGAAGTTGGCCACTAAAAATGGAGAAACGAAAGTGAGAACTTGTAAGGAAGAGACCTGTCACTTCCATATAGTTTTCATTAACCATTGCACGGATCTTCGTACAGTAGGGCAGAGTTAGGGGATGACAAGATGGTAACAATATCACCTTCATTTTCAGTAACTTTCATAGTCTGCCAGATGATTTTCTCTTTAAAGATGACCCCAATAGTGCTTCAGGTCGAAGCATGCATATTGCAAAATTATTCAGGGCTCAACATTTATAGGATTCCAAATAGCTTGACAATATCTTAAATTTAATCCGTGTCTCCTTTTTTTCGCTCTATTTACTAATTGTCCCTCTACAGGTTTGGAATAGAGCAAGAATACACACTGCTTCAACCAAATGTTAATTGGCCCTTGGGATGGCCTGTAGGAGCCTATCCTGGTCCCCAGGTCTGTCACTTACCTCCATTTCACCGACATTTGTTCTGTTTATAGAATTTTGTTTACTTACGAATTGTGATTTTTGCATTTTTAGGGTCCATACTACTGCGGTGTTGGTGCTGAAAAATCTTTTGGACGTGACATATCTGATGCTCATTACAAAGCTTGCCTGTATGCTGGAATTAACATAAGTGGAACCAATGGGGAGGTTATGCCGGGCCAGGTTTCCTTCTTACACCCTTGTAATTTGGCTATCATCAGTAATTCATCACTTTTTATAGCTAATTATCTAACCAGCCAAATGCTACATTTACTTGCTCCTGCAGTGGGAATTCCAAGTTGGTCCTAGTGTTGGTATTGATGCTGGAGATCATGTCTGGTGTGCCAGATATATTCTTGAGGTATTCGCCTGAATTTTGTGTTTTTTCATTTACACTAGTCCCTTCAGTTTATATTGTGCCAATCACTATAATGTTTGGTTTTTGATGACATATAATTCCGGTTATTGTGGATACTTACAAGTAATTACAATAGGATAGTTATTTATGTATCCAAGTCTCGACTAAATTAATTTGTACTCAATTATCCAAAACATCTAAAGTCTGAACTATACCGTGGTGTGCAGGAAAGAACATAGCCATTTTGTACTAGCCTCTTATTGAAACTGACTCGATCAGAACCAATTTGGTCCAGTAAATATGACCAACTAATCATACATCAAAGACATTCTAATAGTGTTTAACTGGTTTATTTTCCTTCAAACAGAGGATTACTGAACAAACTGGTGTAGTCCTGACACTTGATCCAAAGCCAATTGAGGTACTACCATTATCTTTTTGTATTAGTGATCAGCTCTTTGTTAAGCATATATAATAAATTTAAACATTTCTCCAACACCTACCTTTTCGACAGGGTGACTGGAATGGTGCAGGTTGCCATACCAATTACAGGTAACTTGAAAATTTCATTACATTTTTCTTCTCGTATCTAGTGATGGCATAATCTTGTAAATATGTTAATTTAACCTGTTGAAATATTACAAGTTTTTTATAGTAATGAATGCAATTGTTGTTTTATCTTAGTACAAAGACGATGAGAGAAGAAGGCGGATATGAAGTGATAAAGAAGGCTATTTTGAATCTGTCTCTACGCCATGGAGATCATATCAGTGCATACGGAGAAGGGAATGAAAGAAGGTTGACTGGGAAGCACGAGACTGCAGACATCAACACATTCTCTTGGGTATATATCCATCTTTTACTTCGCATTTGGTTTTTGCTGTATTCAGGTGAATATTTGTTTATTATTAATCTGTTTTCAAAGTGTTAACATTATGCAAATAACTTGTTCAGGGTGTTGCCAATCGTGGTTGCTCAATCCGTGTAGGTCGTGATACAGAAAAGGAAGGGAAAGGTAAAATAGTTCTCTTAGTCATACAATCGTTGCAACTATGACGTGGTTTTAAAGGGTTGTGAGAAAGTTGCATTAAAGTAAAGCAACCGTCATAACATAAACCTTGTACTAATGTCCTGATTCTTTACAGGGTACCTAGAAGACAGGCGACCCGCTTCAAACATGGACCCTTACGTGGTTACAGGTTTGCTAGCTGAGACAACAATTCTTTGGGAACCCACACTTGAAGCTGAGGCACTTGCAGCTCAAAAACTCTCTCTTAATGTGTAGTTCCATTATCAACAAACCCTTTACTAATTACAAGGGTCAATATTGAATGTTTCATCAATGAACATTGTATTTTTTAGTTTTTTAGTATCTTGGGGAGTGTGAATGCTTTCTCTCTTGATCCCAGCTGTTGAGCTGTTTGTTTTGGAGTTGATAAATAACAATGTCATATTATGATTTGAGGGTTACGCATCTAAATTTTGCTTTTATGAAGCTACAAAACGGTTTTCTTTTGGTATAACTTATGAGGTTGGAATGTTAGATGCACTTGTGATACATGCATCCAATGGGGTCGGATCAATTTGTTTGGTTAGAATTCAGCCATTTAGGCTATGGTTCAGGCATTTTAGGCTGGATAATCAAGTATGGGTTAGTTTTGTCAAGTCTACTAATCAACAGTTGATCAATTTTACTTTTGTTTCTGCTTAAGTGAAGTACTTTTTCAAATTAATTGAGTGTTCAAGCTCTTGCAATGGATTAGACATCAACATTTTAAAGCTATTATGTTTCTTCCCTAACTTCTTCCATGACCATGTAATTAGTTAATTAATTAGTTGGATGCATAATATGTAATGGAAACAATGAAAACAAATAATAAAGAACAATGAAGACAATACCTTTAACTTGATTAGTGAGTGTTCATAGAAGAAGAATGGAGAAAAGTTATGGAGAAAGAATTAGGACATGAAACAAAATTGTACTTTCTAATGAAAAAAAGAAGCATAAGGGAGTACAATTAGCCCCTTGGAGTATTAACGTCCTTCTAAAATTTAAAAATAAAATAAAACAATATAGTAAAACATAAAGCAACATTTACTTTTTATTAAAGGTAATTTACATTGCATAAACTATCTAGAGAAGGTTTTGAGTCCGGTCTCTAATACCAAATAATAATAATCTAATACCTAACAATAATTATCTAATACCAAACAATAATAATCTAATACCTGATATTATTTTCTCCTTCACCACTGACCCTCTTCTTCTTCCATGGTTACAATATTTTATCTCTCCTCAACCCTTAGATTTCACATCATACAACAAATTGTTGCTATTATCCAACAATTTGTCGGTTCCTATCCCAAATGAGTTGGGACAATGTTCTTCATTGATAAGATTCAGGGCAAATAAGAACAAGCTCACTGGGGCAATTCCTCGAACAGTTGGTGGGCTACTAAACATTAAGTTTTCAATCTTGGAGATAACCTATAAGTTTGTAAATAAAGATTAAATAAAAATTTATATTCCTGTTTTAGGCATCATCAACCATCAATACGGAGTAATTGGCTGGAGGAGCGAGAGAGGAGGCGGAGAGTGAAGGATTTGGCCGCCATTGATGGGCGGGAGGAGAGAGAAAGGGGAAGGAAAACTGGAGAATGAAGATGGTGGACTCACGGTGAGTCTGTCTCACCAAAAACTTTACCAATTATCTATGTTTAAATTGAATTATTGATCTATGTTTTATTTTAAGGGTGATGCTATATGTATCCTTTAGATCTAAGTATAAGCACTTGATATCTTTCCTAATTTGGTAGGAAATATTAATTTAGGATTGCATGACAAAACCGTGCGCAAATCAATGCAATTAATGTTATTTAGGGCTATATATAACATTTTCCTTCTTTTAATACTAATATTAATTATTGAGCCCAAATAAGTTTTAAGTTGTTTAAATTTGACCTTTTTCATTTATTTTGCGCAATTATCAAAAGGTCGTTAATGTTCAAATTTAAACAACATACTCATGAGCCAAGTTTGAACAATAATAAAACCTAAATAAGCCAATTTTAAACAAGCACTATACAAATTAGCTAGCTCGACTCAAGCTAAATTTGAAAATTTCTTGTGAACCCATTGTGTCTCTCATTCATCAATAGATTCCAAATCTAAGTACATTTATAACTGAGCAACTGTAATGGACCGTGTGGATTCTCAAAATCATGAGATCAAGGTCAAGGAATTGAGGCCCAGGTTTCGTTACTCTGATCTTGCCAATATTACATTTTGTTGCAAAGACTAATAAAATGGAAATAAGTCAGGTTCAGTGCAAACTACAAACAAGTACTACTTCAACCTTACATATAAAAACTAGTGATGGTTTAGTACAATGGAAAGCCGGTGGTTAACTGCAACTTGCAATGAATTGTAGGGTAAACGAATACATAATTTTTACAAAGAGGCTCTTACACGAAGATGAAGAAAATGTTAACGCCAAATGAATCAATATTTGAGGATACTGAATCAATATTTGAGGATACTGCACGATACATTTGCCTACAATTTATACAAGAATTACAACTCCCGACAAACATATCTCAGCTCCGCAAAATTTTCCTCCCTGCTCCAATCAACAAAGCTTTTCTTACAACCCCTGTTTGAAGTCCACAAATCACTGCTACAGTTCCTCCTAAAAGAACCCATTTCCAGTCTATGATGCCCAACTTTTTACATGTTCGAAGGTCTAAAGATTGACTCTGCTCGTTTTCACCAGAAGCTACCTCAGAGGTATCCCCGTCAAAGGAAATATGTGTAGTAATGCTTGCCATCACGGCACACCTGGAAAGGGATACCCCCGGTTTCCGAGCATTTTGATATGCTCTCATGCCGGAATGTAGTTTCTTAACAGCTCCCCACATTCCATGCCTCACACCCAATTTCGCCACATCTTTAGGGATACCCATGTCCTCATAATGAACCAAAGTAACTTCACAGGCTGTCATTTGTCCATCTCTAAGAGACTTTGCTGCAATTTTCACCAGTGAATTATAAATTAATAAAATATACCTGCAGAATATAAAGGCAATAATATTGTAAAGATATTATTATATAAAGGTGAAAGATTGGATGCACTCACCAGGTTTGATAACCCAACTAGAAAAATAACGATCTACACGCCTTGGCTTATCACGCTTGGGCAAACTTGTATACGGGACCCCCTAAAAATTGCATTGAGCAAATGAATATCATTAATTGAACTCTATCAAGTGACAAAATTTTCCATTTCATGCATTTGATTTATGTTAAGATAACACTGCTCCACACAAATAAGACAGCATAAAGTAAATCAAGAGGAACTACTAATGGTATGCAGCACAGAAGGCATTCTTCTGAGTGACTTCAGATCTGTGAAACAGCCAACAAATATAAAGCCCCACCGTTGTGGGGCTATGGAGGTCTACAAATGAAGAACTACTACTACTACTACCTTCCCTAATCCATTATTGAGTATATGAGCTCTCCCTACCGCCCTAACTATGTTCCTCTAACTATTTGTTAAATGAGTCACGCTTATGCTATAGACCAAAAAATCCTTACACGATCTCTAGTCTCGACTTCAATCTCTAGCTATCTATCTATGGTGTAAAACGCTCCTTCCTAAAAGGTGATTTGAATGTTTAAAAACTTAGTTCATATGGAGTAATCATCCAGGTGGTGACAAGGTTCATATCCTTCAATGTAATTGCCTACTATCCTCTTTATCCTTCAACCTTCCCCACCACTGGCTGAACCAGTTAAGAACAGGAGGGACAAATGCCCTCTAATTTTTTTTTTTTTTTTAAATAACTTGAAAACAAAGTCTTGTACATAGTTTGTAGGCAAATATGCTCTAGCCAAGTGGTTTGTATCTTCCCTTAAGTTTTTCATGTCTTGAGTTCAAATCTCCTTAAAATTAAATTTTTTTTTTTTTACCTTAAGCATTTTATAATTGCAGAAAGATGACAATCCCTCAAGCCCCCAGAAGAAAATTCCAAAGATGAAAATGATCAACTAACTACATTAAACAAAAAAAACTGCTAAAGATGAATCACACCCATTAAATTTTAAACAATCACAAAGATGAATAATTTCCACCTTAAGTTGCATTTAAAATTTCATTTAAACTTCTTAAATTGTAATTATTTTTGGCACTCTTATTTCTCATGCTTCAAGCATTTTGAACCCATAAGGTGAAATTCTTGGGTACATTATAAGTGAGGGTTTAGTTCTTTGTTGGGTAATACCTTTTGAGTAACAAATCTTATGCCTGAAATATAAGACTTTAATAAGTATCAAGAATATTATGTGATCTAACATTTGTATTTAATGTTTTTGACGAAATTTGAAAGTCACCCATAATGAAAATCTTGGCTCTGCCACTGTTCCTCACCTATGAACTTGTTTAACCTTCATTGACTTGCATGGCACAGAATTGTAGCTTGAGACAAATAAGGAGAAGAAAGGAGAGAAGCAAATTGAAAATTCAAATCATTTGAACATAGATAAAAGACCTGAAAAAGGATAACAGGTTTTGAATGCACTTCCTTCATCTAATTTTTTCATACAGGCTCAATTCTTGTCCTACGCTTGAGAATCCCAATCCAATAAACAATTAATCTCCTTTATAAATTTATAGCAAACCATTCCACGTGGAAAATTCTTATTGCAAATAATTCTCTATCGACATAAATAGGGAGTCAGTCATAATATATATGACATAATATATGACATGATCCATTTCAGACTATTAATGTGCAAGAAATAGAGTAGCACTTGAAATGAAGCAAGCCATTTTCCCTTTGATGGTCCCTTCGCTCCCCCACTTCAACTTTTCATTCAATCTAACCATACACCTACATTTCTTTCTAAATACCCCCCCCCCAACATTGTTTTTCTCATCAATCCTTCCCCCAGAAAAAGTTTGCTATCATCCGGTGAGAATTTCCATCAGTATTTGTAATGCAAGAGCATCTCCGTCAGCAATACTAGTCTATTGATTACAAGACCCGTAATCCAACTCAATTGTCCAATTATGGCACAATTTCTCAGATTACGGTTTTCCTACTAACCCTTAGGGAAAATTGGGCCATTCGGTAGATTTATAGATCTTTTGAAGAGTTTGAAGACTAGATAGGATTCATAGAGAGAAGGTAAATTTGATCCCCTCTAACTTTTTCTATCTTTTGGGTGTTAGGTTGGGACGCCACATACATGTATTTCATGCCTACTTTACTTCTACCCCCTCCATATAGGTTTCACTGAGCTGCAAATGATATATTAGGTTCAGTTCTAGGACGGTGGTGGTCGAGGTTTATGGTTGTGGGTGGTGGTCAGAGTTGTGGTGGTGTTCGTAGTAGTGTGGGAGGCTTGAAGAAAGGGAATAGGGGGGAATCAAAGTAAAAGACTTTTGTTGGAATGAAGAGTGTAAAGAGAATAATTAAATTGTCCTAACAAATAAGGGAGTGAACCATTTTGATTCATTTACCCTTTCCTAAATATCACAAAATAAACACCTTCTAATAGCATACAAACTTCCACGTGTACCTTTTCTTCAAAAAATAAAAAATTAAAATAACAATAATATAAAGGAAAAAATGAAACTAATAAATCCACCCTTGACTCATCTTCTCAAAACAATCCCACCTTTACGTATTCCGGAAACAATCCCATCTTAACACCCCATATTCTCAAAACAAGCCTTTTTACCTTCAACCTGTTTTACAAGTTAATTTTTTCTTTTTTCCCTTCATCTTCCACCTCAACCACCATGACCATCTATCACCACCAAACTTACCACCTTCTCACCCATCCATAACCACCAAACTTACCACCTTCCCGGCTTCCCCCCTTTCCCGGCTTCAAAGTGTGGCTGCCCCAATCACATTCCCTCCCCCCTAGCTTTTTATCCTCCACCACTCACCTCCTAAACCTGCACCACACCCCACTCATCTTACTCCCAGCTGCACCAACCGCACAGCCCACAACACCAAATAACCACCATCACCACCAGCTTAAAATGTCAGCCGCAACACCCATCTCGCACCGTCAGTTTCGCCCAGCAACCTGCGATTATCGAAGCATCGCAGCTCCCGCAATCACCAATTCGCCTCCTAATTTCAACAATTCATTACAGCAATCACCACCCGTAATCATCAATTAAAGTAGTTCGCCTCCTAATTTCAACAATTCCGGGCTTTAATTACAGCAATTTGTCACGGAGCATCTTCAATCTTTAATCTTCGGGGAGGGGGTAACGTTTTTCGAGGGGCTAGCCGGGCTGGCTTGGGTTAGGTGAGAAAGTCATGGTGGTATGGTTGGTTGTGGTTATGGTTGTTACGGAGGAGTGGTGGTAGCGGTGGTGATAATAGTGGTTACAATCGAGGAAGGGGAGGGAATCGGGGAAGACAGTGGCTGGGTCCAGCTGTTCCGGCGAGTGGCTGGGTCCGGCTAGTCCGCTGGCGGCTGCTCCAGCAACGGATTTTAACTCCGGCTGGGGAAGGAAGAAGAAGGGTTATTATTTTTTATTTCTTTTTTGTTTATTCCTTTATTTTTAAGAAAATTATAAGGTGACACGTATCATATTACCTTCAAAAGCAGGTTACTAATTTCACAAACTGGTAAAAGACTTGTTTTGAGAATATGGGGTATTAAGGTGGGATTGTTTCCAGAATACGCAAACGTGGGATTGTTTTGAGAAGATGAGCCAAAGGTGGGATTATTAGCTTCAATTTTTCCTAATATAAAATCCTTAAAAGAATTTGACATCAAATTTAGAGAGCAACATCATGACCGTTATTGATAGTATACCGACGGAAAAGTAATTCACTAGACTATACCTTTGTAATGCAGTAATAAGCCTTTCCAGCCTCCCATATTCTCCGGCCAATAATATATTCTCGGTCACTACAGAAGAAGGGGAACTGCACACACAAGATACCAGTTTATAATATACTCTCTCAAAATTAGAGAACTTTGGCATATTTTGGATCAAATAAAAGAAACGAAAGATAAATATACCTTCTTAATCCAGTGAACAGTCATTGTTCCTGTATGAGAGCAATCCTCTAATATCTTGAAATATGTAAGCATAGGATCCCATTTTGGACGAAACTCATCATCCCAAAAAAAATCTCTCACCAGCTCAGCAGTTGCATCCTCAAATACTGTTCGACTACGATATATTGTTGGGGCAATCTGACAAACATTAAACACTTAAACAGATTTAAATCTTGTCTTTTATCTTATGAAGAAATAAAGAGAAGAAGAAAAAAAAAAGATCAGAACAAAAGAAATGACCACTATAAACTTAGTGTAGGTTTCCTTATGTTTGTGATAACTATGAGTACCTCCAACTTAGATGAATCAACAAAATAAGGATCCAAGGGAATGTAAATTCAAAGGAATAAATATATTTTCTCATACAAGAGCATACTCTTATGTAATTTAAAAAAAAAAAAAAAAAAAAAAAAAGTTGTAGAGCTTCCGACTTGCTGGAGAAGCTTGTAGCACCGAGATAGTTACGGGAGCAAAAACGGGTAGTGGGATGGAAACTCATCATCCCAAAACAATAAATTATAAATAGTTTTAAAAAAAATTAAAAATAAAAAAAGGGTGTTGCGTTGATATAACAAAATTAAACAAATATCAGAAATTATATATATATATATATATATATATATATATATATATATGGAGTGGATCATGTGAAAACAAGGCTTAAGCTAAAAACTGAAAACATCAAATCTTGACCGTAGATTATAATCAACCACTGACTCAATAAATCTAACGGTTGGGGTTTTTTTTTTCCACAATTTCAGACTAAAGCATTTAATTTCTCTCTCCTCCTTCATTTGCACGCGTAACTTTCTCTCTCCTCTCTTTTCTCTCTCTCCAAATTTCTCCATTCTTCTTCAAATTACATTCTACTTCTTCAAATCACAGTTGTAATTCTTGTAATTACTTCGATTTTTCATCAAATTGGTTGCTATTATCATCTACGATCTATTAAGTGAGTAAATCGTTTATAATTTTGCTATTTTTTTTTATCAACTTAGTCTTATTTGAGAGAATTTTGTTTATTTTAGCTCTGAATTAGTGAATTTATATTTGTAATCACATTAATTTCTTCATATCATTGTATTTGAGCTATCATGTTATATTTAGGTTTTCTATTAATGTTGAAATTTTTTATTTTCTATGATTTTTTGAAATCAAATTGATTTTACGATCTGAATTTTGATTTTCGATTTAAATTTTAACTTTGTCGGAGTAGTTTGAGATGCATTTGTGTAATTTTTTGAGTTTTTTTTTTTTATTATGATTTTTGTCTAATTTTGTGAATTTGGTCATTTTTTTATCGGGAAATTTTCGATTTGATTTGGATTTTTCAATTTCATTTTCATATGAGTAGTTTTGAACTGTATTTTGTTCAATTTTGCTTGGTTTTAGTAAATCAGGTTTTTATGTGTATTTTTGCTCAAAACTCTGTTCTTGTTGTTGTTCTTCACCTATTTTTAACACAATTTTTTGTGTTTGTGATCCTAGTAAATTACGTTTGAGTAAATTAGAAAAGCAAGGTCTGCTTGTATTTATTTTCTGAATCAGTATTTGTCTAGTGTCTACTGTCTAGTACCAATAAATGAAAGAAGAATTAATTTAGTAGACTATAGAGTATATGTTTAGCATTAATGGCAAGAGCCCCATTAGAAGCCTTGTCTTGTGATATGTTGATATTCGTTTAGTCGTACTCATAAATTGTTATGGCTTGGCTTAACAATTACCTGTAGTGTCCAACTCCGACGTGTTGCATTTTAAGGTTTGGAAAAAAAAGATGACCAAATTAAATAAAGCATCTATGAGTATATGAGATTTCCTTGTAATATTATGACCCCACCTTATTTTGGGAGGAACTTGTTGATGTCGTTCCCAAGAAAGTGTATAAGGTGTGCTTTTAAATATTAGTCTGTTAGTCATAGTTGTGGTTATGAAAAGATACAACTGATGCTAAGGATAGAGTATGTGGTTTCTTTGGTTGTTGTCCATGAGTGAGGCAAATTCATGTTTGATTGTTGCCTCATTTTATGTCGAGTTCGGATTGGGGTTGTTTAATCGGATTTGGTCATAGTTGTTTACTGATAAATTTAAATTGAATATGCTTTGCCGCTTGTTCTTGCATTGTTTGATTGTCCTCGTTCTATTCTTCTATATAAACAACCTCTAAATTCTAAAATAGTCCCTCATCTGTTATTTTGGTCACATTGCAGTTGCCCATCAACCCCTTTGTTTAGTTTGTTTGTGTAGATTGATTTGATAATGGATATAACAAGTCATATATTTCCACATTATAATCAAATCATTGAAGCAGATTTCTTTATATAAAGCACTTTATGATGATCAATTTCAATAAAGTATATACAAGTATGGGGTATAAAGTGGGATCATGTGCTAGATTACTTATTGTTATTGACCATCTACTTGCATTGAAACTAAATCACTCATTTTTAGTAGCATATGAGTAGCCAGCTGAAATGCTTAATGAAGCTAGTTTATTGTTGACATATGGTTAGACTTTGTTGTAAATTTGTTATAGTATTTTTTTTATTTATCTTTAGTGATCTGATATAGTTGCATTAACTGGTCAGAGGATTCTTAGGAAATTGATTGACTCTGGTTTTTTTTTTTTTTTTTTAATTGATTCAATAAATCTGATCGTATCAATTCTCAAGACAATGAATGAAACATCCGAAGTTGATCAATGATCATTTTTCCCCGTTGCTATTACATGTGTGCTTCTTGTTTAGTTGTTTTCTCAGCAAACAATGAACTATTAATTTATATTAATTTCTCACCTTTTGTTTATTTTCTTTTGATTTATTTAGTAGATTTACTTGGATATGGCATGAACTACAGGTGGTCCAACATTTAAAAGGAGGAGAGTGAGGTCTTCAAAGCTTAGGTGGACCGATTTTTGTATATAGTGACCTATATGTATATGTGGTCAAAAATGATATAGTTCCTTATTTTTGTATATATTGACCTCTGGGTAAATGGTGTATATATATAGTTACCGTATTTTTGTATATAATGACCTTAGCATCATGGAAATGTTGTAAAATTTGTTTCAGTCACCTTATTTTTGTATATAGCATTTTTTATTTAAATGTTGTCAAAATTGATGTAGTTACCTTATTTTTATATATAGTGACCTTTATTTTTGTATATAGTAACCTTTATGTAAATGGTATTAAATACTCAAATTCGATATAGTTACCTTATTTCTGTACATAAGGACCTTTATGTAAATGTTGTCAAAATTGATGTAATTACCTTATTTTTGTATATAATGACCTATGTGTAAATATCGTCAAAATTGACATAATTATTTTTATATATAGTGACTCTATGTAAATGTCGTTAATTTAGATAAAGTTACCTTATTTTAGTATGTCGTGACCTTTAAAACAGTTGAATTGATTATATGTAAGGTTGGAAAGATTTTAGGGCGTTTTCAGCATAAGCCTTAATTTCAGCGGAACCACCCCGTATATATATATATATATATATATATATATATATATATATATATATATATATATATATATATATATATATATATATATATATATATATATATGTATGTATGTATATATGTATGTATGTATGTATGTATATATGTATATATATGCGTATGTATATATACGTATATATATACGTATGTATATATGTATGTATGTATACGTATGTATATATATACGTATATATATACGTATATATATATATGTATATATATATATATATAATCATTACCATAAATTTTAAGTGAGCTGCATTACTTAATAGAGAATGAAAAATACAGCCAAATCATTTATACCTTGTAATTTATTGAAAAAATGAAGGTAGCAGTCAAAAGAGTAAAGGAAAAAAATAGCGAAAAAGCAAAAGTACAACTATCAAGCACTATTGAAGTATCAAACAACTTTTTAGTTCACTACATCATACATCCTGCGTTTTGTATTAGTTAGCACATTTTGACTTTTGACACTATTTAGAAAGGCTAGTTTGAATAGCTTTTGTGATTTTAGTCATTGTTTCGGGTGAAATCAATGGGTCTTTCGTCTGGACCTTTCTAGTAGGATGAAGCCTGGACCTTTCTAGTAGGATGAAGACTGAACTCGGCCCAAGTGATGACTGGGACGAGGGTTAACTGGTCTCGGGGGTTGTGCCGAGAAAGGCCCTTCCGATGCCGAAGTCAGTAGAGTGTTTTAGAGAGAGAAAGCTATGCAAGAGAGTTAATGCTTGAGGCTTAAAGTGAATAAATTGAGAGAGAGAGAAGTCAAGGCTTTTATACCTTACTTAAATGGATAAATTGGGCCTTGGGGCTTGTCAAGGCATGTATTAGGAGAGTTGAACCTTCTTTTGGGCTTTATAATTGAATCGTTTGTGGACCGGCCCAATTGGAGTAAATTGGACCCAAACAATTTGCCCCCAGACCCGATTCGGAAGTTTGACGAGTTAGGTTTTGACTTGTAAAATGGAGGGAAGCAAATGATTAATTAACATTTAATTTATTGAGGTTATTGAGGCAATAATGGCAATTTGGAGTTAATTGGGAATTTGGATGGTTTAGTGGGCGGTTAATCAGAGAAGAAGAGGGATAGGTGGAGCATTGAAGTGGAGTTAGTGGGGGTTTTAGTGGTGCGAACTACCAAAATTCCCACTTGTGGAAGGTATTTAGGCCACTCGTCCCACTCTCTCTCCTTATTTCGTTTTTGCTAATTTCAACTCTCTTCTCAATAATCACCGTTACTAAACCCTTTTTCTTTTTTCGCTCTTATTCAGCCTCGAAACTGAAATTTGTTGCTCCGAACTTATAAATCGGCAAATTTCGCGTCTCGTCAAGGTAATTTTCTTTGAATTTTCTTCGATTTTCTTGCTTTTACGAGTATCCCCCTTTTTTAGTTTTCTCGCACCACCACTGTTAAAAATGGCCAGCGACCGCGGAAAGAGGCCTATGGAGGCTAAGCTGAATGTAGACGAAGAAGAGGAGGTCCCGCAATTGATTCTGCGGCGGAACCGACCTCTGGCGATGATGCCGCCTCTCAGCAGTCAGAACCCTAGGGCTAGGACCGGTGCTGCCGCCGCTACCAGCGGCTTTGACCTTGCCGCCAGGGCCTCGGGAGAGGCCAGCACCTCTTCGGCTTCGGCATCGAGGCCACTACCCCCCGAGGAAAGAGAATGACAGGATGCTCGTGAAAATCGCAGCAATATGACGTCCCCACCTTATAAATGGTGGATTGACAAGGACGCCGAGTTCTGGTTCGGTGAGCAGCTTGAAATCTGCTACGGTATTATGGAGGAAGATGGGTATTGGTGCCAAATGCCCTCTGCGGATGAGAGGATTCATCGACCTCCGCCGGGCTATATTGGCGTTTACACCCGTCAATTGCAGTACGAGCTTCGATTCCCGCTCCATTCTTTCATAACCAGAACGGGTACAACATGTTGTGTCTGTGAGCATTCGAAGGGTGATGACATATCTCTTAGGTGTGTCTGTTCTATGGGTTTACGTCGAACGTCCATTGCTTCCGCTGTATGCACAAGTTGGTGCCGAATACCCAAGCGAACAGATTTCATGGCCTTGGCTAGTGGCAAATATAAGATGAAAGAGGCTTCCTTTTAGTGTGGCCGAACGACACCTCGGACAAAGACTAGAAAGGTCAATGGATCTGGGTAAGGGCGCCCTCAGACGAAGACCACCCAAACTACTTCGGTGCGGTATCTAAGAAGGCCTGAACCCAGCATGCCCAGTCCGGATGAGTTCTCTTAGGCAGACCTGGATCAAATGAAACTCTTCGGCAGGACCACAGTGCGTGGGGCTAGGGGCTAGATGAAGAACGTGTCTACTACTTGGCGGCCTTGTTGCCACTACATCTTCCAAGAGAAGATGTTTGCTATTGTCGGCCTCACTCGAAAGAACCAAGGTGGTAAGGAGCTCGGCTGGAGCCGAGGACTTTATTATTTTCATTTATTATTTCCTTCGGCGAAGCTAACTGTTGTACTGCCCTTTCAAAGCTGTATGAAGAAAACTCGGGCAATAACTACGAGTTGCTCGGGATCACTCAGGAGAGGAATCCGACCACCAATACTCCTAAGATCACCGAATCGAAGGATCGGCCACTCTCCCTGAAAGCTAGCAGATTCCAGATTTTTAGCGCAGCCGAGTATTGTGCCTCGGTGGAAGAAGGTTGACCCATTTTTTGTTCATTCTGCTGAAGAACAAGCCCTGCGGCTCGTGCTTCTTTGCAACTAGAACTCCCAAGCTCACCGGAGCTTCTAGTAGTGGTGTTAGGCCCTCTACTCCTGTTGCCGAGCCAGCTGACACAGCCGCTCCAAGAGTAGAAGAAGACGAAGACGAGCATCTGCTGAAGACGAGCATCTGCTGAAGACTTATAACTTGCCTAGCCTGTTGTTGTTGTTGCTTTGTTGTTTTTTTTGTACTTATATAGCTCTTTGCCCCCTGTTCCTTCTTCCCGAAGAAGAGGAGAACAAGGACAAGTCTGCTGATCCCGTCTAAGAAGCATCTTCGGACGAAGAAATGGTCGGGCTAAAGAGGAGGGTTGTCATTGGACCAGGGCAATTTCAGGCTGCCCAGTTCTGCTAAGAAGCCTCGGCTAGAGGAGGAAGACAAAATAGAGAAGCCGGAGGAGGCCAAGGAAAAGACCCCCCCTCCTCCTGAGGCCCTTATCGAGGAAGAGGTTCAGCAGAAAACTCCTCCTGAGCCGCAGGCCAACGTCTAGGAGACTAAGTCTGAAGAGAAGACCTTGCCCTCGTCCCCACCTTGGAAGGACTTTTCACCGATGACATTCAGCGTGAGGCTGATGCTCTTCTGTGGCATCAACCCGAGGAGGATGTGAAGATTTTGAGTGAGGGCTTTGATGATGGTGAGGGCTCGAGGAAGGATGCCTTCAACCTTTATAGACAATTCCTTTCGAACCTTCCTGACATGGGGTTCGGATCAGCTCCACTTCTCCATGTTCCTAAGGGTCTCGGGAATGCCCTCTAGCCGTATCGCGATTCTGCTATCGCTTTCTTCGGCGACCTGTCCGGCCATTCTGAGTTGGAGGAGGCCAAGACTTGGTCAATCAGGGCCACTATTGGGATAGCCGAGCCCAGTGTGAGGGTGAAGGGTGCCTGATCCTTTCGTTGAGAACTAGAAGCTGTTGATGCAGGTATAGTCCCTTGATTTTCTGACTCGCCAAGCTGAAGCTAAGGCTCGAGAAGTTGAAGAAGCTGCAAGGAAAGAGAAAGAAGCAACCAGAAGAAAGAGTCCGAGAAGGCCCTTGCTCAACCTGCCTCGTCCTCAGCTAAAGCTGGAGCTAAAAGTTCTGTTGGTCAAGATGCAGCTGCCTCTCGTCTAGATCTTGTGAATGCTGAAGCATAAGAACTCGGTAGTCATCTACGGAGTCTTGCGGATCAACTTGCTCTTAATTTCATATATGCCGCATCTGTTTTTGCCTCTAGTACCTTTTTGCTTCAACTTGCCATTATGTACAAACTCTCTAGTTCGGCAGCAGAGCTTTTATCCGTCTTCTGGACAGCTGCTGATTAGTATTTGGTTTGCTTGAGTTTATTGAACTTGATTTTATGTAGCTCGTTGATCCGAGCATAATTTGTTTGCTTGAAATGCATTGTTTTCTTTTCCAGCTGCCTTGCTTCTTTTACTTAGTCTTGCACTTTGCTCTTTTCTGTTAATTTTGCAAAAAATTTCTAAGTGTTGAGTTTTGGCTTGGACCTATTTGGTCCCCACTTGCTGGAAAAGCAAGATTGGCTGAGTGCTTCTTGCCCCCAGAAATCTAAAGTGTCAGTCTTTGGATTTCTAAGGTGTTTGCTTGGTTTTACTCGCACAGACGAAGTTTTTCTTCGTTTTCCCTGTATTATTTAGAAAAAAATTTTGAAGTTTCTGTCTTTTTTCTTTGCTCTTCTTTTTTCTTTGAAGATTCTTTAAGTTCGTTGCTCAAAAGTCTTAGACTCCGAGAGCAGTATTCTCTCGATCCTTGAAATTTTTCGAGGGAAAGACTATCCGAGGCACAGTGTTTGGCAATGCCTCGGATATAACTCCTCTTAAGCACAATGCCGGTGGCTATGCTTCATATTTGTCCACAGCCTCTTTGCCCCAAGTAACTGACTTGTCCGAAGTACCGTGCCTTCATATGGCTATACTTCGATTGTGAAATCATTGTTCCCTGTTCGGCAAGTTTGGCGGCAATCCGAAGTACAGTGCTACTATTGGGCTATACTTCGGACATTGCCGAAGGAAAACCTTTTTTCAAAAAACATAGAAGACAGAAAATAGAAACTTGAAAAATTGATAAGACTGGTGGCTCGATGGCCTTTTATTAATTTCAAAAAGATGTACTTACATAGATTGTTCTTCCCCGAAGGGCTTATACATGATATTTTTTCAGCACATCAGGGTTCTAGTGGTTCTTCAGCTTGGTTCCCATCTAACTGACGAAGTCGGTAGGTTCCAGGTCTTAGTTCATCATAAATTTCATAGGGTCCCTCCCAAGTGGCCGAGAGCTTCCCATGAATGCGGCTTTCTTGCACTGTTGCAACATTCCGAAGAACCAAGTCCCCAATCTTGAGTGGTCTTGCATTGACCCTTCAGTTGTAGAACTTGCTGATTCTTTGTTTGTATGCAGCCACTCTGTCGCCGAATCTTTGACCTCTTCTGAAAAATCGAGAGATTCTTCCATGAGTTGTTCATTTTCTTCGACGCAGAAGTGGTGCACCCGCAGACTTTCTATGCCGATTTCCACTGGAAGAACGGCTTCGGATCCATACACCAGCTTAAATGGCGAATGTCCCGTAGCCTCTTTTTCGGTTGTTCGAAGTGACCAAAGGGTTATCCACTTGGACTTTTGATCCCTCTTCTTGAGTGCGTTAAGAATCTGCTTGTTTGCCGCTTCGGCCTGACCGTTACTCTGCGGATGGCATACTACAGAATAAGCCAACTTGATGCCGAATTGATCAGTGTACCACCTTAGCGGCAAATTGTCAAATTGCCTCCCATGATCGAAGATAAATACCTTCGGAATTACGAAGCGGGTGATTATATTATTCCAGATAAATTTCTAGACAGTTTGCTATGTGATGTTCGAGGCTGCCTCAGCCTCGATCCAATTTCTGAAATAGTCTATGCCGACTATCAGCCATCTTTTTTGGTATGGAGCAACAGGATACGGCCCCAAGATATCCAGACCCCATTCAGCAAATGGATAACTGGTGCGAATTTTTGACATTTTTCGCATTTTCTAACCAGCTCCTTAGTATCTAGGATCATAGTGGGCCAGTAGTATCCTGCCCTTAATGCCTTGTGGGCCAGTGTTCTCCCCCAATGTGGTTTCCGCAGATGCCAAGGTGAATTTCCACACATTTCAGTAGTGGGGCTGAGAAGGATTTTTTAAGCAGCTCTCCTCTGAAGACGAATCTTGAGCTGATTTGCTTTAGTTTGAAGGCTAAGATTCTGTCTTCAGGAATTTCTCCCCGAAGTTTATAAGCTAGGATGGAATCCATCCAGCTCGGTTCATGTGCGACGCAGCAGACTTCAGGTGCTTCGTCGACACTTCTTTCTCGCCGCACCTCCACATAAACAAATCGGTTCAGCTCGATTAGAGTTGAACTTGCAAGTTTGGAGAGTGCATCAGCTCGTGCATTCTAACATCTTGGGATCAGCCTCACAATTATCGTTTTGATTTTTGCGAGGTAAACAATCATCGAGGGCTCTTTCGCCTCGTACTCGCCTCGGATCTGATTTGCAATGAGTTGAGAGTTTGTTTTTCAAGCAGACATGCTCAGCTTCCACTAATATGCACAACTCTAGGCCAGCAATCGCTGCCTCATATTCTGCTTCGATGTTCGAAGCTCGAAATGAAAATTTGAGTGCATACTCGAAGGACTTGCCTTCGGGCGAGGTAAGTACTATCCCCGCCCCCGAACCATTTACGGTGGAGGATCCATCCGCAAAAACGATCTAGGTCTTCTTTTCTTCATCTAGCGTTTCCAGGTACGAGCATTCGGCCAGAAAGTCCACTAGAGCTTAGGCCTTGATGGCTGTCCTCGGCTAGTAGCTGATGCTGAATTCATTGAGCTTGAAGGCCCACTTTGCCAGCCTACTAGATTTTTCCACTTTACTGAGGACTTTTTCAAGCGGCTAATCAGTTAAGACCACTAGATGACAATCAAAATATGGCCTCAGCTTCCGAGCGGCTACCACTATTGCATATGCAACTTATTCGAGCAGGGGGTAGCGGGTCTCGACATCCGTCAGAGTGTGGCTGACGAAGTAGATCGGCTACTGGACTGTCTTCTTCTTTGAGCATAACCGCGCTTATGGTGGTAGGGCTAACTGCCACGTATAAGTATAAAGTTTCTCCTTAGTTGGTGAGCTAGGTGCTCACGGAGCTGCTTGAAGGCTTCTTTTTGCTCATCTTCCTAGATGAGCTCTTTGGTTTTGGGGAGTTTCAACGCTTTGAAGAAGGGTAACCTCTTGTCCGAGGCTCTGGAGATGAACCTGGACAGGCTGCCATTCTCCTAGTGAGGCGGTGGACATCCCTCTTTGTTTTTGGTTCGAGAAGATCGAGCGCTGCTTGTACTTTGGCGGGATTGGCATCAATTTCCCTTTTGCTGACCATGAAGCCTAGGAACTTGCCTGACTTCACGCCGAAGACACACTTCTTCAGATTCAGCTTCATTTAGTTTCTAAGGGTGGCGAAGGTTTCGCCAGGTCCGCGACATGGTCTTTGTCCTCTTTGCTTTTAACGATGGAATCATCGACATAGACTAACATGTTGCGGCCTTTTTGCTAGGCGAAGACTTGATCAACCAGCCTTTGATATGTTGCTCAAGCATTTTTCACTCCGAAGGGCATCATTTTGTAGTTGTACACCCCAGCGTTCGTAACGAATGCCGTTTTTTCTCGACCGTCAGGTTGCATGAAGATCTAATGATACCCCGAGAATGCGTCCATAAAACTAAGCATAGCATGGCCACTTATCGAGTCGACTAGCTGACCGATCCTCGGTAAGGGATAGAAGTCCTTCGGACAAGCCCTATTTAAGTCCGTGAAGTCAACGCACATCCTCCAGAAGTTTTTTGACTTCGACTACGATGTCTCGATTCTTATTAGCGGAGGAATTCCACTTCTTTTGCTTAATCGGTCGACAGGTGGGGTCGACGCTCAGCTTGTGAGAGATCAGGTCAGATCAATCCCAGGCATGTCTGCTGCCGAGAAAGCGAACACATCTCTGTTGTCCCGGTCCCGAAGGAGTTGATAAGTTCAACTCGGATGTTCGAATGGAGTCCGAGCCTGATGCTGACATATTTTTCTGGGTCTCATTCGGTCAACTCAATTGACTCAGTCTGCTGATCAAGGTCCATTGCTTTAGAACCGGACTCTTCACAATCTGGCAGGCGTCCCAGCTGGCTTTCCAAATCCTTAAGTCCGGATGAGGAGCCAGCCTTTCCTTTCCCCTTAGGTTTTTCTTGGCAGGGGTCCCTGGGGCCGAAGCACTTAAGCCATTCTGCTTCTTGGTGCTTCGGTCTTTCTCTTTTTCTTTTTCCTCATCATCTTTGTCTTCACGACGCTCTTTAGATGGCTTGAGGTAGTTGCATTTTCGGACAGCCTCTTGGCTTCCCTGAATTCTTTCGGAGTGGCCTTCGTTAGAAACATATATCATCATTTGATGGTACGTGGAGACCACTCCTTGAATCTCATGGATCATGGGTCTCCCCATGATCACATTGTAAACATATGGAACGTCTATGACCAAAAATTCGGCCATCACGTTCCGAGCTGCTCTGCCAATGGTGACGGGAAGTGTGATTTTCCCATCCGGATATGTCGCAAAACCGTTAAATCCAGATACCCGGTAGGGTACTGGACTTAGGTCCTTAGACTGCAGCTTCAGCTCATCGAAAGCATCCCGAAACAGGATGTTTGCTCCGCCGCCACCGTCAACGAGGGTTCGCCAGACGTTGGGTTAGCAATCCCCGTGATGATTACCAGCGGATCATCATGGGGGTATGCCACCCCCCGGCAATCTTCGGCTGTGAACGTAATGTTTGGCACCGGAGACCGTGGACCTCGGATGGAGGCATCGTTGACTTGATGAGACCCCTCAAGTGGCGCTTTCGAGCATTTCGGGAGCTCGTCCCCCCAGAAATGACAAGGATGTCAGGATGCTCTTTATCCTGCGACTTGTCTTTTTTTCGGTTGAAATCCAAATGCAGACGAGAGTCTTACTCGGCTTTTTTCTCTTCGCGGCAATCCGCGAGATATTTTTTCAAATAAGCTTTTCGGACCATATCCTCAGTCTGATCCCTGAGCTGAATACAGTCCTCGGTGTGATGTCCAGGAGACTCATGAAACTCACACCATCGGTCTTTAATTTTGTTTTGATGCCACGATGGAAGTGGCCTCAGCTTCTTCCACTTCTCCTCGTTCTTTGTTATGTTGTAAATTATAGCACACGGAAAAGCGAGAGGAGCGTAGGATTCGTATTTCCCTACAAATGGGTTTGTTTCTTTTTTTGGCTCGATCGCCGAGGAAGGTTCTAAGGCTTTCGCCTTCCCTTTCCTCATACCCTGGCCCTAAAACTGTTGTCCTTTTGCCCTACCAGTCCCAATTTGAGATTGGGACTTGGTTTTGTTCTCCGAAGCATCAAGAGCTTCCTTCAGGTCTGCGGGGTATGCATGACCATGAAGTCGAAGAACTTTCCGGCCTATAGCCCATTCCGCAGCGCGAAAACGGCTAGCCCTTGGTCCAGACTTGTAATTCTGAACGACTCGTTGCTGGAGCGAGTCAGCTAATCTCGAAGACTTTCGTCCTCCCTTTATTGCAGACTCATCAGCTCTATAGTTGTTTTCTCTCAGCGATTCACCGTAGAGAACTTGCTCTTTTCAACCTATTGAACCTTCTTTTACTCCCTTGGTGATCAACGCTTGTGCAACACCTTTGAGAGTAGTTGGAAAGTATCTTCGGACCTGGGATTCAGGTACATGTGCCCCTCATAGGAGGCAATGTGGTCCTTTAGATCCGAAGTACCATCATAAGTGATGTGTGTCGGGATTTTCACTGTCGCCACATGTCCTTCCATAAATGAGGAACTAGAGGGAACCATCACTGTCTTCCCCTTGTTCCCGGTCGTTGGGACCTCGCTTCCCCCTTTCAGAGAGGTAAAAGTGGTTTTCGTCCTCGGCTGGGACGGTACAGGGTAAGGTGCAGTACCTTCGAGGCGACTATGTACGCTCCCTTCCCTAGGGCCAATACGCTCGTGAACGTTTCGACGAGCAGACTCTTGCCGCGTGGATGCGGTGATGCTGCTTTTGAAGCTCCGGGGTTCGGACCTCTCAAAGAAGGGTTTCTTTTTCTTTCCCATTCAGTTCTCCAAGTATCTTCGTCCCAATGCTCGAGCTCCTTACAAGATGGAACTCGCTCTCCCTCCTCTTGCCCTGTTCTCCTCTTTAGATACCTTGACTGCTCTATGGAGTCAGCGTGCGTGTACCGAGGGAGCAGGAGGTGGGAGATGTTGATTCGCTTGAGCCTTCATGAAGTCCATGAAGGTAGCGAGGACTCTTGCCATTTCCTCCGAAGTGGGACCCATTTGGGCAACCCCATTGGACGAGTTTGGGAAAAGCGGCTAGGAGTTGGACTCCTAGCATTTTACCGGCTCGGCCGCCAAGAGTTGGACGGCTGACCCATGTTGCGAGGTGACCTGTCGGAGGCAGCATTCCCCAACGAGGTAGCCTCGCAAGATGATGAAGAAGGTGGTCCCTTCAAGGGTGAAGATGGAATTGGGACTTTCTTCGAGGAAGGACCATTCTTTTTGGTGCTCTTGGCACTCTTTCCGCTCTTAGTCATGTTGCTAAGATGGTGGATTTTTGGCTTGTTTTTTAATGTCTTCCCCACAGACGACGCCAAATTGTTTCGGGTGAAAACAATGGGTCCTTCGTATGGGCCTTTCTAGTGGGATGAAGACTCGACTTGCCCAAAGTGATGACTGGGACGAGGGCTTCCTGCATAGCAAACACACGTAAACTGGCCTCGGGGGTTGTGCCGAGAAAGGCCCCTCCGATGCCGAAGTCAGTACAGTGTTTTAGAGAGAGAAAGCTATGCAAGAGAGTTAATGCTTGAGGCTTAAAATGAATGGATTGAGAGAGAGAGAAGTCAAGGCTTTTATACCTTAAATGGATAAATTGGGTCATGAGGTCAAATGGGCTTGCCATGTTAACCGGGCCTTTCATTGACTTGGCATGTATTAAGAGAGTTGAACCTTCTTTTGGGTTTTGTAATTGAATCATTTGTGGACCGGCCTAATTGTAGTAAATTGGACCCAAATAGTTATGATAGAGCATAATCATGTGGAACCTTGTTAGAATTGTCTTTATGTATATTGTCATAATATTAACATTTTAGAAATTTTAATTATTAATAATAAAAGATGTTAACCACTGGTGGACCACTGTACTAACATCACTCGAGCATCCAAAACTCCTATTCTTTTGACGTTTATCGGTGACTAATAAAACCCCAATGGAAAATCTATGACTTTTGTTCCAAATCAAATACCTCTGTTTTTTTTTATGTGCAATTTTTGCCATTTTAGTTCGCTTACAATTATGTGCAACTTTCTATTTTCTTACTATTTTTAGTAAACAAAAACCCTGAAAATTACAAATTTACTCTTACTTAAAAATTCAGATTTTCTTAATGTTACCCTTTTCTTATTTTAATCACAATAACTTTTTTGTCTAATCTAAAATCATTAACTTAATTTTACCCACCCATTTACTCATCTCCTAGACCCACCACCCATTCACCCTCTTCATCTCTTTCACCCTCCCTCAAGAGTCACGACCACCGCCCCTCCCACCACCATTCTCTCTCCTCCTTCACAACCACCTTCCATCCCACCGGCTTTCTGCTCCCTATGACCACAGCTTTCTGCTCCCTATGACCACCGGCTTTCTCTCTTCATCTTTTTTTTCGCTTTATTTTTTTTTTTTTTTTTTTGGATTTCATTTTCAGCCTAACAATGGAGGAAGATGTTCCAGTAAGTTCTAAATACTTCTGCATATATTAATTCCTAAGTGCTATGTTACTAGTAATTAATTGTTCCGTGTTATTCTTTCCAAATTGTAAAAGTGGTTTTGGTCTATTTTCTTTCTTTCTTCATCTTTTTTTTCTGGGTTAGAGGTGGGTCTAGGTGGTGGGAGGGCTGGTGGTGGAGGGGAATGTTAGATTTCTGGGTTTTTTGGTTAAGGAGGGGGCTGCCGGAAAAAGGAGGGAAAGATGTGAGGGTGGTGGTGGTTTCGTGGGGTTTGTTGTGGTGGTGGTTTCGTGGGGTTGGTTGTGGTGGTGGTTTTGTGGGGGTGGTAGTGGTGGTGGTGAAGCCGGCGGTGGTGTTGGTGAAGGCGTGGTGGTTGGTCTTGGTGGTGGCAGTGTGTGGTTTGATTAATTATCCAAACATTCTCTCTCCACCTTAATTACATACTCCTATAATATATTAATCACCATTATACTTTCTTAATCTTTGCCCTTCAATCTTTTGCCTCGTGAACCGCAACTTGTGCCAAAGTTGCACATAAAAAAAACGGAGGTAATATCTAAAATAACTCTTTATTTTTGTTTTTCACAAACATCAAATTGAATGAGTTCCAGTGGACTGAATAAGAGATATTTCAGGTTCGTGCTCTGCTTGGCTAGTAGTTCGTATAGAGAGAGAGCAGTAGGTGAAGTGAACCTTAGTTAAATTTTCAATCTCCTGTAGGGGGTGGCAATAAAGCAGTACCCAAGGCGTGCCTGCCGTACACCCACATGGCCACACCTTACCCAATTCTTAGCCGTCTCCATTAAGATCAAGACGTCCCGAATACATATCTAGTCATACCCAACCTATACCAGACCCATCCCCCTGTGTAGGAAACGAAGGAATTGTGCATCATAGTTGATAAGCATCTAGCACTTGCCAATAAATGAGATGATAAAAAGTCGGCAGCTAGTGGTGGGTAATTGGTACCTTCATATTTATGGGTGAGTTATCTCATATGATTTTCTCCCTCCCATTCACATCAACCTAGGCGTGCCTTAAGGTGTCATAAGCAAGCTAACATAGAATTCCAGGCTTCTAGAGTTCCAGCTCATGAGACCGTTAAAGAGCCTAACTTGAAGTAGAAAATGTGAAATATATAATCAAACCTACACGTTAAAACTCTCGGACGAGGTTTTTGAACAGAACTTCAATAAGCGAGAGGTGTAAGCACCGCGAGGTGTGAAAAAGTTTGGTTTGAAGTAGATAATGTGAAAGAAGTCGGGTTAGGTGAGGTTGGGTCAAGCCTATTTCACATTTGAGCCATGCTAAATGATTGTGTCAATACAAGTCAGAAATCTTTATCGAGTTTTATTCGACGCGATTTTGGTCGATTTTTTACACCTCTAACAGTGAGCCATAACTTTGATAGTTTGATATAAACCCTCCTTTTCCATGTGATAATTTCACTAATAAATAAAGCCGAAACTCGCGACCAGGCCATAAAAAAGTGACACTCGGCATTTCAAGTTTCCGCCAAGTATCGCGTCATATAAGCGACTACAATGCATAAGCATGCCACGTTTGATGTTAGGTAAGCGATATCAGATAAATTTTTTAGGATAAAAAAAAATAGTTAAGAGTTTTATTAGATAAACTTTAAATCTCTCACATATATAAAATATGTTATAATTTTCAATACATATCTTATAAAATTTGTTTTATAAATTGCTTTAAAACAAGATAAATTTATGTGATTTTAAACCATTTATTAAGATATATGGTTTAATTACGTATATATCTAAATTTGTATTGATTTTTAAATCTGAAACATAATAGAATAAAATACTCCTCATGTAAGTTTAAAATGCTAAACATAATAGAATAACGATATATGTATAGTTCTCACCTTATATGAGTCATAATTATGTAATATCCAAAAAAATACGAGTATTATAAGTTTAACACCCATAAAATTTAAAATTTAGCACAATTATAAATACTTACATGTATTATACTCTATTGATTTATTTATATTTGTCTAATAAAGACAGTGGCGGATCCAGGATTTGGGTAATGGGGGTACGAAATTAAAATTAATAAGAAATACAAAGTAATATGTGAAATATTATCATTTTTCCCAACTAAAATTTGAGTTATTAATTCATTTCATAATTGTATAAGTCTTTGCATGTACGACGTACTCCCCCGACAATGAGGTTATAGAAGATTAACTTAATATATACTGCGTGTGAAAAAGAAAAACCTCTAAGAGACCGGTTTTTGGTGGAAATCGGTCTCTTTGGTTAAGAAAGTATGATATACCGCAGATATAATATAAATAGCATCTAAGAGACCAGATTTATTAATAACGGTCTCTTTGATTATGACAAAAAAGGGTAGACAAGTAGACAACTACTCTAGCGGGTTGATTTGTCTATACAGCGGTACTATAAGAGACCTGCTGTATCATACAGGTGGTCTCTTTTCTTTCAAGTTTTTTGTTTTTTATTTTTATTTTTTTTAATGGGGGGGGGGATGGCGGTACCTCTGTGTACCCCTCTAAATCCGTCACTGAATAAAGATCACTACAATGTACAATAGTGTATAAATTATTGATGTTGTATGTCTAAATTTCCTAAATTATTAAAAGGGATTATATGGCCTTTATAAAGTACTTTGTAAGTTTGTATGTAACAAGATTTAACATTTAAACCAAAAAGTTTATCCTAAAATTTTATCAATAACCCGGCCGGAGCATCCCAGTACAAGATACGTTTAACAAATGATTATTAAGATTTTAGGCACATTGAGCGCACCTTAAATATAATAGGCATCCAAGGACCTTTTCACCTCAATGTGCCTTGCTCCTTTAAAAACTAAGGTTTGACTTACATGTTAAAATGGCAAAAGATTTCCTTTTTGTTTTTTAGGAAAATTTTCAATCACAACAAATATTTTGGGGTTTTGTTTCATTTCCATTGAAGTAATTTTTATATAATTACACTGATTTAAACATATAACCAAATTTCCTTTCTTCCCCTAGGAAGACAGATGGGGAGTTCTTTTACTTGACATTCAAGATGTTTTGTTTCTCTTATTTAAGTTAAGACATAAGAGTACTTTCTCACTCTTATTCCCTTTTAAAATTATTTAGGGAATCTGAAATGAATGAATTGGCATTGAGGTGGTTTCTGTCTATTAGACGTTCTCCATTAAAACGTTATGAAAAGTAATTTATACCTCGGGCTCATGACGCCATGCTTTGTATGACATATTTGATGTTGTGCGTTCCATCAAGCTTTGCCAAGAAAATTCCCCATCCTTTTCTTCAAGAATATGCAAGAGGTGTTCTAGGTCATTCTCAGTGACAATATCATGTTCAAATTCTGAATCTCCAATATCTCCATTACTATTGCTGCATAACAACAATATTACAGAATATCATTATGATGAGTTACATCAGAAGCACCACCACTTCCTACTTTCGACAAGTTACTCAAAACAAGTGAAAACAACGTTCATATGGTATACCTACAGCATAACATTTCAACTTCAACACTACATATTTAATAACTTTTAGCATTCAATAATAACTCCCATAACAGAACCAAAAAGTGAAAGTGAATGAACATCCAAGTCCATATCTACAAATTAAGAGAACCGATTAATATAGACAAGTTGATTTTCATCTTCTTATATATCAAAAAACTGTCTTTTACATCCTTTAGCCAGTTTTCCCAATTTATTATCACCATATCAAGGGATAGCTATTGATTCAAAAGTGAAAAAAGTAGTTAAGTATCCTCTTTTTTTTCTTTTTGACAGCCACTCCATAAAGAATGAAGAGGAAAGAGCGGTTAAGTATCTTTTAAATTTTTGTCTTGAACCAGTCACCACAACAATGTTTCAGATTACTTTTGAAGAAGCCCAACTCACCGCTTTCAATTGCTTTATACTCTGCTTGCATCTCTGAAGCCACTTGAACATTGTACCAATTTGAACCCTACCCAATGACCATCCTGTCAATACCCTGCCTGCCCTTCCATCTAACCCCCTGCCTTATGCAAGTCCAATATCCTTTACTAATGTTGAAGGAACCATCCACCACAACTTCACCGCCTCCAATTTTTCTTTGTGTGATATCTCTGACCTTTAGTTCTGACACTTTGCTACACAAATTCATCCTACTTTCTCCTCACATTACATCTAAATGATTCCGAAGTACCCACCTACAGGATGGAGATGCACACAAAGATCCCTTCCTCACCACATTGAATCTTTCTTCTTAGAAAATAGAGGAGCATACCTTTTATCCATTCCCCAAAAACATATGAGAACACCAATCCCTGAAAAAACATATGGCTGAAGCAGGATGTATACGGTATTCTCATTGCACTCCCTAAATAGATGATTAGGTGACTCCACTGTTCTTGCACAAAGGACACAAGACTCATCAATATCCTATCGTCATTTCCCTAAATATTTTTTAGTTGCTAAATTATTATGTTTAGCCTTCCACAAGAAAATTTCCCACTTCAAATGCAATGTTGTAGTCCAAAGTTTTATCCAGAACTAATTCCCTTTTCTTCCCCTCTCCAATTCTCCATCCCTCACCGATAACCCCTACAACATTACATTACATTACATCCTGATGTAACAGTACAATCCCAAAATGAAGCAACCCCCTGGTTTGGCTCACACTTGGTCTTTACATAAAAAATAAAAAATAAAAAAACACTTCTACTCCTCAATTTCAGCCATGCCATCGATAATAAGTAACTATTTTTCACTCCATTGTTTGAGAGTATTGAGACTACTTTGAGGATTCATGAGCTCTTCTACCTTAATTAAATGTCTCTTGATGATTCCAACCAATACTTCACCAGTGGGTTATCCATTTCTCCTTCCAAAATCTAGTAGTTCTTTCATCCCCCACTTGTTTCTGTACACGCTAATAAAGGCAGCAGCATTTCTAAGTTCTAACCACACATTTGAAACCAAACCACCTAAGAAGTTTCAACTTGCCTTCAAAGCCTCTTCAAGAATATAAGACTTATAGAGTGTATGAACCCTCAAAGCAATTATACTAAAAGTTGTATCCTATTGTTTGTTTATAGGTCAAGAATATTTATTTTAGGTAAGGAAAAGGTGCCCCGCTGAGCCAGAAAACCTCGGAAAGACCCCTTATGAGTAGGGAAGAAGGGTAAGGGATCTGGGATCCCCACCCCCAATGTGCCTACGGCAAAGATTGATCTCACAACCTCATGGCTGTGGAATACAATTTTTACCACTAGACCTAAAACTTCTTGGTAATTTCATTTTAGTACTCTCCTAAAATATACTGTCACTAATTAAACCTTTTTTCCGAAACATTTCTTATCACTACCCACTTAATTTGAACGAATTGGTTAGAAGATAACAATGTAGGCCAAAAAACTCAAAATTTTAAACCAACACAACATTTGAACATTACAAGTTAAACACCAGCATTAACACAACAAGTGGAAACATGATCTTAAGTTTATATAACCAACCATTACATCTACAAAAGATTGCAAATATTTAACTAGAACTAGCCTTTGACCTGAGCCAAACTGCAAATAATATTTTAAAGCAAACCCCTTATCTGTTATTTTGAAAGTAAATCAGCAAAAATTAAAATTCACAATCTTCATACTAATTCCCAAGCAAAAAAATAATTCATTCAAATAAAATAAAGGAAAAACAAATCAAAGAGAATCGATTTTTTTTCCTAGTAGCATAAAATTTTGGAGGGAATTCTGCCAAGTCTTGATAAAAATAACATTAACCAAAATTTCCTTGAAATTAAACAATAATAAATTAAAACTCACAAAAATAAATCAATCAGTAATACTTTATATATATATATATATATATATATATATATATATATATATATATATTTCCAAAAGAAAAACTTACTTAGAAATTTCACGCCCTAAATCAGACACCGAATGAGAATAATTGTTAGAAGATGATAAATTAGAACCAACAGCTTGTTTAGCATTCCCTTTCAAAGAAGACCAAAGAGTTCGAAGAACAGAAAAGGCAGAGAGCGCAGTAAAAGCAAGCCAAAGACGGCGAGCGCCGAACCCAGGCGGAGCAGCAGCAGCAGCAGACCATAAGAAACGAAGCTTGCTTCGAAAGCCGAGGAAGATAATACCAGTCCAACGCGGACGCCATGACCAACCAATGAGCAAGCCGATCATTACGGCTAGCCAAATCGGAACTGTGCAGAGTAAAATGTCGACGAATGTTTCGATTATTGCGGGCTGTTTTATGATCTGGAGGAGATCATGGAGGCCGTTTCCGGACTCCATGAGAAAGGAGCGGAATCAGATGAATTGGGGTTTTGTTGTTGATGATCTGATAATTGGATTTGGGGGAGAGGGAAATTGGGGAAGGTCAAGGTCAAAGTGTGCTTGCAGTTGTTGAGTTCCAGCATGCGTCTTTGTTTTGTTATTGTTGTGTGATTGTGTCTGCAGTTGTTTGTACTCTGGATTATGTTTCGCCATACGGCATATACTCTCTCCTTTCCTTAAATATTTTTTTATGGGCTGTTATTCGGGAAAATTCAAATTTATTACCAAGATAAATCAAATATTGGCCTTTTTTGGTAAAGAGCTTTTAGCTTATTTTGCCCTATTAGAGGTTTGATCATTTAAAAAAATTAATTTGAGTGTTTGATAAATAGCTTATTAAAAGAGATTTTTGGGCTAAAAAAAACTCTTTCAGAAAAATTGTCAGGAACTACACGCTTAACAAGGGTAATTGTAAACAACTACTCGCTTAAAAATTTTATCAATAAAACTACCCTTAAATTTAAAAATTTAGAGTAGCACTACCCATTTCAACTTTCCGGCAACAAACTCCGGCGTGTGGGCCCCAGTTGTTCAATTCCCTCCAAAAACACACGACACAATTACAATCTACCCCTATCTTCATTTACTACTCCAACTACCTCTTCTCTGTCATTTCTCTCTCCTTCCCCTACTTTGTACTCCAACTGGACCACCATAACCATCCTTTTTCTTCGTTATCTCTCTCCTTCAATCTCTTTCTTTGTTTCTTTTTCTTCCATTCTCTTTCCTACACAGCAAAGACATTCATTTAGCTCCACCCATTTTCTGTCATTGTCAGTTCAATTGGTCGAAAAAAACGTAAAAATGGACAATACACAGTTGGATGAAGGTGAAAAGGGGAAAGCTAAAGCAGATACAGTAATTAAACATGGCAAAAGAGGGAAACAAAGGTACGATGCAGTAAATTGTCCCAAAATTCTAACTCCATACCTATTTGTTTGTATATATATGATTGCATGGTAATATTTTATTCCTATTTTTTAGAACCCTAACTTTTAAATTCGTTTAATTGGCAGTCAAATTGAACTCCATGTAACTAATTATAAGTAATTAAAAAAGTAATTCACTTTGTAATTAATGAATTAATTTTGACAATGAAATGGTGTAATTGGTGTGAGTGGTGTAATTGATTTAATTGTGGGGCTCCTCCTGAATATGTGGACATGAACATATGGGTTAGTGGGGAGTTTGTATGTAATAAGGGGAAAACTAAATACATGGGGGGAGGGATGTTTATGAAAATTCATGCCTTTATACATCAAATGAGTTGTAGTAGTTTGAGGAGGGTAGTGATGTTGGGTTTTTGCGGTGTCCAACGCCGTGCGGAAAGAAAACCCGATAACTGAATCGCATGCATAATAATTACAACATAAACAAAAGCATGCAAATAAACAAAACATGAACACATAAAGAGAAGAAAGAGAAATAAACTCACCCTAGACGCGTGCTTCGCTCACTCAATAAGCTCGGACTTGAAAGCTTCAAGCTCCGCAAGTGCGAAACCTCCGACGGCTCACACCCTTGCTCACTGAACCGGATGCAGCCCTTACCCCGTATTTTAAACGAGGCTAGACCAAAAATAACTTAGAGTTTACGAACTAAGGTTTTCTTGCTTTTGGTGATCCCTTAGAGTTCACCAACTCAAGTGAAAATCCCAATACCTAATGATTGGTATTTATAGGGAAATGTCCCAAAGATTTCCCATCATCTTTCAATGTGGGATAGTTGGTAAAATGCCAAAAGAAAGAATTAATTTAATTCTAAATTAAATTAAAATAGCAAAACAATCATCAAACAACAAGTGTCATAAGGAGAGCGAGGGAGTAGGTGAGGACCACAAAGGGAAGGTCCACCTTCCCTTGCTCCCCAAGGAAAACCGCCCCTCACTAACCGGCACTACTCATAGCGCGCCAGCTAGCGCCTAGCCTTGGGCACCAAGGCACGCCTTGTTGGCGGCCTGGTGCTCGGCTAGGCCTGCCAGCTTGCTCGCGTGCGTACTCGGCCCAAGCAGCAGCACAGCCCGCGCTAGAATCCTCGCTAGCATACGCGGGCTACTAACGCTGGGCGCTGCTCTCACTTACGAGGCCTGTTGCTAGCCTGCATGTGCTAGCTCGGCAGCACACACCCAGCCAAGCAATGCGATGCTTGCTGGCCTTGCGACCAAGCATGCGCCATGCTGCAGCAGCCCGACTAGGCATCCTAGCCTGCCTAGCCTTCACATGGCTAGGCCATTGCGAGGCTAAGGCTTTGGTGCACGTTTACTTGTTTGACTGATTTTTCCGTCTCGTCGATTCCTAAATTCGACTCGACTTACGACGCTCGACTTTGACGCTCTAAGCTCAGAACCTGACATCTTAGTTCGTAAAATCTCTATCGACTTTTTTAATCCTTTGGATTAATTCGTCGCTTCGGTTCGGTTACACGATTGGGTGTGACCCGAAGGGCTCAGTCAAGAGCAAGCTGTAATATTAATTATACATTAATATTACTAATCGGAAGCGGCCTCCAGCTAGGCATTCCAATCACTTGACCTCATTGAATAATTAGCTTTCCTAATTAATTCCGAACCCTCTATCCGAATAATACACTTGTTCGAAGACACCATTACTTTCAATCTCCCACTTATCCTTCCGGACAAGTGCGCTGTTTGTGTATAGCCTGTTTCCAATGTCACTTAATGTCTTTTCATGAACTGTAAGGTAAGATTCTTCGTCATCCTTATTACGTCCAGAAGTGTTTCTTGATTTTCGAGTTCAACTGTCAATAAGCTGATGATTTCTAAAATCCATTTGAGCACGACCATGCATTTTCACAGTCTCGCTCTTCGAGAGGCCTTGTAAACAACAAAGACATGTTCCCTACTATTAATAGGGGGACGTTCCCAATTTTGCATTTTTAGGTTCCCTTACTAAGAGGCCCTAGCTGCCCGAGTGTTGCCTTTATAATCCCCTTGTACGGCAGACGTTTGACAACATCAAAATTGAATAGTACTCAAACAAGAGAACTTACAATACTCATGGTTGAGGAAAGAGGTTATGATAGCGTTAATGAGTAATATACTTATGACGATTATTAAATCTCTTAAAGTATTCGCATAGGTCGATCAGGTGTAGTTCCAAACCAATACTTGTGCAAATGATTTAGGAAATTCTTTTCCTTGTAGCACAAGAAACGGTACTATAAATCATACTACACACTAATCTCACGTGATCATTAGTCGTCCAACTTTCAAATGACCTTGATTAGGGATAATTTTGATATGCTATTTAACGTTCACTTAATAGGTGTTTCTTTATCCAAGACAAAGTCTTGATACCCTATTTTGAATATTCTCAAATCGAATGGACTTATTATTTAATTCTAAACCACAACTAAATAGAAATGGAATAATAATTTGCAAAAAATTAAATTACTCCAAAAATGAATGGTTTAACTTAGTGTTTTACATTAAAGTCTCCAAAACATAAATTAAAATACATAAACAGGGAATTTAAAGCCAATCTTCGACATGCTTAATTCCCATTGCCTCAACGTGTTTGTTGTGTTTCACTTGAGGCAAAGGTTTAGTGAGTGGATCTACATTGTCATCCGTTCCAATCTTGCAAATTCTGATTTCACCCTCGGACTTCTAATCCCTTATCATGTGAATTCGCCTCATGACATGTTTGGCTTTCTAATGCTCCCTTGGCTCTCTAGCCTGAGCAATAGCCCCACTATTATCACAATAGAGGTCTATTGGTCCCTTCATTGAGGGTACAACACCAAGTTCACCAACGAACTTACGAATCCAAACTGCCTCCTTAGCTGCTTCTAAAGCTACCAAGTATTCGGCTTCAATTGTAGAATCTACAGTCGTGCTTTTCTTAGCATTCTTCCATATGAACGCCCCTCTATTAAGACAGTATACGTATCGTGATTGTGACTTGAAGTCGTCTTTGTCAGTCTGGAAGCTTGCGTCGGTATAACCTTCAACAAGCAAATCCTTACTCCCTCCATAAACCAGAAATTTATCCTTTTTCCTTTTCAGGTACTTTATGATATAAGTCTAATGCGCCTCTCTTGGGTTTGATTGGTATCGGCTCGTAACGCTCAAAGCATACGATACATCCGGCCTTGTACATATCATGGCGTACATGATCGATCCAATAAGCGAAGCATATGGAATCTGACTCATTCTCTCTCGCTCATCAGGTGTGTCTTTGGACACTACTTCTTGCTGAGAGTTATGCCATGAGACATGGGTAGGTGGCCTCTCTTGGCTTCTACCATATTGAATCGTGCCAATACCTTATCAATATAAGTACTTTGGCTCAATCCAATCATCCTCTTATATCTATCCCTATAGAAATTGATGCCCAATATGTACTGTGCCTCTCCCACGTCCTTTATTGAGAAACACTTTCCAAGCCAAGTCTTTACAGACTTCAGCATTGGAATGTTGTTTCCAATGAGCAATATGTCATCGACATATAAGACAAGGAATACGATATCACTCCCACTGACCTTTTTGTAAACACAAGACTTATCTGGATTCTTGATAAAATCAAACTTGTTAATGGCTTCATCGAATTGCAGATTCCAACTTTTGCTTGCCTGCTTTAATCCATAAATGGACTTCTTAAGCTTGCATACCTTCCCAACATTGTTTGGATCAACAAAACCTTCTGGCTGTGTCATGTACACAGTTTCTTCCAAAATTCCATTGAGGAAAGCGGTTTTGACGTCCATTTACCATATCTCATAAACATAATATGTGGAAATTGCTAGGATAATCTGGACGGATTTAAGCATGGGGACTAGCGAAAAAGGTTTCATCATAATCAACCCCGTGAATTTGCTTGTAACCTTTTTCCACCAGTCTATCTTTGTATACATATACAACTCCATCTTTGTCGGTTTTCAACTTGAAAATCCATCTGCAATTGATAGGTGTGTAACCTTCGGCCAAATCAACCAAGTCCCATACTTGATTTTCAAACATGGAGTCCATCTCGGATTTCATGGCTTCTTGCCATTTTGCAGAGTCGGGGCTCGTCATAGCTTATTTGTATGTCGCTGGCTCATCTTCATCCATAACTAGGATGTCTTGATTCTCGGTTAAGACAACACTGAGGTATCTGTCTGGTTGAGATCTTGGGCTTTGCGACCTACGCAGGGTAATAAATTGAGCATTTGCATTGTCATTTTAACTTTGAACATTGTCGGTTTGACTCTGACCAGTTTCAACAGCTGCTTCCAAAGCACTTTGTTTGTTAGTTTTGTTAGGTTGACTTTGTTGCTCATTTTCTCAAACTTCAGCAAGTTCATGAAGTTCATGAGCTCCTTTTCTAAAAAGACACCATCTCGAGCAACAAATACTTTGTTCTCAGATTGGTTGTAGAAGTAATACTCCTTTGTTTCTTTTGGATATCCCACAAAGAAACATTTATTAGGTTTTGGTGCAAGCTTGTCAGACATGAGTCTTTTGACATATGCTTCGCAACCCCAAATCTTAAGAAAAGACAACTATGGAGGTTTCTTCGTCCATAATTCATATGGAGTCTTTTCGACAGCTTTTGACGGAGCGCGGTTCAGTGTTAGTGCCGCGGTTAGAAGTGCGTGTCCCCAAAAAGATATAGGAAGATCGCTAAGACCCATCATGGATCGAACCATGTCTAACAAAGTTCAATTTCTCCTCTCGGACACTCCGTTCCACTATGGAATTCTGGGAGGTGTTAGTTCTGAGAGAATACCATGTTCTTTCAGATGGTCGTCGAATTCGTAGCTTAAATACTCGCCACCTAGATCCGATCGAAGGGCTTTGATTTTCTTACCAAGCTGATTTTCCACTTCACTCTGAAATTCTTTGAATTTCTCAAAGGATTCAGATTTGTGCGACATAAGGTAGACATAGCCATATCTACTATAGTTGTCCGTGAATGTGATAAAATAGCGATAACCATTTCTTGCGGTTGTGCTCATTAGTCCACATATATCTATGCGTATAAAACCTAATAAGTCACTAGCCCTTTCTCCCAACTTGGAGAATGGCTGTTTTACATCTTACCAAGTAGACATCCTTCGCAGTTTTCAAACGACGCTAAGTCGAATGAATCAAGAATCCCTTCATGTAGAAGTTTCTTGACGCGTTTGATGTTTATATGGCCAAGACGACAATGCAACAAGTAGGTTTGATTCTACTTGGTGGTCTTAGCCCTTTTGGTGGTATCATTAACATTATAAACCTGTTTGTTTGGTGAAAGCACATAAAGACCATTATCTGAATATGTCGTACCATATAAAACATTTTCAAGATAAAATGAACAACTATTGTCTTTTATCCGAAATACAAAACCCTTGGCGTCCAACGCCAAAATTGAAATAAGGTTTTTGGTAATGTTTGGAACATGATAACAATCATCAAGATTTAAAACAAGCCCAAAGGGCAAAGACAAACTGAGTGTTCCAACGGATTCGGTTGCAATCCTTGCTCCATTGCTACCCGAAGTTCCACTTCTCCCCTTCACTATCCTTCTACTTTTCCTTAGTCCCTGAGCATTGGAACAAAGGTGTGAGCCGCATCCGGTATCTAATACCCATGAATCTATACCCATGAATCTTTGCTAGTAAAGTTAAGGTCTATAACATATATACCTAATCCATAAGTAACGTTGACGTTCTTCTTATCCTCCTTGAACTTGAGGCAATCACGTTTCCAATGTCCCTTCTTCTTACAATAGAAACATTTGAAATCGGATTGAGAAGATGCTACCTTCTTTTCCTTGTTGCTCTTGGTAGCTTTTGACTTAGGCGGAAAGGTCTTCTTACCTTTCCCCTTGTAGCCCTTCTTCTTGCTCGAGCGCTTGATTGGCTTTCCCTTCTTGACCATAAGCATATCATGCTTCCCCTCATCCTAGAGTGTTTTCTCGGCCTGCTTCAACATCCCATGAAGCTCGGTGAGGGTTCTTTCCATGATGTGCATATTATAGTTCATCTTGAACTAATCATAGCCTTTGTGCAGCGAATGCAGAATAATGTCTATTGCCATCTCGTTCGAGTACCCAGCATCAAGCCTTTCCATGTTCTCAAATAATCCGATCATTTAAAGTTCATGTGGGTTGACCGACTCTCCTTTCTTGAGCTTGCTCTCAAGGATCTGCCTATGGGTCTCAAACCGCTCAGTTTGGGCCTGCTCTTGAAACACGTTCTGAAGCTCAGAAATGATTTCAAAAGTCGACTCCTTCTCAAAGAAAGTCTTTTGGAGATCTGGAGACATTGTGGCCAACATGATGCACTTGACATCTCGATTCGCAGCGTGCCATCGGTTTTGTAAACTCCGTATTTTTATAATACTTTTTATATATAAATTATTTATTTTATTTATTTTTATAAATTAAAATGATCCATTTCATTTTAAAAGAAATTAATTATTTAAATATTATGTCAGTGTGCATAAAATAATATGGGTCATTAATTGAGGCAATAAAAGTGTTTTGAATTGGGTCATCTTTATTTAAATAGTTGGATCAACTTGTTGGGAAATTGAGGACACTTAAGAGCCCAACAAGTTGGCCCCAAAGGAAGAAGTTAAGGGGGTGTAGGATTTAGTAATGGCAGTTTTGTAATTATGAGTTTTGTTTTAAAAGGGGAGTATAACTACTTCAAAACCTCAAGATTTTTCACTCTGAAATCATTATTGTCAGATTTCACAAAAATCCCAAAAGTTTTCTCTTCATTTTCTCTCTCCTTTTTCTCCTTATTTTTCCTCTCCTTTTCCTCTTCTTTTTTTCCCTCTTCTCCCACGCCTCTCTCCTCTTTCCCCCTCACGCACGCCGGCAACCATTGGCGGTCAGCAGCAGCAACCGGCACACCGCCGGCCACCTCCCTCTCTCTATCCTTTTGTTTTTGTAGTTTGGTATTATTATTGAGAAACAAAAACTCTTTCTCTCTTCCTAATTTAATTCTATTATTTTTTATTGATTTAAAGCATGATTTTGATTATATTTTGGTATTGATTTTGGGTATTTGATGTTGTTAAATTATTTATATAATTTTTGGATTTTTATTCAATCAAAAACCCCAATTTATACCCTATAATTTGGGAATTTAATGTTTATGGTTAGGGTTTGATCCTAGGTTGTTGTTGTTGTTTAATTAATGGTTTAAACATGTTTTTAATGAGTTTAGAGCCCTCAAATTAATGCTGGAATTTATTTGTGCACACTACTTTTTAATTATTGAGTTAGGGTTTGATTACCCATAAAAGGGAAAAAGGTTTTAATGAATTAAATATGATTTCCTAGTCTATTAGTGATGTTTTATATTAAATAAGTATGTTGGAATTCTATTTAAGTCATAAAAATTAAGTCTTTTTGAAAGGATTTGAAGTGCCCACTTAAAGAAAAGGTTTTATTGCTTTTATGTCATTAAATTGGGTTAATTAGTAAGGTTTAAAGTGTATTATAGTTGCTGGAAATTTGTGAGAATAGTAGATTAATTATAGTTATGTATTCTTATTTGTAGGAAGTTTCGAGTTAGGTGATTTCTAGCGAGTGTGGCCGAGTTTAGGCATTTTTCAAGGTACGTATGTGCACAAGAATATTTGTGTATGCGTAGTATCATGTTAGGATTTGTAAAGTATGATTTAAGTGATGAATTAGTAGCATGTTTGGTTGATTATTGCTTGGAATTGATGTTGGTTGATCATGAATTGTTATGCAAGCTTGTGAATATGTTATTTGAGGCATGATACAAGTTGAATATGTATGAATCATGGAAGTATGTTTTATTTTCAAGTATCAAAAAGGCATGTATTAATAAGCAAGGCTTATATATGAATTAAAGAGCTAAAGTTAGAATTATTGATCATGAGTCATGAATTTATTTCTCACTCATTTATTATGGGAGTTGAGTCAACAAGTTAATTTATTTATTTACTCGCTCATGTAAGTTGAGTTTGAGACAAGGAAGTTTAGTAGTGCATTTTATGCACCAAGGTAGTAATCGTGCAATTTTGAGAACAAAAGCTAGGCAAGGAACCTTAATTAAAATAAATAGTATGTGCTCACTAATTAATCCAAGAATGAATTGGAAGTATGTGTTGAATGTTGCTTTGTTATTCTAGATTGGTTGGAGTCATCACATGTTAAATTGGTAAATCACGTAAAGTGTAAGAGGATACACATCAAAACTCTTGGAACGTATATACCTTGAGTATGAACATATGGGGGGAGTTATGGGGTTTTATATTTAACCATAACTTCTATAGGGGTATAGAACGCTGTACTTTCTTTTATTATTAATGCGCTAGAATTCCGTCACAAGGTGACATAGTAGGTGCCAATTGGGGTAGCTCCCTGATTGGAAGCTCAATATAAATGGGCTATTTTCAAGGAAGGAAACCCGTTCGATACGTAATCCCAAATTATTATTAATAATTAATATTGCTAGTTATGAGTCAAAGGTAAGTTGACTTGTGATTGTATGGCGAGCATGTTTTAATTATTATTTTTATTTTGATGCTAGGATATTCATGTTAGTGGTGCATATGTACTCATCTTTGTTGATTCGTACTTTTGTGTTTGTGTTTAGCTTTCCTTTGGATTGACCTTACTATGACCTATTTATATGGTAAGTAGAGGGTTGATAACAGGTACTTGAAGCATGAAGAGCATAATGGGATAAAGTGCAGAGAGTTATTTGTTATGTTTCTTAGTTTTAATCTTTTTGAATTAATGGTTATTGTTTATGGATTAACAATATTGTATTTATTTTTACTTGGTTTTTAAGAAGGGCCATGTTTGAATTGGTTCCAACTTGTGAATGTTTTATTCTACTTTTGTTTGGAGGTTGTGAACTCAAGTTTTAGTTTTAAAAGTTGGTTTTTGTTTTTAGACTTCCGCTGTGAGACTTTGAAAATTAGCCTTAGCCGTTATCACGATGGTGGTAATATTTTAGTTATTTCCTAAAAAGGGGTTTTATTTATAGTAAAATGAGTAATCTCTAAAAAGGAAATTTCCAGGGTATTACAGGTTTAGGGCAGCCTGTGTGACCTCCTCATTAAGAGTGTCGGGCATTTCCTCATCAAGGACTGTAGACACCTAAAAATGTCTCCCCAAAACCAAACCCGATGATGAACAACGTTTCACGCAATTATTGGTCGGGTCGAGTATTTAATCTTGGGAGTGCTTAAAACCCATATTTAATCAAACATATTCAATCTACAAATCAGTCCAAGCATTTATTCAAACTCAGTCCAACTCACATTTCAGCCCAAACCCTTTTTAATTCATTTCGTTTTATTTATTAATTAACTCCGATTAGTAAATAATAAATCTCTAAGCCCGAAATAAGTCCGGAATATCCGAAACGACGCCTAATTATCACGTACTTAATGCCTAAGAAAAAGATAAAATGAATGTAGACCGAATTTAGGAAAACTGATTTACTGCACCACGGCAAAAATGTCGCGTCACGACAAGTTTTGTCGAGTCATGGCAAGTTTGACCGTGTCACGGCAATTTGCGCCGTGACACAACAATTTTTAGGTTTATACACCAAATCATTCTCTCTTTCTCTCTTATGCTCTAGCCTAAACACCAGCCTTCCCTATTCTTCCACAATACATCCCTAAGCACTCCCCGGAGTCCATACAACACCCAAAGTTCTATACTTAAACCAAGGCGTGAAAGGTAGAACCGACTGAGGGTTTGGACCAAATCAACTGTACTTTAATTTAGTTTAATTTCAATTTGATTTATTATTCTTTGAAGTTACTAACGTTTTATTCATGATGTAGCAATTTAAAGAAGCGTGGAACGTGAGTAATTTATTTACTCAATTACTTACTTTTATTTTATTTTGCTAGTATCATGATTAGGATTATTATTATGATTTGATTTGACTAACGTTATTATGGCTAAATTGCTTCCAATGTTAATGATGATTTTATTATGTTTATTGATCACCATATTGCATGTTTAATGGGAATATGTAATTGAATATAACGCCTAATAAGATAATTTGGACGACTGGTTTAGGTTCCTTTTTAATCTTGTTGTTTAATCAAGTGATCACAATATTTTAGAATTATATGTTGCATTAATATTCAACCAATTTATCTTAATAATAGTTTGGTTAAAATTGAATCTTTGTTTGCATGCCTTTGAGATCACATGAATACTTTTCACAATAAGAATCGAGTAGAGGCCAATACAGGCGAACGTGACTCCATGACTCACTTCGTACCATCATCCTCAATCCTCCTTTCGTGATTCTGAACCATATGGAGTCAGTAATCTCATGGATTATGAATTGGGTGTAACCTTCACAGGTCAATCACTGTTGCCTATCGTTGTCCCTTATTTGTGGTTGCCTTAAATGATCCGTGAACGGTTTACAAGTTCCTTAAAAACTTGTTGGTGGCTCCCTACTTTGCTTTGTCCCTAATCGTATGTCAATTCCTACTTCCTATGAGTACCAAGCATATTCACAACATGCTTAAGTAGGCGCACTTCGAATGACGCCTACAATTTGGCGACTCCACTAGGGATGATTCTTGGTTATTTATCGATTTGAGTGATCGGTATTTAATTGAGATGAGTGGATGAGACTTGAAAGATTCTTGAATCGTATTCTTGTGATTAATTTGGCTTTTTTTGCATATGCATTGACGTTTTAACGTCGTATTTAGGTTCACCTCGTAGGAAAAATCGAATAACCTGATCGCGAACGAAAAAACAGAGGCACTGGTCAGATTTCCTGACTACCGCGCCACTGCAAAATTGCCGTGTCGTGCCATGTAATTGTCACGCGGCAATCGGTACCATGACATGGTATTTCCTGCCGTGTCGCGGTCTTGAAATCCTTCCAGTGGCTCTGTATTTTTCTCGTTATTATCTTCCTTCGTTTTTTCTGAAAAATCGTATGTGTTCTACGTACGTTTTAGCCCTGGGGGATTTAAGCTCTATCAACCCGAAAATGTTCATGACAATAAGGGTTTATCCGAGTTATTAAATCCACCCAGACAATGGAGTCAAGTTCGATTTTATCACGAACTTGCGGAGCCGCCCGTTGGCATACACCCACAAGGGAGGCTGCCTTGCTAACGCGTCCAAACTCTTAACCATGGTACCCTTTTGACACCAAATAAACCTGACCATAGTGGAACATAGAACTTGACCGTAGGTTGCGAACTTCATTGCATTGTTATGACTACGTGCCTTATGTGTGTATATTTGATCGTTTTGATCCTAACCTTAATGACCATTCTATGTCTATGGTGTTGGTTTATTTCATGACTAACGAATGTCAACAGACCGTATTCACTTAGTTATTAGGGAAAACTCTAAAATTGACAAAAATGGAAAAAAATCGCACAAACAAACCTAAAACTGACCACTGTGCCACGACAAAATTGTTGTGCCACAGCAGTCAGTGTCATGTCACAAAAACTTGTAGCGCACCATGGTACAGTTTTCCGTAACGCGACAGTAGTACCGTGGCACGGTACCTAGGTTTGAGTCCAGTCAGTCCTGTTTTGGTCTTCCGTTCTATTTTGGTCCACGCGTCAGTCGTCTTGATACTGTTTACATGTCTATCCATACGATTATACCACGCGTCTAATAACATCACTTAATCACTTACGAGTCAAGTTGAGTCCACACACTTTTTTATTTTTGACTCGAGTCGTGCACCATATCGTTTATGATCGTACACTAGGTTCATGCATGTGTCTCCTTTTTCCGTCACAATAAAGAATGAGTGGAGTTTTCTTATCTATTTATTTTTAACAAAAAATCTCCTCTCTTTTTTTCTTTCCTATTTGGAATGTTGAGTCAAACCATTAAGCAAATTTGTTTTATTTCACAGTACTTGGTCAAGAAGCAGGGGTAGATTGGTACGATTTGAGTCGCTGCCACAACAACCTCTTATACCTAGGAGGCATACAAGGAAACCACCACAATCGTCTTCACGAAATTCATCTCCATCAACATCTCCTATTTACTTTCAATTCATTCCAATGGCCACTAAGGAAGATATTGAGGGCATTCACAAGTCTATCGAGGCACTTTCTGCCATGATGCAGAAACTCACTACCCAAGTCAATACCATGGAACAAACTAAGGTCACTGTTGCTACAGTTGACAAGATCAAAGAGCAAGTGAGCAAGATTTCTGAGAACTTTACCTATGTGGAACAACCTTCCATTGCTTTGGTTGTAAAGGACAAGCTTCCTGAAAAGTTCTCCACTGCCGACATACCTAAGTTCAAACCTACTGAAAATCTAATGTTTCATTTGAAGGCCTTCTCGGCAACCATGGCTCTCAAGGGATTGGATAGGGCACTCTTTCCTATAGTGTTCCCTCTCTCTTTAGAGCATGCTTGCCAACAATGGTTCTATTCTCTAGATTCCAAGTATACTGCGAATTGGGAAGATGTCATTGAAAGTTTCATGAATCGTTACTAGTGTAACATTCAAAACAAGACTTCCGAACGTGAGCTTTCTATCCTGAAGCAGAAAGAAAATGAAGGGTTCACTGCTTATTTGAGTAGGTGGAGAGAAACAGCTGCGCAAATGGTTGAGCCACCAAAGGAGAAGGAAATGGTTGTCTCTTTATCCAAAATTTGACTAACAAATACAGGGCTTCTGTGGCTAATTTAAGCTCAAAATGATTAATGAATCTCCTACTAAATTCCACATCCAACTTAATTAAAATTAATCTGCACGCTCGCACTGAGCAGCAACATGCGGGCTGCGTAAGCAACCCTGCTAGCCGAGGGTGGTGCTCGAGGGTTGGGGCCTCGTTTCACATGCTCATGCCTCGGAATTTCATTCCGAATTTTTGTGTGTGACTTTAAAATTAATTCTAAATTGATTTTAGAACTAATATTGAGCAATATTGAAATAAAACAAGTCCAACTTAATTAAATTCAATTTTAGTGCACAAACCAAAATTAATTCAAAAACCATTCTTTATATTATTTTTGGCTCAACTTGATGCTACAAAAATTGAGGGCTATTCTCACAATTAATTTAACCAACATAAATTAATAATAAGATTTGACAAAATAGTTGAATAAATAACCAATCATCCAATGAAATAATTTATCCAACACTTATGCACATTTGAATATTGTAACCTTCCAATATGAAAAAAAAATAATATTTCAAGCGCAAGTATGAACATTTAAGATTTTAATCAACTTCCAAAATGATTAAAACCAAAAATTGGTTTAAGATTCAACCATTTAAACCATTAAAGATTGAATCTTTAACATTTTAAGGGCTTCAAAAATCATCTTCACCACAAACTTTCACACTACAAGCAATTTATTTGCAAGAATGTGAAATTTCAAGTTTATGAGAAATTAAGAGCTCACCTAATTAAGCAATTAATATGACTTCATAAACATGCTTAATAAGGTGTAAAATTGTAGAAGATTAATGGTATAATCAAACACATAATCCAAAAATTGCATGCCATAATTAATCAAGGTTTAAAGATTTAAAAATTTTCGTTAAAAACGAACAGCCCTTCGAAAAACACTTTCTGTGTGGATTTTGGCTATGGAAGGCCATTTTTAACCACTTTCTGGGTGGATTTTGGCTTCTGTGGGAAAAGAATGATTTAAAACATCGATTCTACCCAAAATGCACTATTATTGAGTCGAAATCGGGGTTCGTAAGCCAATAATAGCATAAATACGATTTTAATCTAATTAAAAACGAGCTCCTAATATAATTAGGATGCTAAACCAGAAATTTAAATCCATTTAAATCACCTTAATTAATTTTTAGTTGTAAAAATTAAATGCAAGAGGCTCTTATACCGCTGTTGGGTTTTGCGGTGTCCGATACTGTGCGGAAACAAAACCCGATAACTGAATCGCATGCATAATAATTACAACATAAACAAAAGCATGCAAATAAACAAAACACGAACACATAAAGAGAAGAGAGAGAAATAAACTCACCCTAGACGCGTGCTTCGCTCACTCAATGAGCTCGGACTTAAAAGCTTCAAGCTCCGCAAGTACGAAACCTCTTATGGCTCACACCCTCGCTCACCAAATCGGAACCGGCCTCTACTCCGTAGTTTAGACAGGGCTAGACCAAAAATAACTTAGAGTTTACGAACTAAGGTTTTCTCGCTTTTGGAGATCCCTTAGAGTTCACCAACTCAAGTGAAAATCCAAATACCCAATGATTGGTATTTACCGAGAAATGTCCTCAAGATTTCCCATCTTCTTTCAATGTGGGATAGTTGGTAAAATGCCAAAAGAAAGAATTAATTTAATTCTAAATTAAATTAAAATGGCAAAACAATCATCAAACAACAAGTGTCATAAGGAGAGCAAGGGAGTAGGTGAGGACCACAAAGGGAAGGTCCACCTTCCCTTGCTCCCCAAGGAAAATTGCCCCTCACAAACCGACACTACTCATAGCGCGCCAGCTGGCGCCTAGCCTTGGGCACCAAGGCACGCCTTGTTGGCGACCTGGTGCTCGGCTGGGCTTGCCAGCTTACTCGCGTGCGTCCTTGGCCCAAGCAGCAGCACAGCCCACGCTAGCAAGCCTCGCTAGCATACGCGCGCTGCTAGCGCTGGGCGCTGCTCTCACTTGCGAGGCTTACTGCTAGCCCGCATGTGCTAGCTTGGTAGCACACGCCTAGCCAAGCAATGCAATGCTTGCTGGGCTTGCGGCCAAGCATGCGCCATGCTGCAGCAGCTCGGCTAGGCATCCTAGCTCGCCTAGCCTTCGCATGGCTAGGCCATTGCGAGGCTATGGCTTTGGTGCACGTTTACTTGTTGTTTGACTGATTTTTTCGTCTCGTTGATTCCTAAATTCGACTTGACTTACGACGCTCTAAGCTCGGAATCTGGCGTCTTAATTTGTAAAATATCTATCGACTCATTTAATCATTTGGATTAATTTGTCGCTTCGGTTCGGTTACACGATTGGGTGTGACCCAAAGGGTTCAGTCAAGAGCAAGCTGTAATATTAATTATACATCAATATTACTGGTCGGAAGCAGCTTCCAGCTACGCATTCCGATCACTTGACCTCAATGAATAATTAGCGTTCCTAATCAATTCCGAACCCTTTATCGGAATTATACACTTGTTCGAAGGACACCATTCCTTTCAAGTGATTCAAGCTTATGATCTAGTGATGAAGAAGGTTCCTATGAACTTTAGTATGTGGTTTAGGATGGCAGGGAAAAGCTTGAAAAATGGTAGGAAAAAGATTGAAACAAAGGAGGACTTGGTGAGCTTGGCCAATAGTAGGGATTATAATGACAGGGTGATTATTTGGGCCTTAGTGGAATAAACAAGCCCACAAACTGTGAGATCCAAATACCAGAGTTATATCCTACCTGGGTCCGCAGCAACAACCTAGTTTCACCAGTACATGGCCAAATCCGAACCAAATCCACAACCTGTTAAACTGAAGCCTGTAAAAGTGGAGAAGTTACCTGTTAGGAGAAGCAGCAGGTTGTCTCCACAAAAGGCTAAGGAAGCAGATGACTTAAATGCTGTTGTGGTCACCCCAGCTGAGTTTAGAAGACACATAAGGGAAGTTGCAAATAAAAACAAAAAAGCCATACCAAACACCCATCCCTTCTCACATGTTAGTCCAGATAAAACCCCCCTCCAACAGATCCTTCCTTCAACAATTGCAGATGCATCTCCCTCCATAAATCTACCTTCATTTGAAAACCCTAACCCAGAGCCTATCATCCCTTCAGCAAGTAGTGTGAAGCCAAGAAAGGGAGTTTAGAAAGGGAAGGAGTTCAGACAAAGAAGGGTGTTCAGAAAGGGAAATGAGTATAGAAAGGGAAGGGAGGGAAGAAAGGGAAGGCAGTAACACATGAAAAGTTTAAATGGATTACTAGTTTAGGTGTAGATTCAGATTGTAGTGGGGAAGGGGACTGGTCTAATTCAAATGAGTCTGGATTTGATGTTAATTTTGAGCATGATGAAGAAGATAACCCAGAGCGAGAAGGTGGTGAGCTATATTTAACTTACTAGGAGGAGGGTACAAGCTCAGATTTGAAGGGGAAGAAGAAACAAAATGCTGCAGATTCAGAGCAAGTGAGGGAAGAAACTAAGAACTTAGGGTCAGTTGAGGAAGTTGACTATGATTCAGATGATTTGAGGAGCTTAAAAGGTTCAGATGAAGAGGTAGACCCTTATCCCTCTTTTAATCCAGATGTTGACTTCAAGACTAAAGTATGGTTGAGTAAAGGCCTTAAATTCCCTAATGTTTATATTATGAGAAAGGCAATTAGGTCTCATAGCATTGAGAATATATATGATTACTATTTGTTGCACAATAGTAAGAACAAGGTGTATGTGTATTGCAAATATAGGTGTGGTAGATGCCCTTGGGATAAGAAACATGGGAAGTTGAGGGAGTGAAAATGTGAGGATGAGAATAAGTGTAGGTTTAAAATCTGTATAAGGCAAATACCAGGGGAAGACACCATGCAGATTAAGAGCATGAACCTAACTCACACTTGTGGCTTTTTTCATGCAAGCACTAAAGTAACTTTAGAGTATTTAGCTGAAAGGTACTTAAATGAGTGGAGATCAGATCCATCTTGGAAGTTAGCTAGATTTGTGGATAAGATGTATAAGGATTTAGGGGTGTATATAGGGTATTACAAGGCGTGGTTTGCAAGAGTGAGGGCAAAATTAATCTTGTATGGTGATTCAGCTGAGGAATATGCCAGGATCTTTGACTATGGTTTTGCAATTCTGACGTATAATCCAAGTTCTTCAACTCTAGTTGTTATAGAAGAGATAGAGAGACCTCCTCCAATTTTTAAGAGGATATATGTATGTTTAGAGGCTTGCAAAGTAGGTTTCAAAAAGGGTTGTAGGCCCTTAATTGGTGTAGATGGCTGTCACCTTAAGGGTGCCTTTCCTGGGATGATTTTGGTGGCAGTGGGCAAAGATGGGAATAACATCATCTACCCAGTTGCATGGGCTGTGGTGGAGACTAAAAACGAAGATAGTTGGATCTGTTTTTTGGAATTGTTGATCAAGGACATTGAGTTTGAAGAAGGACATGGTCTGACAGTGATTTCAGATAGACAAAAGGTAAATTGATTTGTCAATTTCTAGTTTATGTGTTTATGTATAGGTTTAATCCAAATTGTGATGTTTTTTCATGTAGGGGTTACTGGAAGCATCTGAATTGATTGTGCCCAGAGCAGAAATCAGGTTATGTACAAGGCACATTTGGGCTAATTTTAAGCTCTAATTTAGTCGCTCAACATTTAAAGAACATTTTTGGAGGGTTGCTGAATCCACCACAAAGGTAACCTACTAAATCCAATTTAGTGGTTGTAATATCTAATTTTTAGCATGTCTTTTTGTAATTTAGTTGATTTACCATCAGTTCCTAAACATCCTTTATGTGAACTAGGTTGATTTTGATGTTGAGTTGGCATGCATTAAGGAGTTAGATGAAGATGCTTTTAAATATTTGAATGCAATCCCAGCAAGACATTGGTGTAGGCATGCATTTAGCACAACATCAAAATCTAATATGCTCCTAAACAATATTTGTGAAACATTTAATGCTGTTTTGAGGAGTGCAAGAAATAAACCTGTCATCACTTGTTTAGAGTGGATTAGAAGATATGTGATGAAAAGGAATGCTAAAAATGGGAAGGAGCTCAGAAACATGAGGGCAGATTCATGTCTTATATCACCAATGTATTCAAATGGGTGGCAGAATTAGCTACAAAATGTTCAATTGTGCCAGCCAGGATGAATGTTTGGGTAGTGGATCATTATTCTGACAGATATGTTGTGAACCTGAATGAAAACACCTGCACATGCTTCAAATGGGAGCTCAATGGTATTCCATGTCCCATGCTTGGGCTTGTATCATTAAGAAGAGAGAAAGACCTGAGGCATATGTCCATGAGTGCTACACCAAGGCCACTTACCTTGAAGCCTACACACCAAGCATAAAACCTATGCCTGGGATGAAGCAGTGGGAAAGGTCAGATATGGTTCAACCCCTACCTCCTCTAATGAGAAAAATGCCAGGAAGACCATCTCTAAAGAAGAGAAAGAAGGATCAGGGAGAAGGTCAGGATTCAGAAGCTGTCAAAAGGCCAAAGAGAGTGTATAAGTGTTCAAAATGTGGACAAACAGGACACTATGCAAACAAGTGCAAAAATCCTCCAGCCCCAGCCCAAGACATTGACTTAGGTGGCAGGCCATACTCAACTGATGCTTGGTCAGTTGCTAGGAGGAACAAGAACAGGGAGAGGGCACTTAGAAAGGTTTAAAATGCAATACCTGCCCTAACTCTTCATTATGTTTGTATTCTTTGCATTTAGTGACTGCATAATCCTCTTATTGCAGGAACAAGATAAGCAAGATAAGCAAGTCTGCCCCACTTACTAATTCTCAAAGTAGCCAAGCATCACCACAGCAAATTGCAACTCAACCTTCAACAAGCTCTCAAGGGAAGGCAGCAGGAAAGGCAAAAGCTCCCTTAAAGACAAAAGCTCCTCCCAAATCAAAGTTTCCTGTCAAGTCTAAAGCCAAAAAACAAGCTATTTGGAAAGTTTAGTTCAATAAGTTGTTGTATTTTGTTATTTAAAATACATTAAGTTGATGTTCCACTCTAGTTACTTAGAAACTTATATTTTTGGGTCATGTGCTACCAAACAGTGGTTTACAAGATGATTGTGGGGAAGAGCCCCTGTTTTTGAGTTGGAATTGTATTGAACAACTAATTTGGTGCAATTAATCAATGAACAACAATCTTTTGGATAAAAATAAAGCTTGCCTTTCATTTCTTTGTTTAAACCATACATAACAAAAGCACACCATGTATACTAGCCACTATCCATATGTGGTTACAAAACTTGTAGCTAAACATGGAGTTAATGTGCATTCTACTACATTACATAGCCCTAATACAAACTAAATTGCATAATTCTTTGCCACATACATAATAACCAATCCAATTGCAGCATAAACAAACTTTTCCCAACCTAACTTATTACCACCAACCTTTAAATCCTTGGCTGCCACCTTGTATTTCTTGATTAGTTTTTGGTTCTGCTACACTAGCCTTGCATTTTAATCTTGGAGTAAGCTTACTTCCTGTTTTTAGGTGGCAATTTTGAAAGGAAAGGTGACCTTCCAACAACTGTATTATTCCGATAGAGGGTTTAGAATTATTAGAAAGCTAATTCTTCAGTAAGGTCAAGTGATCGGAATGCCTAGGTGGAGGCCGCTTCCAATCAGTAATATTAATGTACAATTAATATTACAACTTAATCTTGACTAAACCCTTCGGGTCGAACCCAATCGAACAACCGATCCGAGACGACGAATCAATCCAAAAAATTTGATGAGTCGTCAGAGTTTTACGAACAAAGACGTCGGATATCGAGCTTAGAGCGTCGAGACCAAGCGTCGCAAGTCGAGTCGAATTTAGAATTCAACGAGACGTGAAATCAATCAAGTTACAAGTTCGAGTTAGGCCGTAGGCTCGCATTGGCCTAGCCATGCGAGGGCTAGGCTATCTCGAGCTAGCATGTGCATCGCAATGCTAGTCACAAGCCTAGCATGCTAGGCGTGCTAGGCCCATGCATGCTAGTTAGCCACCGCAAGCATCGCACCCTTGCGTGTGTGCTAGCATGCCATGCGCCCAACCATCGCAAGGCTAGGCCTTGCTAGCATGCTAGGCGCTAGCGCACAGCTAGCCCAGCAAGCATCGCAAGGCTAGGCCTTGCTAGCATGCTAGGCACTGGCAGCAGCTGCATAACATAGCATCACGCACCAGCCAGCAGCATGCTGGGCATGCTGGGCTGTGCGTGCAGGGAAAGAGGAAACCCATACGGCATACAGAACTAGATGGTAGTAAGAAGACTTTCACTGATGCTCGATATATCATTGAGCAAAAGAGAAACAAGTAACTGTCTGACACGGCTTCAACGCCGACAATGCCAGACAGCTTCAGGAATACCTCGATGAGGTATTCCCCATCTATACATAAGCACCTATCAGGCAGCTAATCCGTCCACACAGGTCCTCAAATGTTAGGCTCGGTGCCGTATGTGCCCCAAGGTCAAGCGGCATATTAAGTCCAACCCCTTGACTAGCAGCTACCCCTGGTAAGAGACTTGGAGAACAACCTTCTGCATTCTCCAAGGAAATAACCGAGGCGACACAGCCGGCCAAGGTTAAGAATGTCTTGGTTGGAGCCTATGACGCCACCTCCAACCCTGAAGATCACCTGATGGCCTACACCAACCTTATGTATCTACAGGGGTTTGATGATGCCACATGGTGTAGATGCTTCCTAGCTACACTGAAGGGCATTGCCCAACAGTGGTTCGGCAACCTGCCGCCTGGGTGCATAAACAATTTCAGGACGCTTGCGCTCCCGTTCGCCTCAAACTTCTCCATAAACATACCTGCTAAGAAGACAAGCATCAATCTGGGCACGGTTGTTCAGGGAGACAAGGAGGGGCTCCGTTCTTCTGTTAGGCAGTTCAATATGGTCAAAATCCAGATCCAAGAACTGCCTGACAAAGTTGCTTTCACAGGCTTTTTCAAGGGTCTGAATGATGAATCGACTTTTAAGTTTGACCTCGTCGAAAAGAGAATCTTCACTCTTCAAGAGGTGCTGAGGGAGGCATAAGCCTATGTACAGGCGACTAAGCTCTTCTCCTCCAGCAAGCAGTCGAACTCAAAGACGTTTGACAAACAAAAAGGGAGTCGGCAAGATCAACCGGGTCAAAACGCTGAAGAGAGAAAGAAAATAAAAGAAGTTTGGGCGGTTGAGGACTCTGATCAGCTGTCCAAAAAGAAGAAGAAAGAATTTAAACCGTCCTGGAAAAGGGAACATTGTAAATGGCTTAATCATCTTAGTTGTAGGATGATAGGCTGATTTTGTCTTAACCTGCTGTGTGTCATTCTTGGTAGTTGCCTGGCTGTTTTAGGCTCTAGTTAGTCTGTTTTGAGGGCTTGCCCTCTGTTTTTCCCCCCTCCTTTTATTGAGACACCCTTCCTAGAAGGTGGTCTTTTATAGGCTAGGGATTTTTAATCTTGAGGGCTTTCCCTCTTTCTTTGGTATTAATAAAATTTCTTAATTACCAAAAAAAGAAAAAAAGAATTTAAACCAAACGTTCCCAAGTACGAGTTTAACAAAGACTGCTATGGAAATTAAAGACTGGGTGGTGCTTGACAAGCCCGCGGAAATGAAAGGTCCGGCCAAAAATCAGAACAAGGACAAGTATTGTCACTTTCATGAGGACATTGATCATGATACCAATGACTGCTACAGCCTCAAGCGGTTGTTGGATAAATTGGCTGATAAGGGAGTGCTGAAGTCTTACATCTTCAAGTCCAAGGTGACCTTGAAGACGGACCCTAGGCAGCCGTAAAAAAAAGTCAGCAAAGATTGATAGTGGTTCGGACACTGATCCGGACATGATCTGCACCATTGAACGCGGCTTTGCTTGTGGGGGCCCAACTATCAGAGGCACCATGGACCATGTCAGACAGATGGATGTCTGCTCGGTCGAGGAAGGCTAGACGTCTGCCGATACCTTTCCTAAGGTCATCATTTCTAAAAAGGACCGCGGCGAAGTCCGTCGGCCGCATGATGACCCCATTGTCATTGAATGTAAGGTGGCTAATCAAAAGGTTGGTCGGATCCTTATTGACAGTGGCAGTTCGTCTGACATTATCAGCTAGAGTTGTCTGTCCAAGCTGAAGTACAAGCCAAGCAGCATGCACAAGGTCTCTCTTCCCTTGGTTAGTTTTGGGGGTATAGTTGTGCACCCAGTGGGCTGCATTGATCTGCCTATTCGGCTGGGAGAGAGGGGACAAGGGCGCAATATGGTTGTCCAGTTCTTGTTCGTAGAAGAGCAGACCGCTTATAACATGATAATAGGTCGTCCGACTCTGAACGAATTTAAGGCCGTCATTATTCCATCCCTCATGCTGCTAAAATTTGAGAAGGATGATGGGTTTTTTGGCTCCCTGAATAGGGACCAGAAGACGGCCCGAGAGTGCTAGCTCTCGGACGTCAAGCCTACGGCAGTTGGCCAGGGAGTGGAGCCAATAGACCTTGACGATGTCAAGGAACCTGAGTCTGCCCCACCAGTAGGAGGAAAGAAGAGAAAGGTCGATCAGCTGGTGACTGTCAAGAAAGAGTGGCAATAGAAATCACTGACCGGGAAACGGTCAGATAACCTCCGTCCCTAGCTGGCTGGTGAACACATTGACATCGCTCTGGATGACACACGTCCGGAGCAAACTGTAAAGGTTGGGATGGTTGTTTTTATGAAGCTGGGGGCAGACTTGCACAATTTGCTAAAGGAATTCAAGGACATTTTTGCCTTTTAAGTGGAAGAGATGCCAAGCATCAGCCCGGATCTTACTATCCACAAACTTGTCGTTGATCCAAAGAAGAAGCCGGTTAGGCAAAAGAAAAGGAATCACGGCGAGTAAAAGATCTCAGGCGGCAGCTGCCGAGGTTAAGAAGTTGCTAGACGCTGGGTTCATTCGGCAATGTCACTTCCCAGATTGGGTTTCAAATGTTGTTCTTGTAAAAAAGTCGAATGGAACTTGGCGCATGTGTGTTAATTACACTGATTTGAACAAGGTATGTTCAAAGGACACTTATCCACTGCCAAAGATCAACAGTCTGGTCGATTCTACAGCCCGACATGCCCTGATGAGTTTCATGGACGCCTACTCAGGCTTTCATCAAATACCCCTTTAGAAGAAAGATCAAGAGAAGAAAACATTCGTCACTAATCAGGGGTTATTCTGTTATATTGTGATGCCGTTTGGCTTGAAAAATGTGCCTGCTACTTTCCAACAAATGATTAATATGGTCTTCATTAATCAAATCGGAAGAAATATAGAGGCGTACATTGATGATTTGATAGTTAAATCCAAGCTACAAACGGATCATCTTGCTGACCTTCGAGAAACCTTCACCATACTCAGGCAGCACAAGGTTATGCTCAATCCCAATAAGTGTGTCAGTGGTGTTGAGTTTGGGAAGTTTCTTGGATTTTTGATTGATCAAAGAGGGATAAAGGCAAACCCCGAGAAGATACAGGCGGTCATTGACATGAAGTCACCCCGTATTGTTAGGGAAGTTCAGAATTTAACCAGTTACTTGGCGGCATTAGGGAGATTCCTTAGCCGGTCAGGTGATAAGTGCCTCTATTTCTTCCAAGCAATCAGAAAGAAGACCATGTTTGAATGGGGAGATGATGCTGAGGCAGCCTTCAAAAAATTGAAAGAGTATTTGCACTCCTTGACAAGGCTTGTTAGCCCTTTACCCAAGGAGACGCTGTACATGTACCTAGCCGTCTCAGATCATGCTCTTAGTGCTTTTCTCCTTGCTAAGAGAGACGGCAATCAGCTCCTGGTCTGTTTCGTTAGCCATATGCTTCAAAATGCTAAACTCCGGTACTCTATGGTTGAGAAATTTGGTCTTGCTCTTTTCATGGCAGTCAAAAAGTTGAAGACATACTTCTTGGCACATCCGGTGGTAGTCTACGCAGACCAACCCCTTAAGCGGCCAATGACAACCTCAAAGTCATTTGGGGGAATGCTCAAGTAGGTTGTTGAATTGCAAAGTCTTAAAATCACTTTGGAACCAAGGAAGGCAGTGAAGGGTCAGGCGTTTGCCGACTTCATTGTTGAAATGACACGACCGGTAGAACCGGAAAATCTTGATCAGGTCTGGAAAGTGTATGTAGATGGGAGCTCTACTATGAACGGTTGTGGTGCAGGGATTATCTGTCAGTCACCTGAAGGGAACAAGTATGAATATGCACTGTGATTCAAGTTTCAAGCTTTAAATTATGAAGCAGAGTATGAAGCCCTGTTAGCCGATATACGCATGTGTAAGGCGGTAGGAGCAAAGAAAATTGACGCCTGTTCTGATTCAAATAAAGTTGGTCGTTAGCCAATACTATGGTGACTATGAGGCCACCCATCCAGCTATGATAAAGTACTTGCAGGCGGTCAGGACAGAGACGGGGACACTTAATGAATTCCACTTGAGTCAAGTACCTCGGTCTGAAAGCAATCAGACGGATGCTCTATCTAAGCTGGCATCATACGCCTCCTATGATACACCTCTGTTAGTCTTTTGGGAAGTGATGGAAAAACGAAGCATCGAGGAAGATCCCATTGGTGTACTTGACCGGAGTTCAACCTAGATGGACGGCATCCGGGTTTACTTGCTAGATGGCACTCTGCCGGATGTATACCCAGAAATGGTCGTAATGAAAAAACATGCAGCCAACTTTGAAGATTCTTAATGGAGAACTCTTCAAAAAGGGCTTTATGTTGCCTCTTTTGAAGTGTATCACCGTAGAGAAGGGGCATGAGATTTTGGAAGATTTACATTCAGTCTTCTGTGCCTCCTACATAGGTGGTAGAGCTCTAGCAAACAGGGTCAGGCGGCAAGGGTACTTCTGGCCCACTCTTAAGGCAGACGCCATGGAATTAGTGAAGAAGTGTGACAAATGTCAAAGGTTTGGCAAGCTCATCCACCGTCCGACAACTGATCTGACGGCTATTCATAGCCCAGTACTATTCGCCAAATGGGGCATGGATATCCCGGGTCTATATACACCTGCGCCAGGCGGATGGCGGTACATTCTAGTTGCTATTGACTACTTCACCAAGTGGGTGGAGGCCGATGCTGTTAAAGACATCAAGAAAAAGGATGTCATCTTTTTCATCTGGAAGAACATCATCACCCGATTTGGGGTACCTATGTCTATGGTCTTTAACAATGGCCCTCAATTTGAGATGCCTACCCTCAAGAATTCGCTTGCAGACCAAAGGATCTCTCACTTCTTTGTATCAGTCGGCCAACCCCAAGCAAACGGCCTGCTTGAAGCCTTTAACGAGTTAATCTCAGACGGCATAAAGAAGAAAATTGAAAGAGCAGTGAAAGGAATGGTGTCCTTCCAACAAGTGTATTATTCCGATAGAGGGTTCGGAATTATTAGAAAGCTAATTCTTCAGTGAGAACAAGTGATCGGAATTCCTAGGTGGAGGCCGCTTCCGATCAATAATATTGATGCATAATTAATATTACGGCTCAATCTTGACTGAACCCTACGGGTCGCACCCCTATCGAATAACCGATCCGAGACGACGAATTAATCCGAAGGATTAGATGAGTCATTAGAGTATTACAAACAACGACGTCGAATATCGAGCTTAGAGCGTTGAGACCGAGCATCGCAAGTCGAGTCGAATTTAGAATTCGACAAGACGTAGATTCAATAAGCGACAAATTCGAGCTAAGCCGTAGCCTCGCATTGGCCTAGCCATGCGAGTGCTAAACTAGGCGAGGTCACCAACCCATGCGTGTGTGTGCTGTGGCTGTGCATGCATGGCTGGGCATGCTTGCCAGCATAGCAGCACCATCCATCGAAACATGCTAGGCATGGCTCAACACAGCCCGCAAGCATCGCAAGGCCAGCAGCACGCAAGTGCTTGCTAGGCCTCGCTATCGCAAGCAGGCACCGCATAGCACACGCACATAGAAGCACGCTATGCGTGCTTGTGCTATGGGCTATGCGTGCTAGGCATCGCATAGCAGCAGCGCCAGTACATGCACATAGTAGCGCCAAGCAACAGCAACAGCAGCATCGCATGCGTGCTAGCTAGCTGCACGTATGATGCGTGCTGGCTGGCTGGGCTGCCCAGCCTTGGTGCTAGGTGCCAGCTGGCAGCCTTGGAAGCCAAGGCAGGCTGCCAGCCAGCCATGTGGCATGGTCAACCGGTCAAGAGGAGGGGACCAAGGGGTTGGTGTGTGGCTTGGGGAGCAAGGTGATTTGGTCCCCCCTTGGTGGTCCTCACCTACTCTCTCCCTCCATGTGACACTTGAAGCTTGTTGATTGCCTTGCATTTTTATTTTGTTTTTGATTAAAATAAAATAGAGGAAAATGCAAATCTCCCACATTGATGGGAGAAGGGAGATCTAGTCTCCATTCCCTATAAATACCCAAGTTTTGGGTTTAAGAAAAATCACTTGAGTGGAACTCAATAAGGCATCTTATTATTAGTGAGAAACCCTTTAAGTTCGTAATACTCTAGTTTTATTTATTCAAGTCCCGACTAACCTTCAAGATTGAGACCGGTCGGGTCGGGTCGAGGGTGCGAGCTGAAGGAGGCTGTCGCACTTGCGTAGCTCGAGCTTTGAAGTAAGTGCTTGTGAATCGAGCGAAACATGCATCAAGGGTAAGGATGTCTTTTCTCTTTCTCTCTTTTATGATGTTAATTATGTAATTGCATGTTTAGTTGCTTTAATTAGTTAGCGGGTCTTGGGCAGGTTTCTGTTCGCGTAGCGTTGGACGCTACGAAACCCAATAGTGGTATCAGAGCCGAGCACATTTTAATTATTGTGACTAATAATAAATTGAGGTGATTTAAAATGGATTTAAATTCTGGTTTTGCTTTCAATTAGATTAGAAGCTCGTTTTAATTAGTTTTAATCTCGTATTTTACTAATTTTGGCCAACGAACCCAGTTTCGACTCAAAAATAGTGCTTTTTGTGTGGAATCGATGATCTAAATCGTTTTTGACCCTTTTTTAGAATTGTCCAGAAGCCAAAATCCACCCAGAAACATGTTTTTCGAGGGGTTTTTTCGTTTTAGACGAAAAATTTTAAATCTTTAAACCTTGATTAATTATGGAATGTTAAAGGTAGATTAAATGTATGGTTGCATAACTAATCTACTGCAATAATAAACCTTATTAAGCCTGTTTATGAAGTCATAATTGGTGCTTAATTTGGTGAGTTCATTTTTCACATAAACCTGAAATTTTCACATTTTTGCAAATAAATTGCTTCAAGTGTGAATGTTTATGGTGAACTTGTAATTTTGAAGTCCCTAATATGTTAAAGATTCAATCTTTAATTGTTTATTTGGTTGGAACTTTGATTGCTAAATTCCATGTTGAACTAATTCTTGGATTTAACCATTTTTTAGTTGATTAAAGTCCTAAAATTTCAAAACTTGTTAGTGAAATTTAATTAATCTTCATATTGGAAGATGTAATTTTTCAATTATACACAAGTTAGCGTTGGAAATTTTTTCATTAGATGAATGGGTTTATTTTTCCAACCTCTTTAATTTTGATGTATGGTAAAATTAATTATGAGTATAGCCCTTCAATTTTGTAGCATTAAGATAGACCTAAATTGATTTAAAGAATGGTTCTTTAATTATTTAGGCTTGTGCACTATTAAAATTGAATTTAATTAAGTTGGACTTGTTTTATTTTCATTTTGCTTTAAATTGGTTCTAAATTAAAATCCCGAGGCAAGTGCACGCAAATCGAGGCAAAATCGCCCAAGACACGCCCTTAGGCTAGTCGGGCTGCTCAAGCAGCCCACATGTGGTTGCCAAGGTGCGTGATGGGCTCCCTTGCCTCGTAGATGCGCTAGTGTATGGTGTGTGTGAGAGTGTGATGCACACTTGGTGCTATGGGCTGTGCGAGAAGATGCGTGTGCTGTGTGAAGGTGCCCGCAAGTGCTGCTGGGCAGCAATGCAGCGAGCCCCAACAAGCCCAGCACATGCTACCAGCACCAGCATGCACGCGAGCATGCGTAGCTTGTTGCGATGCGTGTGGTGCCAGCAGGCGTGGCGTGCTCTGCTAGGCAGGCATGCCAGCACGCACAGCCACGGCACCTAGGGGCAGTAAGGCAGCCATGGTGGGCAGCCCAACACCCTAGGAAAGCAAGCCACAACCTTAGTGCCTAATAAGCCTAGCCCCGTGCCTTTGATGCTAGGCACTTGGGGCATGTTGTGGGCCATTGTTTTGCGTTATTAGGGCCATTTTAATTATTTTATTTAATTATTTTAATAAGGCTATGCCTCGGTTCCTCCGGCACTTGCAAAATATTTTGACAAAATTTGGGTTAACCGACATAATTAATTAGATTAATTAAGTTGGATGCAGAATTTAGTGGGAGCTTCGTTAATTGCTTGAACTAATTGCGTTTTAATCACATAAAATGTTTAACAACTTTAACTAGATTTAATTAGGCGCGTTGATTGGATTAACCACCTAAGTTAGTTACTAGTTTGCGCGTGTTATGCATTGTTACTTGTTTATTGTTGTAAAATGCATGGGCCATTCACATATAGTGAATGGATGAATGGAATGTATATTGTTTCATAGGTTTTGTGAAAATGGCAACCAGTGGGGCCCGACTAGGATAGTGAATACGGAATGCGACCCGTTATGTATTTTTGTAAATCTAAATACGGTCTGCGTACCATTGCGTATTTTTGTACCTTTATATTTAGATTATTCCTAGTCGTAGTAGCTAGTAGTTCCATAGATTGGTGGAGATGTCTCGAAGACGGCGTTTCTAAGAAGACAAGCCAAGAAGTTGCATCGAAGACCCTTGAAGATTTGAAGACTCAAGGGGTCATGCTAGTTGCCAAATGCATCTTATACTTATGATTTATATATATTGTTTTTATGTATGATTAAATTGTATGATAGATGCATGTTAAGGATTTCAAATGTTGCGATGATTAATTAAGTTCACTTAAATCAACCAGCATAGAAACCCTAGGTCCCTAAAATATTGAGCCAAACTTGCCATTCCAAGTACGACACTTACCGAACTAATGCGCGTGGTGATGGGCTACGCCAAAGCGAGGCATCACCACTTCCCTAGGAATGTAAGGTATACTAGGTATACAAGTTGTCTTGGTTAAGCTCAATGATATCGGTAAGGAGTCCTTAGATGTCGTCGTAATGGAGATAAAATGTCAAGGAAGCATTAGATGCGATGTTTTATCGAACCAATAGTAGCTTAGATCTATTAGCAATTGGATTGCTTACCCTAAAATATTAAGTGTTAAGACAAGCCAAAGCATGCTTAATCACTTTTTGATTTTTGGGATCTTGGAATCATTTTATTCTCGCCTAAAAGGGACTAATGTTAATGCGTGGATAAAATGCTCAATAAGATTGAAAATTTGCATGTATGCTTTAAATTTCAAACTTATTGGTTTATGAATGGTTTTTCATTTCAAATTCTTTCAGTTGTAGAAATATGTCTGCAAGTAACTCAATCAACAACAACACTATGTGCCCGGAACTGCCTGACAAGTTAGCTTTTAGCCTTAACTTGGTCAACTTCAAGGAATGGGAAGAGGAACTCAGGAAAACTCTTCGGAATTGTTCCTTGGATTACACTCTTGATACTTCCATTCCAAGCTTCTTCTCTAAGGGAATCATGAGTAATGATGCTCGTGATAAATGGTCTTCCGATTGCAAGAAAGTCTCACGACTAATGGCTAATTCCATCCCGGAAGATTGGAAGGAAAAGCTCTCCTTGTATTTTTCGGACATGTTCCTCAAAGCACTTCAGGACGTTGTCAATGTGAGAGTCACCAAGAGTGACAATGGAAACTATGAAATCGTGTTTGATGTGACTAGGTCATTCTCAAACATGAAGATAAAGCCACCGAAATTAGGTTGTCTTGCTAAGGAGAGGCGCCAGCTTTGGTCAAGGGTCTACAATACCAAATTGAGACCCGGTATGCCCCTCTGACCTCATGTGCTTGGAATGACTAGGCTCTTCAAGCACATGGAGCTTCTCGGAATCTCATTAGAGGATGAGATGGCGGATCATATCTTGCTTGCTTCACTCCACTTGGGCTATGATGCACTTAAAGTGCATATAGCTGCGGGAAAGGAGACACGCTCTTTAAGAGAGGTGGTGCAATTGGTTAACCAAGCCACCTCCTATGGAGCAAACGAAAGGCCCTTGAGAGCAAGGAAGAGGGAGTTCAAGAACAAGGCGAAGATGCGATGCTTCTATTGTAGTGGGCAAGGCCACTACAAGAGGGAATGCAAGCTCTTCCAAAAGGATGAGGAGGAGAGGAATGTTTCATCTGCCTTAAGTATCTTCATTAACACTTGTTTATAAAGCTATTCATAGGTATTGGATACCATGTGTAACTCACTTTATGTTTCCTTTTTAGGAACCAAGTGAGAGGGCTTCTCAAGTGGATGTGCAACTACGAGCGGACGACAAAGAACGATCGTGCTTGTAGGCACATTTATTTTGTCTATGGCTTGTAATTAACTGTTCTTAGTTTCTCATGCTTTTGAACATACTTTTGATCTATGGTGTTGGACACCGGGTTACTTTGTTAATAAGACTTAAACAATGGTTGTTTTTTTAAATGTCTTGCTTATGTGTTCTATAAAGTTGCATCATTTACATATGATTAGACAAATTGACGATACCGCCAAAAGAGCTAAGACCATTGAGTCGAATCATACCTACTTGTGACATTGTCGTCTTGACCACATTAACATCAAACGCATCAAGAAACTCCTTCATGAGGGTATCCTTGACTCATTCGACTTGGAGTCGTTTGAAAATTGCGAAGGATGTTTATTTGGAAAGATGATAAAACAACCATTCTCCAAGTTGGGAGAAAGGGCTAGTAATTTATTGGGTCTAATACATACGAATGTATGTGGACCACCTGCAAGGAATGGTTATCGATATTTCATTACCTTCACGGACGACTATAGTAGATATGGCTATGTCTACCTTATATCGAACAAATCTGAATCTTTTGAGAATTTCAAGAGTTTTAGAGTGAAGTTAAAAATCAGCTTGGTAAGAAAATCAAATCACTTCGATCGAATCGAGGTGGCGAGTATTTGAGCCATAAATTCGACGATCACTTGAAAGAAAATGGTATTCTTTCAGAGTTGACACCTCCCGGAACTCCACAATGGAACAAATTGTCCGAACGGAGGAATCGAACCTTGTTAGACATGGTTCAATCAATGATGGGTCTTAGTGAACTTCCTATCTCTTTCTGGGGACACACACTTCTAACCGCGACACTAACACTAAACCATTCTCCGTCAAAAGCTGTCGAAAAGACTCCATATGAATTATGGACGAAGAAACCTCCACGGTTGTCTTTTCTTAAGATTTGGGGTTGCGAAGCATATGTCAAGAGATTAATTTCTGACAAACTTCACCGAAAATCTGACAAGTGTTTCTTTGTGGGCTACCCAAAATAAACCAAGGGGTATTATTTCTTCAACAAATCCGAGAACAAAGTGTTTGTTGCTCGTGGTGGTGTTTTTTTGGAGAAGGAACACCTTTCCAAAATGACAAGTGGGAGGAAAATCGAACTTGATGAAGTTCGAGAGGACGAGCAACAAAGTCAACCTGACAAAACTGATAATCAATGTGCTTTAGAATCAGCTAATGACATTGGTCAGAGTCAAACCAACAATGCAAGTGCTCAACCTATTACCCTTTGTAGGTTGCAACGGCCAAGATCTCAACTAGACATATACCTTGGTATTGTCTTAACCGAAGATCAAGACATCCTAGTTATGGATGATGAAGAGCCAGCGACATACAAACAAGCTATGACGAGCCCCGACTCTGCAAAATGGCAAGAAGCCATGAAATCCAAGATGGACTCCATGTCTGAATTAAGTCTGGGACTTGGTTGATTTGCTCGAAGGTTACAAACCTATCGGTTGCAAATTCACTTTTAAGTTGAAAACAGACAAAGATGGAAATGTATCTATATACAAAGTTAGACTAGTGACAAAAGGTTACAGGCAAATTCACGGAGTTGATTATGATGAAACCTTTTCGCTAGTCACAATGCTTAAATCTATCCGGATTATCCTAGCGATTGCTGCATATTACGATTATGAAATATAACAAATGGATGTCAAAACCGCCTTCCTCAATTATATTTTGGAAGAAACTTTGTATATGACACGACCGGAAGGTTTTGTTGATCCAAGAAATGTTGGGAAGGTATGCAAGCTTAAGAGTCCATTTATGGACTAAAGCAGGCAAGCAGAAGTTGGAATCTGCGATTCGATGAAGCCATTAGTAAGTTTGGTTTTATCAAGAATCCTGATGATTCTTGTATTTACAAGAAGGTCAGTGGGCTTCCTAGTCTTATATGTAGATGACATATTACTCATTGGAAATAACACTAAACTGTTAGAGTCCGTAAAGGGCTGGCTTGGTAAGTGCTTTTCAATGAAGGACTTGGGAGAGGCACAGTACATATTAGGCATCAAGATCTATAGGGATAGATCTAAAAGGATGATTGGATTGAGCCAAAGTACTTATATTGATAAGGTACTGGCACGATTCAACATGGAAGGGGCCAAGAGAGGGCACCTTCCCATGTCACATGGCATAACTCTCAGCAAGAAGTAGTGTCCACAGACACCTGATGAGCGAGAGAGGATGAATCAGATTCCATATGCTTCGCTTATAGGATCGATCATGTATGTCGTGATATGTACTAGGCCGAGTGTATCGTATGCCTTGAGTGCTACGAGCTGATACCAATCAGACCCAGGAGAGGCGCATTGGACTGCGGCCAAGAATATCCTAAAAAGGAACAAGGTTAAGTTTCTGGTCTATGGTGGCTGTAATGATTTGGTTGTGGAAGGTTATATTGACGCGAGCTTCCAGACTGACAGAGACGACTCCAAGTCGCAGTCAGGGTACATTTTCTGCCTAAATGGAGGAGCGTTTAGTTGGAAGAGTGCTAAGGAAAGCGCCACTACAAATTCTACAACTGAAGCAGAATTATTGGCAGCTTCGGAAGCAGCTAAGGAGGCAGTTTGGATTCGTAAGTTCATTAGTGAACTTGGTGTTATACCCTACATCAAGGGTCTGATGGACCTCTATTGTGATAACAATAGAGCTATTGCTCAGGCTAGGGAGCCAAGGGAACACCAGAAGGTCAAACATGTCAAGCGGCGATTTCACATGATAAGGAAATGGAAGTTCGAGGGTGAAATCAGAATTTATAAGATTGGAACGGACGACAATGTAGCTGATCCATTGACTAAACCTTTGCCTCAAGTGAAGCACAACAAGCACGTTGAGGCAATGGGAATCAAGAAGTTGGAGATTGGCTTTGATTTCCCTGTATATGTGTTTTAATTAAACTTAATGTCTTAATGTAAAATACTATGTTAAACCATTCAGTTTTGAAGCAATTAAATTTTCAGCAAATTTATTATTACTCAATTTCTATATAATTGTGGTTTAGAATTAAATAATAAGTCCATTCGATTTATGAGAATATTCAAAACAAGGTATCAAGACCATGTCTTGGATAAAGAAACACCTGTTAAGTTAACATTGAATATGTAAATAGAAAATTATCCCCAATCAATGTTATTTAAACGGTGGACGATTAATGACCACTTGAGATTAGTGTGTAGTATGATTTATAACACCGTTTCTTGTGCTACGAGGATATGATTGTCATAAATCATTTGCACAAGTATTAATTTGGAACTATACCGGATCGACCTATGAGAGTACATTAAGAGATTTGAAAAACCGTCATAAGTAAATTTTTCATTATAGCTATCGGAACCTTTTTCCTCGACCATGAGTATTGTAAGTTCTCTTGTTTGAGTACAAGTCATTTTGATGTTGTCAAACGTCTGCCGTAAATGGGGATTATAACGGCAACACTCGGGTGACTAGGTCCTCTTAGTAAGGAAAGCTAACAATACAAGACTGGGAATATCCCTCTATTAACAGTAGGGAATATGTCATTGTTGTTTACAAGGCCTCGCGAAGAGCGAAACTGTGAAAATGCATGGTCATGCTCAGATGGATTTTAGAAATCATCTGCTTATTAACAATCAAACTCGAGAATCGAGAAACACTTCTAGACTTAATAAGGATGACGAAGAATCTTACCTTATAGATTACGAAGAGAAATTAAGCGACATAGGAAATGGGCTATACACTAATTGCACACTTGTCCGGAAGGACAAGTGGGAGATTGAAAGGAATGGTGTCCTTCCAACAAGTGTATTATTCTGATAGAGGGTTCGGAATTATTCGAAAGCTAATTCTTCAGTGAGGTCAAGTGATCGGAATGCCTAGGTGGAGGCCGCTTCCGATCAGTAATATTGATGCATAATTAATTACAGATTAATCTTGATTGAACCATTTGGGTCGCACCCCTATCGAATAACCGATTCGAGACGACGAATTAATCCGAAGGATAAGATGAGTCATTAGAGTATTATGACCAAACACGTCGAATATTGAGCTTAGAGCGTCGAGACCGAGTGTCGCAAGTCGAGTCGAATTTAGAATTCGACGAGACGTAGATTTAACAACCGACAAGTTCGAGCCAAGTCGTAGCCTCGTATTGGCCTGGCCATGCAAGTGCTAGGCTAGGCGAGGTCACCAACCCATGCATGTGTGTGCTATGGCTGTGAATGCATGGCCGGGCGTGCTTGCCAGCATAGCAGCACCAGCCATTGCAGCATGTTGGGCATGGCTCACCACAGCCCACAAGCATCGCAAGGCCAGCAACACGCAAGTGCTTGCTGGGCCTCGCTATCGCAAGCAGGCAGCGCATAGCACACGCACATAGGAGCGCCTAGGAATAGCAACAGCAGCATCGCATGTGTGCTAGCTGGCTGCGCGTATGATGCGTGCTGGCTGGCTGGGCTACCCAGCCTTGGTGCTAGGCGCCAGCTGGCAGCCTTGGCAGCTAAGGCAGGCTGCCAGCCAGCCATGTGGCATGGTCAGCCAGTCAAGAGGAGGGGACCAAGGGGTTGGTGTGTGGCTTGGGGAGTAAGGTGATTTGGTCCCTCCGCCCCTTTGGTGGTCCTCACCTACTCTCTCCCTCCATGTGACACTTGGAGCTTGTTGATTGCCTTGCACTTTTATTTTGTTTTTGATTAAAATAAAATAGAGGAAAATGCAAATCTCCCACATTGATGGGAGAAGGGAGATCAAGTCTCCATTCCCCATAATTACCTAAGTTTTGGGTTTGGGAAAAACCTTTAAGTTCGTAATACTCTAGTTTTATTTGGTCAAGTCCCGACTAACCTTCGGGATTAAGACCATTCGGGTCGGGTCAAGGGTGCGAGCCATAGGAGGCCGTCTCACTTGCGTGGCTCGATCTTTGAAGTAAGAGCTCGTGAATCGAGAGAAGCACGCGTCAAGGGTAAGGTTGTCTTTTATCTTTCTCTCTCTTATGTTGTTAATTATGTGATTGCATGTTTAGTTACTTTAATTAGTGGGGGGTCTTGGGCGGGTTTCTCTTCCGCGTAGCGTTGGACGCTACAAAACCCAACAAGCAGGCAGCCTATGGGCTGAAGAGCTAACTCATGTTCTATGGGCCATCAGAACAACGGTAAAAGGGGCAACTAGCGAAACCCCGTTCCTCATGTCCTACTACAAAACAGGCCATTTTCGACGGAATTTTTCCGTCGAAATCACCCTGAATTCCGTCGGAACCGGTTTTCGGAAGCCCTTTTGTAGGAAAACGACAATTTTCGACAGAATTTCCGTTGGAACATTTTTCTGGCACCGGAAAATCAGTCTGAACTTTCCGACGGACCGTATTCCGCCGGAAATTTCCGATGGAAATTCCGTCGGAAATGCTTGTAAAAAAAAAAAAAATCCCACACCACCCCATAGCACCACCAGCCCCCACCACAACACCACGACCTCCACCCCTGGCCACTAACCTCCACTACCCATACCCACCCACCACAAACACCTAACCTAGACCCACCTAACCACAACCACCACCAAACATCGAATACCCAGATCCATCAACCACCACCATCGAATACCCAGATCCACCAACCACCACCACAAACACCGAATACCCAGATCTACCTAACCACTACCACCACCAAACACCGAATACCCAGCTCCACCAACCACCACCACCAAATACCCAAATCCACCAACCACCACCACAAACACCGAAAACCCATATCGCCCAACCACCACCACCGCACCCTTACACAGACCCACCAAACCCTAACCCGTAACCCGAACCCACCCACCATACCCACCAAAAATCACCCACAACCGCCCAAAAACCACCCACAACCGCCCAAAACCACAACCACAACCCAAGCAATGAAATAATGTGTAAAAAAAATTAAAAAAAAAAAAGAAAAGAAAACATACCTTTAAAATCGAGTTTTTCTTTGAATGTCACCTCGAATTTGGTTTAATATGGCCAAATTCGACCATGAAACCTCTAGATCTATAAAATTGACACCGGTTTTGTGACGCCGGCGACAAAGAAAAGAGAACATAGAAAGGGAAGGGAAAGAGGAAAGAGAAGAGAGAAAAAGAAGGAGAAGAGAGAAAGAAGGAGTAGAAGAGTAGCGAATTGAAACGAAGGAGAAGAGGAAAGCAGAAGGAGAGGAAGGAGAAGAGGAAAGCAGAAGGAGAGGAAAGAGAAAGAGGAGAAGAGGAGAGAGAAAAAGAAGGAGAAGAAAGAGGGGCGCCTTGGATAGGAGAAGAAAGGGAACCGGTTTAATTGGTTAGGGTTTGGTAAATTTTTTTTTTTTTAATTATCTTCCGAGGGAAAATTCCGTCAGAATTTTCTGACGGATTTATTGTAATCTTTCGTCGGAAAGCACATATATTCCGACGGATTTTTTGAATTCGTCAAAAATATTCGACGGAACAGAAATCCGTCGGAAATTATGCTTTTTCTGACGGAATTTCATGTCTGTCGGAATTTACCTGTTTTCTAATAGTGATGATATACGGTGCTGAAGCCGTCTTACCTATTGAGCTTTATGAGTCGACTCTTCGAGTCATGTTGTGTGATGAAGAGGCCAACTGGGAGGCCATGCGGCTAGCATTGGACTCACTTCCAGAAGATCGGGGCAATGCTGCCTTGCGTCATGAGATATACCGTATGAGAATGACAAGAGCATACAACAAGAGAGTACATAAACAGCCTTTATAAGTTGGGGACTTTGTGTTATGGAAAATGGAGGCAACCGGTAGGGCCAATAAGCAAGGCAAGTTGGCACCCAATTGGGAAGGTCCCTACCGGATCTATAAGGAAGTAAGAGGTGGCACCTACCGCCTAGAAAACACCAGACGACAGGAAGCTAGTCAGAATTTGGAATGTAGATAAGTTGAAAACGTACTACTTCTAAGACTTGTAAAATTTTTTGTAAATATTAATGAAAGTTGCATTTTGTTTTCAATTTAATTTTATTGTCTTTTAAATTACTAGATATGTCTCCCTATGGGAACAACGCCTGTGCAATGTACAAGCGGCGAAATCTTAACCAACTGTCTGCTCTAGCAAGAGTAGAACATTCGGCGACACCCATCCGAGTGAATTCGCTTACAGAGAGCATCTCCCATTTGGGTGGTACATTGCTCTATAAACTCAAAATACAAACGGCCCTACTGATTGCCTTGAAAAGGATTAGCTCACAACTGTTTGACTTGAATAATCTAAAATGAAACCTAAACTACACAATAAACCGCACGCCCTATGGACATTAGGCGCAGCCGGCTGTTATTTCACCTTAGATTAAAATTTTATAATTTGCAAAACGTCTGTAATTGCTCTGGGGTAACACAGACGGTGCAAAAGCACAATCATTCTGACCCAAACGGTGGAAAATGTTTTCCTTATCCAATGGATTAAGTAATACCATAAACCGTCTAGGTATCAAGCGGCCATTTGCCAATTACCTTATGGGATATCAGGCAGCCATTAGCCACCTGCCCTATGGGATGTCAGACGGTCATTTGCCAATTACCCTATGGGATATCAGGCGACCATTAGCCACCTGCCCTATGAGATTTCAGGCAGCCATTTGCCACGTGCCTTATGAGATATTAGGCGGCTAGTTGCTGTTTGCCCTATGGGATACCAAATGGCCTCCTACCACCTGGATTATAGGTGGTTGTGTACATGGTTTGGGGCAAACACAGTAGTGATTGATTGACCAAGGAACTTCTCATACTCTTTAAAGTATCAAAAGTTGTTAAGTCAACCAATCAACTTTTATTTTAAACCAATCACACAGCCGCCCAAGGGCAAAAGGCCAGCCGGTTTGTTAGTTGCCGAATGTAATAAAAAGTCAGGCAAAAATCACAGCATATATAGCAAAAATGCAAAAAGAAAAATTGAAAAAAATTGAACTACTCAAATTGAGGCAAAACTAACTCAGTGAGCTACTTCATTCATATAACCCGACCTTAAGGCCGGGAGAGAAATTGTCAAACCGGACCCACGTCCGAGCAAGTAAGAAGATTATTATAAAATTTACACAAATACTCGGCACACAAGCTGGAAAAGCAAATGGCCTAAGGCCAAAAGAAAAGACATAAAGCTTATTTCTTAAGCGAAGCCACTGATGAGTTTTGCCCGGGCAAAGGTAGAGTAAAGTTCACTGGTGCATCTTCCGCATGCTGCTCTTTCTCTCCCTCCTCACCCTTTTTGGCTCCTCATCTTCCTCTTTGTGTGCCCACTCATCAAACGGCTCAGGAATCGATTGTCCCTCCTCCCTTACGTTGAGAACAAGATCAACATACTTGTATCTCAAGGCGAAGACCCCCCCACTCGGTTCCCGGATGAACGAGGTCCCATGCCATCTTCATGCGTTTCTCGCAATCCTCCTCGTTCTCCTCAATGAGTTGGTTCTGCTCAGCCTCCAAAGCCGCCCGATGACTGGTGCTAGTCAGGCCAACTCATTCTTCTGACGGTCGACTTCTGCCCGGAGAGTGGTGTTCTCCTGGTCTGCTCCCTTTAAGGCACGCCTAGGCGTTAGCAGACTCAGCCGCCCGGACTTTGGAGCCCTTACCCCTTCTTGCTTGCGGGCATACGGCTTCCTTAGCCCATCAACTCGTAACATTGTCTATAATATACAAACGGCAGGTTAAGCACTCAACCGGTTATTTACTAAGTAAAATATTTAGAGTTTGAGTTAAGGTAAGATACCTCAGACAGCAAAGAAAGAATGTGTTCAACGTTGAACGAGTGCACCCTCGGGATGGCCTCCTTGTCCTCTTTGGATATGGACTTCAGCATAGTCTTGGAGAACTGTTGCACATCCGACCATCTGGGGGAGAGATCTACAGCATAAGGAAGAGTTGGTGAGTAAGCAACATAGGCTCCACTAATAGACTGTTGGCTGCTTAAAGAGCCCTCTAACGGTTGTTGAGAGTTTAAATTGACCCGCATGGGCCAAGGAAGATCAAAAGGGGTAGCAAAGGGGTCATCCGTACCTTAGGACAAAGGCTGTAGGCTTAGATTGGCCACAACTGCTGCAGAACCGCTTGCAGCATTGGGTAGCATGCCACCCTTCAGCGCATTAGAGGTGCTCTGCTTTCCAGCATGGTCTATCCCAAGACCAAAGCCCTTCATACTTTTCCCCCCAACGGTCAAACCCTTCCTAAGAGGGAGATTAGGAACCGTCAGTATGAAGGAAGAATAAAGAAAACAAATTGTCAGGCACAGTCGGCACATATATGTATGAAGGAAGAATGATCATGACAGACGGGCCATACTTGATCCTTCTAGGAGGTCGCCTGCTGGGCCCATTTTCCCTCTGCATTGTCCTTCCTTATTTGAGCAGCTAAACGGGCAGGCGTCTTATATTCTGGAAGCATGTCTTTAGATGTTTCTGCAAGAAAAATTGTCTATTAGATCACCAAACAAAATGAGAAAACTACAAGAAAAAGTGTAGAAGCAATAAAGGCGGCATTAAAATGCCGGATGGTTATTCGACATACGTCTGTCAAACATGGTACTAAGACCGTAGGTGGACAAGAAGAACTTGTCTCTCAGCCACTCATGCTTTGGTACCCAGTTTTTGGGCACAAGTATTTGTTCGCCGGTTGATAGGGGCATGGTGGTTACCCTAAAGAAATCCGACTCTATTATTCTGTCCTAGTCGTTGTCTGGGATGTGGGGCATAGCACACTTCTTGCCTAGCAACTCCGGATTCTTATTGTAACGATGATACTCATGATTTTCTCGCCGTTTTGGGGAAGAAACAAGATAGAACTTTTGCCTCCAATCAGACCCCTTAGACAGTTTATCTAAGGCCATAAGGTATTCCGGGTGAGTGGTCAGTGTGTACCACGCCTGCCAGCCACCTGGGTTACGGCTCAAATAGTGCATCTTTGTAGAAGCCTCCCAGCCGGGATGGAGGTTCTGCATCTTGCAAGCGGCGATATAGCCTAGAATGTTGACTAAGGAGTTTGGGGTCAACTGCCACACACCTAAGCCATATCCTCGAAGAATGGCCTTTATTGCATCATGGAGAGGGAAGCGGAGGCCAGCTAAGAATGCCGCCTCATAACAGCCAAAGTAGTCATTGGTGTTTTGCTGGTCATCATTCCATGCTATGGTGCCTAACTCAGGCGGCACCCGGATGGCATAGTTCCCCCCAAGGGTACGTTTCTTCTTGAAATTTTCAAGGCTCGCCTTCATGTTTGCCCTATCCCTAGAAGACACGTGAATTTGAAATGGGTCCGTCTTATCACTCCAGTGGCGGTGCTCCTCCTCCTCACTATCCACCACCGTTTCTAAAGAGTTGCTACTTCCCTCTTCATAGTCCGACCAAGAGGCGGACTCTCCACCATTTCTCTCCGTCTCCAAGTTCAAACTCTTCTAAAATACCATCACTTGGAGTGCTAGGGGCACCCGGTGGAGAGTCCACTACCTCCTCAACCGGCATAACTACTTCCTCAAATGGTATAACTTCATCAGCCGACGCTTCTATAATGCCTTCCTCTCTATAGTCTGAATTAGGTGTCGTCCACTTTGTCCCAGCCATGGTGTCCTGAGACGGTCGGATTTGGGGAAGAACGAGGGTGGTCCAAACACAAAGAGACGGCACTCCTAGTCTTGGACTCAGCCGTACCAGGAGACCAGCTAACTACTGGCCTAGGCTATGCCGTTTATGTTGTTGGTGAATCCATTTATTCAAAGCAATATACACAAATGGAAAAAAGGGCTAAAGAGAGAGAGACGGTTACCTCAAATGAGTTTTTCTGGAAGGAAGAGGTATCAAGCACTAATCGGCTGTAACAGGCGGGAATATCAAGCGATATTGACAAAAAGTTACAAAGACGTTTATTAGACTCTCTATCTCGCTTGGATTTCTATTGCTTTCTCTCTCTAGACTTTGTGAAAAGGTTAACTATGGGGGGGGGGGTAAAAGCATATTTATAGAGGGGTAAATTCAGGAGCAGCCCTGTAATTATCCTAGAAGGTGAACAGTTAAAACCTTTTCACCAATGTCAGTTTGCCAAGTGTCACAGGTGCCACATGGCAAGCCATGTGATTCCTGTGAAGGGCAAATAATTTGGGTAAAAAAACCCAGGCCATGTGGCCCAATCAAAGGGGACAGGTGTCACCCTAGGGGAGGTCCAAAAAGGACCAATCACCAGCTAACACGTGGAATCCCCAATCATCAGGGAAAAAGGTGGCTTTCAAAGGCCCAAATCTCGAGAATGCCATAAAAACGGCGCAGCCCAATTACCTAGGTTGATGACTTAGAAAAGTGGACAATAATTCCCATGACCCTATAAATACGGAGATTTACCCTAACTTGGGGACACGTTCATTTATTACACACAATCTGATTTGGGTAAAAATACCCAAGGTTACGTGGCCCAATAAGGTGGTGACACGTGTTACCCTTAGAGAGGTTCAAAATGAACCTCTCATCTACTAACACGTGGCGTCTCCAATGATTGGGAAAAAAGGCGGCCTTCAAGGCCCAATCCCCGAGATAGCCTACTATTCCTAGGTTTCTGTAACCTAGGATAGCGTCACAAATTCCCAGACCCTATAAATAGGGAGATATTCCCACCAGGGAGCATATTCACAAATATTCACAAAAAACAGAGCAATCATTAATTGCAGATATTCTCTCGGAATCCGAGAAGATACATAACTTTCCGCACTTTTTACATCATCCGAACACGTTCTAACTTGATCGTCGGAGGCGGAACTTCACCCAACCGGAGTCTCTGTTGTTTTGCAGGTACAGGCGCCCGGAAACCAGTCTTGGAATTGTAACTCTCTCGTAAAAGTGTAAAGAGAGAAAGTTAGAGAGAGAAAGTTGAGAGAATTTTCTCGGTTTCCCCGCCATTCTGGTTCTCAAACCTTTGGCTTTTTAGCCATGGGTAAAGGAAGAAGGGCAAAGGGAAGAATTCTTCTAACCAAAAGAACAAAGGGAAAGGAGGTCCAAAGAATTTCTCCAAGAAGAAAGAAGGTAGCGTGAGTTCGGGAGATATATCTATCGAGAGTTGGCTTGATGGGTCGATTCTAGAGGAACCTCCAATGGCAGAAGTTTGCGATGGTAAGGAAGCTTCTCATTACGAGCAGTATCAACAATGGCGTCAGGTAATTTATCAACATACGCCTAGGGTTTTAAATTTTTCTAGGATAAAAGATTGTGGGTTGAAACCTGTTAATGGGGATCTGGATCTTTCTAATTGCTCAGATTTTAAGAACCCGACTCCGATTATGATGATTTGTGATAGTAAGGGTAGTGTGCGTGGATATAACAACGCCATAGGAAATCCTGAATCTGTTAATGCTATGCTCGGTTCTAGGCAAATTTCATTTTTGGAGGTTAATCGAGTTGATAAAATCAAGAAGAGGAATGTTGGTGATGCTAATTCTATTAACTCAGCCATTAATGGATGTAAAAATGGGGGTTAATTCAAGATTCCTTCCAAGAAGAAGCTTAAATTGACATTGGAGGACGTTAGTCCAGAAATTGATTTCTGGAATCAGGTTATTGTGTGCTATGTGCTAGGTGCTAGGCCAACTATTTCTATGTTTTCTGGTTTTGTGAGAAGGATTTGGGGGATATTTGGGATTGAAAGGGTTTGTTCGATGCCAGATGGGGTTTTCCTTGTTAGGTTTGGATCTATTGAAGGAAGGGATGCAGCCATGAATGTTGGTCCTATGTTTTTTGACAGGAAGCCCTTGATTGTGAGGAAATGGAAGCCTAGAATCAACCTTAGAGAGGAGAAGATTAGCACTGTGCCTATTTGGGTTCGTTTGCCTGGATTGGACTTGATGTTTTAGGAGAAGTCTACCCTCATGAAGATAGGGGGTTTGGTGGGGGTGCCTTTGAAGCTTGATACAGCTACTGCCAACAAAGAACTAATTGAGTATGCAAGAGTATTAGTAGAGGTAGAGATTAATGGTAGTTTTATGGAGCATATTGAATTTTTAGATGAAAATGGTAGTAATGTGAAACAAAAGGTGATACTTGAGTGGAAGCATGTCACCTGCTCCATGTGTAAGGGCATGGGACATACGGTAGATATCTGCCCTAACAAAAGGGTATGGAAACAAACTTATGTTCCCACAGCTCGGAAAGTTTGGAGGCCGGTGCAACCTTCTAGCAAGCAAGTTGATGTACACGATAACTTAGCAATTATTGATCAAGGAAGGTTTAAATACTTGAAGGCAGAGTGTGGCAAGCTTCAGGGGGAGAATAGTGGAACAAATCAGCAATGGGACCCCTCGTTGAGGGCTGCTGATGTTGGCAATCAATGTAGTAGCGTCGAAAGTCTCCGGCAAGTAGTTGATGCTATTTTGTATTGAACTCAGAGGGATGGGGGCTGTTTTTATTCACTGTTTGGATAGCTAGACCATGAGTGTGGTTGAGAGAGGACAATAGGTGATTGGTAAGAAATGGACGAGATAGCATAGCAAGTGGCTGCAAGGGCTCAAGATCAGCATTCTGTTTTAGCTTATGTTCTTCTTTTTCTGTTTGGCTGCTGTTTTGTGTTGCTGCCCCGTTTTCTTTGTCTGAGTTTTAGCAGGTTTGTTCCTGTTCTTTGCTTGTGGTTTGTTTGCTGGTTATTGTGTTGCTTTGTTGCTTAGGCTGTTGAGCTTCTGCCTTCTGTTTGCTGGTTTGCTGTGTTTCTTTGCTGCTTGCTGGTGGTGGCTGGCCTTTGTCAGGATTCTACGCTGTTGTGGGCTGGTTTGGCTATTGCTGTTTTGCTGTTGGTATTTTGCTGTGTTTCTGTTTTCTAGACCTGCTGTTGTCTGTGTGTTGTTGTTGCGCTGTTGTATTTCTGTGTTGCTGGGTTGCTTTTTTGTTTGCTTTTTCTTATCTGGTGCTAGCTGCTTGGATGCCAGTCTAGGCTGTTTTGTTGTGGGCCTGCTGTTGCGTAGCTGTGGTGTATAGGATATTGTTTGCATTTGTCTTGTATTGTTATCTTTGCTGTTGCTTTTAGCTTTTAGGGTGTGTGTTTTTTCCTTAGAGCTTGTGTAGTTTGGGGGTTACAGCTTAGCTATTTATGTAAGTTGTAACTTTTCTTTACTTTGGTAATAAAATTGCTTACTTACCAAAAAAAAAGGGAATTGTAACTCTCTCGAGGGACATGGAAAACCCCGAAACATTTGGCGCCGTTTGTGGGGAGAGTACTTCTAAGATGGCTTCACAAGAACCTGTACTGTCTCCTAATGAGAAACGGCCTACATCCGACTTTGAGGTCTATACAGACCAAGACAGTGGTGACGACTTCGATATCGAAACCCATGTGGCTCCAAACGGGTCACTCAGAACCAGACACACCCGTCCAAAGGAAACAAGGGAACGGGGCGATGATCAAGCCGGTCCAAGCCAGCCATCCGGAAAGCCGTCTGCACAACTCCAGACGACAAAAGGGCAACCCCTGTTACTAGGGACGAACTCATGAATTTCATGACAAGTTTCAAAGGGGAAATCAAGGACCTAATCGATAAAAAGACGGCAAAAGGGCAACCCCTGTTACTAGGGCAGCAGCAGGGGTCAGTCGGCCAAGAAACCTTCTCTCTCAGTGAAGAAGAAGCCTGTCAAAGATCGTGTGCCTACTCCTCATCCTAAACCGAAGGAGAGGGACTGGCCCATGGTTGATCTGTCCAAAATTCGATTTCCTGAAAAAGGGAAAAGGAAGGTCATACGGCAAGTTCAGCCGGATGGATCAAAGAAGACTTATTCGGATGCCCGAATGTTAAACCAGCAAAAGAAAAGTCAACAACTGTCTGAGTCAGCCTCAACGTCGACTTACCCAGAAAGCTTTCAAAATACCTCGATGAGGTATTCGCAATCAAACCGAGAGGGTCAGTCAGGCGGCCTGTCCATCCACTCTGGCCCTCAGATAATCCATTCGGCTCCTTATGTGCCTCAGTAGCCATACATGTCGTATGGGCAACAATACTTGAATCCGGCTTTCTTTGGGGGTCAGGCGGCCAGAATGTCCAACCTTTGGACTGGCAGCTTCGTCTGCTCAAACTTGGGGAACAACCTTCTGCGTTCTCCAAGGAGATAACCGAGGCGGCCCAGCCGGCCAAGGTTAAAAATGTGTTGGTAGGTACTTATGATGGTACCACCAATCCTGAAGACCACCTAATGGCCTACACCAACCTCATGTACCTGCAAGGGTTGGACGATGCCACCTGGTGCTGATGCTTCCCGGCTACATTGAAGGGCATTGCCCAACGATGGTTTGGAAACCTGCCAGCCGGATGCATAAACAACTTCAAGACGCTTGCGTACTTATTTGCTTCCAACTTCTCTATGAACATCCTTACAAATAAAACAAGTCTAGACTTGGGTGCTATACAGCAAGGAGATAGATAAGGGCTTAAGTCCTACATCAGGCGGTTCAATCTAATGAGAATTCAAATTCAAGGGATGTTTGACGAAGTGGCTTACACAGACTTCTTCAAAGGTCTGAAAGATGGGTCGACCTTTAAGTTCGACCTTGTCAAAAGAGGGTTGCCACCCTCCAGGAGGCGCTGATGGAGGCGAAAGCCTATATACAGGCGACTGAACTCTGTGCCATCACCTAACAGCCGAACCCTAAGAAGTCCAACAAAAAATATAGTCGGCCTGCTCAGTCGGCTAAAAAAGAAAAGAGCAAGAAAATAAAAGAAGTCTGGGTGCCAGATGATTCTGAACAGCCATCCCAGAAGAAGAAGAAGAAGAAAGAAAAGGTGTTTAAACCGTACGTCCCCAAGTACGAGTTTAACAAGGATTGCTACTCCATGCTCATGGAGATTAAAGACCGGGTGACTATTGACAAACCAGCTGCTATGAAGGGTTCGGCCAGAAATGGAAACAAAAAACAAATACTGTCATTTCCATGAGGACATAGGCCATGACACCAACGACTATTATAGCCTCAAATGGTTATTGGACCGTCTGGCCGATAAAGGAATGTTGAAGTCCTACATTTTGAAGTCCAAGGTGACCCTAAGGACTAACAATGGACATCCGTCCAAAAAGGCACCCCAATCTGCTAAGAGTTCGGACACTGATGACGAGCCGATATATACCATAGCATGCGGCTTTGCTAGAAGGGGCCCAACCATCCGGGGCACCAAGGATTGCATCAGGCAGCTGGATGCCAGTTTAGTTGATGAGGGCCAGGCATCAAAAGACACCTTTCTTGAGTTCATTATCACAGAAAAAGACAAGGGCAAGGTCAGGCGGCCACATGATGACCCCAAAGTCATTGAATGCAACCTGATCAGCCATAAGTGCTTGGCAAAGCTCAAGTACAAGCCGAGTTGTATGCACAAAGTATCTCACCCCTTAGTTGGTTTTGGGGGTGGAGTAGTGCATTCGGTGGGGAGGATTGACCTACCCATCCGGTTAGGAGAGAAGGGAGAAGGACGCCACATGGTAGTCCGGTTCTTGGTCGTCGAGGAGTTGACCACCTATAATCTCAGGCCACGCACCAAGCACAGCTAGCTGGCAGGCAACACTGGCCTTGCGTTTGTGCTAGGCACCATCGCAGGCCACGCACCTAGCACAGCGCTAGTGCGTGCTGGCCTGGATGCGCGCAGCTGTGCGAGCATGGGCGAGTGGTGCTAGCTGACTGGGTGTGCGAGCATGTGCGAAGGGTGCAGCGATGATGCGTGTGGTGCGTGGGATGCGAGGGCCAGCACCAGCGCCAGCACGCACCAGCACCATGCATGCGAGGGAGCTGCTAGGCAGCCTGGTGCTAGCTGGCTGGGCATGTTGGCAGTACCAGGTGGCAGCCAGCCTAACTGCCTTGCGAGTGGCGGTTTCGGAGAGGTGGGGACAAAAGCCTCTAAGCTTCCCTTAGGGAACAAGGCAATGGTCCCCCCATGGGATATGGTCCTCACCTATCCCATTCTCTCCTCTTGCCACTTGTTGCCTTGTGATTGCTTTTGCCTAATTATTTATTTTGGAATTAAATAAATTATTGCAATTGCACATGATCCCACATTGATCATGAAAAGGGGTTTCAAGTCCCCATTCTCTATAAATACCCACTTGGTTGGGATTTTGGAGATACAACCTTGAATGGAATTAAAAAGGCAACTCTAAGAAAGAGTAAACCTTTGATTCGTAAAACTCATAGTTATTTTGTCAGGGTCTTGACTAACCTTCAAGACTTAGGACGCTCGGTTCGGGTCGAGGGTACGATCTGTCGGAGATCTCGTGTTTTTGGGATTTTGAAGTAAGATCTCTTTGGGAGCGAAGCACGCGTCAAAGGTATAATTCTTGCTCTTAATCTTGTTTGATTAAGTTTAATATGCTTGTTAATTGTTTTAATTAAGGGGCGGGTCTTGGTGGGTTTCCTTCCGCGTAGTGTCGGGCCACTACGATGATGCGTTTCTTGATTCGTTTGGTCTTAGGTTTAAACAAGCTTCACTCGTTTGTTTTCGCCTAAGGGTTCTAAATCTGATTTCAAGGCTTCACTCACCTTAATCTCGTGATTTAGGGGTTTTTTTGAGGATAGTTTGAATTAGCTTCACTCACTAATTAATCTAACCTCTCTTAAATCAGGTTTCACTCGCCTAATCTAAGGGTTTTTATGTTTAACTTCACTCGTCAAACACAAAGAAAACTTGGAAAGAAACGTTCCAAATTAACAAACAATAAAGCTTTAATCAACAAAACAAAACTTGTATAATTCGAAGTTTACAACCTTTATTTATAGACTCAAAACTAATCCTAAACCTAATCAAATTAGAAGACTAATCCTAATTGAATTAGAATCCCATTTGACCTAGAAAACCTAAGAAAACCGAAACTTGATCTCCAAGTTCCTAATTCGGATATGACTAAACTAACTAAGTTTAATTCAACTTAGATTAGGTTATTCAATCCTCCTAAAACTCCTAGACACGCCTAAAAACCAAAGTCAAGTCGTAATCCACTTAGGAACTTACTTTCTAAAACAAGTTCTAATTCAAATAGGAAATCTCTTTTGCTAAAGACAAGTCCTAATTCAAATAGGAACTCACTAGACCAAAACAATTCCTAATCAAAATAGAAATCCTAACGCTTAAAACAAGAAAAACCCTTTCAAGTGAAAGGTAAAAACTTGTAAGCCAAAATCTAATCTAAGAAACATTAAAGAAACGGACCAAGAAAGGAAACCTTGAATGCTTCCGCATCATACTCCCCCTCTTGAAAGCGAACTTGTCCTCAAGTTACATCATAGCAAGGAACGAGATCATTTGCGCTAAGAGAAGCACAAACGCCTTCACCAAGTAGCACTTGAAATGTATCATAATTCTCCCTATGCACAATTTTAAAAGGCCCATCATCAAAGGATTTATGCTTGTCTTTGCGGTTGTCATATAACTTCTGTGCACTTAAAGAAAGCAACACATAGTCACCTATCACAAATGGAGACTTACGAACAAGTTGAAGCACTCTATCTTGCTGCTTGTCTTTCTTCTTCCTTTTACTTGAACCACCTTCATCACAAGTAGAAAGAGAAATAACCTTGCTGCCATCATGTTGCATAGGTTCGAATTTAGGAGGCAAAGGTTTTAATCCAATCCTTTTCCCTTTATGTAGAACTGAAACCACATTCTTCTTTGCAAGATAGATCATATCACAATAAAATTGCCAAGGACGACCTAGCAACAAAGCACATGCATCCATAGGAACAACATCACACCATACTTTGTCTTCAAACTCACCAATTGTAAAAGAAACCAATGCTTGTTTCGAAACATGTACTCCTCCAACATTTGTGAGCCAATTAAGTTTGTAAGGATTAGGATGGTTCCTAGTCTCAAGCTGCAATGTATCCGTCATCTTCTTAGAGCATGCATTAGTACAATAACCATTATCCACAATAACTGAACAACTACGCCCATTCACTAAGCATCTAGTGTGAAACAAGTTCTCCCTTTGTGCCATATCAGTCAAAGGAGTAGATTGAGCATGGAGAATCTTTCTCAAAACAAGTGTGTTGTGATCCGGGGCTGCCTCACACAATGGTTGTTCTTCAGAATCTTCCTCAAAGTCATATTCATTCTCCTCTTCTTCACGTTGCTTTTTTAGAAGTAAAGCGGTTTTAGCATCCTCCTCTTCTAAGGTTGGTATCTTGTTAATGTCATGACCCTTCTATTAGGACACTCGGACTTGTAGTGACCTCTACCTTGACACTTGAAACACTTGATCTCATCTTTATCAACCCTTTGACTTTTACCTTGAGCATCAAACATAAAGGAATCCGAAACACCTTTATTCTTTTCCCAATTTTCAGATTTTTCAAAACCCTTTGAAGTCTCACCCTTTAGAGCATAATTAGGTCGAAAAGATTTCAACTTTGAAGTTTTAATTTGTCTTTTAACCTTTACAGCAAGCTCACAAGCCTCATCAAAAGTAAAGAACGATTGCAACTCAACTTTATGTCCAATTTCCATATTAAGGCCAACAAGAAATTTAGAGATCTTTTGTTCTTCCTCATCTTTACAATCACAAGCTAATGACAATCTCTCAAATTCTTTAATATAATCTTCGACACTCAAATTATTTTGTTGCAAAGTATTGAATTTATGAAACAAATCTTGCTTATAGGATCGTGGAACAAAGCGTTTTCTCAATTTTTGTTTCAACAAATTCCATGAATTAATTCGTTTTTTCTTTTCCCTTTCTCTCTTGATTTGACAATTATCATACCATAAAGATGCAAGCTTTGACAATTTAAGAATAGCATAAGTAAAGCACTTATAATCATCAATACCTTTGTGAGAGAAAATTCGATCTACTCGTCGCTCCCAATCAAGATAAACTTCTGGATCTAAAGTACCATCGAATTCTAGAAGATCACTTAGTTTTATCTCCTCATCCTTCTTATATCCACCACTACCAATAGAACCTCCCGAAGCCTTAGCCTTCAATTCGGACATCTCCCCTTCAAGACTCTTCATATGATTCATGAAAGTAATGTTTTGTTCCATCAAAGCAGCCATCTGTTCAAGCAAGTGAGTTTCCGTTGATTTACTCACCATATTTGCGCACAATTAATAATCTTCCCTCGAATGTTTGTTGCTGTAGATTTTGCGTCACTTATCCAATGACCACGAAATTTTACAGGCTATAATTTTAGTCCAATAGGAATCCAACCCAAAAAAAATCACCGAAAAATACAAAGTATATAGTTCGCAGTAACCTAAAACTTCCAACTGGTCCAGATCTGCGCTCAGAAGAACAAGAACCAAGAAACTAGCACGAATTGATTCTTGATTGCTCAAGAACAAGGATATAACGATTCAATAATCACACCAACAGCTCTGATACCATATGATGCATTTCTTGATTCGTTTGGTCTTAGGTTTAAACAAGCTTCACTCGTTTGTTTTCGCCTAAGGGTTCTAAATCTGATTTCAAGGCTTCACTCACCTTAATCTCGTGATTTAGGGGTTTTTTTTAGAATAGTTTGAATTAGCTTCACTCACTAATTAATCTAACCTCTCTTAAATCAGGTTTCACTCGCCTAATCTAAGGGTTTTTATGTTTAACTTCACTCGTCAAACACAAAGAAAACTTGGAAAGAAACGTTCCAAATTAACAAGCAATAAAGCTTTAATCAACAAAACAAAACTTGTATAATTCGAAGTTTACAACCTTTATTTATAGACTCAAAACTAATCCTAAACCTGATCAAATTAGAAGACTAATCCTAATTGAATTAGAATCCCATTTGACCTAGAAAACCTAAGAAAACCGAAACTTGATCCCCAAGTTCCTAATTCGGATATGACTAAACTAACTAAGTTTAATTCAACTTAGATTAGGTTATTCAATCCTCCTAAAACTCCTAGACACGCCTAAAAACCAAAGTCAAGTCCTAATCCACTTAGGAACTTACTTTCTAAAACAAGTCCTAATTCAAATAGGAAATCTCTTTTGCTAAAGACAAGTCCTAATTCAAATAGGAACTCACTAGACCAAAACAAATCCTAATCAAAATAGAAATCCTGACGCTTAAAACAAGAAAAACCCTTTCAAGTGAAAGGTAAAAACTTGTAAGCCAAAATCTAATCTAAGAAACATTAAAGGAACGGACCAAGAAAGGAAACCTTGAATGCTTCCGCATCATAAGAAACCCTACAGCGGTATCGGAGCCACGCTCCTTCTAACTTTTGCAATTATTTTTTAATTAAGGTGTTTTAAAAGAATTTAATTTTCTGGTTCATGTTCTTCTAATTAGATTAGATGTTCGTTTTAATTAATTTTAAAACTCGATTTTATTTTCGATTTGGCTATCGAACCCAGATTTTGGCTCAAAAATAGTGATTTTTGGGTGGAATCGACATTCTGGAACAAATTCAACCCTTTTAGAACTGTCCAGAAGCCAAATCCGAACCAGAAACCCAATTTTTCTGGGGTTTTTCGTTTTTCAACGAAAATTTTAATTTTTTTAAGCCTTGATTAATGCAAGCATTACAAGGTTAGATTAAATGCACATTTGCATCACTAATCTACTGGTTTTAAAATATCCTTAAGCATAATATTGGAGTTTTTATTAGTGCTTAAGTTGATATACCAATTTTTCACATAAACTTGTTTTTCACAAATTTTGCAAATAAATTGCAATAAAGTGTGAAAACTTGTTGTGATTTTGTAATTTTAAGTTCCCAAATAATGTTAAAGTTCTAATCTTTAAAGGTTTAAATGATTGGAACCCTAACCCTAAATTCCATATTGAACAAAGTTTGGATTTTTTCATGTTTGGTTGATTAAAATCCATCAAGTTCAATTACTTGTGAGTAAAATTTGATTAATCTTCATATTGGAAGATGTAATCTTGATATTTTACACAAGTATGCAAGTTGGAAAATTTTTATCATTGGATGGTTAATTTATTTTTCCAACTCCCATTTGTCAAATCCATTATTAATTTGCATATTGGCAAGATTAATTTTGGACATAGCTCATTTTTTTTAAGCGTAAAGTTAGACCTAATTTTGTTCAAAATTGAAATTTTAGATAATTTAGGCTTGTGCACCAATAAAATAAATTTTATTTAAGTAGGACTTTATTTTATTTTATTTTCCCTCAAATTAATTCTAAAATGTAATATGGAATTAATTATTGTCACACACAAATCGGAATTAAAAATCCGAGGAAATGCACGCAAATCGACACAAAACCGCAAGCGTCACCAAGGCTAGCCAGGCTGCCTAGCAGCCCACATGTGGCTACCTATGGTGTACGCAAGGCCATTGCACCAATGCGCGTGGCTGCTGTGTGGCAGTGGGAGTGGTGTGCTGCCATGGTGCTAGGTGCATGGCAGGGCTGCTAGAATTGCTTGTGCGTGCTGCTGGGCAGCGAGGCAGCAAGCTCCAGCCAGCCTGCCAGACGCTGCCAAGCACCAGCTAGCATGCGTAGCGAGCCGCTAGTGCTGGCTGGCGCAGCATGCCATGCTGGGCGTGGATGCTGGCACACAGCACAGCAAGCGCAGCACATGAGCTGCCTAGCAGCAATGGTGCGCACACACCAAATGCTTGTGTGGGGTATTTTGCTTGATTTTGAGCTATGCGTTTTTGCGAAAATTTTGTCGTTTTAATAATTTTAATTAATTATTTTAACGAGGCTAAAAACCTCGATTTTCGATTTTGCAAAATTTTGACAAATTATGGGTGATGCCGACTTAATTAATCGGATAAAACTTCTTGTTTGATAGTCCTTATCCCGTCCAAATTAAAAGACGTACAGATGTATTTCGTTAACCAAATTCTATTGGAAATCAAATGTCGTACAACTGTTTATCTTTAGAAAATCATCGCAGGATGACATGACCAACGCGCCGTGTTAGTCTTATCGCGCTGCGATGGACACCATCTATTTTATTCCGTTCCAAATTCTGATTTTTTCTGATCATCCAGACTCTTTTTTCCCTATAAATAGAGGTTGTTTTCCCCGTTTTCAGATCATCAACAATCATCACAATCATCAATTCTCTTTCTTGGTCCCCATGTTTTTAGCTTTAGCCTAAACACATCCTTGATATTCTCCCAAATCAGTCACAGTACCTCATTCACGAGATTCGAGTACTTCTAGCCATCCTCGACGTTGCCTTCGACCTCGACGTGAATGGTTGATAGTTTTGAGGGTTTGGTACCAAATATATATTTCAATTCATATTTGATTTATTTATTTTATTGATTTAACTTTCTTGAAGTTTACTAACGTGTGCATTGTTTTAATAGCAAGAAGGTTGAGGCATCAAGGTGAGTAATTTATTCACCCTTATTATTATCTTTTGATTTTGGAGTAGAAATCATGTTTACAATGTTATTTTGATTTCTAGTATCATGCTTAGGATGCTTATTATGATTTCTTGTATCATGTTTAGGACAACACTTTGATTTGATTATTAGTGACATGCTAGGATTTGTTATTAATCTGTTTAGTATCATGTCTAGGATCTTACTATTAACGATATTTTGATGATATTGTTATGATGATGATTGTTGTGTTAATCATATGTTGCTTGATTATTCATGATTTATTGCTATTGCTTGATCACTACCCTTTTTGCAGGTTTAAAGGGAATTTGTACTTGAAATCACGCCTAATAAGATAATTAATAATTTGATTTAGGCTAATATGATTTTAATTCAAGCGATCACCAATATTAGATTTGATTGTGCATTAATAATCAACCAACATAGATTAAACAGGTTTAGGATTAACTTGATGTATGTATGTTAATCGAAAAGCGCACATGAAAATCATAAGAATTAATTAGAGGCTTATTTAGGGCGGGCTCAATCTCTTTTAGGTTGTATTCGTACATCATCCCCTAACATCCAGTCATGGTTCCGGACCGCTATGGAGTTAGCGATCTTCGTGATCGTGAATGGGGTGTAACCTTCACACCCGTGAACGTTTTACAAGTTCCTAAAACTTGTTAGCGACTCTTTTATCTCTAGCTTCTTTTCCTTGGAGCACCGCCATGCTTAAAAACATGAATCACAGTAGGGCTCAATGATGAGCTTGAAAAATTCCCTACGATAGTGAATTGAGATTGCATGAACGATATTTTGTGTCGCTTGGTTATGCAAAGGTGGCAGGGTAGGCATTGTTCTTATCTGACTAGAGTGACCAACATTAGATTGTTTGTGTGAACTGTAAGGAATAGGCATATGTAGAGGCTGCGAGGTTGGGTATTGTAATACTCCGTATTTTTATAATATTTATTATATATAAATTATATATTTTATTTATAAATTAAAATGATTCATTTTATTTTAAATAAATAAATTATTTAATTATAAAATAAGTGTGTATAAAATAAAATGAGTTATTAATTGGGGTAATAAAGTATTTCAAATTGGGTCAACATCACTCAAAGTATTGGACTAACTTGTTGAGAATAAAAGAGTTTTAAAGGGCCCAACAAGTTGGCCCCAAAGAAGAATTCAAGGAGGAAGAGGATTAGTAATGACAATAGTGTAAATAAATGTTTTTGTTTTATAAAGGGGATATAAATACCCTAAAAAACTCAAGGATTTCACATTCAAAAATCAATTTGTCAGATTTTATAAAAACCCAAGCTTTTTCTCTTATTTTTCTCTATCTTCTTTTTCCTCTTTTCTTCTCCTTTTCCCACGCCTCTCTCTCCTACTCTCCACGCTCCACTGGTGACCACACCGGCAGCCACCGCTGGTCACCAGCTTACGCCGGCCACCAGCAGTAGCCGCCAGCCACCGGCCATCAACCGTCTCTCATCTCCATCGGTTTTGGTATTAAAAAAGACTCTTCTCTTCTATTTTAATTTCTAAGCTTGTTTAATTAATTCAAAGCATGATTTTAATTATATTCTGATGTTGATGTTGTTGATTTATTATTAATATTTTCAGATTTTAATTTGATTAAAAACCCTAATTTATAAACCCTAGAATTTGGGAATTTAATGTTTATGATTAGAGTTTGATCCTAGGTTGTTGTGGTTGTTAAATTAATGATTAGAACTTTTTTTTAATGAGTTTTAAACCCTCAATTAATGCTGAAATTTAATTATACACACTACTTTTTAATTATTATGTTAGGGTTTGATTACCCATAAAAGGAAAAGGTTTTTAATGATTTAAATATGATTTTCTGGTTTATAAGTGATGTTTTATACTAAATAAGTATGTTGGAATTTTACTTAAGTCATGAAAACTAAGTCTTTTTGAAAGAGTTGTAAGTACCCACTTAAAGAAAAGGTTTTAAGGCTTTTAAACCATTAAATTGGGTTAATTAGTGAGGTTTAATGTATATAATAGTTGCTGGAAATTTGTGAGAATAGTGGATTAATTATGGTTATGTATTTTTATTTGTAGGAAGTTTCGAGCTAGGTGATTTCTAGCGAGTGTGGCCGAATTTAGGCTTTATTCAAGGTACGTATGCGCGTGAAAGTGATTGTGTATGCGTAGTATCATGTTAGGAATGTGAAGTATGTATTAAGTGATGAATTAGTAGTGTTTCGGGGTTTCTTGTGTCCCCAATAATTTTTTCGCACATTCTCAAGATTTTCGGACATAGAATCTTTAACTTTTAGAAAAGAACTTGTCTTTTTCTAAGAAAAGCACATGTCGCCTGCTACCTGACCGCCTGTTTCTACAACCGCCCAAGACTTTTTCCAAGCGCCAACAGTACCTTCAAACTAAAGGTAACTGCCTGCTTTTCTCTCGTATTTCACTTTGTTTCTTTTCTTTTTGAAAATGGTTTTCCAAAAGCACACAGCACGGCCTAGGTTAGTGATCAGCCGGTCATCGGGGACGGCTGAATCTAGAACTAGGAGTGCCGACTGCCCCTTGCTGGACCACCCTTTGCGAACTTCTCCAAGTCCGACTGTCTCTATGTCTGTACAAGACACCATGGCCAGAATTAAACAAACAGCCAGGCAACAGAACCCGGACGGCTCCTTTAGGGCACCTGTTAGTGAAAGCTCTGATGTGCCGCCTGGCACCCCAAGTACCCCCAATGATTCTTTTTTGCAAGAATCAGGGGAGGAGTTTGAGAGTGTTGCCTCTGACTCTATTCGCCAGGCCCCTTAGGCGGACGCTAGGTCCGACGGCTCAGACTGTGAGTCCGAGCCTAGTACTTCTGGCAGATCCTCCAATGACACTGAGGAAATGCGCTCTCAGCTGGAGACAGCGAGAGAGTCCCTTTTCTGTAGAAAAGGGCGAGGGCTGGGCCGAGCCGTTTGCTTCCCGCCGAGAGCAGTTTACTGCTTACTATCATCATGTTCCCGCGGGCAGACGGAAAGCTATGGCTGACAAGGTGGGAAGTTTTCGAGCTAATCATGTCATGGGACATGACTTCATTTTGTGTGTGTCGGATGCCGAGGACACCGTAGTCTAACCAGAAAGGTCCAGCTACGAGGACGAATGCTTTGGCTGTTATAAGGCGACCATTCAAGCCGGCCTTAGATTCCCCCTCCATCCAGCCATGGAGAGAATTTTGGATAGATACCACCTGGGTATCTGGCAACTGGCCCCAAACTCTTGGGTAAATATCCTAGGCTATGTATCCGCCTGCGAAATGCTGGAGGTGGATCCCAGCTTCAAGGCGTTCGCCCATATGCATTATCTCAGTCGGACCCCTAAAGCAAGCGGGTCCAGATGGTACACTTTGTCTAGCCACAAAGGCTATATGATGACAATAGGAAAGGAGAACAAGTGGAAGGACTGGAGAAGCAAGTTCTACATTGTCTCTTCTCCTAACAAAGTGAAGAACAAAAAATACAAACGGTGGAACCGGAACCCTCCTCTGCTATCAGGCGAATCTAAATTGCCGCCTGTACCCAGAAAAGCCAGGAAGGAGATCTTAGACAAGGGCCTATTTAAAGTGACCATCCGGCCCAATGTGGAGACTGGGGTGAAGGAGGTCATTCCCCAAAGTTACCTTCCCCGATATGACTGGCTATCTTATGGGGATTATTTGGCCGCCTACGATCTAAGTGTAGAGAGGCCGAGAGGTAGTCGACCGACTGTGTTTAGATTTTTAGTAAGACTTAACCGTTTTGTCCCACTTACTTAACCATTTGAATCTTCTTATGCAGACAAGGCAATGGAGAAGCTCTCGTCCACCAAGAAACCAGTCGTCTACTACCGCTCCCTTTTGGGCAAGCGGAAGGGCGAGGAGCCGGATGCCACAAAGGCGTCCAAGGTGAGCCATTATCTTTAATTTTGGCTAAATTTTGATTTATTTTTACCGCCTGCTTCTTACTCATTTTGGTTTATATGTAGGGCGGTTCATCCAAACCTTCTCTATCTTCACAGCCGGACCCGAAGCTTCAAAAGCAGACGACCGGAGATGTGTCGACTCCTGGCAGGCCCGGGAAAGATGTGGCCCATAGGTCAGGAAGGACCCATCCTCCTAAGTCCCCAGCCGGCCCTGAGAGTAGCCGACCCAAAAAGGAGAAGGAGGCGGCTGAAGGTATTACAAGCTTTAATCCTTTGCCTTACCCTTGTAGGGTCAAATTCAATCAACAGTCGACCAGTACCTCTGAAAGCAGCCAGTCTATAGGTTGAATTTACACCAAGTATTTACAAAGTGTTGATTGTGCAGATGCCCCTCAAAGGCCGGATCTTCAGCAGCTGGCCAAGACTATGCTGAGAGCCATCTCCCTTGAGGACAGGGAGTCGGTTAGAGGAGTTGGCACCCTCAACCTTGATGCCATTCTCGCTCTTCTCGCTGAGGTATTTTAACTTGTAATTTTTTACTTTTTTCACGCAACTCTTTGAGCCGCCTATAATGTTTTCTCCTCTTTACCGAATGCAGTCTATGCTGCGAGTGCAGGGACTTAGAAAAACAATCAGCGAGAATACCAATAATGTAAAAGCTGCGAACGCTCGCTCCACCTCTTCTCTAGACATGACCATGTTTCAGATTGCTCAAAATGAATTATTGACCACTGACATACTATATTCTCAAGCGACAGTCAATCTGCAGGTCAAAGCCGATTTGGATGCAGCGAAGAGGCGGGTCTCCGAGCTGGAGAAGGAGGTCAAGGACCTCAAGGGTAAGCTTGAGCCCCTTACAGAGGCGGCACAAAAGCAGCCGGCCTCCGCACTTGGGTGGAGAAACTCAAGGCAAGGCTGCAAAACCAGGAAGTCCAACTCGCCAAGAAGTACACTTCAAGGGCTGAGGAGGAGAAAGAGGCCCTGGTTAAACAGATGGTGGAGGATTATGATGTCATCATGGAGATGACTTGGGGGATCTTTTCCCGGATGCCAGCTATGACGGCTGGAAGAATCAGTTTGCCGCCTCCACCAAAGAATACAATGACAAACTCTTGAATCAAGCTCAAGAGGAAGAAGAGGAGGAGGAGTCATCTGATTTGACCGAGGGATCATCCGGGGGGTCCGATCAGGAGGAGGAGCAGGATGGCGAAAAAGACCGGGAGCCGACTGGGGAGGATAAGGATGCGGCTGCCGATTCTGAGAAGCCCCCTCTTGAAGCTTAAGCCTTGTGTTTTTCTTGTGGCCTGATGGCCATGTATTACTTTCTCCGGCCTGCGTGCCGTGTGTTTCCTTGTCTCTTTACTGACTAAGGAGTTGGATTATTTGACAATTTTTGCCGGTTTTACCGGTTCACTCTTTTTAGTCGTCCATGAGGTCGACTAAGTTTATTTATCATCCGGCCATTTGGCCGGCCATTTTGCAATATGTCTTTGAATTTTTACTTTGCATAGATTTTAGCTAAGTATAACTCGCTTTTTTCTATGAAATTTTTCACTGTATACCAGCTATTTTTGCCCCTGGGCGGCTGGGCATCTGGTTTTCAAAGGACAATCAATCACTATGGTGATTACCCCAAACCAGGCGGACAGTCGGCCATCGCACAGGTGGGTAAGCGTTCAACATTATCCGGCCTTTGCCCTCGTTATAGTTATAAGACAAACCATGCTTAGCTGCTAAGTTTTTTATACTTAGCTTATTTTGTTATTTGTAAATTGGTCGTTTATTATATACCTGAGCAATAGCAGGCGTCATACGGGATATCCAACCAAGGTAGCGGTCGCTTGTTATATTGCAGGCGGTAGCTTTTAGTTTTCTTGGTTTCATTAACCTAAGTGGGAAAAATGGTCGAATACCGGCTGGTGTCAATGAGACATGTGGTTTTGTTCGTACCATTTAGATTCCTTTTTAGGCTATTCAGGTCAAACGACTGTGAGTTAGTCCTTATTAGGTTACTCAGTCTTTGTCGCCGGATGCCTACTCATGTCGAAGCAGACGGATTTGTGTTTTATTCAAGAAGTAGACGGCCTTTGGCCGCATCTAGTTGCTTTTAAAGTTTAGCTGCTAAGTTTTGGACTTAGCTTATTTTTCAATTAGCTGCTAAGTATTGGACTTAGCTTATATCCTCTAATTTAGCCGTCTGTATTGCCCCTAAGCAATAGCAGGCGGTATCTGACCAAGATAGTAACTGGGTACTGCTTGTATTAAAACTGTCGGTAGTTTCGTTAACTTAGTCTCATTTGATCAATTCAAACAGCTGTGAACTCATCTTATTCTAGACACTCGGTAGGGCCGTATATTTTAAGTTTATAGAGTAATGTGCCACCCAAATGGGAGATGCTCTCTACGACGATTTCACCCTGCCGGGCGTCTTCTCATATTGGGGCAGACGTATTTTTTAAAGATCATCCGGCCATTAGCCTCATAAAGATCATCCAATCATTGGCCTCGTAAAGATCATCCGGCCATTAGCCTCATAAAGATCATCCGGCCATAGGCCTCATAAAGATCATCCGGTCATTGGCCTCATTAATAATTGCTAAGTATTGAACTTAGCTTATATCTACTCATGTTGGAGTAGATGATAGGGTTAAATAAGGCCATCTACACATTGCGCAAACGGCATTCCCGTTGGGAGGATGCATAAAAAGTATTGAAAACAAATAGCAACTCTTTATTGATGTGCCTTTATTTACAAAAAAATTTCAAAGCTCGGAAGTAGTACTTTTTCAAGTTGTCTACGTTCCAAGTTTTGGCTACCTGCCTGCCGTCTGGTGTTTCCAGGTGGTAGGTGCCGCCTCTTACTTCTTCATAGATCCGGTAGGGGCCTTCCCAATTGGGAGTCAGCTTTCCCTGCTAATTGGCCCTACCGGTTGCCTCCATTTTCCGTAACACAAAGTCCCCTACTTTCAAGGGCCGTTTGCATACTCTTCTGTTGTAGGCTCTCGTCATTCTCAGACGGTAAATTTCATGACGCAAGGCAGCATTGCCCCTGCATTTCAGGAGTGAGTCTAATGCTAGCCGCATGGCCTCCCAGTTAGCCTCTTCATCATAAAGCATGACTCAAAGAGTCGGCTCATAGTGCTCAATTGATAAGACAGCTTCAGCACCATAAACCATGAGAAATGGAGTTTTAAAAGTCGCCCCTTTTTCAGTTGTTCTGATGGCCCATAAGACATGCGACAACTCATCTGCCCAGAGGCCGCCGGTTCTTTCAACTTTCTTTTCTGTGTCCCTCGGGAGAGTTACAACACCAAGACTAGACTTCGGACGCCTGTAACTACAAAACAACGGAGACTCCAGTTGGGTGGAGTTTTGCCTCCGACGATCAAGTTGGAACATGTTCGGAAGATAAAAAATGCGGAATCTAAAGTGGGATCAGGTTTCTCTATGGTGAGAAATGATCATCCGGCTGTCATAGACGGCCTTAATATCTGAGTATTTACTCTCGTAATTCGTGTGAATTGAATGTCTTGAATTTGTCTCCGTGGTGGAAACATCTCCCTTTTATAGGGTCTCGAAATGCGTGCCCAGTCCTAGGTTACGGAAACCTATGACTGATTGGGCTGCCTAGGAGTTTGGGCCTTTGAAGGCTGCCTTTCCTAGTTGGATATCTGTCTGCCATGTGTCGTGACGAGGTAGGTCCACTTTGGGCTAAGGTGACACGTGTCAGACTCTTGTTGGTCCACGTGGCGGACTCTGATTGGTCCACGTGGCAGGGTAAAATCCCCTAATCAAGTAGCATGTTTGGTTGATTAAATGCTTGGTTTGATGTTGATTGATCATGAATAATTATGCAAGCATGTGAAGATGTTATTTGAGGCATGATACAAGTTGAATATGTATGAATCATGAATTTAATAAGCAAGGCTTATGTATGTTTAAAAGAGCTAAGGTTATATTTATTGAGCATGATTCATGATTTTATTTCTCACTCATATATTATTGGAGTTGTGTCAAGAAGTTAGTTTATTTATTTACACACTCATATAAGTTGAGTTTGAGTCAAGGAGGTTTAGTAGTGCATCATACGCACCAAGGTAGTAATAGTGCAATTTTGTGCACAAAACTAGGCAATGAACCTTATTTAAAATAAATAGTATGTGCTCACTAATTAATTCAAAAATGAAATGGAAGTATGTGTTGATGATTGTTATGTTTATTCTTGATTAATTGGTTGGAGTCATCACATGTTGAATTGGTAAATCACGTAAAGTGTAAGAGGATATGCACCAAAACTCTTAGAACGTGTATACCTTGAGTATGAACATATACGGGGAGTTATGTGACTTTATATTTGATCATAGCTTCTACAGGGGTACAGGACGCTGTACTTTCTTTTATTATTAATGCGCTGGAATTCCATCACAAGTGTGACATAGTAGGTGCCAATTGGGGTAGCTCCCTAATTGGACGCTCAATATTTTAAATGGGCTATTTAAGGAAGGAAACCTGTTCGATGCGTAATCCCAAACTACTTATTAATAATTAATATTGATAGTTATGAGTCAAAGGTAAGTTGACTTGTGAATTGTATGTCGTGCATGTTTTAATTATTGCTAGGATGATCATGTTAGTGTGCTAGTTTTGTAGGTGCATATTTACTCAACCTTTGCTGATTCGTACTTTTGTGTTTGTGTTTAGCTTTCCTTTGGATTGACCCTACTATGACCCATTTAATTATATGGTGAGTAGAGGGGTTGAAATAAAGAGGAAGACACAGATACTTGAAACATGAAGAGCATGAAGGGAATGAGTGCAGAGAGTTATCTGTTATACTTTCTTAGTTTATATTTGAATTGTTGATTTATGGACTAACGCTGTTATGATTTATTTTAAACTTGTTTTAAAGGGCCGTGCTTATATTGGTTCTAACTTGTAAATGTTTTAATTTACTTACGTTTTGAGGTTGTGAACTTAAGTTATTTATTTTTAAAAGTTGGTTTTTAATTTAGACTTTCGTTATGTGACTTTGAAATAGCCTTAGCCGTTATCACAATGGCGGTAATATCTTGGTTATTTCCCAAAATGAGTTTTATTTAGAGTAAAAAGAGTATTTTAAAAGAAGGAAATTTCTAGGGTATTACAGGTATGGTTGGCGTAGAAGTCGTGTTAGAAAATTCTTACATCTGTGATGTTCTCTTTTGCTTAAGCTAGCTTGTCTTACGCATCAGCAAACACTTGACTTAATCAACTGTATGTCGGAGATGTCGCATGAGCTGCATAAGCATAATGGGCATACTTGTTGTCTTAGATTTCTCCAAAAACCTAGATTAGTTGATCTTGGATTATTTACCAATTGCCTTGGGCGTCCTCTTTTTTCAAGAACTCATTTTGAGAGACTAAGTGATCTCCTTTGGCTGGTCAGTCACTACCACCTTGTGTGTTTGTTTTACGATTTCTTTCTCTAATCGATCCCCTTAAACTTCAGCCTCATGCCTCATGACTTCAACCTTAAATTTATCCAAGAATTTCTCAAACTAACCCACTAATATTGGGATCGGGTCATCATCATTTCAGACCGCCGATGGGGTCGGACTGCCCCTAGGGAGGCTAATCTTGTCCTTTAAGTGGACAATCACCCTTTTCCCATATCACACAGTCTTCATCTCAAAAATGGGTCTCGTCTTGAATTATGGGATCAATCTCTCCGTTTGGTGATGCATTACCACTAGCCATCTTTGATGTGTCTCCCCAAAAATGGTATGAAGAGGGTTTCCCCCTCGATGCCTAAGCCAATTAAAGCCCGAGGCTTATGATTGGATTGTAATTCCTAATTGTTTGGGAGACATGAAAAAGAGAGGAGACAAGCTATCGTCCTTTCCTAACCTTGTTCGTACCTTCCTGAAGCCAAAGGGTTTTTAAGATGAAGCATGAGCTTTCCCTCTAGTCTTTAAGAAGGATTGCCTATCAAAAGTCTATTACAACTAGAGATGGCTTGGGAACGAGATTGTGAAGGATCCTTTTTGAACTTATTAATACTAAACCAAAGATGACTCGAGAGCGAGGGTGAAAGATCGTTCATTATGAAAGATCTTTAAGAAGAATTGCTCATCAAAGGTCTATTATTTTACGGTTATTTCATGAAATGCCACTGAGTAATTTCAAAATTCACCAAATGTCATGAACCTTTTCAAAATTCACCAAATGCCACCGAGTTTTAAAAAAATTCACCGAGTGCCATGACAGCCGTTAGTTGACCCCACCACTTGCCACGTGTCACCTTCTGATTGGTTTGTTTTTTAAAATAAAAAAATAACAAAAAATAAAAAAAAGTTAAAAAAAAACCAACAAAAAAATTAAAAAATAAAAAAGGAACTCAGAGGTGGCTAGCCACCACCTCCTCCCCGCCGTCGAGCCCCTTGCCCACCCCAAAACCCTAGCCACCACCACTCCCTGCTGCTGCGGCTAGCACCGGAAGGCGCGCCGGCCGCTGGCGACCCCTCCCCTTTCTCGTCGCGATCCCCTAACCCGCGAAACCCCACCCCCCTTCCTCCACCACCCAGAAACCCCACCAAATTGAATTGGGGTTTTTTGTTTGGTGAAGCAATTCACAAAATTGTTTGCTCTAATTGATTGTATGTTGAATTGTGAACATTTTGATAAAAGTTTAATAAAATTTGGTGAAAAAATGATGTTCCTCAAGCTTTCATGCGTGAGCTTCAATGGAGCAATTGGAAGGGGTGGTGGAGGAAGGGGGTGGGGTTTCGCCGGTTAAGGGGTCGCGACGAGATAGGAGAGGGGAAGGAGATGGTCGCCGGCGGCCGGCGCGCCTTCCGGTGCTAGCCCCGGCGGCAGGGGGTGGTGGTGGCTAGGGTTTTGGGGTGGGCGGGGGGCTCGACGGCAGGGAGGAGGTGGTGGCTAGCCACCTCTGAGTTCCTTTTTTTTTATAATTTTTTGTTTTTTATTAAAAAGCGGACCAATAAGAAGATGACACGTGGCAAGTGATGGGGTCAACTAACGGCTGTCAGTCATTAATGGCACTCGGTGAATTTTTTTAAAGCTCGGTGGCATTTGGTGAATTTTGAAAAGGTTCATGACATTTGGTGAATTTTGTAATTGTTCAGTAGCATTTTATGAAATAACCGATTATTTTATCATTAAGTGTATAGGGTTTAAGTATTTAAAAAACGAGGGAGTATTCTATATGAGCATAGACCAAAACAAAAAAACAAAAATATATAAAAAAAACTCGCCATATTTCCAATTCGTATACGACACTATTCGTTGATGAATTTGGTCTAGCGGTGTGTTAACTAACCATACTTTTTCTCCGAAAGCCTCTGCTCTGAACCCTAATCTCACTTTCACCCCAAAATGTCGCACGGCGGCTATGGCAAACGCCGAGTTGCCGAACGGAAACCCAGCAGCAGTCATCGTTCCAAGGCTGTTGGAGTTGTTGCCAAGAAACCTAAGGCTGCTTCTCTTAAAAATCAAATTCGTTCCATTGAGCGTATGCTCCGCAAGGTATACTTTTCTTCACTCTCTTTCTTCTGTAATGTGATTTTATTTTATTTTTTTTTTTGGGCTAAAATTTGAGTGATTTTTGATATTTTGTTGTTTGAAATGTATATTTTGCTATTATATTACATTTTGATTTATGCATTTTGTCCTAATTCAAAATATTTGGCAGTCAATTTAGTTCTATAATTTGTTGGGAATGAAACCTAATGCTGTCTGATTGATAATTGTTCAGCAGTCTAGTTTTGTTTGACGATAGAAATTGAGCTTACTACTTAGTTCATTTACTATTCGTCAGTCAAGTTTTGCTTCATTTGGTGAGTGAAGAAAACTTATGCATATTGATCTAATGACTTAAGTAAGAATTATTCGGAAGTCCAGTTAGTTTCATGGAGATACTAGGACATAATTTATATTTTTTATAACCAAGTATTAGTGCCATGTTTTAATGGATATTTTGTCCATGAGAACATATGACGAGATGATAAAACCAAGTAATAGTGACATAAACATATGACAAGATTATAGAAGGACAAAAGTCCTCCCAAACTTGTTCTACACCCAAAGGCACTACACTAGCGAGAGGTGATGGGCAACACAATTCCCATCCCTCTTAAGAGATAAAATCAAAGGCATAGCTAAGAGAAAAAACATCATCTAAAATAGAATCCAAGTCAGCAAGATAGCTGGACATAATTTTTAAAATTATAGGTATTGCAAGTATGTACATTTAGCAGTCATTGTAGTATTGTGGATGTATTGAGGAGTGTTGTTTTTATTTATGTATATTTCATCTTATTTATTTTGTTTGTCTTATTGTAAAGGATCTTCCACCCGAAATGAAGGCTGCTCAAGAGAAGAAGCTAGAAGGGCTGAAGAAGCAGCAGGACCTTCACACTCGGTTGGCTGTAGAGCGTAAAGTTTTCCTTCGAGATAGGAAGATCAAATTCTTCGGTATTTCTTTTTGTATTTATTTATTTTTGTCTCCATTGTTTGCAAAAGTTTAGTCATTTATGGCTGTTAAATTTTGGTTTTTAGAGAGGAGAAAGATAGAGAGAAGATTGAGGCGTTTGGAGAAGAATCTACGCTCATCTTCTGGTCAAATACAAGAGAAAGAGATAGCTCAGTTGAAAGAAGATCTGGAATATGTTCGGGTAAGCAGTGTATGAAGTACGTGTTACTGTCAGAATCAGCTGTAATAAGTGTAGGATGACTGCATTTTTGGGCTAATTTATGGAAGTTTACATTTCAACTCATTAGGTTGGCCATAACTTTTGACAGAGAATTGTTTTTTTTGATTACGTAACTGAAGTTAGTATCACAGGGGTTGGTAGAGTTTGTAATTCAGGCTTTGCTAATCCATCCCATGTTTACTTTGTATTCTCTGGTGTTCATACTATGTTGTGATTTGGGTTGTATTTAGAATTTATTAAGGTCAATTACTACCTCGGAAGGCTAGGTAGCACAAATAGCCACTACCATGTCCTGAACAATTGTACACAAACACCAATAAAACTTTAGTGAAGATTTGTTACCTAAAGTCTGAAGTTCCCAAGTGACCTTAGTCTATCTACTGAAGAAAGAACAATCACGGATTTGTCTTGAATGACCTTTTATCCTTGTGAGTTGTGAGTCATGCCTTTATCTATATATATATTTTTTTTAATTTGTACTCAGGAAAATGCTCTTTTGAACCCTTTTTTTTATATACTATAATTTTGATTCCAGCTGAACTGTCTTGCACCTCATTGCTTGTTAGGTTCTGATTTCCAGGAAAAACAATATTACCCTGTTTCTCCTTACCTAAGTATGGTATTAATTCTTTGTGAGTGGAGTAAAAGGTGCTCTTGGTATTGCTTAATCTTGTCTATTGTACTATAATAGTCATTTTTTAACACGTAAATATAGTCTTTTATTTAGAAAATAGGAAAAATACACTTTATTAATCCCAACTTTACCCAATTTACTTTTATTAATCCCAACTATCGATTATTTTGCAATAATCCCAACTTTCACCTCTGTTTTCTTTTAAGAATCCCAAACCGGTTAACACAAGTCAACAACCTTTATTGTAGGTTACTGGACATGTGTAAGCATATAAGTGGTCCAAAAAAATAAAAAATAAAAAAACCAAAAAAAAAACAAAATTTTTAAAAAAAAAGAAAAAAATAAGTCAGCCACCTCCTCCAGCCCTCAACTGCCACCCCCTACCCCTTGCCGCACCGCCAAAACCTCCCCCATCCCCGACCACCCAACCGGAAACGACCCCCCTTCCCCAGCCTCGCCCTTGAAACGAGCCAAAACCCAAACCCTTGCCCTCGAAACCACCCCTCAAAACTGCGCATAATTCAATTTTGGTCGACAGAGGTGGTGTGACAGCGGTTTTGGGGGGTGGGATGGTTTTAAGGGAAACGATTTGGGGTTTTGGCCGGTTTCAGTGGTGGGGCTGGCGAGGAAGGGTTGTTTTCGGTGGGGGTTGTGCTGTGCGGCAGCGGGTTGTGTTGTGGATGTGCTGCAGCGATTTTGGTGGGGGTTGTGCTGTGCGGCAGCAAGTTGGGGCTGAGGGGGTGGCTGTTGGGGACGGTTATGGTGGTGGATGAGGGAAGGGTTGGTTCCTGGTGGGGCTAGGGAGGAGGGGATGGGGGGATAATTTTCTGGTGGCCGGAGTTGGGAAATAGGGATGGCTGTGGGTTTTTTTTTTTTACTTGTTTTTGATTTTTTGGGCCAATCAAAGTGTGACACATGACATCTTAATTACTAAAAAAAATATCTTTCTAGCAGGTAACCGATTTTCGGGATTATTAGAAGAAACCGGAGGTGAAAGTTGAAATTATTGCATAATAATCGATAGTTGGGATTATTCAAAGTAAATTGAGCAAAGTTGAAATTAATAAAGTGTATTTTTTCGTAGAAAATAAAGGTTCATTGGAATGAATGAGAGACATCATTTATGTTTGACAATGAAAAGATATATTGTTATGGGAACAAAAACACTTGCTCTTATTCATTTAATCTAATATGATGCTATTTTAAGCTTTTGCACTATTGCAATTTAGTAATATGAGTAGCCTATTAGCTTTGCTTGCATGCTGGGTAAAAAGCCCACACCTTGATATCGACATAGATTCTGCATATGACAAAATTGTCTTGCTCTCTAGTTGTATCATATTAAATTTTAGCTATTTTTGAATAGCTCTAGAAATGTCAGTCTTGTAGTTGTCTATGCTTTCTTTTTGTTTCTCACTAATTGAGCTACTTCATTGTGTTGCAGTTTTTTCCTAAGACAGAAAAATACGTGTCTTTATTTACCGGAGATGACAATTCAGACATAGTAGATAAGAGGAATAGATTGCGGAAGCAGATTAAAGCAAACATAATTGCTGCTGCAGCCAGTGGAAAGGACTTGGAAGGTATCCCCCTTTTCTATTAACTGAAGAAGTCAATGCTAATTCTTCTCAGTTGTTTTCCTAGATTTGAATTTTGGAACATGGGAAGTCATTTATGCCATAGTCATTTGCTATAAGTTTATCTCAGCTGGTTTGTTAACTATAGCACAAAGTCATATTATGTTGGTTAACATGAGTGGCTTTCATGGATGGTGCTTATTGGAAAATGAAGGAGAAAAAGTTCTATATAGCATGTCCTATTCAGTATCACATTTTAAGTGAATTTGAACTACCTGCATGTCAGCTATGGTAAAAATGAAATGTAGACTAATGTTGATGAGAACTTTATGAACCAATGAGAATTCTCACACTAAAAGTTATTATGGTGGATATGATCTTTCAATGCATAACTGTACTGTTCTCATTAATTAACATCAGTGGCTGTTGTTGCTTGTTCCCTTGCCCTTGGGCATGTGTTTCTTCGTCCTTCAAGTGTAGACTTGAATTAGTGGAGCAAGTATCGCGTCCATTACAATATGGATTATTTTAACGTATAGGCTTATGGAAGATAGGATTTTAGTTTTTTTTAAAGCATGATTTCAAAATCAATAAAGCTTGTAAGGATTGTTTGCACTACAAAATTCCTGAACTAATGGCCCCTTGGTAGTATTTGCTCCCCTTTTTTACATTATTGTTGGGAGCGAATTTGAACTTTTTTTAGATCCAATTCCCTTTTTTATGTGGCTCTTAATAAGATTCCTATGTTAACGAGTTCAAAAAGTGAGTTTAGTTTTCTGTAAGTTTGGAGAAAAATAATTGTATAGCTTGAACTGACTCTTTTCGTAGTGTGTCACCATGAGAATTTACTCGAAAAGGCTAATTTTATTTTTGATTTCCATAGCTTAGTTGCCTTTACAACGTGTCCTTTGTTTTCAAATAAATATCTTAGAAACTATAATTGTCTATTGGTATCTCTTTAATACAATAAAATATCATATTTTTTCTAGAGTGATTGCCATGGTAAGAATTTGTTATTTCTTTTACAATTAGTATTTCATTTTGTTAATTTTCAGAATTTTCACAATTGGTATCTCTTTGTTACTTCAAATTTCAGAATTTGGTAAGAGTGATTCTTATCCTGCTGTAGTAATCACCTATATTGGAAAAGAGTGTAGTTCAGCACATTTTGTAATACTAGCATATTTAAGATTTCAACACATACTTGTCCAATTACAGTTTTGCTGAATTTCAAGTATGCTTGTTTGATGTCTCTTTCCTTCAAAATTTGGGTTCTCAGTCAGCGCATTGTCTAATGCGTGAAGTATGAAAAATGTGTTAACTCAAACTTATACCCTTTTTTGTTTGTTTGCAGAGACAGGAAGTGAGGATGATGGGCTAGCAGATCTCAGTGATGATGATTTCTTTGTATCAGGGACTTCAAGTGATGAAGCAGATGCAGATGATGAGTTAACAGATTTAAGTGCGAGGTGCCCCATCTATTCCCCTCCCTCCTGAGGCTTCTGTTATCATTTCCAATTGTATTGAGGGTGCAGAATGATTGTCATGGCATTAAAATTTCTCAAGCTAATGAAAGCATATTAATAGACTAATACTATTTTGGCTCCATTTGTCAAAATCCTTGGCCTAGTATATTAATCGCAAAGCTTATCTGATGTTGTTAGGGAACAAGCTTCTAGTGCTTCTGGACATTCTGGTAAAGCTGCATCTGGCTTATCCAGTGATGAGAGGAATCAGGTACCTACTTATCCATTTGAGATTTATGCTTTGAGAGAATTTATATTATTTTATTTTTGTTTTTTTATTTTTATTTTATTTACTAAATTGCTGTACTTGGTTGATGCAGAAACAAAAGTCGGCCCGATGTTTAATGCCACCTCCTCGTCCTCAGAAATCTATAACACGGAGAAATATCACACCCAAGAACACATCAAACCATCGGAACTTTAATTCTTATAACAGAGAATCCTCTAATTCACAAACAGGCCAGAGTAGCAACATGAGTTCCAATTCTGATGCTCCCAAGCCGCGGAGAAAGCGTAGACCTAAGAAGAAAAAGCAGTAGGTTTCCGTTCTTGCTTTCAGTTTGGTTATAAGCTGAAACATTTATTTACTGAACAAAAGAACCCAAAGAGCTCTTACTTGAAAGTAAATGTTGAAACACTTATGTGTTGAAGTAACTCAAGGGAGGTCTTACGTGAAACGAATCTAGCCTGGTGTTACTTGCTGTGATAACTAAGAACATGGAAAATGTTTAGTATGAGATGCTAAAAAGCAGTCAAAAATACTTGAATTTTAATACTCCGTAGAAAATTTATTGGTTATGTAGTTATGAGCTTTTAGATGCTATAAGTATTGCTTGCTATTAAAATCATATATTGCTTAATTGATTGTTTTTCTGGCCATTAGTATTTAGTACTTGTGTTGATATTGGCCATAAAAATTGTGTAACCTCACACCAAGTTACTAGCAGAAGTTTGATGAGTAGACAATATTACGTGTAAAAGTAAATTGGGCACTCAACTTACAAAAGTTGCGCAAGTCTTTATTTTTTTTATTTTTTTATTAGCCACAACAGGTAATAATAAAAGTAAAATGTATTTAATTACATATCAAACAACTTAGTTATAAAGATTATATTGTGCTTGTATAATTAACAAACAATTGATAATAAACATTTTGTTAACAAGTACATATTTCCTACAATCCTAGATGATCAATGTTACACAAAAATCAAAATTGAACTTCCTTGTTTTGTTAACAAGCACATCTTCACAACATGATCAATTATATTTGTATTTTTTTTGGTAACTGGGTACTTTGTTGGTTATGAAAAATTGAAAAATCTGGGTTCCAGCACCGCCAGTTGCCAATTTTTATCTAGTCTTTCTATGCACTTTTATTTTTATTTTATTTTATTAATTTTTTTTTTATACATTGTAAGATACAAGGGTGCCCCTCCTATCACAAGAGGGGTGTGGGGTAAGGATCGAACTTAGGTCACTCCAGGGGAAGATAGAGGGGCTTGTTGGGTTTCGTAGCGTTTAACGCTACGCGGAAGAGAAACCCGTCCAAAACTCACCACAATAATAAAGCATGCATAAACATAATTAAACAATAATTAATAAAAGGGATAAAGAAGTAATACCCTTGAAGCGTGCTTCGCTCGCAAACCGAGCTCTTATTTCGAAGCTATTAAGCCTCACAAGCGTGACGACCTCCAACGGCTCGTACCCACGACCCCGACCCAAACGATCTTCGTCTCGAGGGTTAGTCGAGACTTGACCAAGTATAAAACTAGAGTTTTACGAACTTAAAGGTTTTCTCAATAATAAGAGATGTCTTTTGGAGTTCCACTCAAGTTGTTTTCCCAAATGCCCAATCATGGGGTATTTGTAAAGAATGACAACTTATATCCCCATCTCATGATCAATGTGGGATAGTTGCATTTTTCACTAATTTATTTAATTCCAAAATAAATTATAAGACAATGCAATTACAAATCAACAAGTGGCATGAGAAGAGGAGAGGTTAGGTGAGGACCATGACCATGGGGGGACCATTGCCTTGGTCCCCAAGGTATGGCTCTATGCCTTGGTCCCCAAGGTATGGCTCTAAGCCTTGGTCCCCACTCTCCTCAAACTGGAGTGAGCTGGCAGCCCACCTTGCTGCCCAGCTAGCACTGCAGCCTGTGCACAGCTAGCATGGCCAGCATGCACCAGCCAGCACGCACCATCCAGCACAGCTAGCACATGCGTGCTGCTAGCGAGCCATGCATGCTGCTGGCTGCTGGGCGCTGGGCGATGCCTGGCATGGTGCTGCTGTGCGAGGCTGCTAGCATGCTGCTCGCTGCTTGGTGCTGCCATGCGAAGGCACGCACGCAAGCAAGCAAGCACAGCGTGCTGCTGCTGCCATGGCCTGCACACACATGCACACATGCATAGGCCTAGCCATGCGATAGTGCTGTATTATACGTAGGCTGTGCGAGGGCTTGCGATAGCACCTAGGCACGCAAGCAAGCATGCTGCGGTGGTGCCGTGCCATGCGAAGGCACGCACACACACAAGCACGCTGTTGCGATGGTGTTGCCATGCGAGGCACGCACACACGCAAGCACCTAGTGCTAGCGATGGTGCTGCCTTGTGCGCCTAGCACGCATGGTGCGCCTAGCACACACATGGTGCGCCTAGCACACACATGGTGCGCCTAGGCTTGCGCCTAGCCATGCAAAGTGCATGCTAGCTCGAGCTAGCCTAGCGTCCACATGGCTATGCCATTGTGATGCTACGGCTACGCTCGAACTTGTTGCTTGTAGATTTTGCGACGCTCGGTCTCAACGCCCTAGGCTCGATATCCGACGTTCATGTTTGTAATACTCTAGTGACTCATCAAATCCTTCGGATTGATTTGTCTGTTCGGATCGGCAGTTTGTTTGGGTTCGACCCGAAGGGTTCAGTCGAGACAAAGTTGTAATATTAATTCCGATCATTTAATCTCACTGAAGAATTAGCTTCCTGATAATTCTGAACCCTCTATCAGAATAATACACTTGTTGGAAGGACACCATTCCTTTCAATCTCCCACTTGTCCTTCCGGACAAGTGTGCATATAGTGTATAGCCCATTTCCTATGTCGCTTAATGTCTCTTCAAGAACTATAAGGTAAGAATCTTCGTCATCCTTATTACGTCCAGAAGTGTTTCTCGATCTCCGAGATCGACTGTCAATTTGCAGATGATTTCTAAAATCTATCTGAGTACGGCCATGCATTTTCACAGTCTCACTCTTCGAGCGGCCTTGTAAACAACAAAGACATATTCTCTATTGTTAATAGGGGGGACATTCCCAGTCTTGTACTGCCGAGTGTTCCTGTTATAATCCCCAGTTACGGCGGACGTTTGACAACATCAAAGAGACTAGTACTCAAATAAGAGAACTTCCCAGTACTCATGGTTGAGGAAACAAGTTCCGATAGCTATAATGAGAAATGTACTTATGACGTTTTTAAATATCTTAAAGTACTCTCATAGGTCAATCCGGTGCAGTTCCAAACTAGCACTTGTGCAAATGATTTATGACTACTATGTCCTTACAGCACAAGAAACGGTGCTGTAAATCATACTACACACTAATCTCCAGTGGTCATTAATCGTTCATCAGTTAAATGACCTCGATTAGGGATAATTTTCGATTTAAATATTCAATGTTCACTTAACAGGTGTTTCTTTATCCAAGACATGGTCTTGATACCCTGTTTTGAATATTCTCAAAAATCGAATGGACTCATTATTTAATTCTAAACCACAATTAAATAGCAATGGAGTGAATAGTAATTTTGCATGAAAAATTAATTACTCCATAAATGAATGGTTTCTACATAGCGTTTTACATTAAAACATTTAGTTTAATTAAAACACATCTACAGGGAATTCAAAGCCAATCTCCAACGTGCTTGATTCCCATTGCCTTGACGTGCTTGTTGTGCTTCACTTGAGGCAGAGGTTTAGTCAAAGGATCGGCCACATTGTCATCCATACCGATCTTACAAATTCTGATTTCACCATCTGATTTCCATTCCCTTATCATGTAAAATCGCCTTTGGACATGTTTGACCTTCTAGTGCTCTCTTGGCTCTCTGGCTTGAGCAATAGCTCCATTGTTATCACAATAGAGATCTATTGGACCCTTGATGGAGGGTACAACACTAAGTTCACTGACGAACTTACGAATCCAAACTGCCTTCTTAGCTGCTTCTAAAGCTGCCAAGTATTCGGCTTCAGTTGTAGAATCTGCAGTGGTGCTTTGCTTGGCACTCTTCCAACTAAACGCTCCTCCATTTAGGCAAAATATATACCATGACTGTGACTTGAAGTCGTCTCTGTCAGTCTGGAAGCTAGCGTCTGTGTAACCTTCAACAACCAAATCTTTGTGGGTGGCCACCATAGACCAGGAATTTATCCTTGTTCCTTTTCAGGTACTTTAGGATGTTTTTGGCCGCAGTCCAATGCGCCTCTCCTGGGCCTGATTAGTATCGGCTCGTAGCACTTAAGGCGTACGATACATCAGGCCTAGTACATATCATGGCATACATGATCGATCCAATAAGCGAAGCATATGGAATCTGATTCATTCTCTCTCTCTCAACAGGTGTCTGTGGACACTATTTCTTGCTGAGAGTTACGCCATGGGACATGGGTAGTTGCCCTCTCTTGGCATTCTCCATGCTGAATCGTGCCAGTACTTTATCAATGCAAGTACTCTGGCTCAATCCAATCATCCTCTTAGATCTATCCCTATAGATCTTGATGCCCAATATGTACTGTGCCTCTCCTAAGTCCTTCATTGAAAAGCACTTTCCCAGCCAGCCTTTTACGGACTCTAATAATTTTGTGCTGTTTCCAATGAGCAATATGTCATTGACATATAGGACTAGGAATGTGATGTCACTCCCACTGACCTTCTTGTACACAAAAGACTCATCTGGATTCTTGATAAAACCAAATTTACTGATGGCTTCATCAAATCGCAGATTCCAACTTCTGCTTGCCTACTTTAGTCCATTAATGGACTTCTTAAGCTTGCATACCTTTCCAGCGTTGCTTGGATCAACAAAACCTTCCGGCTGTGTCATATACACAGTTTCTTCCAAAATCCCATTAAGGAAGGCGGTTTTGACGTCCATTTGCCATATTTCATAATCGTAATATGCAGCAATCGCTAGGATGATCCGGACGGACTTAAGCATTGCAAATGGCAAAAAGGTTTCATCATAATCAATCCCGTGGATTTGCCTGTAACCTTTTGCCACCAGTCTAGCTTTGTATACTGATACATTTCCATCTTTGTCTGTTTTCAATTTGAAAATCCATTTGCAACCGATGGGTATGTAACCTTCGGGCAAATTTACCAAGTCTCAAACTTGATTTTCAGACATGGAGTCCATCTCAGATTTCATGGCTTCTTGCCATTTAGCAGAGTCGGGGCTCGTCATAGCTTGTTTGCATGTCGCTGGCTCATCTCCATCCATGACTAGGATGTCCTGATCTTCGGTTAAGACAATACCAAGGTATCTGTCTGGTTGAGATCTTGGCCGTTGCGACCTACGAAGGGTAATAGGTTGAGCATTAACATTGTCTGTTTGATTCTGACCAATCTTATCAACTGCTTCTAAAGCATTTTGATTGTCAGTTTTATCAGGTTGACATTGTTGCTCGTCCTCTCGAACTTCGTCGAGTTCGATTTTCCTCCCACTTGTCATTTTGGAAAGATGTTCCTTCTCCAAAAAGACACCATCACGAGCAACAAACACTTTGTTCTCGGATTTATTGTAGAAGTAATACCCTTTGGTTTCTTTTGGGTAGCCCACAAAGAAACACTTGTCCGATTTTGGGTGAAGTTTGTCAGAAATTAATCGCTTGACATATGGTTCGCAACCCCAAATCTTAAGAAAAGACAACCTTGGAGGTTTCTTAGCCCATAATTCATATGGAGTCTTTTCGACAGCTTTTGACAGAGCACGGTTCAGTGTTAGTGCCGCAATTAGTAATGCGTGTCCCCAGAAAGAGATAAGAAGTTCACTAAGACCCATAATTGATCGAACGATGTCTAACAAGGTTCGATTTCTCCTTTCGGACACTCCGTTCCATTGAGGAGTTCCAGGAGGTGTCAACTCTGAAAGAATACCATTTTCTTTCAAGTGATCGTCGAATTCATGGCTCAGATATTTGCCACCTCGATCTGATCGAAGTGCTTTAATCTTCTTGCCAAGTTGATTCTCAACTTTACTCTGAAATTCTTTGAATTTCTCAAAGGATTCAAATTTATTTGACATAAGGTAGATATAACCATATCTACTATGAATTGTCTTAGTTTTGTCAGCGGTATCAACATTTGTCTAATCATATGTAAAAACATGCAATTTCCATTGAACATATATAAACAAGACATTTTGAGACAACTATTGTCAAAGTCTTATGAACAAAATAACTTGGTGTCCAACACCATAGATCATAGTATGTTCAAAAAGCATGATGAAACAACCATTGTTTAATTACATGTTATAGACAAAATAAATGTGCCTACAAGCACGACCAAAAGACCATCTTCGTCGTCCGCTTGTAGTTGCACATCCACTTGTGAAGCCCTCTCACTTGGTTCCTGAAAAAGGCAACGTAAAGTGAGTCATATTCGGTATCCAATACCTATGAATAGCTTTTATACAAGTGTTAAGGAAGATACCTGAGGCAGATGCCACATTCCTCTCTTCCTCCTCCCGGAAGAGCTTGCATTCCCTCTTGTAGTGGCCTTGTCCACCACAATAGAAGCATCGCATCTTCGCTTTGACCTTCTTCTTCAAGGGTCTTTTGCTTGCTCCATGAGAGGTGGCTCGAAGAAGCCGCTCTACCACAACTCTTAAAGAGTGAGTCTCCTCTTCCGCAGCTATATGCACCCTAATAGCATCATAGCCCGAGTGGAGAAAAGCAAGCAAGATGTGACCCGCCATCTCATCCTCCAATGGAATTCCGAGAAGCTCCATGTGCTTGAAGAGCCTAGTCATTCTAAGCACATGAAGTCGAATGGGCATACCGGGTCTCAATTTGGTATTACATACCCTTGACCAAAGCCGGTACCTTTCCTTTGCAAGACAACCCTTTTCCGGTGGCCTTATCTTCATGTTTGAGAGTGACCTAGTCAAGTCAAACACGAGTCCATCATTGTTGCCATTGTCACTCTTGGTGACTTTTATATTGACAACGTCCTCAAGTCCTTTGAGGAACATGTCCGGAAAATAGAAGGAGAGCTTTTCCTTCCAATCTTCCGGGATGGAATTAGCCATAAGTCGTGAGACTTTCTTGCAATTGGAAGACCATTCTTCATGGGCCTCATCGGTCATGATTCCCTTAGAGAAGAAGCTTGGAATGGGAGTGTCAAGAGTGTACTCCAAGGAACAATTCCGAAGAGTTTTCTTGAGTTCCTCCTCCCACTCCTTGAAGTTGACCAAGTTAAGGCAAAAGGCCAACTTGTCGGGGAGTTTCGGGCACATATAATTGTTGTTTGAGTTACTTGCAGACATGTTTCTACAATTGAAAGAATTTGAAATAAAAAAACATTCATAAACCAATAAGTTTGAAATTTAAAAGCGTTCATGCAAATTTTCAATCTTATTGAGCAATTTATACACGCATTAAAAATTGTCCCATTTGGCGAGAATAAAATGATTCCGAGATTCCAAAAATCAAAAAGTGATTAAGCATGTTTTGGCTTGTCTTAACACTTGATATTTTAGGGTAAGCAATCTAATTGCTAATAGCTCTAAGCTACTCTCGGTTTGATAAAACGTCGCATCTAATGCATTCTTTTTATCTCTTTTTCCACGACATCTAAGGACTCCTTAAGGATATCGTTGAGCTTAACCAAGACCAACTTGTATACCTAGTATACCTTACGTTCCTAGGGAAGTAGTGATGCCTCGCTTTGGTGTAGCCCATCACGTACGCGTATTAGTTCGGTAACTGTTGTTCTTGGAACGACAAATTTTAGCTCAATATTTTAAGGGACCTAGGGTTTCTATGTTGGTTGATTTAAGTGTAACTTAACTAATCATAGCAACATTTGAAATCCTAGACATGCATCTAACATTCAAATATATATATATATATATATATATATATATATATATATATATATATATATATATATATATATATATATATATATATATATATATATATATATAAGATATATCTGTTAGTAACGAAGAAAGTGCTAATCTCGCAGTCAACTGACCCCGGCCGGGGCTGGCTTTTTGGGAAGCCCGTTCCCACCGCGCCTGTTTTGTCCATCAGTAATGATCACCGAGGCCGGCGCCCGTACGACTCAAGGCTCATCTCCAACCAGTCTGATCAATCGGCTCGGACACTAGACCGCTCGTGCCCGCCCATTCTGTCTCGTCCTAAATGGAATGGCTCTTTTAGTTACGCTGCACAATGTTATATATAAAGCATAAAAATAGATGCATTTGGCAACTAGCATGACCCCTTGAAATCTTCAAATCTTCAAGGGTCTTCATCTTGGCTCGTCTTCATCGAAACGCCGTCTTGAGACATCTTCGCCAAAATAAAATTACTAGCTACTACGACTAGGATTAATCTAAATATTAAGGTACAAAAAAAATTCAACGGTACGCAGACCGTATTTAGATTTACAAAAATAGGCAACGGAACGCAGTCCGTATTTTCTATCCTAATCAGGCCCCACTAGTTGCCATTTTTCACGAAACCTGTGAAACAAGCTTTCATTCACCCATTCACTATATGTGAATGACCCATGCATTTTACGACAAAAAACAAGTAATAATGCACAACACGCGAAGACTAGTAACTAACTTAGGTTGTTAATCCGATTAACATGCCTAATTAAAACTAGTCAAATTTGTTTAACATATTATGTTTATTAAGGCGCAATTTGTTCACGAAACAATTCATAAGCTCCCACTAAATTCCGCATCCAACTTAATTAATTAATTAATTAATTAAGCCGGTAAACCCAAATTTTGTTAAAATTAAAATTTTGCTAGAGCTAGAAAAATCGAGGTCTAACCTCGTTAAAATTTTTAAATTAAATTAAAACGGAAAATTTTTGCAAAAGACGCTAGCCCAAAACCAAGCAAAACAGCCCACCAACAAAATGCGAGGGCTGCGCACCATGGCTGCTAGGCAACCCATGCATTGCGTGTGGTGCTGGCTGCTAGCAAGCTCGCCTAGCGCAACATGCCTTGCTAGCTTTCACCAGCAGCACGCTACGCATGCTACGTATGCTAGCTGCTCGCTGGCGCTGCTACTAGTGGGCTGGCTGGCTGGGGCTTGCTGCCTCGTTGTCCAGCAGCACGCACAAGCTCTCCAGCAGCCTAAGGCCCACGCACCCAGCCATAGGCAGCACGCAATAGCAGTCCCTCGCCACATTGCACAACAACACCTCGAGGCTTGAGCACCCTTGTGCGCATCAAGGCAACCACATGCGGGCTACTAGGCAGCCCGACTAGCCTTGGTGATGCTTGGGTGTTTTTGCCTCGATTTGCGTGCCGTTTCTCGGGATTTTAATCCCGATTTATGTGTGATGTAAAATTAATTCTAAATTTATTTTAGAATCAATTTAGGGCAAAAATGAAATTAAAATAAGTCCACTTAATTAAATTCAATTTTAATGGTGCACAAGTCTAAATCATCCAAAATTTCCCTTTGAAATAATTTAGGTCTTTCTTTGATGCTTAAAATTGAAGGGTTATACCCAAAATTAATTTGACCAATATGCAAATTAGTAATGATTTTGACAAAGTAGGGAGTTGGAAAATAAAACCAATCATCCAATGAAAATTTTTCCAACTTTTAACTTGTGTAAAATAACAAAATTACATCTTCCAATATGAAGTTTAATTAAGATTTAATCACAAGTACTTGAACTTTAAGCACTTTAATCAACACAAAATGATTAAATCCAAAAAATAGTTCAACCATGGAATTTAGAATCAAAGTTCCAACCATTTAAACACTTAAAGATTGGATCTTTAATGTACAAGGAACTTAAAATTTTACATTCACAATAAACATTCACACTTTAATGTAATTTATTTGCATGATTGTGAAATAACAAGTTTATGTGAAAAATTGAACATACCAACTTAAGCACACATTATGACTTCATAACCATGCTTAAAAGGATTTATAATTGCAGTAGATTAGGGATGCAACCATACATTTAATCTACCCTTAACATGCATAAATTAATCAAGGCATAAAGATTTAAAATTTTTCGTCAAAAACGGAAAACCCCCTCGAAAAACATATTTCAGGGTGGATTTTAGCTTCAGGACAACTCTGAAAGGGTCAGAAACGATTTAGAACATCGATTCCACCCAAAAATCACTATTTTAGAGTCGAAATCTGGGTTCGACAGCCAAAATAAGAAAAATACGAGTTTTAAAATTAATTAAAACGAGCTTCTAATCCAATTAGAAAACACAACCAGAAATTTAAATCCATTAATTAATTACAAATTGCAATAATTAAAAAGAGCGCGGCTCCGATACCACTGTTGGGTTTCGTATCGTCCAACGCTACGCGGAAGAGAAACCCGCCCAAGACCCGCCCCAATAATTAAAGCAATAAAGCATGCATAAAAATAATTAAACAATAATTAAGAAAAGGGATAAAGAAGTAATACCCTTGAAGCGTGCTTCGCTTCCAAACCGAGCTCTTACTTCGAAGCTATTAAGCCTCACAAGCGTGACGGCCTCCAACGGCTCGTACCCACGACCCGACCCGAACGATCTTCGTCTCGAGGGTTAGTCGAGATTTGACCAAGTATAAAACTAGAGTTTTACGAACTTAAAGGTTTTCTCAATAATAAGAGATGCCTTTTTGAGTTCCACTCAAGTTGTTTTCCCAAGTGCCCAATCATGGGGTATTTATAGGGAATGACAACTTGTATCCCCATTTCATGATCAATGTGGGATAGTTGCATTTTTCAGTAATTTATTTAATTCCAAAATATATTATAAAACAATGCAATTACAAATCAACAAGTGGCATGAGGAGAGGAGAGGTTAGGTGAGGACCATGACCATGGGGGGACCATTGCCTTGTTCCCCAAGGTATGGCTCTAAGCCTTGGTCCCTACTCTCCTCAAACCGGCTTCAAGCAAAAGAGTGAGCTGGCAGCCCACCTTGCTGCCCAGCTAGCACTGCCAGCCTGTGCACAGCTAGGGCCAGCACGCACCAGCCAGCACAGCTAGCACATGCGTGCTGCTAGCGAGCCACGCATGCTGCTGGCTGCTGGGCGCTGCCTAGCATGGTGCTGCTGTGCGAGGCTGCTAGCATGCTGCTCGCTGCTTGCTGTTTGGTGCTGCCATGCGAAGGCACGCACGTAAGCAAGCAAGCACAGCGTGCTGCTGCTGCCATGGCCTGCACGCACACGCACACACGCACAGGCCTAGCCATGTGATAGTGTTTTGCTATGCGTAGGCTGTGCGAGGGCTTGCGATAGCACCTAGGCACGCAATCACGCATGCGTCGGTGGTGCTATGCCATGCGAAGGCACGCACACACGCAAGCACGCTGCTGCGATGGTGCTGCCATGCGAGGCACGCACACACGCAAGCACCTAGTGCTAGCGATGTTACAGTGCTGCCTTGTGCGCCTAGCACACGCATGGTGCGCCTAGCACACACATGGTGCGCCTAGCACACACATGGTGCGCCTAGGCTTGCGCCTAGCCATGCAAAGTGCATGCTAGCTCGAGCTAGCCTAGCGTCCACATGGCTATGCAATTGTGATGTTACGACTACGCTCGAACTTGTTGTTTGTAGATTTTGCGACGCTCGGTCTCGACGCCCTAGGCTCGATATCCGACGTCCATGTTCGTAATACTCTAGTGACTCATCAAATCCTTCGGATTGATTCGTCTGTTCGGATCGGCAGTTCGTTTGGGTTTGACCCGAAGGGTTTAGTTGAGACAAAGCTGTAATATTAATTACAGACCGGAAGCGGCCTCCACCCAGGCATTCCGATCACTTGATCTCATTGAAGAATTAGCTTCCTGATAATTCTGAACCCTCTATTAGAATACTACACTTGTTGGAAGGACACTATTCCTTTTAGGACTAACCGTCCCTTCACTCTTTAATCCTCTTATCTAGTCTTTCTATGCTGGAGTATATATGAAAATTGAGGAAAAGTCTTTTATGCTCGAGCTATATATATAGAAAATAAAGTTTAAAATATTGTCCCTTGGAATATAATCTTAATGAGTATTTCAGGAAAATGTACGTAATCCTATCAATTAATTTAGGAAATTTTTGTCGAAAAACATTTTTTAAATCCTGATTTTGTGAAAAATCACCTTTTGAAAAAATATTGTAAAAAAACCACTTAATTATAATTTTTGTTGTAATTTACCACCGACAACAAAGCAAATGACGATTGAATCGTTAGTAGTCAAAGCTCATTTTCCTACAAAAGGCAGGGAATTACAACAAAAATTTTAAATTGGGTGGTTTTTTTAAAAGGTGTTTTTTCACAAAAAAACAAGAATTTAAATATTAGAAATAAGGTTTTTACGACAAATTTTTTAATCTGTCGTTATAAGCCCAAAAGGTGGTCATAAAAATTATTAACTACAAAACAAAAAGAAAAAAAAGATTCGTTGTCAAGTTGATGTAATAGGTTCTCTCGTTATTGATTATAACGACGATGTTCGTCGTTAACATTTATCGAGAATATAAATACTTGTTCTTACTTATAACGATAAGAATCTTCTCATTATTATATATTCACGACATTGCATCTTGTTGTCGTAATAAAATTTCATAAAATGACAAACTTTTATTCAATAATGACCACATTATCCCTCGTAAAAGTTAAATAGGAGTGGGGAAGAAAATGATTACTCATATGTGAATTGAATACATAAATGAATATTATTACTGAAGAATGTTGAAGGGATTTCAAGGTTGGAGATAAATGGGAAAGTTGGAGTGTTAAGCAGAATTGTAAAAGTTTGCTCAAAAAAAAATTATAATAGAATAAATTAAATCAAATAAAGGAGACAACATGTGGTGTACTTAGCACTGTCAAATTTCAAACCTAAACCGTTTAACTGCCCGAAACCAACTGACCCAAATAAGAATCGAACCGATTAAAAATCGATTTTTTAAAACCGAAAATCAACCCGAACCGTATTTTAGTAAACCCGAAACCGAACCGATTCGAATAATGTTAAACCGTATAAGAACCGAACCTGTTAGTGAACCTAAACAATTCTAAGCTGAACTAAAATGAAACCGAACCGAAAAAGAACCAAACCGTTTCTAACCCGAATCGTTTCCAACCGGATTTAAAATCGTTTACACTGAACCGTTAATAAACCGCAATCCGTTTATAAACCGAACCACTTACAAACCGAACCGCTTATAAACCGAACTGTTTACAATCTGCTTACTATAAAGGGAAGATTAAAATCACGTTAAAAGGAATTTCAAATAAAATATAATTATGCACACATGTTTACTACAGAGTACATTATTGTTTACCCTGACCTTTTTTTTTTTTTTTTTTTCTTAATGTAATCTATAAACCTATACTAAAGGCAAAACCTTAAATGACACATGTCATTATCTGGTAAAAAGATTTCCCTCTAATTTTTCGTTTTCCAATTTTATTCTTTTACTAGATTAGACCCGTGCGATGCACGGATTGAAAAAATTATTAGAATGAAATAAATTGTTTCTATTTATTATTTTCCCTTACATACTTATAAATTAGATCATAAAAACATATCTTTCATCATAAATTACTAAGTAACAAAATATAAAAATGAAAGCCAATCTGATCTAATCAAATCATATGCGTACGAATTTATATATCTAAGAGTTTGAAATACAAATTAAAAATACATGTAACTTAGATAAATTAAAGCGATGTAATAAAAAAATAATAATAAATTGAACCACCTTGGAAATATTGCGAAATAATGGTAACATTTAATGACAACATTAGTTCATTTTTGTATAACAAACATCCATATTATTATTACATGACTTCATAGCTAGGTTGCTTGCACAATCCTTAGTTTACACACACAAATAACAGTAAAACCTCAAAAAAAAAAAAATTAAAAAAATTCCGTAGTTACCTAAAATGTTTTAGCTCAATATCAATTTTATTTATTCCAGCCAAAAAAAATTATTTATTTATTTATTGACACAGTTAAAGATTGAAATAAAAATAAATAAAAATAACCAATTTCTAAAAAAAAAAATCAAAAATAAATATGACATCATAAGTGTATCAGGCGGGAAATTTTTTTATGAGAGAGCGACACGTATACTGTTTGAGGAGAGGATGATGTCAGCAATTTTCTGTTTTAGTAATAGTTAATAGATTTTAATTATTACTAAATCTAAACATATCTTAATTTACCATTTTATTGTTGAACCTAATAGTATCTTTTTATTTTTATTTTTTTTTAATAGTAAATAAAATAAAAAACATGTCCATATCTAATTTATAAATAGTAAGGAACTCAATTATACTAAATCAAATCTAAGTTATGGTAAAATAATTTCCAACAAATAAACATTTATAAAAAGTCTTAATCATTGAAACAAAAATATGTACAAACTAATCAAGTGTCATTTTGAGTACTAAAAACTCTTATGTGTATAAAATTACTTATTCAATTAATCTTATTTTTTTTCATGCACAAAATGTAAGAAATATCATATGTCAATGGTGTATGTTGCATTTTTATTACTTGTATAATATATTTTAAATTAACTGTAAAAATAGATCTTAATAATATCCGTGCATGCACGGGATTTAAACTAGTTATGGATTAAGCAAAAATAATCTTTGTTTTCTCTTTAAACGACATCATCAAAGTGTGTCATATTTTGTTCGGAATTATATTGTACCAAAGCTGGCCTAGTCAAATTCATTTTTAGAATGACATTGCATCCTTTGATCTTTCAAAAACAAATTAAATCAATACAAAAATTATAACAATGAATTTTATTAATCAATTTATCAATTGAAAAAAAAACTCCAAAATTCTAGCTTGAAAAAGAAAATATTTGTGTCTTTAACAAGATTTTTTTTTTTTTTTTTTATTAAAGAAGACTTTTTCTCAAAATTGGAATTGAGTCACTCGCATGAAAAAAGATATTCACAACTGCACAAGGGTCAACAATTTTTTTTACCGAAAAAGAGAAGACTTGGATTAATGGGCTAAAAGCCATAGTCTAAATACATTTAGCATCATAAATCTTACAAAAGAAAATTTGATGCAGATAAAAAATAGACCAATAGACTGGAATTCTTGCTACTAAGATCCAAAATACATTTCCATACAACTAGAAGAAACAGGAACTAGTTGTGTTAGCAGCTGAAACACCTTCCAAATCAGCCTCATAGATGGACTTGACACATTCAGGCACTAAATCACGAAACAAGGGGAAGAAAAACAAATTAAAAAGTGTTTTAATAGTAATGATAACAGATAAAATAAATAAGTTAAGGGTCAGCCACGTATGATATCGGCAACAACTCAGCAACTCCAGTGCTCCATTTAACATGGCAGCAACTCAGCAAGTACTCCAACCAGAACATCAAGTGAATAAGGGGCTTCATCAATCAAACTAGATCATCTCCGGATCAATTCCTCCACTAGCAATATAGGGGCACTACTACATTTTTATCAAATCTGACGACTAAAATAGAGCTAATGCAACAGTCGGATAAAATACCGTTGTAATAGCAATCTAATGCGACGGATCCTCATAGTCGTTGCATTAGTACAGTCTAACACAACGGTTGCACCCTAATGCAACACCCCTATTCATAACCGTTGCATTAGGGTTCATAGCCGTTGTATTAGAGTGGTCTAATGTGACGGCAAATCAGAAATATAAATTGAAAAATAAAACGGGCACCTAGAATTACTTAATTTCCCTCTTATAGTTTCCCCAATTTTAAAACCCTTTATTTTCTTTTTTAACGAAACCCTTAATTTGCCTCCTATAGTTTCCCCAATTTTAGAACCCTTTATTTTTTTACGACATGTGGCTAATTATCTCTTAAATAGGTTACCAATTTCACAAATCGGTAAAAGGCTTGTGTTTGAGAATATGGGGTGTTAACATGGAATTGTTTTGAGAAGATGAGGCAAAGGCGGGATTATTAAGTTTAATTTTTCCAAAAAAAATATTAACATTGATTCAAAAAAAAAAAATTAACATTATTATTGTTTCGGGGTTTTTTGATGTCGAGCGCGAGAGTTACAATTCCAAGACTGACCTCTGAACGCCTGTACCTGCAAAACAACGGAGACTCCTGTGGGTGGGAGTTCCGCCTCCGACGATCAAGTTAGAACGTGTTTGAGGAGTAAAGTGCGGAAAGTAAAGGGTCTCTCTTGGATTCCAAGAGAGTATCTGCAATGTGTAATTGCTCAGTTCAAGGTGTCAGATGTCTTACTTTATCTGATTGTGAGTTAATGTGAATTAATTGTGTGTTCCCGAGGGGGAAACATCTCCCTTTTATAGGATATTGGAAAACGTGCCCAGTACTAGGTTTCAGTAAACCTAGGACTGACTGGGCTTTGCCTAGGAATTTGGGCCGTTTGAGGCCAGTTTCCTGTTGGGCTATCTGCCTGCCACGTGTCGTGGCCAGATTGGTCCACCTTGGACTTCTCACGAGGTGACACGTGGCGGGCTCTAGTTGGTCCACGTGGATGACACGTGGCAGTGGTTGGTCCACGTGGCGGGGAAAAATCCCCTAATCATTTGCCCCTCACAGGGTGACGTGGCTTGCCATGTGGCGCCTGTGACAGATGTCACGCTGTGATTGGCTAACGGTTTTTACCGTTTATTTATTTATTTATTTTTTACCCTTGAAATTCCCCCCTATAGATAGGGGATGTCCAAATCATTTGGACATTGTAGAAAAAAATTTCAGACAGAACTTTGGACTTTTGCTCTGACATTTTGGACGACTACCGCTTGTTTTCAGACTGCCTGATCTTAGACTGCCTGCTTGTTCAGCCGCCCGATTTTTCAAAAGTTCTCAGACTTCTTTACTCAAAGGTAACCGCCTGTTTTCTTTTGCACTTTCTCTGTTTGTTTTTCTTTTTTCAAAAATGGTAGCCCAAAAGCACACGGCACGACCTAGGTTAGTGATCAGCCGGTCACCGGGGACGGCTGAATCTAGAACTAGCAGTGCCGACTACCCCATGCTGGACCACCCTTTGCGAACTGCCCCAAGCTCGAGCAATGACTCTGAGCCCAACAGCTCTAGTCGGCACTCTGCCGACTCTGAGGAGAAGCACTCTTTGCTACATGCGACGAGAGAGAGTCATTGAGTAGAAAAAGGAGAGGGCTGGGTAGAGCCGGCTGCAACCCAAAGAGACATGTATGCCCCTTACTATTGCCACGTTCCGAAAGGCAGGCGGAGGGCCATGTCTGAAAATATTGGTAGTTTTAGGGCTGACCATGTAATGGGTCATGGTTATATTCTTACTATGCCGGATGCCGAGGATACTGTAGTCTGGCCAGAGAAGTCCAGCTACAGGGACAAGTGTTTTGGCTGATATGAGGCGGCTATCAAAGTTGGTTTGAGATTTCCTCTACATCCGACTGTATAGAAGATTTTAGATGGGTACCAGCTAGGAGTCTAGCAACTGGCCCCAAACTCATGGTTCAATATTTTAGGCTATGTTTCCGGTTGTGAGATGCATGAAGTAGAGCCTAACTTCGAAGCATTCGCTCACATGAACTATCTCAGTCGGACCCCAAAAACAAGCGGGACCGGCTGGTTCCAGTTGACTAGCAACAAGGGCTACAGGATGACCATGCGGAAGGAGAACAAGTGGAAGGATTGGAGGAACACCTTCTACATAGTCTCACACTCTGGTCAAGAACAAGAAGTTCAATAGGTGGAACAGGGATCCACCTTACCAGACAGGCGGATCGGATCTGCCGCTTGTTCCTCAAAGAGCATAAGAAGATATCCTAGATCGAGGGCTCTTCAAAGTTGATATACAGGCGAACCCCGAGACTGGGGTGAGGGAGTTCATCCCTCAAAATTAATTACATCCCAAAGTATAACAGGTTATACGATGGGACATATCTGGCCGCCTGGGGCCTTAGCGGGGAGATGCCGAGAGGTAGTGGACCACCTGTTAGAGTGTCTTGAAAGACTTGGCTGATTCAGTGTAACAATTTGATTCATCTTTTGCAGATAAAGCTATGGACAAAATCTCGGCCTCTAAGAAAGCAGTCCCAATACCGCGCGGCCATTCTGGGCAAGCGGTCCACTGAGGAGTCTCCTGCCAAACAGGCGCCCAGGGTGAGCCACTTTAACTTAACACAATTTCTTTTTATATCTGTCGCCTGTTTATGACTCAATGACTTGTGTTGTAGAGCGACGTAGCCAGACATTCCTCCTCTACCCAGCCGGATCCCAAGGTCAGGAAACAAACGACTGGGGATGTGTCGACTCTTGGAAACGCCAGGAGACATGCAGCCGAAAGGCAAGGAAGGACTCCCCAAAGCAGGGGAAGAACTGCGGCTGCCCACGGGAGCAGCCGGCCTCCGAGAGAGAAAGAGGGGACGAGAGGTATTATTTGTTCAAATCTCCCAAGCTTCATCAAGCAACCAGCTCCTCTGAAATCAGTCGGCTTGCTTTCTGTTTTTATACCGCGTACTAATCAGGGTCTACTTTGCAGATGCCCCTCAAGAGCCGGACCTGGTTTAGATGGCTAAGTCCATGCTGAAGGCCATCCCTGTCGAGGATAGGGAGTTTGTTAAGGGAGTTGGCACCCTTAACCTTGAAGCCATCCTGGCTCTCCTGGCCGAGGTATACTTAGTAAAAAGTTCTTTCTTGTTGTTTACATATTTTCCTGGTCACCTGCAACTGACGACTGTTTTTGGACGAGTGCAGTCTATGCTGCGAGTGTATGCTCTCCGCAAACCCATCTCCGAAAAGAACAAAGAGGTAAAAGCTGCGAAGGCCATGGCCGCCACTGATTCTGATAAAGCTATGTTCCAAATAGCTCAAAACGAGATTCTGACCATTGACATACTGTATTACCAGGCGTCAGCCACTTTGCAGGTTAAGAAGGATTTAGAGGTGGCCAGGAAGAAGATCTTGGAGCTAGAGAAGCCTGTGAAGGACCTCAAAGCTGAACTGGAGCCTCTCAAGGAGGCGGACCAGGAAGCCGAGGGACTCCGCGCCCGGGTAAATAAACTCAAGGGCCGCCTGCAGAATCAAGAGGCTGAGCTCACCCAAAAGCTTAATGAGAAAGCTGGCGAGGAGAAGATGGCCATTGTTTAGGGCATGATGGACGACTGCAGTGCCATTATGAAGATGACCTGGGTGGCCCTCTTCCCAGAGTCCGGCTATGAAAAATGGGAGAGCCAATTCGCCGTCTGTACTGATCAATAAAACAAGAAGATCATAGAGCAGGCAGATGGCGAGAATGATGCGGAGGATGAGGCGTCTGACTCCACTTCCGGGGAGTCGGACCAGGAAGAGGATGAAAAGGAGGAGAAGGAGGAGGCGGACGACGAAGAAGAACCGCCGTAGGAGGAGGCGGATGCCGAGAAAGAACAACCGGCGGTTGAGGATCCAAAGGAAGCGGCTGCCGACACTGAACGTCCTCCTCCAACTACTTGAACTCCCGTTTTTCTAATATGTCAACTTTCTTCGGCCTGTGTGCCGCTTGTTCTGTATCATTACCCGACCAAGGGGTCGGGGTTTATTGACAATTTCAATTTTTAACATTCTTGTCGGTCTCCTGGCCGACTATTAATATTAAACACCCGGCCGTTTTGGCCGTTTTCTTCAGTATTTGAATTTAAATTTTGCTTTCCATGAAGTGTATGTAGCTTGCTTCTTGCTTTCATGAATGCTTTATATATCGACTGTTCTTGCCCCTCCGATTGGCGCCTGGTTTTTGAAGGTGAGTTGATTGACTTGGAATTTTTGATACTTTTGAGTATTACTAATTCTAGGTCAATCAATCACTTTGGTGATTGCCCCAAACCAGGCGATCAGTCGGCCATTGCACAGGCGAATACCTAGAATAACTTAGCTCTCGGCCTTATAGTAAACTGCAATATACTAAGTTGTACTTAGTTTTTTCTTGGGTGTTAACTGGCCGTCTATTATGGTGCCTGCACAGAAACAGGCGTCAAACGAGATGTCCAACTGCCGTAACTATGCCTGTTTGTTTACAAGCGGTTACTTTAGCAATTTTTTCAACCCTGGCAAGAATAGTGGTCAAGGGTGCCCCTGTTTGCTAAAAAACAGGCGTTCTCATTCATACCGTTTAGGTTCGTGGTAGGTTGGTCGGGTGGCTATGCGTTAACCGTTTGGGATTAAATTAGTCTCCGTCACCATAACTTGATTAAACAGAAGAAGCAGTCGGCTGTGGCTGCATATTGCTTTTTTTATTTACAAAGTTTTTATAGCTTGCAAACTTTTTGGAGTAATAGTGGCCGAATATTGTCTGTTTTCCAAAAAACAGGCGATTTTGGTTCGCACCGTTTAGGTTCCATCCCAAGTTAGGTGGAGTGACTATGAGTTAACCCTTGTGGTTAATCAAATCTCTGTCACTTTGATTTGAGTGAGTAGAAGAAACAGGCGGCTTTGGACGCATGGTACCTCTTAATTCGCCAAGTTTTGATTAGCTATTTACTCAAAGTATGTCGACTGTATTGTCACAAGCAATAACAGGCATTTTATGACTTAGATTTTAACTGTCTACCACTTGTTTGTTGGAAACGGTACGTTTATCTTCGTCTCAGGTCAAACGACTGCGAGGTTGTCTTAGACACTCGGTTGGGCCGTTTGTTTTAAGTTTATAGAGCAATGTGCCACCCAAATGGGAGATGCTCTCTGCGACGAATTCACCCGGATGGATGTCGCCGGACGCCTGCTCAAGTTTGGGACAGACGTATTAGTTTAATTTTATTAGGATCATCCGACCTTAGGCCTCATTAGGCTGTTCAGAAAAGAACAGCTTGCTAAGTTGTCTAGATTTATTTCTCATGTGAGAGTAAGTGATTAAAAGAAATAAGGCAGACTGTGTATTGTACAAGCGGCTTGCCCCACTGAGGAGACTTGCAAAAAACTGAAAAATAATTTGGAAATTTTATTGATATGTTTACATATACAAATAATTTACAAATCTCAAAAGTAGTACTTTTTCAAGTTGTCTACGTTCCAAGTTCTGGCTAGCTGCTTGCCGTCTGGTGTTTCCAGGCGGTAGGTGCCGCCTCTAACTTCTTCATAGATTCGGTAGGGGCCATCCCAGTTAGGAGTCATCTTTCCTTGTTCATTGGCCCTACCGACTGCTTCCATTTTTCGTAACACAAAGTCCCCTACTTTTAGGGGGCACTTGTGCACTCTTTTATTGTAAGCTCTCGTCATTCTCAGACGGTAGATCTCATGACGCAAGGCTACACTGCCCCTGCGTTCTGGAAGTGAGTCCAATGCTAGCCACATGGCTTCCTAGTTAGCCTCTTTTTCATAAAGCATTACTTGAATAGTCGGCTCATAGTGCTCAATAGGCAGAACAACCTCTGCCCCATAAACCATGAGAAATGGAGTTTCACTAGTCGCCCCTTTTTCAGTCGTCCTGATGGCCTATAGAACATTCAGTAGCTTGTCGGCCCATTGGCCGCCAGCTCTTTCAATTTTCTTTTTTATTCCATTAGAGATTAACTTATTGAAAGCTTCAACCTGGCCGTTTTCTTGGGGGCGGCCGACTGATGCAAAACAGTGAGAGATCCCTTGGTCTCCCAACCAGTTCTTGAGAGCAGGCGTCTCAAATTGAGGACCATTGTCAAAGACCATAGACATGGGTACCCCATATCGGGTAATTACATTTCTCCAAATGAAGGAGATAACGTCCTTTGTCTTAATACCTTTGACCGCCTTCGCCTCAACCCATTTGGTGAAATAGTCGACAGCAACCAAAATATACCTCCGTCCACCTGTAGCAGGCGTATACGGACCTTGAATGTCCATGCCCCATTTGGCGAATGGTACTGGGCTATGGATAGCCGTTAGGTTAGTGGCCGGGCGATGGATGAGCTTGCCAAACCTTTGACACTTGTCACATTTTTTCACCATCTCCATGGCGTCTGCTTCTAGGGTAGGCCAGCAGTAGCCTTGCCGCCTGGGTCTCTTTGCTAGGGTCCTGCCGCCTATGTGGGAGGCACATAACCTTGAATGCAAGTCTTCAAGGACCTCTCGGCCCTTTTCTGGGGTAACACACTTTAAAAGAGGTTGAAGATAACCTTTCTTGAAAAGTTCCCCTTTATGAATTTCAAAGTTGGACGCACACTTTTTCATTATGATCATCTCTGGGTAAGTATCCGGCAGGGTGCCGTCTGTTATGTATGCCTAGATGCCATCCATCCAGGTTGAGCTTCGATCAAGGACTCCAATGGGTTCCTCCTTAATGCTTCTTTTTTCCATTACTTCCTAGAAAACAGTCCTTGGTGTGTCATAAGAGGCGGATGATGCCAATCTGAGCAGGCGTCCACTTTCTTTGCCCCAACCGCCTTACACATGCGGATTCCGGCTAATAGGGCTCCGTATTCTGCCTCATTGTTCGAGGCCTGGAACTTAAAACGTTGTGCATATTCATATTTGTCCCCTTCAAGAGACTGACATATGATGCCTGCACCATAGGCGTTCCTTGTGGAGCTCTCGTCCACATATACCTTCCAGGCTTGGTCAGGATTTTCTGGATCAGCCGGCATAGCCATTTCAACAATGAAGTCGGCAAGTGCATGCCCCTTCACTGCTTTCCTTGGATCAAAAGTAATTTCTAGGCTTTGCATTTCAATTTCCCATTTAATCATTCAGCTGGATGACTCCATGGTTGTAAGCGGCCGCTTGATTGGTTGGTCAGTGTAGACCACGACCGGATGTGCCAAGAAGTAAGGTTTCAGCTTCTTAACTGCCATGAAGAGGGCCAGGCTACATTTTTCAACCATGGTGTACCGTAACTGAGCATTTTTCAGGACATGGATGATGAAATAGACCGGGAGCTAGCAGTCATTTCTTTCAGCAAGGAGAATGACACTGAGAGCATGATCAAAGACGGCCAAGTACATGTATAACACTTCCTTTGACAAAGGGCTGACGAGCCTTGGCAGAGAGTGCAAGTGTTCCTTCAACTTTTGGAAGGCCGCCTCTGCATCCGTCCCCCATTCAAACATAGTCTTCTTCTTGATTGCTTGGAAGAAATAGAGGCACTTATCGCCTGACCGACTGAGGAATCTCCCCAATGCCGCCAGACAACCTGTTAATATTTTAACTTCCTTTACAGTACGGGGCGACTGCATGTCTATGACCGCCTATATTTTCTCTAGATTGGCCTCTATCCCCCTTTGATCAATAAAAAATCCGAGGAACTTCCTAGACTCAACACCAAAAACACATTTCTTGGGATTGAGCATGTCCTGGTGCCGCCTGAGTGTGGCGAATGTTTCTCGGAGATTTATAAGATGGTGCGTCTGAAGTTTGGATTTGACTATCATATCATCAATGTACGCATCCACATTCCTTCCAATTTGATTAATGAAGACTGTATTAATCATTCTCTGGAAGGTAGCTGGCGCATTCTTCAAACCAAACGACATCACAGTATAGCAGAATAACCCATGATCAGTGACGAATGCCGTCTTTTCTTAATCTTTCTTCCACAAGGGTATTTGGTGAGAGCTTGAATAAGCGTCCATGAAGCTCATCAAGGCATGGCCGGCTGTAGAGTCGACCAGACTGTCGATCTTTGGGAGAGGATAGCTATCCTTCAGACATGCCTTGTTCAAGTCTGTGTAGCCAACACACATGCGCCAGGTTCCATTCGGCTTCTTTATAATCACAACATTAACAACCCAATCAGGGAAATAGCATTGCCGAATGAACCTAGCATCTAACAATTTTTTAACCTCGGCGGCTACCGCTTGGATTCTTTCTTCACCATGGTTCCTCTTCTTTTGCCTTACCGGCTTCTTTTTGGGATCCACAACAAGCTTGTGCACGGCTAGATCCAGGCTGATGCCTGGCATCTCGTCCACCTCAAAGGCAAAGATGTCTTTGAATTCTTTTAACAAGTGGTGCAAGTCTGCACCAATTTCGGCAAAAGCAGTCGTCCAACCCTTAACAGTCGGGTCAGGACGAGAGTCATTTGGGATGATGTCCATGTGTTCACCAGCCGGCTGGGGACGGAGTTCATCCGACCTTTGACCGGTCAGTGATTGCTATTGCCTATCTTTTTTCTCGGCCACCATTTGGTTGGCCTTTCTCTTCTTGCCAGCTGCTGTTGCAGCAAGCGCGGCTTCCTTGACTTGGTCAAGGTCAGTAGTTTCTCCACTAGGGCCGGATGCGACCATAGTGGGTTTGACATCAGAGAGGTAACACTCCCTGGCCATCTTCTGGTCTCCCCGAAGGGAGTCGATTGTTCCATCGTCCCTCTCAAACTTGAGAAGCATAAGAAAAGGAATGATAACAGCCTTGGATTCATTCTGGGTGGGGCGCCCCAAAATCTTGTTACAGGCCGTCAGCTCTTCAACAACTAAGAACCGGACCACCATGTGGCATCCCTCCCCTTTTTCCCCCAGACGAATGGGTAAGTCTATTCGACCTACCGGATGTAAAACTCCTCCCCCAAATCCCACTAAGGGATGAGAGACCTGGTGCATACTCCCGAACTTGTACCTGAGCTTGGTCAGGCACTTGTGATTGATGAGATCTGACGAACTCCCAGTGTCAATGAGGATCTAGCCATTTCTCTGGTTGGCTACTTTTCATTCGATGACTAAAGGGTCATCATGCGGCCTCCTGATTTTGCCCTTGTCATCCTCTGTAATAACGACTTCGGGGAAGGAGTCCTTAGACGCCTGTCCTTCGTCGACTAAGTTAACATCGAGCCGCCTGACATAATCTTTATTACCCGGATGGTAAGGCCGCCTCCAGCGAAGCCACCTGCTATAGTATAGATCGAAGTTTTATCCGTATCCGAACTATTAGCAGAGTGGGGCTTCTTTTTGGACGGCTGCTCAATGTTAGTTTGTAGGGTAACTTTGGACCTCAGAACATAGGACTTGGGTACCCCTTTGTCAGCCAGTCGGTCCAACAGACGCTTAAGGCTATAGCATTCATTCGTGTCGTGGCCAATATCCTCATGGTAGTGGCAGTATTTGTTTTTATTCCAATTTTTGGCGGAACCTTTCATAGGGACCGACTTCTCAATATAGACCCGATCCTTAATCTCCATGAGGATGGAGTAACTATCTTTATTGAAATCGTACTTCGGGGAGTACATCTTTGCTTCTTTCTTTTTCTTCTAGGATGGCTTTTCAGTAGTATCAGCCACCCAGACTTTTTTTCTTTTCTTTTCTTCTTTCTTAGCCGACTGTAATGACCGACTCTCTCTTTTGTCGGACCTCTTTGAGTCCGACTGTTTACTGATGTTGTAGAGCTCAGTCGCCTGTATATAGGCGTCTGCCTCCATCAGTGCCTCTTGAAGGGTAACAACCCTCTTTCTGGCGAGGTCAAACTTGAAGCCGACCCGTACTTCAGACCTTTAAAAAAGGTTGTGTAGGCTACCTCATCAGACAATCCTTGAATCTGAATTCTCATCAGATTGAACCGCCTGATGTAGGAGCGTAGCCCTTCCTTCTCACCCTGTTGTATGGCTCCCAAGTTAAGACTTGTTTCTTGGCAGGAATATTCATTGAGAAGTTTGACGCGAACAAGTATGCAAGCGTCTTAGAGTTATTTATGCACCCGACAGGCAGGTAGCCAAACCATTGTTGGGAGACGCCCTTTAATGTGGCCGGGAAACATCTACACCATGCGGCATCATCCAATACTTGAAGATACATAAGGTTGGTGTACGCCATTAGGTGGTCTTTTGGGTTGGTGGTACCATCATAAGTGCCTACCAACACATTCTTCACCTTGGCCGGCTGTGCGGCCTCAGTTATTTCCTTGGAGAATGCAGTGGGTTATTCTCCAAGTCTTAACAGTCGGAGTTGCCAGTCCAAGGGCTGGACATTATGTGCCTCCTGCCCCCCGAAGAGGGTAGACTGCATATATGGTTGTCCATACGGCATGTATGGCTGTTGAGGCGCTTACGGGGCTGCTTGGAACATCTGAGGACTAGAGTGGGCGGACATGCCGCCTGTCTGGTCTTCTCGGTTTGATTGAGAATACCTCATTGAGGTATTCTGAAAGCTGTCATTAAAGTTCGACGTTGAGGCCGACTCTAACAGTTGCATATTCTTCTTTTGCTAGATTAACATCCGAGCATCGGAATATGTTTTCTTGGAACCATCCGGCTGTACATGCCGGATGGCCTTCCTCTTCCTTGGCTCAGGGAACCGAAGTCTGTCCAAGTTTATCAAGGGCTTTTGTCGCTCCTTTGGTTTATGGTAAGGAGTGGCCTCTTGGTCTTTGACCAGCTTATTCCTCCTAGAATGAGAGGGATTTTTAGCCGACTGTTCCTTAGTAGGGACAGCCGTCCATTTATCAATTAGATCCTTTATCTCCCCTTTGAAACTAATCATGAGAGTCATGAGCTCGTTTCTAGTGATGGGGGTGGATCCTTTGGTCACCTGGAGCTGACTAGCCGGCTAGCCGACTGTTTCACTAGGTCCTGCCTGGTCGGTGTTCCATTCCCCCCTTTTGGTGGGATGGATGCGCCGTATTCTGAAGGACCCGTTAGGGGCCGTGTGTGTGGCGGCATCACAATTGTCATCTGTATCTTGGTCTGAGAAGACCTGGACATCAGCCATAGGGCGCGCCCTCGGGTGGCTTGGCCGTGCCCGCGGCAGCAGCAGCCGCGCCCTCGGGTGGCAGGGCCGCGCCCGCGGTGGCCTGCGCTGCTTGCTGCCGCTGGTGCTGCTCCTTGCTACCGTGGTGTTGCTGCTTGGCTGCCACTTTTGGTGCTGCAATTGCTTTAAAACATTAAAAAAATATGATGCTTGTACTTGCTTCTTAACTCCTCTTTGCTTCAAAACTTCTTCTATTGAATTCTTCGGCCTCCTCTTTGGTCATCAACATAGAGCAAAGTGCCAAGCACCTACACAAATAGACCAAGAGAGAAAAGAGTGAAAGAACACATAGAAAAACACGCAAATCAAGCTAGAAACCAAGCAAAAAAACGTATTATTCACAACTAAGGCCTAAAAACATAAAATAAGACAATATTAACCAAAATAAGACTAAAAGGACTAGAAATAATCGAGATAGACCAAAACAAACCTAAAACTAAGGGAGAAAAAAGCCCTAAAATGTGTCATAAATGAAATTTATCATTATGACGACAATGTGATTATGTATGCTCAAGAAAATAGTTGCTCCCGACTGCAGAGTAGACTATACCTTAATCTTCTTTCATGAAACGCTTAGTTTACTTGATTCCCATCTCCTTTCCACCATCATTGATTGAGTGAAAGCTTACCTTGATCCATTTCCTTGGTGTTTGTCATTCTTGGTTTTTTCCTTAGTTTAATCAAATTCGTTAGTGTTCATTCTTTTGTCTAATCTTTCGAGCTAGATTGATTGTTGGTGGTGATTGTAGTGTTTTAGCATCACCCTGTGGTTCGACCCCTTTGCTTGCCCAATACTCATGTTTGGTTTGCTTAGGTTTATAAATTTTATTTGATTTTGGGGTAGGTAGTGACAACCTATTTATTCCCTTATCAAAGTGCCCGAAATAACCGACCCAAATGAGAACCGAGTTAATTAAAAACCAATTTTTTGAAACCAAAAACTAACCCGAACCGTAATTTAGTAAACCCGAAACCGAACCGATCCAATTTAATGTTAAATTATATAAGAACCGACCCTGTTAACGAACCGAACTAGTTCTAAATCGAACTAGAATCGAACCGAAAAAGAAAAGAACCATAATTAACCCGACCCGTTTTTAACTCGAAACTGTTTGAACCTGATTAAAAACCGTTTACAAACCGCAAACCGTTTGTGCGAACTGTTTACTACCCACACCGAATTAAAATGACTAAAAATGAACCGAAACCGAACCGAACTGAAAATAAATTTATTCGAACCGAAACCGACCCGTCAGCCAATTAAACCGATTTGAAACCGACCCGTTTCAAACTGAACCAAAACCGAACTGTTAAACCGTTTTGACAATGCATGATTTTTACTTAACCTAATTATGAATTGTTAATTTAACAATAATTTTAAAAAAAAATCAATATTTTTAATAGAAATTAAACAAATACTTGAATTTCTTTTCAAAAAAATAAAAACTTGAATTTTAGGTTATATGGATATCAAAAGTTACTCGTATTGATCATTAAACATTAAAAAAAACACAGAAATTTTATGATTTTAGGATTTTATATAAGAATAAAATTTTATGTTATTTATAACTCGTGCACTACTAGAAATAGGCCTATTTCCGACGGAATCACTCCGAAGGACCCGAATTTCCGTCTGAAATTTTGAATTTTCCGAGGAAATTTAATTCGTCGGAAAATTCCGTCGTAAATATCCCTTGTAAATTTTCCGACGGAATTAATATACGTCGGAAATTAATACTTCCGACGGAATATTCCGTCGAAAAATGAAATTAATTCCGTCGGAAATAATAAAAAAAAACTAGGGATTTAGATCTGAAATTTCACGAAACAGAAAGAGAAAAGGGGGAAGAGAGAGAACAAAAGAAAGGGAGAAAGAGAAAGAGACCGGTGACCACCGCCGATCCGCCGCAACCACCGGCCTTAAACCGCCGTGATTCCTTGGCCGCCGATCGGTAAGTGTAGTGATTTTTTTTTTTAATTTAATTTTTTTCGATAAAACCTAACCATCACCACCATGTCAACAACCACCACCAGACTTTCATCGTAACCACCGGTCGTTGATCGCCGTCCCCTTGTGACTCCTAGGCTGCCGCTCGGTAAGTAGTTTTACATTTTTTTTGGTTAAACCCTAACCACCATACCTTTTTCTACAGCTTCCCTCGTTCCTCCTTCATCGCTGCGACTAGTAACCCGAATGAAGTTAGGTGTCCATGTTTTAAATGTAAGAACAAACGGCTTTGGGATGTGGAAACGGTTAAAATTCATTTGTATCGCAAGGGTTTTGTACCTAATTACTATGAGTGGATATGTTATGGGGAAGGGTTTCCAAGAGTTCCTGAACGGCGGTCCAATGAATACCGTGAAATGGTTTTTGATGCTTTTGGTCATACTCAAGATCAAGGGCATTTCGAATAGGCTAGTGTTTCATCAGAGGAGGAGCCTAATGCAAAAGCCAAGCATTTTCTGGATTTGTTGAAGGCTTCTAAACAAGCATTATATGAAGGGAGTTCATTGTCAATGTTAGAGATGGCTGCTAGAATTACTAGTCTAAAGTGCGAGTATAATTTGCCCTACAGATGTGTTAATGAGTTTGCTTCTTTGTTCAATGAAGCGATTCCGAACAACAACCATATGGCCGACACATTCTATGAGGTGAAGAAGATTGTAAAGGGGTTAGAGTTGCCTCATGAAAAGATTCATGCATGCCCGAAAGTATGTATGTTGTTTTGGAAGGATGATGCTCAACTATCTACATGTAGGGTGTGTGGCAGCGACCGATACAAGAAGACTTCTAAAGGTAGCTTAGTGCCTTTGAATGTCTTATTTTATTTCCTGATCACACTCAGGTTGCAAAGACTCTTTGCAACCAAGAACATTTTGGAGGAAATGACATGGCATTCGAAAACCCCCCGAGTTTAAGGCACAATGGCACACCCTAGTGATAGTGAAGCTTGGAAACACCTCGATAGTTGCTTTCTAGAGTTTGCCTCCGAGCCTCGTAATGTTCGAGTTGGCTTGTGTACAGATTGTTTTGCTCCTCATGGTATGTTTGGGGGACAATATTCTTGTTGGCCTGTCATTTTGACCCCTTATAACTTGCCTCCCTCAATGTGTATGAAAAGATAATTCATGTTCCTTTCGTTGCTCATTCCTGGTCCTAAAAACCCTAAGGGCAACTTGGATGGGTACATGTTGATAGAAGAGTTGAAACAATTACGGGAAGTTGGCGCAAATACTTACGATATTTTGAGGAAACAGAATTTCAATCTTCAAGCAGCTATCCTATGGACTGTTAGTGACTTCCCGGCTTATGGTATGTTGTCTGGTTAGACCACATCTGGTAAGAAGGCTTGTCTATATTGCATGGAGAAAAGCAAAGCATTTTGGCTCGAACATGGTGGTAAAGTTTCTTGGTTTTATTGCCACCGCCAATTCCTTAAGACAGATCACCCTTTTCGGAATAGTAGAAATGCATTTTGTAAAAACAAAGTCAAAAAAGGTGCACCTCCACACATCATGTCAGGAGAGGAACTGTGGGAATGTGTGAAAGACCTTCTGAAGGCTACAGATAGGCTCGAGGCACTTAAACGCCTCAAAAAATTTAAAAAGGGGTGGTTCAAGCAAAGCACACTGTGGGAGCTTCCATATCGGAAGCATCTGCTCATTCGTCATAATTTAGATGTCATGCACATTGAAAAGAACTTCTTTGATCAGTTAATTCACACTATAATGGATGTGAAAAAGCACACATGTGACACGCCATCAGCTCGAAATGACATTGTCAAATATTATAAACAGCCACAACTTCATCTTCAAGAGGATGATAGAGGAAAAGAGTTCATGCCAAAGGCTCCATTTGCTCTTGACAAAGCTCAGAGAAAAAATTTATGTGAGTGGGTTAAACAGCTGTGATTTCCTGATGGTTACACCTCCAATTTTAGAAGATGCGTAGATTTTCAAGCATGTAAGCTACACGGAATGAAAACCCATGACTGTCACGTGTTCATGGAGAGGTTGTTGCCCACTACTTTGAGGGAATTGCTCCCTGGCCATATTTGGAATGCAATTATAGAGATCAGCCAATTCTTCCGCGATTTATGTTGCTACACAATCACAGTTAGTGACATGGAGCGATTAGAGAACAGAAGGGGCGGTTCCCTGGAAAATGTGGTTGGACCAACCCATTATCAGGGTTCTATGTCGGCTATACAACATGCAAAAAGGATAATAAGTTTGTTTAATAGGCAAGTAAAATAGAAGGCATTTGTGTATTACTATGTAATGGTGGTGTGACATTTATAACGATGATTTTCTGCATGTATAATCAAAGGCGGCAAAGAATCAAGGCTAGTTACCAACAGCTCTTGAGCTTTTTCTGAAGACGCACTTCAAGGATGTGCTTGGGAAAGGCACAGTTCCAGCCAACACCAAAGCGAAGAAAATTGCGGTAACAACTTTAATATAACTTAGAATCTAAACTTATTTGATTGATTTCATGAAAATGGGGCAAAGTAGAAGTCACTTAGGCCATATTTGGATGAATTTGGATGAAATGGTTCTTAAAACTTAGTTAATTGGTTGTTATTTGTGATTTCAAGCCCTATACGCCTAAAACTACCTGTTATTGACATGTTATGAGAAAGAAAGAGTTCATTTGGTAAGAAATGAAGAAAATGGGCAAAGTAGAAGTCACTTAGGCCATATTTGGATGAATTTGGATGAAAATGGTTCATAAAACTTAGGATAAATTGGATTTTAACACCTGACAAAAGGCTGAAAATGGCTTTTAACACCCCCCAAAAAAAAACTTTTATTTTAACACCTCCCAAAAATATAAAAGTTGGAAGTTAACACCAGTTAACGATTTCCGTCACGGAAATTTAACGTGGGTCCCACAAATTGGTTTTCGCTCTCCTTCGTTTTCAATTTTTTACGACACCCACCTTCGTGGCTGCCATCCCATTTTTTCTTCTTATTCCTCCCTTCATCTTTTCTTCGTCTTCTTCCTCCCTTCATCTTCATGGCTGCCATCCCAAACTCTTTCCTTCGTTCTTGCCCACCCTCTCCTCAACTGCCACCCCTTCCCTCCCCCTTGCCGGTGGCCGGTGCCCAGAGATTCGGCCGGCGCCGGCGCCGGCGCGAACCCACCCCCCTCCCTTTCCCCCACCCCTACGCTGCCAACCGAACCCACCCCCCTTCCCTTTCCCCGTTCTCGCAACCAAATCAGCTCCTCTCCAAATACCAGCCCACAATCGCAACCCCTGCAGCCACCTCCTCACTCAAACCGCAAAAAATCAATTCCCAACATCAATTCCCGAAATCAGAGCAAATCGCAGATCCATCGAACCTCGTCTAGAAATCAATTTAAGTTTGCCGAAAAAAGTTACGGTGTGGTGGTTTAGGGGTTAGGGTGGCCGAAAAGGTTAAGGCGGGTCGATTCGTTAGGGTTTGGAGCAAAGTGTTGCAGAAGAGTGGTGGTAGTGGTGGTGGTTGCGGCGATTCAGATCTTTGATTGTGGTTTCGGTGTGGTGGCTTGGGTCGGGGCAGCAGGGGAAAAGGGAGAGGGTTGGGTTGCGTTTGTGGGGAAAAGGGGTGGGATGGGTTCGCCGGTCGTCGGTCGGGGGAGGGAGCTGGGTGGCTAACGGGATGGGGCAAGGTTGGTTTCTTGGGTGGTTGATTTAATTTTGGTGGCCGGTCCCCAGTTAACATGTTTGCTGGCTGCGAAGGCTTGGTCAGTAGCCGTACAGGGCCCTTTATGGGCGGCGGAATTGGTGGTAAAAAAAATGGAAGTTCTCAGTCGCTTTGTTCTCCAACGAAGGAGAAGATGAACCGGTGTTGAATTTTTTTATTTATTTTTTGTATGGTTTGATTTATGAGCACCAAAAATCTGTAAATCTGTAAATTATGAGCACCAAAAATCTGTAAATCTGTAAATTATGAGCACCAAAAATCTGTAATGGATAAAATCAATGAAATGAAGGTTCAGAGAGGAAGTTTCGTGTTTTGCTGGGTGAAAATTGAAGTTGAAGCCAATTTGTGGGACCCACGTTAAATTTCCGTGACGGAAATCGTTAACTGGTGTTAACTTCCAACTTTTATATTTTTGGGAGGTGTTAAAATAAAAGTTTTTTTTTGGGGGGTGTTAAAAACCATTTTCAGCCTTTTGTCAGGTGTTAAAATCCAATTTATCCTAAAACTTAATTAATTGGTTTTTTTTTTTTTTTTTTTTTTTTTTTGTGATTTCAAGCCTTATACACCTAAAACTACTTATTATTGACATGTTATGAGAAAGAAAGAGTTCATTTGGTAAGAAATGAAGAAAATGGGCAAAGTAGAAGTCAATTAGGTCTTACTTGGTTCTATTTTGTTGAAAATGCTTCCTTAAACTTAGTAAGTTGCTCCTTTTCATATGTATATCTTGTAGGAGGCCTACCAGAAGAAGGTTGAAGAAGTAAGCACTCAAGGCATTTGGAAGAGTCCAAATGAGTTGTACTGGGAAATTGTGGATGGTCGCAACAAGAAGGGTCGTGTGAAGGGACTTGGCCAAAGTGCAGAGCTGTACTATGGCAACCGGATGGGTCAAGTTTCCACGTCTTCATAGAAGTACATGCCTTCCGTTGTTTCTCATATGCAGGATTAGATGGAGCATAGGGTGCAGGTTCTTCGCAGTGAAATCCGGAGTGAATTGGAAGTCGAGATGGAAGCCTGATTTCAAGCCCAAATGGCCGCAATAGAGAGGAGAAACCAGGAGGAGTGGGATGAGTTTATGCGTCGTTTACCCAGCGACACATGTTCCACCATTCAACCTCAGAGTTGAGACCCCAAGGACGACCCGGGTAGTGGCGGAGCAGGGCAGGGTACCTCGGCTATAGCTTAGCTTTTGTTTATGTAGTATGTACATGTACTTAATTTGGATTATGTTTTATGCCTGCATACAATATAAATGATTTAATTACGAAAATATTTATATATATATGGATATATAAATATTTTCGTAATTAAATCATTTATTTAATTTTATCTTGAATTAGGTGCAGGAGGTATAGGTTCCGAATGGTGGTAATTTAAAAAAAAAAATCGATTAATTTGTTAAATTAGAAGATGAAATTCCGACGGAATTTCTGATAGTATTAATCGTAGGAAGTTCCTTTTGTTGCGACGGAATATGGTGACAAATTTTCAGATGGACAATTCCGTCGAAAATCATATACTTTCTGAAGGAAAATTAACCCATCGGAACTTTACAACGGAAAAATGCATCGTAAGATTCCGACGGAAATTTAATCCCTCGAAAATTACATACCTTACGACGTCCGTCGGAAATGTATGTGATTGCGACGGATTATTCCATCGGAAAAGGTATATACTGACGGAATTAATTTCGTCGGAATATTGCGACGGATTCTCAATTAAGTCAATCCATGCGCCGAAAGATCTATTTCCGTCAGAATATGTCTTTCCGAAGGAAAATCCCTCGGAAAAAGTCAAATTTCCTACAAAATGTTTCGCGACAGACCATTCCGACGGAATTTCGTCGGAAAGATGATTTCCGACGAAATTTCAAATAAACCCGACGGATTTTATCCGTAGAAAAATGGTTGTTTTCAAGTATTGGTGCAATGTACTTATATACTCCATATGTCCCTATTTTGTTGGCATGTTTTGACCAACACAATATTTTATAGCATACTTTGACCTGCACAAGTGTTTTATACAAATTTAAGTGACTTATTTTTGTGACAATTAATAATCAGGGTTTTTTAGTTTTAATTTAATTTTATATTTATAGTTATCGAATTGTAGTGTCATTATTATAAATCAATCAACAAATATATAATAAAAGTTAAAGTGTTAATCTTGGTTGGAGAAAAAAACTTTCAAATGAAAAAATACGATGTAGAATGATACGGAGTATGAGAGTAGTACATTATTCTTATAATATTACCTTATATACGTAGTATATGTTGTTTATTATAGAAAATACCTATTATAAAATATATGAAAGATATGTTAGAATATTTTCATTGAATGCATATAGAATATACTTAGAATATATTTTCCAAATTGAAAGTTTGATATTATAGGATATATCAATTAATATGCATGAAGATTTGAAAAAAAAAAAAGGAAAAAAAGAAAAGGGAAAGTGAAAGCTATGGGAAATTTTTTAATCAGAACATGACAAGTGTCATGTCATATTCGCTTTTAATGTTATGTTATTGATGATTGATACTTGGTATAAATTAATGTAGGTTAACGGGATAATAATATTGTTATATCTTAGTGATTAGGGGATTTTTAACCCGGCACGTGGACCAATCAAGACCCTCCATGTGTCATCCACGTGGACCAACCAGAGTCCGCCATGTGTCACTCAGTGAAGAGTCCAAAGTGGACCATTCAGAACACGACACATGGCAGACAGATTACCAACTTGGAATGGCAGCCGTCGAAGGCCCAAACTCCAAGAAAGCTTAGTCAGCCCTAGGTTTCTGTAACCTAAGACTAGGCGCGTACTTCGAGACCCTATAAAAGGGAGATGTTCCCACACGGGGAACGAGATTCATGGAAAATATTCAGAGAGCATTAATTGCAGAATTGAATACACTTGAGAGTTTGCACTCGGATATTTAGGCTATATGCTATAGCTGGATGATCACTTCTCTTCCAAGAGGAGCTTGATCCCATTTACATTCCGCACTTTATACATCCGTACACATTCTAACTTGATCGTTGGAGGTGGAGCTCCCACCCACCGGGGTCTCCGTTGTTTTGCAATTACAGGCGTCCAGAATCTAGTGTTGGTGTTGTAACTCTCCCGAGGGACACAGAAAACCCCGAAACATTTGGCGCCGTCTGTGGGGAGAGTACTTCTATGATGGCTTCACAAGAACCTGTACCGCCTCTTAATGAGAAATAGCCTATGGCCGACGCTCTGGTCTATACGGAAAAAGTAATTGATGACGACTTTAAAGTCGAAACATATGTGGCTGCCGACGGTTCACTGAGAACAAGGCGCACTCGTCCCATAGAAAGAAGGTAACAGACCATGATCAAGCAGGTTCTAGTCAACCATCCGGACAGCCGGCTTGGCAACCCCAGGCGGCCGAAGACACAACCCCCATCACACAAGACGAACTCATGGGATTCATGACAAGTTTCAAGGGGGAGATAAAGGACCTCATCGAGAAAAAGTCGGCTGGCTCTAACAAGGAGCAGTCGGCGAAGAGGCTTTCCCATTCTGGGAGGAACAAGTGTGTCAAGGACCGAGAACCCACTCCGCATCCTAAATCAAAGGAGAGGAAGCGACCCTTGATTGATCTTACAAAGATCCGATTCCCTGAGACAGGGACGAGGAAGGCCATTCGGCACGTCCAGCCGGATGGCACAAAGATTTATTCTAATGTTCGTATGTTAATCCAGCAAAAGAAGAGCCAACAGTTGTCTGAGTCGGCTTCAACGTCAAGTTATCCAGACAGCTTTAAGAATACCTCAATGAGGTATTCACAATCAAACCGAGAGGGTCGTTTAGGTGGCCTGTCCGTCCACTCTGGCCCTCAGCTAATCCATTTGGCTCCGTTTGTGCCTTAGCAGCCATACATGTCGTATGGACAACCTTACATGCAGCCGACCCTCTTTGGGGTGCAGGCGGCACAAAACGTCCAATCTTTGGACTGGCAGCTCCGTTTGCTAAAACTTGGGGAACAACCTTCAGCGTTCTCCAAGTAAATAACCGAGGCGGCACAGCCAGCCAAGGTTAAAAATATTCTGGTAGGTACTTCTGATGGTACCACTAACCAAGAAGATCACCTTATGGCCTACACCAACCTCATGTATCTACAAGGGTTGGATAATGTCGCCTGGTGTCGATGCTTCTCGGCCACATTGAAGGGCGTCGCCCAACGATGGTTCGACAACTTGCCAGCCGGATGCATCAATAGCTTCATAACGCTTGCGTACTTGTTTGCATCCAACTTCTCTATGAACATCCCTGCTAGGAAAACAAGTCTTAACTTGGGAGCCATTCAGCAGAGAGATAAAGAAGGGCTTCGGTCATATATCAGGCGGTTCAATCTGATGAGAATTCAGATTCAAGGGCTGTCTGATGAAGTGGCCTATACAAACTTTTTTAAAGGTCTAAAAGACGGGTCAGCCTCTAAGTTCGACCTCGTCAGAAAAAGGGTTGCTACCCTCCAAGAGGCACTAATGGAGGCGGACACTATATACAGGCGACCGAACTCTACAACATCAGTAAGCAGTCAGACCCAAAGCGGTCAGACAAAAAAGAGAGTAGGCCATCACATCCGGCTAAGAAAGAAGAGAATAAAAAGAGAAAAGAAGTCTGGGCGGCCGACAGCTCTGAGCAGCCGTCCCAAAAGAATAAGAAAGAATCTAAACCATACACCCCTAAGTATGAGTTTAACAAAGATTGTCACTCTATCCTCCTAGAGATCAGAGACCGGGTGACCATTGAGAAGCCGGCTGCTATGAAAGGTGATATACACATTTTATACATATGTTTTTCCTGACTTTTCACTACATTCTTGTATAGTTTTAGGCTCTTTAGAGCCACTTTCCGCTAACATTCTCTTCTCTAGTGTGTTCGGTGCATTTTCATAAGTTTTACAGGAACTTGGAGTATCCCGGATGATTCGGACACGTTTTGAGCGATATTGGAGATGTTGGTGAACAAGGATGTAAAACCGAGCTGAACAAGAATTGATCCTTGAAGAACAAGAAGCGAAAAGCAGATTTTATAACTCTGCCCGATAGGGCTCAACATGCCCGGTCAGATTGGGCACAGAAGGGAGTGTTGGCTGACACTAATGTTGAAGCAAAGAAGCTATTCTAAGCTCTTATGCCACGCGCCCGATAGGGCAGGCCTCGCCCGGTTGGACCAGGCGCGTGGAGGCTGGAGGCGTTCAAGATTATGAAGATCAGCAAGGCAGCCAGGGTAGACGTTGTGCCTCGCGCCCGATCGGGTGCTACCTGCCCGGTTGGATCGGGCGAAGAGGAAGTTTAGAGAAGAAAGCAGCGCTGTTGTTTATACCATGTGCCCGATCGGGCATGTCAATCCTGGTCAAACCGGGCACAGTTGTGCACAACTCTGAATTCTAATTTTATTATTTTTAGGTCATTAAGGGTATAAATACCCGGTGTAATTTTCATTAGTGGATTATTCATATTTTCCTTAAGTCCTCTTTCTCTCTCTAGAACTTTAGTTTTATTCCTTTTAGCAATTTAACTCTTAGGTTAGATTTGGGTATTGTTGATTAACAATTTGAGTAATTTCAATTGAAGCATCATTGGTATTCATCTTTATTCCTTTCTCTTTCAATTATTTTTGTTTTCAATTATGTTTTCCTTGATTATTATTGTTATTGCTTCTTTCAATATGTGTGAGTAGTTTTCTTATTCCAAGATCTAGGGTAGTTCAATTATGATTGATGCATGAATTGATTATTTAAATTCTCTAATAACCATTGCAATTGTTTATGCTAAATTGATTGTGATTATGCCAATGCTATATTAGAGATAATTAGTATTGTTATTATTCCACTGTCTCTATCACAACGAGAGTTGGATTTTAACATAATTGAGTAAATTAATTTAGGGTTTGAAATTCATCACGAGAGTAGTTGAATTGATAATTGGGAAGTGAAGTAAAGTGTTTAATGTCTCTAATTTGCATGATACCATGAGAATAGGCTTAATTGTGGGTTAGAGAAGCCATTGATACTCGAGAGAGGTCTTTGGTATTGATTAGGGTTTACTTTTCCCCATGTTAATTGGAATTGTATGTTAGGGGTAGATATATAATTGCATTGATCGTAACTGTGGTGATACTTGATCTTGGATGTTTTAGCTTATTGATTAATTATATTCGTTTGATTTATTCTAGTTTTCCATACTTTAGCTCTTAGTTATTCTACCATTGATTGATTCTTTCTTGTTAATTACTTGAGTCTAGATAAATTGGGTGAACCATAGTCTCTGTGGGATCGACCCTGACTTACCCTGCTACATAATTAGGAGGAATAGTTGGGTTATTTTTGCTAGGTGTGCGACCGCCTATCAAATTTTGGCGCCGTTGCCAGGGACTAACGGTTTCATTTGATTATTTGTGATTCGTTTTTGCTAAGCTTTATTCATTTCTTCGGCTATTTTCTCTTGTGTTTTTGATATTCTTTCTCTAGTTTTCTTGTTGCATTCCCACACGATGCTTAGGGTCAGAAGATCTTGAACCATTTGACTCTGAGATCGAGGCAACTATAAGGAGAAGGAGAATAAGGAATCGACGTATGAGAAACATGGAAGATGCTATGAAATCCCTTTTGGAGTATGGTATTCCTGATACGACTACCGAACTCCTATCTAGCATTGTCAGGCCACCTGTGACGGCTCAGCACTTCGAGCTTAAGCCCCAATTCATTCAATTTATCTCCAATGATTCATTCGTAGGCCTACCGCATGATTGTTCGGTAAGTCATATTGATAGTTTTCTGGAGAAATGTGACACAATGAAAATGAATGGTGTAACAGATGATGCTATTAGACTTCGCCTTTTCCCCTTCTCATTGCGGGATAGGGCAAAGGAGTGGTTCAGAGATGAAGGCACTAGCTCGTTCGACACATGGGACAAGCTAGTGAAGGCCTTCTTAGTGAAGTTTCTAGGATAGGAGAAGACTGCTAGGTTGAGGAACGAGCTATCCACCTTCCGACAGTCAGATGACGAGTCTCTCTATGAGGCTTGGAGGAGATTCAAGAGGCTACAGAGACAATGCCCTCATCATGGCATCCCAGAGTGGATGTTAATCCAAACATTCTACACTGGTTGACTCATGAATTTCGCATATACGTAGATGCTGCATCCAGAGGTTCGGTCATGACCAAGAATCCAACGGAAGCCAGGGAACTAATAGAAAAAATGGCGGCCAACGATAACTACCATCCAGGAGGTCGTCAGAATGTGAAAAAAGGAGGTAAACTTGATGTAGATGCTTTGACTATGTTAATCAGTTCTGTGCAGGCACTAACAAGTAGGTTTGATAAGCTCCAAGTTGGAACTTCTACTAGCCCACAGGAGGTTTTTCAGTTGTGTAATGTGCACGGCCATATTGCACCCGATTGCCCACAGAACTCGAGTGAGATGTCAATTGAACAGGCAAATGCTTTCTACTCTTCAAATTCCAAAAAGCCCTATGATCCCTACTCTAATTCTTACAATGAAGGTTGGAAACACCATCCCAACTTCTCCTACAAGAACACCCAAGCACAACAAAATCCACCACCACAATCACCCAACAACTACAACTAATCACCACCCGGTTTCCAACAAAGACCGCCTATGAACCAACAACCAACGCAACTACTTCCCCAAAAATCTAGCCTTGAAATGATGATGGAGAGCTTCATTACCACAACTAACAGTGCCATCCAACAACAAGGTAGCTCCATCCAATAGTTGCAAGCCCAGAGTAAGCTCATGGAAACCCAAATAAGTCAACTTTCACAACAGGTGAGTCGTTTATCAACTCTTCATGATCAAGAGAAGGTCCAAAGAGAACAATGCAATGTAGTTTTCTTGAGAAGAGATGAATCATCTCCGAGGCAAATAGATGAGAAAGTACAATGTGGAGTCTAGAAAAGATGAAAAGGGTAAAGATGCTCAAAGTTCCAAATATGTTGCTCCACCGGCTTATGAGGAATCGATGCCCTTCCCCCAAAGTTTATCAAGGGTCGTGCTCGATAGACATTTTGGGAAATACTGCGAAGCTCTTCAGAAGGTGCACGCCTCTACTCCTTTTTCCGATCTTTTAATTCAAACGCCTCAATTTGCGAATTTTATGAAGAATATTAAAGATCAACATAAGGATAAGGATGTAGTAAAAAAGAAAGGCCCTACTCTCTTATATGATAACCTACCACCTAAGCTGCATGATCCTAGTAGTTTCACTATCCCCTGCACGATAAACGAAAAAATTTTAGATAGAGTTTTGTGCGATTTAGGTGCTAGTGTCAACCTAATGCCTTATTCGTTATACGAGAACTTAGGTTTGAGAGGACTTAAAACTTCCCCTATTTCTCTTCAAATGGCTGATAGGACCTCCAGACTCCCTAAGGGTGTGGTTGAAGATGTATTAGTTATGGTGGGTGAACTTGTTTTTCATGTTGATTTTGTTGTCATGGATATGAAAGAAGATCGCAAGATCTCGATCATATTTGGTAGACCATTCCTCGCCACAGGTCAAGCCCTAATAAATGTTCTCGAAGGACAAGTCACCATTAGGGCCCAGGATAAACAAGTTATGTTCAAGCTCTATGATGAACATAATCCTATATTTGATGGTGGCACTTGCTTGAGAATCGATGCTACTAACCCTTTGTTTGATAAGTATGTATTTGACAGAAATTTCGTGAGAAGCAAGGACAAAATTCCACCCGATGATGTGTTTGGCCACATGAAGGTGAGTTCAGATATAAGGCAGGTAAATAATAAAATGAAGGAGTCACTTGGAGGCAATCATTCCCATGGGCGGCATTGAGGAGTTCCTCTTCCGTGTGGTGATCCCGGTTGAGCCAATGAGTATCAATATGGTCAAGCTAAAGACCTTATAAACAAGCGCTTTCGGGAGGCAACCCGCTTTTCCTTTAATTTTTTCTTTTTTATTATTATTTATTTATTTATTAGTTTTATCTCCCTTGGTGTCTTTATGTCGTTTTTTGTGTTGTGATTGTTATTTTTCAGAGAACATCGGTATATAGGAGGAGCAAGATGCCGAGAGATTTCATCAAAAGTGGAAAACAAGGCGTTTTGCTCGCTGCCCGGCCAGACAGGGCAGGGCCAGCCCGATCGGGCGCGAGCAATAACGTTGGAAGAATTAAGTGAAGATTGGGAAATCCTCTCCGCCCAATCAGACCAGGCATAACCAGCCCGATCGGGCGCGAACAGCAGCAGGTACGCAGCACAAGGAACAGCAACAGGCTGACTTTAGCTTCCTTCGCCCGATCTCACCGGGCAGCACCTGCCCGATTGGGCGCGATGAAGTTTCCTGCGAATTTCAGTTTTTAAAAAACCGATTTTCCCTTTCCTTCCTCATTTTTTCTTTCACCTTCAATCACCTTCTACCCTTTCTCCCTCTAAAAACCTCCAAATTCTCAAACCTAAGAGAGAAAAACCTTCAATCATCATCCATGGCTTCATTTTTCTCAAGGAAAAGGACTAGTGGAGCACAACCACAACCACAATTAGACCTAGAAAGCATCCCAGCGTACCTGAATATTCAATTTGTTCTCGAGTTCCCGAACCAAAAGACGAGGTTGCTTGAGCTTCAACATCGAAAATTAATTCCTACTCGGTTCATAGACCGAGCTCTTCTTGCTAGATTAGGTATTGATAATGAATGTCGTACTTTATTCTCTAGACTTGGCATGACACAATTATTTAACATGATTCATTACACTTTCGAAGACATCACTCTTGAATTCCTTAGTTCTTTTGATGTAGTAAAGGGTAGAGACGGTTTGGTAACACATGTTGTATATAGATTGATGAATAGATCACACCGCCTTACCCTAGATGGTTTTGGTAGGAAGTTTTGCCTCCCCTCAACGGGTTTGACTGTGCAACCCGATAGTTTCACCTCGGGGGAGTTGTGGTTGGCGATGACGGGTGAGAACATAGAATCAATATAACATGCTCGTGCCCATAAAATTCATCAACCCGCCCTTAGGATTTGGACTAGGTCATCGGGGTGGACAATTTTTGGTAGAATTGAACCTAACAATGTTCGGGCGGATGAGATTGCCATCCTAGGTAGCTACCTTAGGTTGGGAGATGAGGGAGAGGGGTTTAGGATGCACATAACTCACTTATTTGCCCTCCATCTTAGGAAACAAGGGGCGACCTTCACCACCCTTAAACCAAATGGGGAACGCACCAACATCCCCATTGTCCTAGGTGGCTTAGTTACTCAAGTAGTGGTTAAGGAGGGCTTTGTAGAAGCCCAAAACCGACCTGTGCCGGGCCCCATCACCTTGGACCAGCACTACTTCACCACCACCGGCTGGTTGTCGGTGGAGTACGACAATTATAACTGGCTACTAGATAGGAGCACTAGGCGGCCCATTACCTTACCCGCCCCCGAGCTTACTAGGATCCCTACCAGCCCTCCTACCTACTCGAGGCCCCTGACGGCCCACCTCCTCCTTCTTCACCTACTAGGAACTATCATAGGAGAGAGCAGGGCGGCGCATCCTCATCCTCCACCACTCCCCATATCCCTACCTACCGTGATTCTATCATGGCCGGAATACAGGAGCTTAGGTTAGGCCAGCAGAACCTAGCCTCCCGTGTTCACACCCCTGAGACTGACCGCGTCAGTCTATGTATCCCGTATATGATTTCTTTTGCAGGCAGGGTCATATCCCGAGGGTTGCTCAGCACCCCTCGTGGTACACCTTCCCCGATATGACCGACATTGTGGTGTTGATGATGATGATGATGATGGTGACGATGGAGGTGATGATGATGATGATGGTGCTGATGATGAGTTCGCTTGAGGACTCAGGTATTTCCTCCTTCCCACTAGTTGCAATGAGGACATTGCCGAGTGTAGCTTGCGGGAAGTTTGTGCATAGTAGTTCAGGTATGTTCTCTGAGTTTTTATTTGTTTTGGTTTGTTTTCTTTTATGTGTTTTGGTGTGTGTTTGTTAATTTTTTTTTTAGTTAGTTTTTAATTGCTTTGTTAGTATTTAGGTATATAAAAAAAATATAAAAAAAAAATTTGAAAAATTGAAAAAATGAAAAAATGAAAAAAATACGAGAATCATGATAATGAATAGCCATTGAACTACTTCCCTGTTCCCCTATCCTTAATGCTAAAAAGCTTTTGATTTAATTTCAATTGAAAGACTTGTATTGTGGACTAAAGATCATGATTTAACCTTGAATTTGTTGATCCCTAGTAGAGTCAAAGCTATTTAACCATGTATGATTTAGGAGCTTGACTGTGTTAACCGTGAGGCTTGAACCTTATATATTCATTCATGTGTGTGTTTAGTTCCTGGTGTAGCATTGATCTTAGTTTTGATTCTAGACTCTTAGTAGTGTGTCGTAATGCATTGCACGTGCATGTTGAAATGACGAAGGCCATGTTCATTAGGTGACCTCCAGACGAATTTAGAACATCCGTTCCCTTCTTGCTCACCCATGTTGTAGCTTAACTATATTTTTCATAAACTTCACAAAAATTACCCCTTGGCTCCAATTTGGTTACTTTTCCCAAGTCTAGCTTGAGGGAGCTATATTATGCGGTATTTTGTGTGATTTTAATTTCAAGTTGCAATTGATGAGAGACATATGAAAAAAAAAAGAGAAAAAAAGGAAGACTAGCATGGAGGTTTGTTGAAAAAAAAAAAGAGAATAAATCGAAGAACAAGGAAAGAAAATCTTGTACTTAAAATGAAAGAAAATGTCTTTGTTCTCGAGAAAAGAAAAAAAAAAGAAAAAAAAAGAAAGAAAAAGAGGAAAAAATGTTGATGAAAAGAAAAAATTGAATAAAAGGAAGGTTGAATTTAGAAAGAAATATGAAGAAGTAATGGGTGCTTTTATTGTAGTTGGGTTTGTGTTTTGTTGATTAAAAAATGGTGAATCGAGGTGTGACTCATTGCATTGGATAGCTCCCCGATTAGACTAATATAGCCCACATTTCCCAAATTATTTCCTACCCATTCTTATTCCCAGCCTACGTTACAAGCTTCAAAAGTCCTTCCGATCTTCGTGCATAGTGTTGTGTTCATGTGAAACGAGTCTTTTGTCAAAAGGCTGGAGTATATGTTGCATTTCGAGTCGAACTTGACTAGGTTAAGCGATATTATAACCCTCTAAACACGCGAGTGTTGTGAGATGGGGGAATTGCATTATTGGTGGAGAATGGTGAGAGATCTAGCTCATTCTTAGCTCGCCACATAAAAAGTGTGTTGAGTGACTGGTGAAGGATAATTAGGTCGTTGGACTAACTACCCTCAACCAAACAATATTTATAAACCTACACCTACACTAAACAAGTTTAGTGGTAAGTAGAGGGTCGAACCACGGAGACGACATAAACACTATCAACACCACCACCAATTAAGCTAGGTCAAAGAGATAGGATGGATAGAACAATAAACAAAATGAGATTAATATTAAGTTAAACTAACACCAAGGGAGAGGGTCAAACATGACAATGATCTTCAATAAAGTTAGGCAATGGAAATGAGTTTACATGCAAACCAAATATCTCATATAAGGCAATACCAACAATACCATCTAACCACCTATCGGGGTCAAAGGCTTTCCCAACTTAACACATGCTCATACTATCGTCATAAGCTATGAAAGTTAAGGTTTTTGCATAGAATCGATCACCTAATGGATATCCCTAAGTTACACTATCGTCATAACTTAGTTCAATCCACCCAATTACAACACATGATTGGCCATTCACATGGAGTAATTAGTAAAACATGGTTACAAGGTATATTTAATCACATATAACCAACATTTGTCTAGCCTAATACATTCAAGATTCACCACATGCTATCACCAATCCCTTAGTAAAGGGAATTACTCACTAATCATGAACAACTAACACAAAACCCAACAAGAAGAACAAAGAGAAGCAATTAAACTAAACAACTACTCTAATCAAGCAAGAAATTAAGAAAGAACAATAAATGAGATAGAGTTTAGAATGCTCATTGAAGTATTGAAAAGGAATCCAAAACAATGTCACTTTGCATCTTCATCTTCTTCAATCCACCATTGAAGCTCTTCACTTTCTCTCTCTAAAATACCCTAAATTACTCTTAATCTACATTGCAAAGTATAAAAACAAAGATTAAAACTAAATCTAAGCCTAATTTATGTGAAGATTGATGGAGAGATGTTAGGGTTTAACCCCTCAAAGAGGAGAGAGAAAACCCCAAAGAAACCCACCACCAAAACTTATAAAAAGAGGAGAGGAAGAAGCGTTTAAAAGACCCGTAGCTGCTCGTGCGCGCCCGCGATATTTGCCTGCGCGCCCGCGCACTGGGATTGGCCTGACAGCGACATTCATTTTCAAACGGCGATAACTTCTGTTCTAGGAGTCTTATATGGGCGTGCAACCTACCGTTGGAAAGCTCTTTAAGTCTAGTTTCCAATGCAACTTGAATCACCTCAATCCAATTTGTAGATAAAAAGTTATGGCTAAAAGAGTGAACAAAGGTTAGTTTCGGAGTTCAGGCCCTTGAGCGCCCGCGCCTATCTTAGGAGCGCCCGCGCCTATCTTAGGCGCGCCCGCGCCTAAGCCGCGCCCAAATCGCGCCTACATTCTGCCTCCTTCAATATTTTCAACCCCAATGTTAGGCACGCCCGCGCTTGGCTTGGCGCGCCCGCGCCATTCTGAAAGCGCGACCCGCGTTGTCCGCATGGCCTTGCTTGCTTGCTCCTTAACTTCCTTTGTAGCTCTTCAAATGAACTCCAATTCTCCAAGCTCTTCATTCTCTCAAAATCAACTCCAAAAGCCTATAAAACACGAGGAAAAGCACAAAAACATAATAAAGAGAGAAACGGAGCAAAAGGGGTACAAACAAGGGACAAACGTAGAAAAATACCGCGATTAGAGGATCTAAATAGTGGCATAAATGCCACTTATCAAATTCCCCCACACTTGCCTCTTGCTTGTCCTCAAGCAAGAACAAAAGCAGAAACAAAAAAAAAGAAAAAGGATCTAATAACACTAAAAGGAGAGGGGTGAAAAAGAATATACACTAACTCACTTTCGTAGGAATCACGGTTGTTTTTAGCGTAAACAACAAGCCATTTAAACCTCAAAGTCGCCTTTGAGGACGAGTGTGCTCTCGTAAGGGTTTCCAAAGAGTTTAACCCATAACTCTACACATAAAGCAACACAAACAAGGCAATGCATAGACAAATAAAATAAACACAAAAACAAGACGTTCTTGGTGGACTTTTTGGAACGAAACAAGCACCAATGAATGCACAACTTTCTAAACAAATAAGGGTATGCACGTTCCAAGATGTTTAGGGTTGAAAGAAACATAGACTAAGCTAAGCATAGAGAACTAAGAGCCGTACAATTCACCTTTCATCCCAAACTAGCTAGCCGCGTTCTCTCCACTAGCTTCAAGTCAACCATTAGGTGGGCTTCTCATGGTTCCTCGAAGGAACCGGAAAAAGATAAAGAAATGAAAACGATGAGAAGGTTATCCCGACGTCTTGGCTATGCACTCTCTCTCTATAAGCTTGACAACTATCTTCCTCCATCGATAAAGACTAAACTCTATAGGGTCTAAAGGTCTTTTATTGGTTGTAAGGGTATGCTTGGGGTGTAAGGTGGGAAAAATTTTGAAAATTTTAAAAATTTGGTGGTATTCCCCCACACTTATTCAATAAACTCACACTTACAAGACTAAGAAACAGGACTCCCCCACACGTGAACGGAGCATTGTCCTCAATGCTCAAACACGAGGGATATGAAGGTTTTTTTTTTTTTTTTTTTTTTTTTTTTTTTTTAACACGAGGGATATGAAGGTTTTTTTTTTTTTTTTTTTTTTTTTTGGTCCTTACCTTATTTGAGTAAGGACGGCTTTTCATAAGCATTTGCTCTTATTTCACTGAATAGAATCACAGTTTACTCACTTGCTTGACCAAAGAACTACAACTTTCTCATTTGCGTTCAAAATCAACACAAAACAATTCTCAAACCAACATGCTTCACATAAACAAAAGGTTTAGGGGAACAAAAGGTCATTCGGTTTGTAATGTGGCTCAAAATCAAGAAAGGGAAATAGGCTCAAAGGGTTAGAAAGAGGGGCAAATTTAAAAGAAAACCAATTTTGTAACAAAACAAAAAGAAGGATAAGAAAATGAAAAATGCCTATTTCCTCCCTTAAAGGGTTCGGTCACGATCTCGGGTAGATAGAAGTCAAACTCTGGATTGAAAAATGCATAACCAAGGATCCAAATATGCCACTCAACAAAGTTGATGAAGGCTAGAACAAATAAACCTCACACGGGATTTGTATAGCAATTACCGACCTAAGGGGTTCATATCCACTATGGAGAGCGACACCGTCTTACCACAACCATGGATTAAGGCTACAAGTATCCCAAAGTTCTTAAAACCGCTACCTTAGCATTAAAATATGTTTAACTCAACCCAAAACACTCTCAAACCGTGCATACCATTACCAATTAGGAAGGAAAGCCTTCAAGGACACAAGCTCAAAACATTAAGTCCAAAACAAGAATGAATAAAACACATACGAAAACTTGCCTTGTTTTTAAAGGAAAAGACTCCATACAAGCAAATATTCACAAGACAAGAACAACTTGAGAATGTTTATACAGTTGCGCAAGATGAGAGCATGATCAACAAATCCATGTATACCAAAAGTCAAATCAATAAGGCGCTCATGGCCATCCAAATATAGAATAACCAAAGTCAAAAATAAACCTTGGTATGTATGGAGGGGGTAAATCAAGCAATCAAGAGACCAAGAAAGGGAAGAAGGAAACAACAAAACCACAAACATGTATCTTTCAAACCATATGAAAATAAAAGGGTAAAGCAACAAAAGAGAGGAGATGGAAAGAGTGAACCAAAATGTTAGGTGGGTGTAGAAACCCGCAAATTAAGTCATTTTCCTCATTTCCATTAAATTGCTCTTCTTTGATGCTTCAACTTCCATTTACAAATATTCCTTGGTTTTCTACTTCTTATGGTTCTCGGTCAAAGGTCATGCGCAAAAGTATAGACATCAAGTACCTATATACAAAGATAAACAAGAGGAAAACAAAATTAAAAGATATAAAAGAAAATTAAAAGCAATATAAACACGGGTTACTTCCCGAGAAAGTCTTGTTTAAGGTCCAAGATTGACCTTATTAGTAAATAACCGGACAAAGAACGCAAAAGCTTGTCATATGCATCGGAAAATATTTCATGAAAAAGAGCATAAGTGATGCTCATATGACAAGCAAGCACAAAGTTGAAAGAAACTCTATGCTTGAGGGGAGGGGGAAAAGAAAAATAAAAAGAATCAAAAGAAAAATCAAAAGAAAAATTAAAATAAGAAAAAGAAAAAGAGGGAACAAACTCATTTAGTTGCATTTTGGAAGGTGAAAGCTCATCATTGAAATCAAAAGTAAGGTCATGGTGGTATAGAGAGGAAAGGGGGTCCTCAATTGGTTTATTTTTAAGAAAATATGGTAGTGAGATGGGAAAAGAAGGAATATTGCTAAACTTCCTTGAAAAAGGGATGTAAGTTGAAGGGGTTTGAATTGGGATCGCACTCACCACCTCAATTACACCACCTAGCATTGAATCACAAGCTTTCTCTTCCAACTCATCTTCAATACCCTCAAAGATTTTCGATGTATTCTCAATCACCAATTGGGATATTTCACTCTCAACAAGAGCATGATCATCATTTTTAACATTCCCCAAGTCACCATGAATGAACATTGGTATCTCATCATCACCTAAACCAAACTTTTCTCTAAGCAACCTCAAATCAATGTTTAATTGCATCAATTTTGTATCGTCAATGGGTTGCGAAGAGTTTTGAGGCTCAAATTGGGTGGAGGGGTTGGTATCCACGAAGTCATGAAAAATCTCACCATCCATACTCCCTCCATCACTTTCAAAATCATCATCCTCAATCACATTCTCAAATTCCAAATGAGTTGTCTCACTCTCTTGATTACCCTTAGGCTCACTCAAATGGGAGGAGGGAGAAGAAGGAAAGGCATCCTCTTGGGATGAGGCTAGTTGGGAAATTTTACTTTCCATCATTTTAATCCAAGCTTCCCTTTCATTCCTCTCTTCATCTTGTTTTCTCATTAACTCCTTAAGCATCTCCATACACTCTTCTTCCTTCGATCTCCCCACTGAATTACCCTCACAAAAAGGCTCATTAGACACATAGGGGAACTCATTAGGAATCGTGTATGAAAAAGGAAAGGAAGATGAAGAATTATGCATTTGAGAATTTTGGGTGTGTGAAGCATCATTGGAATTCATGCACATAATTGATGAACATTGAAAAATATCATGAACATTATCAACATTGGGATGCATCTCATTACAATTAGCATATAAAAGGGAAGGGTTGCCATCATGCATCAAGGGATCATCATGGGGAACATAAGAATCATCATTAGAGTTTATGCAAGAGTTAGAAAAATCACGACAATTATCATAACTATCTTGCTCATTGCTATCCCGAGCAAACCACAAATAGAAATCCCAAGCCTCATCCGAAGATGTGGCTCGAAATTCACCATTAAATATGTTTTCAACCACCCCCCTAGTGTACTCATTCAAACCCCAATAAATTATCTCACAAGACTCCCATAAAGTACAACCAAGGTAATTAGAGAAGTCTTCAAACCTATTAAAGTATACCCAAAAGGGCTCATATTCAAATTGAGGCAAAGAAGGACATGACATTTCATTTTGGACAAATTGATCCATGACTCAATGAGGCAAAACAAATAGCAACCAAATAAGAAAGCTCAAATATTTTTGGAATTTCGCCTTTTTTTTTTTCCTTTTTTTTAAACAAAAAAAATAAACAAAAAGAAAAGAAAATATTCACAAAGACCTAGACTCAATAAGGTAATACAACAATAATGGAAGCCGTCCCCGGCAACGGCGCCATTTTGGTGAAGGATAATTAGGTCGTTGGACTAACTACCCTCAACCAAACAATATTTATAAACCTACACCTACACTAAACAAGTTTAGTGGTAAGTAGAGGGTCGAACCACGGAGACGACATAAACACTATCAACACCACCACCAATTAAGCTAGGTCAAAGAGATAGGATGGATAGAACAATAAACAAAATGAGATTAATATTAAGTTAAATTAACACCAAGGGAGAGGGTCAAACATGACAATGATCTTCAATAAAGTTAGGCAATGGAAATGAGTTTACATGCAAACCAAATATCTCATATAAGGCAATACCAACAATACCATCTAACCACCTATCGGGGTCAAAGGCTTTCCCAACTTAACACATGCTCATACTATCGTCATAAGCTATGAAAGTTAAGGTTTTTGCATAGAATCGATCACCTAATGGATATCCCTAAGTTACACTATCGTCATAACTTAGTTCAATCCACCCAATTACAACACATGATTGGCCATTCACATGGAGTAATTAGTAAAACATGGTTACAAGGTATATTTAATCACATATAACCAACATTTGTCTAGCCTAATACATTCAAGATTCACCACATGCTATCACCAATCCCTTAGTAAAGGGAATTACTCACTAATCATGAACAACTAACACAAAACCCAACAAGAAGAACAAAGAGAAGCAATTAAACTAAACAACTACTCTAATCAAGCAAGAAATTAAGAAAGAACAATAAATGAGATAGAGTTTAGAATGCTCATTGAAGTATTGAAAAGGAATCCAAAACAATGTCACTTTGCATCTTCATCTTCTTCAATCCACCATTGAAGCTCTTCACTTTCTCTCTCTAAAATACCCTAAATTACTCTTAATCTACATTGCAAAGTATAAAAACAAAGATTAAAACTAAATCTAAGCCTAATTTATGTGAAGATTGATGGAGAGATGTTAGGGTTTAACCCCTCAAAGAGGAGAGAGAAAACCCCAAAGAAACCCACCACCAAAACTTATAAAAAGAGGAGAGGAAGAAGCGTTTAAAAGACCCGTAGCTGCTCGTGCGCGCCCGCGATATTTGCCTGCGCGCCCGCGCACTGGGATTGGCCTGACAGCGACATTCATTTTCAAACGGCGATAACTTCTGTTCTAGGAGTCTTCTACGGGCGTGCAACCTACCGTTGGAAAGCTCTTTAAGTCTAGTTTCCAATGCAACTTGAATCACCTCAATCCAATTTGTAGATAAAAAGTTATGGCTAAAAGAGTGAACAAAGGTTAGTTTCGGAGTTCAGGCCCTTGAGCGCCCGCGCCTATCTTAGGAGCGCCCGCGCCTATCTTAGGCGCGCCCGCGCCTAAGCCGCGCCCAAATCGCGCCTACATTCTGCCTCCTTCAATATTTTCAACCCCAATGTTAGGCACGCCCGCGCTTGGCTTGGCGCGCCCGCGCCATTCTGAAAGCGCGACCCGCGTTGTCCGCATGGCCTTGCTTGCTTGCTCCTTAACTTCCTTTGTAGCTCTTCAAATGAACTCCAATTCTCCAAGCTCTTCATTCTCTCAAAATCAACTCCAAAAGCCTATAAAACACGAGGAAAAGCACAAAAACATAATAAAGAGAGAAACGGAGCAAAAGGGGTACAAAGAAGGGACAAACGTAGAAAAATACCGCGATTAGAGGATCTAAATAGTGGCATAAATGCCACTTATCAGTGACCACCGATGTGAGATACTCTAGTCATCGATTCTTGAAATATACATGGTTGGTCTCGTTTGACGATTGATTAGGTGGATCGACGGTTTGAGTAATTTGATTGGTTGGCTAGGATGCATGCTTGTTGATTTCGATTTTTGAATCCATGTTTTGAATTTGCATTATGGGGTGAAGTATGTTGTTTGGTTGTTGATTATTGTTGATTGCCTTGCTTGAGGACAAGCAAGAGTTTAGCTTGGGGGAATTTGATATACACGTTTTATACATATGTTTTTCCCGACTTTTCACTACATTCTTGTATAGTTTTAGGCTCTTTAGAGCCACTTTCCGCTAACATTCTCTTCTCTAGTGTGTTCGGTGCATTTTCATAAGTTTTACAAGAACTTGGAGTATCCCGGATGATTCGGACACGTTTTGAGCGATATTGGAGATGTTGGTGAACAAGGATGTAAAACCGAGCTGAACAAGAATCGATCCTTGAAGAACAAGAAGCGAAAAGCAGATTTTATAACTGTGTCAGATCGGTCTCAGCATGCCCGGTCAAATCGGGCACATAAGGGAGTGTTGGCTGACACTAATGTTGAAGCAAAGAAGCTATTCTAAGCTTTTATGCCACACGCCCGATCGGGCAGGCCTCGCTCGGTTGGACCGGGCGCGTGGAGGCTTGAGGCGTTCAAGATTATGAAGATAAGCAAGGTAGCTAGGGTAGACGTTTTGCCTCGCGCCCGATCGGGTGCTACCTGCCCGGTTGGATCAGGCGCAGAGGAAGTTTAGAGAAGAAAGCAGCGCTGTTGTTTATACCATGTGCCCGATCGGGCATGTCAATCCTGGTCAAACCGGGCACAGTTGTGCGCAACTCCGAATACTAATTTTATTATTTTTAGGTCATTAAGGGTATAAATACACAGTGTAATTTTCATTAGTGGATTATTCAGATTTTCCTTAAGTCCTCTTTCTCTCTCTAGAACTTTAGTTTTATTCCTTTTAGCAATTTAACTCTTAGGTTATATTTGGGTATTGTTTATTAACGATTTGAGTAATTTCAATTGAAGCATCATTGGTATTCATCTCTATTCCTTTCTCTTTCAATTATTTTTGTTTTCAATTATGTTTTCCTTGATTATTATTGTTATTGCTTCTTTCAATATGTGTGAGTAGTTTTCTTATTCCAAGATCTAGGGTAGCCCAATTATGATTGATGCATGAATTGATTATTTAAATTCTCTAATAACCATTGCTATTTTTTATGCTAAATTGATTGTGATTATGCCAATGCTATATTAGAGATAATTAGTATTGTTATTATTCCATTGTTTCTATCACAACGAGAGTTGAATTTTAACGGAATTAAGTAAATTAATTTAGGGTTTGAAATTGATCACGAGAGTAGTTGAATTGATAATTGGGAAGTGAAGTAAAGTGTTTAATGTCTCTAATTTGCATGATACCATGAGAATAGGCTTGATTGTGGGTTAGGGAAGCCATTGATACTCGAGAGAGGTCCTTGGTATTGATTACTTTTCCCCATGTTAATTGGAATTGTATGTTAGGGGTAGATATATAATTGCATCGATCGTAATTTTGGTGATACTTGATCTCGGATGTTTTAGCTTATTGATTCATTATATTCGTTTGATTTATTCTAGTTTTCCATACTTTAGCTCTTAGTTATTCTACCATTGGTTGATTCTTGCTTGGTAATTACTTGAGTCTAGATAAATTGGGTGAACCATAGTCTTTGTGGGATCGACCCTGACTTACCCTGCTACATAATTAGGAGGAATAGTTAGGTTATTTTTTCTAGGTGTGCAACCGCATGTCAAAAGGTTCCGCCAAAAACAGGAACAAGAATAAATATTGTCATTTCGATGAGGACATTGGCCATGACACCAATGACTGCTATAGTCTCAAGTAGTTATTGGACCGTCTGGCTGACAAAGGAGTGCTTAAATCCTATATTCTGAGGTCAAAGGTTACTCTACAAACTAACCATGGGCAGTCGTCTAAAAAGAAGCCTCAATCTGCTAAAAAGTTCGGACACGGATGAAGAAACGATCTATATAATAGCAGGTGGCTTTGCGGGAGGCAGCCCAAGCATCCGGGGTACCAAGGACTACATCAGGCGGCTGGATGTCAGCTCAGTTGATGAGGGGCAAGCCTCCAAGGATACTTTCCCTAAAGTTATCATCACTGAGAAAGATAGGGGAAAGGTCAGGAGGCCGCATGATGATCCCACTGTCATCGAGTGCAAGGTGCCCAACCAAAAGGTAGGCCGAATCGTCATAGACGCTTGTAGTTCCTCTAATCTCATCAGCCATAGGTGCTTGGAAAAACTCAAGTACAAGCCTGAGATCATGCACAAGGTATCTCACCCCTTAGTTGGTTTTGGGGGTGGAGTAGTGCATCCGGTAGGCCGGATAGATCTACCCATTCGGCTAAGGGAGAAGGGAAAAAGACGCCACATGGTGGTCTGTTTCTTAGTAGTTGAAGAACTGACGGCCTATAACTTGATATTGGGTCATCCCACTTTGAATGAATCCAAGGCAGTTATCATTCCATCCCTTATGCTCCTAAAGTTTGAGAAAGATGATGGTTCTGTCAGCTCCTTAAATGGGGACCAAGACGGCCAAAGAGTGTTATCTCTCAGACGTCAAGCCCACTGTAGCCTCATTCGGTCAGGGTGACGAACTAATAGACCTTGAAGAGGTCAAAGAAGCGGCGCCTACTCCCACAGCAGGCGGCAAAAAGAGAAAGGCCGACCTGTTGGTGGCCGCCAAAAAAGAAAAGCAATAGCAATCACTGATCGGGGAACAGTTGGATGAGCTCCGTCCCCAGCCGGCTAGTGAACATAGTTATATTGTACTAGACGACTCTCGGCCAGAACGAACTGTTAAGGTCGGGACGGTTGCTTTTGCAAGTTTGGGTGCAGACTTGCACAATTTGTCAAAAGTGTTCAAAGACATTTTTGCCTTTGAAATGGAAGAGATGCCAAGCATAAGTCCGGATCTCGCTGTTCATAAACTTGTTGTGGATCCCAAAAAAAAGCCGGTTAGGCAAAAGAAGAGGAACCATGGTGAAGACAGAAGTCAGGCGGCAGCCGCCGAAGTTAAAAAACTGCTTGATGCTGGGTTCATTCGGCAATGTTACTTCCCAGATTGGGTTGCCAATGTTTTGCTTGTCAAGAAGCCGAATGGTACCTGGCGCATGTGTGTTGACTACACAGATTTAAACAAGGCATGTCCCAAGGACAGTATCCTCTACCAAAGATTGAAAGTTTGGTTGATTTTACAGCCGGCCATGCCTTGATGAGTTTCATAAATGTCTATTCAGGTTTCCATCAGATACCCTTGTGGAAGAAAGATCAAGAGAAGACGACATTCGTCATTGATCAGGGGTTATTTTGCTATACTATGATACCGTTTGGTTTGAAGAATGCGCCTGCTACTTTCTAACGAATGATTAATACAGTGTTCATTTATCAAATTGGGAGAAATGTAGAGGCGTACATTGATGACATGATAGTCAAATCCAAGCTACAGACGGATCACCTTTCTGACCTTCGAGAAACATTCGCCACACTCAGGCGGCACCGGGTCATGCTCAATCCCAAGAAGTGTGTCTTTGCTGTTGAGTCTGGAAAGTTCTCGGATTTTTGATTGATCAAAGGGGGATAGAGGCCAACCCAAAAAATATACAAGCGATCATAGACATGCAGTCACCCCACACTGTAAAAGTGGTTCAAAAGTTGACAGGTTGTCAGGCGGCATTGGGGAGATTCCTCAGTCGGTCAGGCAACAAGTGCCTCTATTTCTTCAAAGCATTAAAAAAAGAAGACCATGTTTAAATGGGGGGCGGATGCTGAGGCGGCCTTTTAGAGATTGAAAAAGTACTTGCACTCTTTGCCAAGGCTTGTTAGCCCTTTGCCAAAGGAAGTGTTGTACATGTATCTAGCCGTCTCAGACCATGTGCTCAGTGCTGTTCTCCTTGCTGAAAGAGGCGACACCTAGCTCCCGGCCTACTTCATCAGTCATGTTCTACGAAATGCAGAACTACGGTACCCCATGGTTGAAAAGTTTGGACTTGCTCTCTTCATGGTAGTAAAAAAGTTAAAACCTTACTTCTTGGGGCATCCGGTTGTGGTCTACACAGACCAACCTATCAAGCGGCCTTTGACAACCATGGAGTCATCCGGTCGAATAATTAAATGGGCGATTGAAATTCAAAGCCTTGAAATCTCCTTCAAACCAAGGAAGGCAGTGAAGGGACAGGCGTTTGCCGACTTCATTGTCGAAATGACAAGGCCGGATGATACTGAGAACCTTGATCAGGTTTGGAAGGTATATGTGGATGGGAGCTTTATCATGAACGGTTGTGGTGCAGGCGTCATATGTCAATCTCCTGAAGGGGATAAATGTGAATATGCACTACGATTCAAGTTCCAAGCCTCAAATAATGAGGCAGAATATGAAGCCCTACTAGCCAGCATCTGCATGAAAGGCAGCAGGGGCAAGGAAAGTTAACACCTACTCTGATTCACAATTGATTGTTAATCAATACCATGGTGACAATGAGGCCACCCACCCGACCATGATCATATATTTGCAGGCGGTCAGGGAAGAAGCTGGGACACTTAATGAATTTCTTCTAAGTTAGGTGCCCAGGTCAGAGAACAATCAGGCGGATGCTCTCTCTAAGCTGGCATCATCCGCCTCTTGTGATACACCTAGGTCAGTCTTTTAGGAAGTTATGGAAAAAAGAAATATTGAGAAGATCCCATTGGAGTACTAGACCGAAGCTCAACCTAGATGGATGGCATCCGGGCTTACTTAACAGACAACACCTTGCCGGATACTTATCCAGAGATGGTCGCAATGAAAAAACGTCGGCCAATTTTGAAATTCATAATGGAGAACTTTTCAAGAGGGCTATCTTCAACCTTTGTTGAAATGTGTCACCCCAGAAAAGGGACGAGAGGTTCTAGATGACTTGCATTCGGGCTTTTGCGCCTCCCACATAGGCGGTAGGACCCTTGCAAAGAGAACCAGGCGTCAAGGTTACTTTTGGCCTACCCTAGAAGCAGACGCCATGGAAATGGTGAAAAAATGCGACAAGTGTTAAAGGTTTGGAAAATTCATACACCGTCCGGCCACTGATCTGACGGCCATCCATAGCCCAGTGCCATTCGCCAAATGGGGCATGGACATACTAAGACCGTATACGTCTGCTATAGGCGGACGGAGGTATATTCTAGTTGCTATTGACTACTTCACTAACTGGGTGGAGGTAGAGGCGGTCAAAGGCATCAAAACAAAAGATGTTATCTCCTTCATCTGGAGAAATGTTATCACTCAGTTTGGGGTGCCCATATCTATGGTCTTTGACAATGGACCTCAGTTTGAAACGCCTACTCTTAAGAATTGGTTGGGAGACCAAGGGATCTCTCATTGCTTTGCAGTAGTCGGCCGTCCCCAAGCAAACGGCCAGGTTGAAGCCTTCAACAAATTAATCTTAGATGGTATTAAAAAGAAAGTCGAAAGAGCTGGCGGCCTGTGGGCGGATGAATTGCCGTATATTTTATGGGCCATCACAGACGACGGAAAAAGGGGCGACTGGTAAAACCCCATTTCTCATGGTTTATGGTGTAGAAGTTGTCTTGCCTATTGAGCACTATGAACTGACTCTTCGAGTCATGTTATATGATGAAGAGGCTAATTGGGAGGCCATGCGGCTAGCATTGGACTCACTCCCTAAGCCCATGGGTAATTCTGTCTTGCGTCATGAAATCTACCATCTAAGAATGACGAGAGCCTACAACAAAAGAGTACACAAGCGGCCCTTGAAGGTAGGGGACTTTGTGTTACGAAAAATGGTGGCGAACGGTCGGGCGAATGAGCAGGGAAAACTAACTCCCAACTGGGAAGGCCCTTACCGGATCTATGAAGAAGTAAGAGGCGGCACCTACCGCTTGGAAACAACAGACGGTAGGCAGCTAGCTAGAACTTGGAATGTAGACAACCTAAAAAAGTACTACTTCTAAGACTTGTAATTTTTTGTACTTAAAAGTATCAATGAAAAAATTGCACTTTTTATCTTTATGAACCGATTGCACAATGTGCAGGCGGCCTTATTAACATTTTAAAAGTTTGCTCCAACATGAGCAGACATATGCTATGTCCAAAAACTTAGCAGCTCTGTGTTGTTCCTTTTAGAACAACCTAATGAGGCCTATGGCCGGATGATCCTAATGTATTAAAATATACGTCTGTTCCAAAATGAGCAGGCGTCCGGCGACATCCATTTCGGGTAAATTCGTCGCAGAGAGCATCTCCCATTTGGGTGGCACATTGCTCTATAAACTTAAAAACGAACGGCCCTACCGACTGTCCAAAAAGGTAAGCTCGCAACTGTTTGAGTTGATCAAATGAGACTAGGATAAAAAAGACTACCGACTGCTCTAAAAACAAGCGGTACTCTATAATATCTAGGTCGGATACCGACTATTGTTGCTCAGGGGCAACACAACCGGCTAAGTTTGAGGATATAAGCTAAGCAGCTAATTGCAAAAATAAGCTAAGTCCAAAACTTAGCATCTAAACATGCGAAGCAACTGAATGTGGCCATTGGCCATCTACTTTCTCTATATGCCTAAAATCAAGCGACAAAGACTGATTAACACAAAGGGCTAACTCACAGTCGTTCGGCATAAATAACCTTGAATGGAACCTAAATGGTACGAACGAAACCGCCCGTCTTATTGACACCAGTCAGTATTCGACCACTATTCCTAATTAGGTTAGCGAAATCAAGATAATTAAGGCTACCGCCTGTACTGTGAAAAAAGTTGTATCTTGGTTAAATATCCCGTTTGACGCCTGCTACTGATCAGGTATCATACAAACGGCCTATTTAAGATCAACAAATTAAGCTAAGTATAAAAACTTAGTAGCTAAGCGTGGTTCATATTAAGAACTAAAATGAGGCCGAAGGCCGGATAATGCGGAACGCTTACGCGCCTGTATAATGGCCGACTGTGCGCCTGGTTTGGGGCAATCATCCTAGTGATTAATTGACTTGGAAACCATTCGTACTCTTTATAGTACCAAAAGTTTCCAAGTCAATCAATCCACCTTTGAAAACCAGACACACAGTCGCCTAGGGTCAAAAACAGTTAAAAGGGCATTCATACAAAAAGCAAGTTATAAATACTTAGCAAAATTTATGGAATGAAAATATTCAAAGCAAGTATAAACTGGTGAAACCGACTAAATGGCCGGATGATTCATAAAAATAGTAGGCCTTATGACCGATAGAGAGTTAGCCGGTACAACCGGCAGAAATTGTTAAACTCGACCCCTCAGTTGGTAAAGATAGAATGAAGCAAATGGCACGCAGGCCGAAGAAATGTAATACAAACACAAGAAAAGCTTAAGCACCAGGAGGGGGCTTCTCAACATCAGAAGCCGCATCCTTCTCTTACCCAACCGGCTGCTTTTTCTCTTCAATGTCCTCCCCCTCCTCCGGGTCGGACCCCTCGGCCGAATCAGATGACTCGGCCTCCTCCTCTTCCTCTTCAGCTGGGTTCATGATTTTATCATTGTACTCTTGAGAGGAGGCGGCTAACTGATTCTTCCATCTCTCATAGCCAGCATCCGGGAAGAGAGCCTCCTAGGTCATCTTCATGATGGCATCGCAATCGTCCATCATCTGTTTGACCAGGAGCCCCTTCTCCTCCTCAGCCCTAGAAGTATACTTCTTGGCGAGTTGGACTTCTTGGTTGGCCAGCCTTGCCTTGAGCATGTCAACCCGAGTTCGGAGGTCAGCTGCCTCTTGGTTTGCCTCTTTGAGGGGCTTGAGCTTAGCCTTGAGGTCCTTAACCTGCTTCTCCAGCTCAGAAACCAGCCTCTTCGCAGCGTCCAAGTTAGCCTTAACGTGTAGGTTGGCGGTCGCCTGTAAATATAGTATGTCAGTCGTCAATATTTCATTTTGAGTAATCTGAAACATGGCCGTATCTAAAAAAGAGGCAGCCCGAGCATTCACAGCTTTTACCTCTTTGGTCTTCTCGTTAATGGGCCTGCGAAGACCGTGCACTCGCTGCAAAGATCGCATTCGGCAAAAGAGAACATTAGTAACAGGCGGCTCTAAGAGTGTTTTTAAGGAAAAAGAAGTAAAAAATTACAAGGATACCTCAGCTAGGAGGGCGAGGATGGCGTCCAAGTTGAAGGTGCCGACTCCCCTTACCGACTCCCTGTCCTCAAGGGAGACGACTCTCAGCATGGTCTTTGCCAGTTGTTGAAGATCTGGCCTCTGGGAGGCATCTGCACAATCAACACTTTGTAAATACTTGGTGTAAATTCGACCAATAGACCGACTGCCTTCAGAGGTATTGGTCGACTACCGTTGAAATTTGACCATATAAGGGTAAGACAAAGGATTAAAGTTTTTGATACTTTCAGCCGCCACCTCCTTCTAGGGCCGGAAGACCTCAGGGACGGCTGGAGACTTGGGAGGATGGCTCTTCCCTAGCCTACTGGCCACATGCTTCCTGGGTTTACCAAGAGTTGTCATGTCACCAACCGTCTGTTTCTAAATCTTTGGATCCGGCTGTGAGCAAGGAGAGGGTTTGGCTGAGTCGCCCTGCAACAAAAACCACAAAGAGTAAGAAGCAGGCGACAAAAAAAATAAATTAAGACTTAGACAAATTGAAAAGAAGTTCACCTGGGGCGACTGCGACGCCGGCGACTGTTCAGCTGACCGCTTGCCCAAAAGGGAGCGGTAGTACGCGGCAGGTTTCCTTGATGCCGAAAGCTTCTCCATTGCTTTGTCTGCACAAAAAAATTTAAATGGTTAAGTAAGAAGTAAAAAGAAAAAAAAAAACAAACAAGTCTTACTAAACACTTAACATTCGGTCATCTACCTCTCAAACAACCAGTCATATTTGGGAATATAACCTTCGAGAACGAACTCTCTCGCCCCAATCTCTGCGTTTGCTTGGATGACCACCTTGAAGAGGCCCTTATCCAAGATCACCTCCCTGGCTTTCCTGGGAACAGGTGACAGTACTGATGCGCCTGTTAGAAGAGGTGGGTTCCGGTTCTACTTGTTATACTTGTTGTTCTTCACTTTGTCAGGGAAGGAGACAATGTAGAAGTTATTTCTCCAGTCCTTCCATTCGTTCTCCTTTCCAATAGTCATCATGTAGCCCTTGTGGCTAGACAAAGTGTACTAGCCGGACCTACTTGTTTTTGGGGTTCGACTAAGGTTATGCATGTGGGTGAATGCCTCAAAGTTGGGATCCACACTCAGCACTTCACAACCGGCAACATAGCCTAGGATGTTAAACCAAGAATTAGAGGCAAGTTGCCAGACATTCAGTTGGTATCCGTCCAAGATTCGCACCATGGCCGGATGGAGGGGAAATCTAAGGCCAGCCTGAATGGCCGCCTCATAGAAACCAAAGCATTCGTCCCCGTAGCTAGACCCCTCTGGCCAGACTACGGTGTCCTCCGCATCCGGCATGCATAAGTTATAACCTTGTCCCATGTCATGGTCAGCCCTGAAACTTCCCACTTTTTCAGTCATAGTCTTCCGCCTGCCTGTGGGAACGTGACAGTAATAGGCGGCATACATCTCTCGGTTGCTAGCATCCGGCTCAGCACAACCTTCACCCTTTTCCACAAAAAGGGATTCTCTCGTTGTTTCCAGCCGAGAGTGCAATTCGTCCGAGGCATCAGACAGCCTGCCAGAGGTACTTGTCTCGGGTTCACTTTTAGAAGAGTCGGACCTATCGTCCGCCTGAGGGACCCGTTCAACAGAGCCCGAGACTTCACTTTGCACTTCCTCCCCTGATTCTTCTAATATTGAATTATTGGGGGTTCTTGGGGTGCTAGGCGGTGCATCAGATAGTTCACTGATAGGCGCCCTAAAGGAGGAGACGTCCGAGTTCACCACCCTAGTTGTTTGTTTGATTCTGGCCATGATGTCCTGCACAGACACATAGACAGTCGGACTTGGGGAAGATTGCAAAGTGTGGTCCAGCAAGGGGCAGTCGACACTCCTAGTTCTAGATTCAGCCGTCCCCGGTAACCGGCTGATCACTAATCTAGGTCGTGTCGTGTGCTTTTGGGATATCATTTTAAAAATGGAATGGAAGCAAAGAAAAAGTACGAGAGAAAAGCAGGCGGTTACCTTTAGTCTGTAAAGTTAAAGGCGCTTGAAAGAGTCTTTGGCAACTGTAAGAGCAGGCGGTCTAGTAGCAGGCGGCAGTTGTTTTTCTCGGAAAATGACAAATTCTTTTCTTAAAAATCTCTGTCTAAATTTTTTGAGAAGGTGCGACAAATGATTGGGGCGCCGCCCCTATATAGGAGGGTAAGAATTTTAAGGGTCACCCTTGAAATTCAAAAATTCAAAAAAAAAATAAAATAAAATAAAAGAGAAGAGAAGAAAAGAGAGGGAAAACGATAAAAAATCGTCCTCCAATCCTCATGTGACACCTGTCACAGGCGCCACGTGGCAAACCACGTCACCCTAGTGAAGGGCATTTGATTAGGAGATTTTTACCCCGCCACATGGACTAATTAAGACCCTCCATGTTTTATCCACGTGGACCAACCAAAGTCCGCCATGTGTCACTCAGTGAAGAGTCCAAAGTGGACCATTCAGAACACGACACGTGGCAGACAGATTGCCTACTTGGAATGGCAGCCTTCGAAGGCCCAAACTCCAAGAAAGCCCAGTCAGCCCTAGGTTTCTGTAACCTAAGACTAGCCGCGTACTTCGAGACCCTATAAAAGGGAGATGTTCCCACATGGGAAAGGAGATTCATGGAAAATATTCAGAGAGCATTAATTGTAGAATTGAATACACTTGAGAGTTTGCACTCGGATATTGAGGTTGTTTGCTATAACTGGATGATCACTTCTCTTCCAAGAGGAGCTTGATCCCATTTACATTCCGCACTTTATACATCCGAACACGTTTTAACTTGATCGTCGGTGGCAGAGCTCCCACCCACCGGGGTCTCCGTTGTTTTGTAGGTATAGGCGTCCAGAATCCAGTTTTAGTGTTGTAACTCTCCCAAGGGACACAAAAAACCCCGAAACACTTAGTACACAAGAAACATTTTTAGTTTTCTTTATAAAGTAACAAATTTTGATTCTAATGAACTTTCAAAAAAAAAAAATGATTCTAATGATGAGATGTTACATTCATTGTTATTGAATTGTTGTCAATTACTTGTATTTAAATTCTGGTAGTGCTCACTTGGCTTGACTCAGTTCGCCTTGGCTCATTCTATGTAGAACATATGTTAAACTACATGTAATTAGGCGTATGTTCTAACTTACAGATTTAATTATGAAAGTAAAATAATCTTAAGCTACATGATATTTGCAATCTTTTGAAATATCTTCAGTCATAAACTAAATTATTTTGGTGTGCCCATTGTTTTCAATTTATGGACATCTATATAATATTTTGATTTATTCTCAAAAGTTAAGATCTACAAAAGGATTTTTATTTTTTTTATTTATTTATTTTTTCTTTTTTGGAAAGAAGATCTACAAAAGTTTTAAAATACACTCTAACAATCGGCTTATAAGCATTTAGAGTAGTTATCGGCTTCAATGTCGCATATTCATGTTTGAAAGTAAAACAACATCACAAATAGAGGAACATGAGAATGAAAAGATTAATGTTATTAGATGACGCCATTTGTTTATTGGATCCAATTCATAAACTAACTTTTTTTTGCACCCTCTCTTATAAGCAAACCTTATTTTAGATTACTTTCTTTTATAGTTTTGATTGTAATTATTGTGTGGTATCTATAAAACAATTTCAAACAAAATGGAAACGCCAATGAAGAAAGCTATTTTTGAGGCACGAACAAGATCGCGAGGACATATAGAAAACAACCATGAATATTGGCAAAATTCTCAAGATAATAACACTCAAGAAAATGGATTGTGCAAGGAGGTAATTACAAAAAATAAAAAACTAAGTTTTCTTTGGAAATGTAACCCCCAAAGAAAAAATCTTGGAGGTTGGTTGTTCAAGGTTTTAGGGTTATTATTTATAATTACAATGTCATCAAAGATCTATCTTCTCAATAGTTTTCCCGAGTTACATATAAGAGAGAAAAACTTTTTGTTGCCTATAATGGTGATAAATGAAACGCAAAGGGCTGGTTTTGATGAACAACAACCCATTTTCAGAAATACAAATATACGAATTACACCAAATCTTCAGGTTAGATTCTTTTACATTAACCATCTTTTCTACTTTAGATACTGAAATAAAATGTTGATTGATTGATTTATTTAATTTTTTAATATTCATTCTTATTTTTTGTTTATTTGATTCTTAATTCTTTTGAATATTTGAGTTATCAAGTTGCACACTTTGTGCCAATAAGAAAAAGAGACATGGTACATACTATAGACATTTCAATATAATATAATGGTAGACATTAAGGAAATATCGATCAAATAAGACGAGCTAACAAAAAAAATAAAATTCCTTACCACTCTTGAATAATCAATACATCGTATTATCTAGGGGGAAATTACTAAAAGTTATTTATTTTTGCTAGACATTTCTAAAATTTAATTGATACATACATAATTTTATATATTAATGACAAACTTGTAAATAATTGCAGATATTTTATTTGTACAGTACTTTCTAACTTTTTATGCAATGCATTAGATTTTAAAATTACGACATTTGATTTTAAAAACACAATATTTGGTTTCAAAAATACTAAACTTAAGTGAAATTAGCAAAATACCGCTGTACATTTGGTTTTATATAATAGCTAGATATACCTAAGCACCTTCCTTATAGACTCATGAATGAATATTTTGTTTCACCAAACCAGACTCAAGAAATTTGGAGACAACCTATTCATGACAATTATTATAAATGCAGCCAACGCACAAAGAAGGAAATACGTATGTCAATCATGTTGCCATAATATATAGTTTAATGATCATAATGTAAGATATCCTTCTCATGTATCAAGTAATTTTTTGTTACTTTAAAATGCTTTTTTTCAGGAACAAATAATGCAACAGATGGATATATTATAATTACAGCCAACGGAGGACTAAATCAAATGAGAGCAGGGGTATTAAACACTGATCTTATCCTACCCATTGAATAGCTAACGCAGGGCCCATTTGATATCATTGTCAGCTTTCAAATTTTGTTTTTTAGATTATAAAAGTATAATATAAAGTTATATTTTGAATTTACTTATCATATTTATACTAAGCACTAGAGGATTCCTGAATCATGCTCAATTTTTTAAATATTACTCGTAGTAATTAAAATCTTAAAGTCTCTAAAGAAATGTAACTCAATACTCAATCATAATAACAGATGATGAAGTTTCAGGACAAGTTAATGATAATTCTAAAAAAATAAGGTAAAGATTAGGAGCGAAAATTTCCTCCAAAAAACTCTATTTTAGTATAGGTAAAATAGATTTTAATTTTGAAATTGAAAGCAGAAGACTGATTTTTATTTTTTATTTCCTAGTTTCCAAGCTTTTGTTTTAAGTTAGAATAAAAGTGAAACTGGAAAAGAAGAAAACGTCAAACGTGCTCCATCTATTCTAATGTAGTCTTATGACTTTTGACTATCACAATTTTATAAAATGGACGGTTGAGATTATTTGTTTATTTATTTATTTTTAATTAGTAATTTTAATTAAAAATAATTTTTTTAATTATTTTAAATAAATTTTTATCTTCCAGAAATTATTTTTTTAATATTTTCGAAATTTTGAAAATAAAAAATATATATAAAATAATTAAAAAAATAATTTTAAATTAAAATTACTAATTAAAGGTAAATTAAAAAAAAACAAACAATTTCAGTCGTCCATCAAAAAAAATTGTGGTAATCATAAGTCATAAAACTACATTAGAATTTTCAGAAATTTCCACTATATAATTCTACGTGAATTTTGATTTGGATTAACAGATCAGTGACATGATAGCGGTAGCACACCTCATGAATGCAACTTTAGTGAGACCCAAACTCGACCACAACTCATATTGGGAAGATGAAAGGTAAATATTCTAAAATTTGAGTATTAATCTACTAGACAACATTACTATCTTATTATCCTGTCAATTTTTACTACCTAAATTTTAATGAAAAAAACCCCACTTTGAATGTTTATATTAATCTACCCCAAACATTGTATTGCTCGTATGACACATTTTTGTACAATAAGACATTAACTAAAAAATCCTTCACGTACCCAATATATTATCAATTTATGGTCTCTTCTATTTTTAAATTTTGCTAAATCAAATTTTTTTATGAAAATATTGGCTAGAACAACACCGATTGTTGGTTAATTGGATGTGTGTAGCAAATGTTTACATACTATATAAAGTGAAAAAAAGAAATAATATAATAGAAAAAAGAGAAAATATATACTTTCTCTATTTTCTTTTATGTGCAACATTTTCATAAAAATAGAAGTGGCACAATAGTTGCAAGACTGCAACACAACTCTATATGAAAACTTTTTGTTACAAGATTACCACATTACCCTTTATTAAACAACATAAACCATAAAACCCCACTAATTACCTCAAGTCCTCAATCCATAATGTTAACTTCAACCACACTTCTCTCCTTGCTTCATCCCCCCCATGTCCAACATGGTGATGATGGTGGTGGACTAGTGAAATGGTTTAGTAGAAGGGTAGGGATAAGCTAAGGGGTGGGGCAAGTAATTAGATTGATTAATTGTATCCTTTTACTAATTCTCTCCTCTTTCTTAATGTCTGTGCAAAAGTGTATGTTGCACATAACTGAAAATAGATGAAGTACATGGTTAATAAGAAGGCAACAAAAATGAGGAAGGAGACGATGAAATATTTGTTATCATAGATTTTCGTAAGTTTCAGCTTCCATAACAAATAGACGAGGGAGTTTAAAGGTTAACAGTTATTCACAAACAATTACATATTAGTGGCAATTTTGTAAATAATAACAAGTTGAAAGTACTACTGAGAGGTAAAAACGTACTACTAAATATTTTTAGTAGTACTTTTCATGCTCCTAGTAGTACTAAACACATGTTAGTAGTACTACTGAACAGTAACAATAGTACTATTGAGAGGTGAAAAAGTTTGTTATATAAAATTAATTGTGCATAACTGTTACGCATTACAACTTTCTCCCAATTGACCATCCAATATTCTAAATTTTTTTTTACTTGGTCCTCGTCTATTTATTTATTTATATTTTCCCAGTTTGGACCATAGTTAGAAAACCATGTTCACAACAAATTATATAAGGTGAATTCCTATTCAAACTTATTGATGATTTAGAGGTCATCTTTAGAAAAGTTGTTCACTTCTCACTATTAATGTTTCTACATTTAATTAGGGAAAAAATGGTAGAGAAGACGGGGTTTAACTTTAGAAATTATAAATGGTTGGTTATGCAAAGGGGTTTAACTGAAGATAAAATTTTTAAAAACAATATCGGAATTAGACGGAATCTAAGGCCACCATATTTCATTTATGTTAGAGATTGCACCCACCCTCCTAAATGGCGTTTTGAAATTATATGACTTAAAAGGTTGTGTTTCTAGATGCACTCGAATAGTAGGTGTTGTTGAAATCAATTTTGCTCTTTTTTTAAATCTAAAATTAATTTTATTGTACACTTTCTTCGTTTTCTGTTAATTACAATGTTTTCCTTTCTTGGAAAGTTGTTAAATGGTAACATTACTTTAGTTGGCCAATATTTCTTTATTTTTGTGGTCCTTCCTTTTTTTTTTTTTTTTTTTTATTTCTTAAAATTAATCTATATATATCTTTATCTTTTTCTTTTTCTTAAAAGGTGTACATCTTCATGTTACTATAAAGAGTGGAGACAATAAAATGAGTTGTTTAATATAAAGTAAAATATATGGATTTAGTTTATAATATTGATAGATGGGATATGTGATGGTGAAAAGTTAGTGGACCATGGCGGGTATGGTGTATATAATCTAATAATGGTAGTCCCCTTCATTTATGGTAAAGTATAAGTGATTTCGAAATAGCCAAAAGAGAGAAGGTGAGTCATTTATTTCGAAACTAAAGGATTACTTTCATTTCATAAACTCACATTATCCCTATTTGTTTGCTTTATTTGACTTTTTACGATCTCTGAATTAAATACAAAAACGTATATATATCCCCAAAATTCATTTAATTAGCTTTCATTTGATTCAATTAGACAATGAAAAACCCCATAGATTAGTGACAAATTGTAGTCAAAGGTTTTAAAAATTTGACTTAAAAAATTACAAAGGGGTAACTTTTAGGGCTAAAGGAAGTCCATATATATTTTTAATAGACATTACTAATATATCATAGACAATATATATGGTGTTGTAAGTCATTTTAGCTCCCATGTAGTATTTTATAATTTCTAGTGTGGGGGGTGGGGGGGGGGGGGGGGGGGGGGGGGGGGGGGGGGGGGGGGGGGGGGGGGGGGGGGGAGGGGATTATGTTGTATTTCAAGAGATAGGAGAAATGATCAAAATGCTCCGGGCCCGTACAAGCGTGTAACATGAAATGCACCAAAACCAAAACAAGCGACCCCGGAAAGAAAATAGAAAGAGTGATAAGGAAAAGGAGATATAAGGAATCATTATTCAATATATTAACGTTGCAACTATTTTATAAAGTAAAAAATTGCAGTTAAAAAGAAGGGAGGAAATATAATAATTCTATTATGTTACAATGTTTTCCCTTTCCCTTTTTCTTGTTCTTTTTCAAATCCATCATCCCCCTTATGTTATTTCACTTTTGTATTTATTCCCTACTTTGTATCTCAGCTCATTTGATATCCTCGACTTCTATCTAATTTTACTCTCTTCATTTTTCTATTTGTCTTGTTTAAAATTTTGAGATTCCAATTAATACAAATGAAGCTAATACATCTATGAATTTTTCATCTTTCATAACATGTTATGTGGATCTTGTTAGATTTGTATAGACCTTTTGTTTCCAAGTATGCACTTTTATATTTTTTGTATTACATAGTTTGAAATATTTTTTATAATATTGTGTTGGAAACTATGCAAAATAAAAACAGGACAAAAAAATTAAATAGAACCGTGTATAGGAGAAAATAAATCTCAATAATTTACCTATACATATATTCATATTAAGGCCTTTTTAACAAGTTTAACCGAAGGATTAAGAGTAGCGAAAAAAAAAAGATGGAGTTTAATGAAATGAGAAATTACAAGGTAGCATTCAATCAGTACGTGTAAGCAAATCTATATTGAAGTAAGAATGTCAATTTCTTACTATCACCGCATCTCTCAATCCTCAAATGTTGTCAGCTCCTTTTGTTTATTTTAACTCATAATAATTTCTAATAACTTTTTATCATTACTATGATTTGCAACTTTAATATTTCACGCATTAGATAAATTCTACTTTTATAAAAGATAATGCAGGAGTGCTTTTTTCCAGAGTGAATGAGAAAAAATTAAGAGAATATAGGCAAAGAATAAGGTGAAACTAAAGAAAAGACAAATAATAGGTAAATATTAATTTTTACTAAAATTTGACATAACGTATGGCTAGCTAACCAAAATCATCTTAATTATGATTCTAAAAGTAAATTAAAAAATGTTAAGGATTACATTTTCTAGAATGACTTAATAGAATGGAATAATTTGTGTAACGCATAGGGTTTTAAGTATGAGCTTAATGATAATATAGTATGTATAACTAAAATATTTAAAATACTGATCGACACATTATTTTTTTATGCAATTTTTTTAGAAATATATATTTAATGTTATGATGCAATATTTGAGCTACATATATCAAAACCATTACTAGAAATTACGAATTTGACATAAAATACTATCATTTTAGTGAATTTAATGATATATTTAATTGGGAGCGGTTCGTCGAAGTCCTCAAACCCGACATAATGGTAGTTGAAGATGTTCCACCCAAGTTTCAGAGAAGAAAATTCTTAGTCAAGGCCGCAGTTTCTTGGTCAAAGGTATGGAAATATCATTCTTTCATTTAAATATAAGCCTTTTGTATTTTAGGTGTTACACTTTCCGAGCCTATTTATTTATTTATTCAATTTTAATTTTTTTAATAATAAAAAATTAAACTCCATCTCCTCAAATTATTCATGGTACAACTGTACTTAATTATTTGCCCATTTTTTCCGTGTAATTGTAACTAAAAATGTAATTAGTTTACTATACACATACTACAATCAATTGTACAATAGAAATACCATATCTTTAAATGCAAATTAATACTTTTTTTTTTCTCCAAATACCTTGGAGTTCTTTAAAGATTCATCAAATATCCTCATTGTTTTTAAAATTCACCAAATTAAATACCCTTCATCTTTTCAAAAATACCTCAAAATACCCTTAATAACTAACGACCGTTAGCTCCATTAGTTGTTAAGGTTAATTATGACACATTTGTTGATATGGTTGATTCATTTTTAAAATTTTATTAATTTAATAAATTTAATTTATTATTAATTAAAAGAACATTTTGATTTTTTTAATTACCGGCCATTGAACCCCCTTCCCCCTGCCGGCCACCACTGACCACCCCCCCCACTACCGACCCCTTTCTTTCTCTCCCCTCCCACCGCTAGCCATCCCCTAGCCCTAATCTCACCCTCTCTTTCTCGCATTACTGACTAGCTCTTCGATCAAATACCACACGAAACTTTCTAATACACCAAATACCACTGAGTTTTTGGTAAATGTCACAACATGCCCTTAATGACTAACAGACGTTAACACTGTTAGTCATTAAAGCTAATAATGCCACGTGACAGCTTGTGATTGGTTCCTTTCTAAATTATTTAATTAATTATCAAATAAAAAAAGTAAAAACCAAAAAATAGTAAAAAAAATAACAAAAAATAATTAAAAAAAACAAACAAAACCTACTGCCACCAGCCCACCACCAGCCAGCCCATTCCGGCTACCCAACAACCATCGTCAATTCTCCACAATCACCCTTATCTCCGCCGCTCTCTCTCTCCTCTCTTCATCATCAACGAACTCTCTTCTCTACTTTTTCCTCTCCATTTGAAGGATTCTGATGCAATTGAGAATCGTTATTATGATTTAATGCTTGTTCCGATTGCAATTTGTGTGTTTTCTACTATGATTGAATTGGTTTCCCCAAATTCTGAATCCCTAAATTTGGTCGTGGGTTAGGGTTAATCTTGAAGGGGACTTGGTTTGTGCAAATGGGGTTTTCGTTATTTTCGGATTTGATTACGAATTGGTTTCCCCAAATTCTGGAATCCCTAAATGGGGTTTTCGTTTTTTACGGACTTGGTTTGTGCAAATGGAGTGTATTCATGTTTTGTAAGAAGGTTTATTTTTTGCTGAGGGTAATTACTCGACTTACTGGCTTCAATGGATTCTTCCGCTATGGATTTAGACGACGAACTTGAAGATCATCACCAGCAGCAACAAGATGACATCGATCCATTTATCAAATTCATCAATTACGCAAGCTCCATGGGTGGGGTTTCGGTCGGGTTTTGGGTTTAAATGGGTGGGTGGGTGGGTCGCGACGGGAAAGAGGAAGGGAAGGGGATGGTCGCAGGCCGGCCGGGGAGTGGACCAGGAGGCCAGCCGAGGGTAGAGGTCCGGGCTGGGCTGGTGGCGGCAGTGGCTGAGTTGGTGTTTTATTTTTTTATTTTTAATTTTTTTTAAAGTTAGTTAATTAAATAAATAACATTAATAATCACCAATTACAAGCTGCCATGTGGCATAATTAACGTTAATGACTAACACCGTTAACGGAAATGACATGTTGTGACATTTACCAAAAATTTAGTGGTATTTGGTGTATTAGAAAGTTTCGTGTGGTATATGGTGAATTATGCATTAACTCAGTGGTATATGGTGAAAAATCCATTTTTAAATAGACAATTACCGCAATCTTCTTTTTGAGGAAAACGTGAGCCGGAATTAATATTGCATATCAAAGACATTTACCGCAGTCGGTAACATTTGTAGCTACTTAAATTAATTTTAAAAGCAATGTCGTTGGTAATAATTTTATCTTTTATTTTTAAAACAAAACTCTAGCCCACTAACTCCTTACTCCTCGGCCAAATTTCCTCCCTTCCTCCTTTCTCATTTCCTTTTATATCATTCTATGTCTTATTCTTCCTATTTCTCTCTCTACTTCTCTTTCTCGTTCCTCCTCTTCTCTTTCCAACTCATCCTTCTCTCGTTTTCACGGTGAACCGAGAAAACAAGCATCACATTTTATGGTGGACTTTGAGGTTTTTACGAGCAAATGATTGTGTAGCGTTTTTAAAAATGATTTCAAGTTTTTTTTGTGGCCAAATTCGACCATGAAAATTCCAGATTTATATCCCTAATTGACGATTAATGTCATAAAAGGAATGTTTTCTCTTGAAATTTTTATTTAATTTTTGATGTTTTCGTGGTGAAATTTGTCGTGAATTTTGTGAGGTTGGTTTTTGGGCAGTGGTGTAGTAACGATTGTTGGGTGGATGGTTTTGATTTTGGGGGTGGTGTGGTTTTTTTTTTTTTTTTTTTCCAAGTTTTTTTTGGTTCTTTTTCTTGGTTTGGGTGGTTGGTTTTTGTGGTGGTAATGGTGCAACAAAATGGTGGTTTGGGTGAGGATGCAACGGTGTAGGAGGATGCAGTTTTATTTTGTATTTTTTTGGTTGTTTCTTTTTCGGGTTTGGGTGGGTTGGTTTTAGTGGCAGTGGTGGTGTAGAAAAGTGATTGTACGAGAAGGGGTGCTACGTGGTGGGGGTGTAACGGGGTGAGGGAAGGTGCGAAGTGGCAGGTGGGTGATGCATAAGGGGGGAGGGGGTTGGGAAGGTTGTGTGATGGAAGATTATTAGGGGAGTGGTAAAGGATAAGAGATGGGGCAATGACTACTTGGGGGTGTAGCTCAAGTTGTTTTTTTCTTTTTTTTTGCTCTCGAGATTACTAACAGCCAGGCCGTCAATGTTTTTCGACGGCCATGCAAAACCATCACTAATTAAAGTACAGACGACCAAATCCGTTGGTAATATCATAATTTCGAACTAGTGGATTTCTGACCATTACCAATGGCTAGCCTTTGGAGACCAAACTACTGAAGATTTTAGGGTTATTACCGATGTTTTTAGCTATCGGTAATTAGATGTTTTCTCTTTTTTTTTTTTTTTTTTTTTTTTGAAGGACTAAGTGTTTTGTTTTAATGCAATAGCATTTTGTGAATTTTTAAAAACCCTTGGTGAAAAAACTATTAACAAATTTATGAGTATATTGCATAATGATATGGCTATCGAGATATAGAGAAAAAACCAAAAATTGAAGTAGATTATTTAAATCAATCAAAATGTAGTTTTTGAATGTATTTATATTATTTGACTTAGAAGAAAGTAAGAGGAAAACGTTATGAAACAATTTTCTAACTTTTGCAAGGCTAATTACTACAAATGGGAGATGTCAAGATTACTCAAGAAATACAAGGTGATTAATTTTACCCAAACCAATTCACGTCTTGCTAATAATGGCCTTTCGGGATCAATCCAAAGATTGCGATGTCGAGCTATGTTTGAGTCTCTTCAATACACCGATGAAATAAAATTCCTCGCAAACAAATTTATAAAGACTCTTCGAAGAAACAATAATCCTTATATTGCACTGCATCTAAGGTATGTCAGTTCCTTTTATCCATTTCTCGATGATTTTACTTGTTACTTTACCTCTTGGTTTATATTAAATCTTCATAAATATATCATTGAGCAAAATTTATATACATGCTGAACATATGATGATGTTTATTTAAAACATTGCACTAAAGATGTTAATGACAATAATATTGAAGATATCTAAGCTATTATTGAAAATGATAATAAAATTCTTAAAATTTCAAAATTAATATCATAATAAACATGGCATTAGAGAGGTTGGCTTTTTATTTATTTATTTATTTTTTATTTTTTATCTTGATTTTTTTTTGTTTTTGATTTATATTACATAGAACAATAAAGATATTACAAAATCTCTTCTCAAAAAAAAAAAAAAAAAGATATTACAAAATCTACCACTAAAGTTGTGTTATTACAATTGAAGTTAGGTATGAGAAAGACATGCTTGCTTTCACGGCTTGCACGCACAATTTGACTTCTAAGGAGGCTAGAGAGCTTACAAGTTTGAGGCGTCACACAACACATTGGAAAGAAAAACATATAAATGGCAAAAACATGAGACTGCAAGGAGCATGTCCAATGACTCCAAGGGAGGTTGCTATCTTCTTAGAATCTTTAGGATTTTCAAACAATACTATAATTTATATAGTAGCAGGTGAGATATATGGTCATAATGGACTTGAATCTTTACGAGCAAAGTATCCAAACTTGTATGATCACACGAGCTTATCCATTGAAGATGAAGTGACATCTTTTAAAGATCATAGTAATAAACTTGCTGCTATAGACTATATGGTTGCTGTTGAAAGTGACATATTCATTTATACTTATGATGGACATATGGCTAAGGCAGTGAAGGGTCATAGGATGTATGAAGGATTTCGGAAGACTATTAGCCCTGACATGTATGTCATTTCCACTTGCATATACATATATATATGAATTAATTATTGATAATTTTTTTTTGTTTTTTTTTGTAGAAAAAGGTTTGTGAAGCTTGTTGATCAATTGGATAGAAAATATATATCTTGGAAAGATTTATCTTCAGAAGTAAAGCGCATACAAAAACGAAGGATAGGCTCTCCTACATATAGAAGGGTTGGGTCTAACCCAAGAGAAGAAGAGAATTTCTATGCAAATCCGTATCCAGGATGTATATGTGAAAAGTCTAGATGATGTAAGATTCAAAAATTTTTAAGGAATCTAAATGGTTTTGAATTGTAATGAAAATACAATTAATTCTACTTACTAAGTGTTTATTGATTCGATGCATTCTTTTCAAGGATAAAAAATGGGATCATGAATAAATAAATAATTTTCAGGTTTTATAGAAACTATATTACATCTTTAGTTTTTGAGAAACATAGAGCGTAATATGAATGTGTTGGTTGACATCTACTTTTGGTCTCTTGTCTTGAAACGAAAGTGTAATGTTGAGACAAAAACTCGTTTTTCAAGCCAGATCAAAGTTAGAATGTTTATGGACTCTACAAAGTGTAATGTAAGGTGATCCGAACCCACGTTTGAGACCAAACCTTTTTAAAACCTGACTTTTAGCCATATATTGGAATCTAAAAAATATTTATCCTAATTCTAATTGTTTTGAGGTTTCTGATAATATATTATGGAAGTTTTTAATACAACAATTTTGAACACCCCGAAAAAAGGTAAATGGCGCGCACAACTCCTAAAGTTTCGTTTGTCAGCCATCGCAACTTTGAAAGTTACACTAAAGAGGCCAACACAACTTGCAATTTTGCACTTGACACCTGATGCAGTGCCTATTATAATCTAACTATAGATTCGTACACCTATAGATAGGGGTATTGGTTCATTAGACCTAAAATTAGAAAATCAGCCATGAAACTATGAGAAAAATACCCTAATCCTCTTATTCTTATCTACATTTCTCTTATTTTCCCAAAAAATTTCTATCCCTAATCAATACTTTGAAGTCGTTAGAGATTACGGAGTTAGAGGACGTCCATAAACACACAAAACAGAGGTCTATCAAAGAAAAGTGGTATGTTCCCTGAGCGCTTTGATCACCCGTTTGCATCTTCTTTTTATTTAGTGTTATTTGATTATATAAAATAAAAGATAAGTAATTTATTTTCAACCTAGATTCTTGCATTAATAAGAATTGAATTTGGATTAGTTAATTCCTTTATCACCTAAGAGGTCAAATGAATCCTATTTATTTTATTGTCTTTTTCAGAAATTAATTAAATGTGAATAACGACATTTGTGGCAATGTAGATATTTGTAGAACTTCTTTGTACATAAAATGAACTAACTTAGTAATTAGGATATTGCATTGCACACATTTACTATCTTTGGTACAGGCCACAATAGAGCTAGGATGATCGCTTTGAAAGAACCATCTCTAGTTATTATAACAGACCTTTTGTGGGCAATCCTTCCTTAAGGGTTAGGGGGAAATCCCATGCTTCATATTAAAACACCTTTGCACACTACTTCGGGGAGGTACGAATGGGGTTTGTTAGTTTTCCTAAAACACATTGGCAACTCTGTACTTAGTACAATTAAAAAAGGGTGACAACTTGTCATCTCACTTTTCTATGTCTCCCAAACATTCAGGGTTTCAAATCTTCACCAAAATAAGTCGGGGACTTTAAAGGGCCTGGACATTGAGGGTGAGACCCTACGGGGCACCCTCCTCACAGTCATGTTAAAAGTCAAAATTGTATTTGTAGGCGTCAATCGAAGCGCGCCTACCTAAGCATGTGGTGAATATGCTTGGAAATTATAGGAAGTGGGATTTGACATTATACGATTAGTGACAAGGAAGTAGTGAGCCGCCAACAAGTCTTTAAAGGAACTTGTAAACCGTTCACGGGTCATTAAAGGCAACCACGATAAGGGACAAACAAAAGGCAACAACGATTGACGCGTGAAGGTTACACCCCATTTATAATCCATGAGTTTACTAACTCCATATGGTTACGAACCACGAATGAAGGATTGGGGATGATGGTACGAAGTGAGTAATGGAAGTCAACTTCGCCCGTATTGGTCTCTACTCGATTCTTATAGTGAAAAGTATTTCCCGCGATCTCAAAGGCATACAAACAAAGATTCAATTTGCTTTAAACTAAATTACGCAAAATTGGTTGAATATTAATACACACATAATTCTAAATATTTATGATCACTTCGATTAACAAGAAGAATAAAGGAACCTAAACTGATTAGGGGATTTTTCCCCGCCACGTGGACCAATTATATCCTGCCACGTGTCATCCACGTAGACCAAATGAGAGTCCGCCACGTGTCACCTCGTGAGAGATCCAAGGTGGACCAATCAGGTCACGACACGTGGCAGGAAGAATTGCCAACCGAGCAAGTGGCCTCAAACGGCCCAAAGTTCTAGGCAAAGCCCAATCAGCCCTAGGTTTACTGAAACCTAGTATTGGGCACGTTTTCTAACACCCTATAAAAGGGAGATGTTTCCCTCTGAGGAACATCCATTTAAAAATATTCAATACACATTAACTCTCCACCAGAGACAGTCAGACACCTGACACCTCGAACTGAGCAATTACACATTGTAGATTCTCTCTTGGAATTAGAGAGAGACCCTTTACTGTCCGCACTTTACTCCTCATACACGTTCTAACTTGATCGTCGGAGGCGGAGCTCCCACCCACCGGAGTCTCCGTTGTTTTATAAGTACAGGCGTCCAGAAGTCAGTCTTGGAATTGTAACTCTCCCAAAGGACATAAAAAAACCCCGAAACATTTGGCGCCGTCTGTGGGGAAAGTACTTCAAAGATGACTTCACAAGAACCTGTACCACCTCTTAATGAGAAACGGCCTACGACCGACGTCTAGGTCTTCTCAGACCAAGATACGGATGACGACTATGAAGTCGCCACCCATACGGCCCCTGACGGGTCCCTCAGGACACGCCGCATCCGCCCCGCCGAAAGGAGGGAGCGGAACACTGACCAGGCAGGCCCTAGTGAAACAGTCGGCCAGCCGATAGGTCAACCTCAGGCGGCCGAAGGATCCACCCCCATCACTAGATTTGAGCTCATGACCCTCATGACTAGTTTCAAAGGGGAGATAAAGGATCTTATTGATAAGCGGACGACTAACCCTACTAAGGAACAGTCGCCCAAGAAGCCCTCTTATTCTGGGAGGAAAAAGCCGGTCAAAGACCGAGAGGCCACTCCTTACCCTAAACCAAGGGAGGGACGGAAGCCTTTGATATATCTGGCTGGACTACGGTTCCCTGAGCCAGGGCAGAGGAAGGCCATCCGGCATATACAACCGGATGGTTCCAAGAAAACATATTTCGATGCTCAGATGATAATCCAGCAAAAGAAGAATATGAAACTGTCAGAGTCGGCCTCCACGTCGAACTTCAATGACAATTTTCAAAATGCCTCGCTGAGGTAATCTCAATCAAACCAAGAAGACCAGACAGGCGGCCTGTCCGCCCATTCTAGTCCTCAGATGTTCCAGGCGGTCCCGTATGTGCCTCAATAGCCATACATGCTGTACGGACCACCTTATATGCAACCTACCCTCTTCGGTGTAGGGTTTCGTAGTGACCCGACACTACGCGGAAGGAAACCCACCAAGACCCGCCCCTTAATTAAAACAATTAACAAGCATATTAAACTTAATCAAACAAGATTAAGAACAAGAATTATACCTTTGACGCATGCTTCGCTCCTAAAGTGCTCTTACTTCAAAATCCCGAAAACACGAGATCTCCGACGGATCGTACCCTCGACCCAACCCGAGCGTCCTAAGTCTTGAAGGTTAGTTAAGACCCGGACAAAATAACTATGAGTTTTACGAATCAAAGGTTTACTCTTTCTTAGAGTTGCCTTTTTAATTTCACTCAAGGTTGTATCTCCAATATCCCAACCAAGTGGGTATTTATAGAGAATGGGGACTTGAAACCCCTTTTCATGAACAACGTGGGATCATGTACAATTGTAATAATTTATTTAATTCCAAAATAAATAATTAGGCAAAAGCAATCACAAGGCAACAAGTGGCAAGAGGAGAGAATGGGTTAGGTGAGGACCACATCCCATGGGGGGGACCATTGCCTTGCTCCCCAAGGGAAGCTTAGAGGCTTTGGTCCCCACCTCTCCTAAACCGCCACTCACAAGGCAGCTGGGCTGGCTGCCACCTGATACTGCCAGCATGCCCAGCCAGCTAGCACCAGGCTGCCTAGCAGCTCCCTCGCATGCATGGTGCTGGTGCGTGCTGGCGCTGGTGCTGGCCCTCGCATCCCACACACCACACGCATCATCGCTGCACCCTTCGCACATGCTCGTACACCCAATCAACTAGCACCACTCGCCCATGCTCGCACAGCTACGCGCATCCAGGCCAGCACGCACTAGCGCTGTGCTTGGTGCGTGGCCTACGATGGCGCCTAGCACACACGCAAGGCCAATGCCGCTTGCCTGCTAGTTGTGCTTGGTGAGTGGCCTGCGATGGTGCCTAGCACACACGCAAGGCCAGTGCTGCCTGCCAGCTAGCTGTGCTTGGTGCGTGGCCTGCGATGGTGCCTAGCACACACGAAAGGCCAGTGCTGCCTGCCAGCTTGCTGTGCTATGGTGCACACGCACACGTACACACGCATGTGCCTAGCACTGCCATGGTGCTGTGCGTGGTGCTAGGGGGCTGCGATAGTGCCCACGCTTATGCACACACACATGGGTGCTGTGCTTGGTGCGATAGAGCTGCGATGGTGCCTAGCATCATGCTAGGGCTGCGATAGCGCCTAGGTATAATGCTAGGGCTGCGATAGTGCCTAGCACACCATGGTGCGCCTATCACACACATGGTGCGCCTAGGCTTGCGATGAGCTAGCCTAGCCTAGTTACGGCTACGCTCATACTTGTTGCTTGTGATTTTGCGACGCTCGGTCTTGACGCCCTAGGCTCGATATGCGACGTTTGTATTCGTAAAACTCTACTGACTCATTAAATCCTTTCGGATTAATTCGTCGTCTCGGATCAGTGATTCGATTGGGTTCGACCCGAAAGGGTTCAGTTAAGATTAAGCTGTAACATCAATTGTACATTGATATTACTAATCGGAAGCGGCCTCCACCTAGGCATTCCGATCACTTGACCTTACAGAAGAATTAGCTCCGTAATAATTCTGAACCCTCTATCGGAAGAATACACTTGTTGGAAGGACATCACTCCTTTCAATCTCCCACTTGTCCTTCCGGACAAGTGTGCATACAGTGTATAGCTCATTTCCTATGTCACTTAAGCTTTTTTCGATCTCCGAGTTCGACTGTCAATAAGCCGATGATTTCTAAAATCCATATGAGCACGACCATGCATTTTCACAGTCTCGCTCTTCGAGCGGCCTTGTAAACAGCAAAATATTTTTCCTTATTGTTAGTAGGGGGACAATCCCAGTCTTGTACTGTAAGTTCTTCTTACTAAGAGGACAGAGTCTCCTAAGTGTTCCCGTTATGATCCCCAGTTACGGCAGACGTTTGGAAACATCAAAGAGTCTAGTACCGAAACAAGAAAACTTCACAGTATTCATGGTCGGAGGAAACAAGTTCCGATAATCATAATGAGAAATGTACTTATGAAAAAAATTTAAATTTTCTTAAAGTACTCTCATAGGTCTTATCCAGTACAATTCCAAACTGTGCCTGTGCAAATGATTTATGACCGTCACGTCCTCGCAGCACAAGAAACGGTGATGTAAATCATACTACACACTAACCTATGGCGGTCATCAATCGTCCATCTGTTAGATGGCCTCGATTAGGGATAATTTTTGATTTAAATATTCAATGTTCACTTCACAGGTGTTTCTTTATCCAAGACATGGTCTTGATACCCTGTTTTGAATATGTTCGTAAATCGAATGGACTCATTATTTAATTCTAAACCACAATTAAATAGTAATGGAGTGAATGATAATTTTGTACAAAAATTAATTACTCCATTAATGAATGGTTTTAATACAGTGTCTTACATTAAATATCCTATTTAATTAAAACACATGTACAGGGAATTTTAAAGCCAATCTCCAACATGCTTGATTCCCATCGCCTCAATGTGCTTGTTGTGTTTCACTTGAGGCAGCGGTTTAGTCAAAGGATCGGCTACATTATCATCTGTGCCAATCTTACAAATTCTGATTTCACCTTCGGATTTCCATTCCCTTATCATGTGAAATCGCCTTTGCACGTGTTTGACCTTCTGGTGCTCTCTCGGCTCCCTGGCCTAAGCAATAGCTCCATTGTTATCACAATAGAGGTCTATCGGCCCCTTGATTGAGGGTACAACACCAAGTTTGCTAATGAACTTGCGAATCCAAACAGCTTCCTTGGCAGCTTCTGAAGCGGCTAAGTACTCGGCTTCAGTTGTAGAGTCTGTAGTGGTCTGCTTGGCACTCTTCCAGCTAAACACTCCTCCATTTAGACAGAATATGTACCCCGACTGTGACATTGAAGTCGTCTCTGTCAGTCTGGAAGCTAGTGTCGGTGTAACCTTCAACAACCAGTTCTTTGTGGCCTCCATACACCAGGAATTTATCCTTGTTCCTTTTCAGGTACTTAAGGATGTTCTTGGCCGCAGTCCAATGCGCCTCTCCTGCGTTCGATTGGTATCGACTCGTTGCACTCAGGGCATACGATACATCTGGCCTTGTACATATCATGGCATACATAATTGATCCGATTAGCGAAGCATATGGGATCTGATTCATTCTTTCTCGCTCAACAGGTGTCTGCGGACACTGTTTCTTGCTAAGAGTAATGCCATGGGACATGGGTAAATGCCCTCTTTTGGCATTTTCCATGTGGAATCGAACCAGTACCTTATCAAGGTAAGTACTTTGGCTTAATCCAATCATCCTCTTAGATCTATCCCTTTAGAACTTGATGCCCAATATGTACTGTGCCTCTCCTAAGTCCTTCATTGAAAAGCACTTTCCCAACCAGCCCTTTACGGACTCCAACAATTTTGTGCTGTTTCCAATGAGAAGTATGTCATCGACATACAGGACTAGGAATGCAATATCACTCCCACTGACTTTCTTGTATACACAAGATTCATCTGGATTCTAGATAAAACCAAACTTACTAATGGCTTCATCAAATCGCAGATTCCAACTTCTGCTGGCTTGCTTTAGTCCCTAAATGGACTTCTTCAACTTGCGAACCTTTTCAGCGTTGCCTGGATCGACAAAACCTTCTGGCTGTGTCATATACACAGTTTCTTCCAAAATTCCATTAAGGAAGGCGGTTTTGACATCCATTTGCCATATTTCGTAATCGTTATATGCAGCAATCGCTAGGATGATCCGGACGGATTTTAGCATTGCAACTGGTGAAAAAGTTTCGTCGTAGTCTATCCCGTGGACTTGTCTATAACCTTTTGCCACCAGTCTTGCTTTGTATATTGATACATTTCCATCCTTGTCCGTCTTCACTTTGAAGATCCATTTGCAACCAATGGGTATATAACCCTCGGGATAATTCACCAAGTCCCAGACTTGATTTTCAGACATGGAGTCCATATCGGATTTCATGGCCTCTTGCCAATTTACAGAGTCGGGGATCATCATAGCTTGCTTGTATGTCGCCGGCTCATCACCATCCATGACTAGGATGTCCTGATCATCGGTTAAGAAGATACCGAGGTATCTGTCTGGTTGAAATCTTTGTCGTTGCGACCTAAGAAGGGTAATCGGTTGAGCATTTTCATTGTTTGTTTGATTCTGACCAATCTTCTTCGATGCTTCCAAAGTATCTAGATTGTCAGTTTTGTCAGGTTGACATTGTTGCTCGTCCTCTCGAACTTCGTCGAGTTCGATTTTCCTCCCACTTGTCATTTTGGGAAGGTGATCCTTCTCCAAAAAGACACCATCACGAGCAACAAAAACTTTGTTCTCTGATTTATTGTAGAAGTAATACCCTTTTGTTTTGTTTTGGATATCCCACAAAGAAACACTTATCCGATTTGGGGTGAAGGTTGTCCGAAATTAATCGCTTTACATATGCCTCACATCCCCAAATCTTGAGAAAAGACAACCTAGGAGGTTTCTTAGTCCATAATTCATATGGAGTCTTTTCAATAGCTTTTGACGGAGCTTTATTCAGTGTTAGTGCTGCAGTTTGTAGCGCATGTCCCCAGAAAGAGATAGGGAGTTCACTAAGACCCATTATTGATCGAACCATGTCTAACAAGGTCCGATTCCTCCGTTCGGACACTCCGTTCCATTGAGGAGTTCCGGGAGGTGTCAACTCTGAAAGAATGCCATTTTCTTTCAAGTGATCGTCGAATTCATGGCTTAAATATTCGCCACCTCGATCCGATCTAAGTGCTTTAATTTTCTTGCCAAGCTGATTTTCAACTTCTTTATGAAATTCTTTGAATTTCTCAAAGGATTCAGATTTATTCGACATTAAGTAGACATAGCCATATCTACTATAATCGTCGGTGAAAGTGATGAAATATCGGTAACCTTGTCTTGCGGGTGTGCTCATTGGTCCACATACATCCGTGTGTATTAGACCTAATAAGTCACTTGACCTTTCTCCTTACTTGGAGAATGGCTATTTTATCATCTTGCCTAATAAGCATCCTTCGCAATTTTCAAACAACTCTAAGTCTAATGAGTCAAGAACACCTTTTTGAAGAAGTTTCTTGATACGCTTGATGTTAATATGGCCAAGACGACAATGCCACAAGTAGGTTTGATTCGACTCGATGGTCTTAGCCCTTTTGGTAGTATTCTCGATGTTATAAACCTGTTTGTCTAGTGAAAGCACATAAAGACCATTTTCTGAATGTACCTTACCATATAAAACATTATCAAAATAAATAAAACAACTATTGTTTTTGATTCGAAATTCGAATCCTTTGGCGTCCAACGCCGATATTGAAATAATGTTTTTGGTCACTCTAGGAACATGATAGCAGTTTTCAAGTTCTAGAATAAGCCCTGAGGGCAAAGACAAACTGAGAGTTCCAACGGAGATGTCAGACATCCTTGCTCCATTGCCGACCCGAAGCTCGACCTCTCCCTTCTCTAGCCTCCTATTTATCCTTAGTCCCTGAGCATTGGAACAAAGGTGTGAGCCACATCCGGTATCTAATACCCATGATGTTTTGCTAGCGAAGTTTAAGTCTATAACAAAAATACCTGATGAAGAAGAAACGTTGCCGTTCTTCTTATCTTCCTTGAATTTGAGGCAGTCCCGTTTCCGATGTCCCTTCTTCTTGCAGTAGAAACATTCGGAATCAGATTTAGAAGAGGCTGCCTTTTTTTCCTTGCTGCCCTTGGCAGATTTTGACTTAGGCGGGAATTTCTTCTTTTTCCCATTAAAGCTCTTCTTTTTGCCCGGACGTTTGAATGGCTTGCCCTTCCTCACCATGAGCATGTCATGCTTGCCCTCATCCTTGAGGGTTTGCTCGGCTTGCTTCAACATACCATGAAGCTCGGTGAGAGTTTTCTCCATACTATGCATATTATAGTTCATCTTGAACTGATCATAGCCTTTGTGAAGGGAGTGGAGAATGATGTCAATTGCCATTTCGGTTGAATACCCAGCATCAAGCCTTTCCATGTTCTCAAATAATCCAATCATTTTGAAAACATGCGGGCTGACTGGCTCTCCTTTCTTGAGCTTGCTCTCAAGGATCTGCCTGTGGGTTTCGAAACTTTCAGTTCGAACCAGCTCTTGGAACATATTCTAAAGCTCAGAAATGATCTCAAAATCTGTCTCCTTTTCAAAGAAAGTCTTTTGAAGGTCCGGAGACATGGTGGCCAACATGATACATTTGACATCCCGATTGGCACTTTGCCATTGGTTAAGGGCAGCCTGAGTGACCTCCTCATTGGGAGCGTCGGGCATTTCCTCATCAAAGACGTATTCCTTTTGCTCCTGCATTAGTACAATGCGGATATTTCTTTGCCAATCAAGAAAGTTTGGCCCGCTCAACTTCTCCTTGTCGAGAATTGAGCGCAAAGAGAATTGGTTGTTGTTTGAGTTACTTGCAGACATGATTCTACAATTGAAATAATTTGAAGTGAAAAACCATTCATACATCAATAAGTTGAAATTTAAAAAAGTTCATGCATATATATATTCAATCTTATTGAGCATTTTATCTACACATTTAAAATTGTCCCTTATGGGCGAGAATAAAATGATTTCGAGATCCCAAAGATTAAGAAATGATTAAGCATGCTTTGCCTTGTCTTAATCATTAAATATCTTAAGGGAAGCAATCCAATTGCTAATAGCTCCAAGCTACTCTTGGTTTGATAAAATGTCGCATCTAATGCATCCTTGACATTTTATCTCTTTTGCCACGACATCTAAGGACTCCTTACTGATATCGTTGAGCTTAACCAAGATAACTTGTATACCTAGTATACCTTACGTTCCTAGGGAAGTAGTGATGCCTCACTTTGGCGTAATCCATCACGTACGCGCCTTAGTTCGGTAAGTGTTGTTCTTGGAACGACAAATTTTAGCTCAATATTATTAAGGGACCTAGGGTTTCTATGTTGGTTAATTTAAGTGAACTTAACTAATCGTCGCAACATAATAGAAATCCTAGACATGCATCTAGCAATCATATATAATAACAATATATAAGGCATAAAAATAGATGCATTTGGCAACTAGCATGACCCCTTGAAATCTTCAATTTCCATGGGTCTTCATCTTGGCTCGTCTTCGTCGAAACGCCGTCTTGAGACATCTTGGCCAAAATGAAATAAAAGAAGCTAGCTAGAACGACTAAGATTAATCTAATAGTACAAAAATACTTAACGGTTCGCAGACCATATTTAGATTTACAAAAATACATAACGGAACGCAGTCCGTATTTTCTATCCTAGTCTGGCCCCACTAGTTGCCATTTTCAAAGAACCTGGTTTGAAAACAATCTTCCATTCACCCATTCAATATTTCTGAATGGCCCATGGAATTTTACGAAATACATAATTAAACACGCAAAACTAGTAACTAACTTAGGTGGTTAATCCAATTAACGCGCCTAATTAAAACTAGTCAAAGTTGTTTAATCCATTATTTCTAAACGCAAATTGCTCACGTAATAAAAAAATCTCCCACTAAATTCCGCATCCGTACTTAATTAATCTGATTAATTAAGTCGGCATCACCCATAATTTGTCAAAATTTTGCAAAATCGAAAATCGAGGTTTTTAGCCTCGTTAAAATAATTAATTAAAATTATTAAAACGGAAATTTTTTTGCAAAAACGCATAGCTCAAAATCAAGCAAGATACCCCACACAAGCATTTGGTGGGTGCGCACCATGGCTGCTAAGCAGTTCATGTGCTGCGCTTGCTGTGCTGTGTGCCAGCATCCACGCCCAGCATGGCATGCTGCGCCAGCCATCACTAGCAGCTCGCTACGCATGCTGCGCATGCTAGCTTGCTAGCTGGTGCCTGGCAGCGTCTGGCAGGCTGGCTGGAGCTTGCTACCTCGCTGCCCAGCAGCACGCACAAGCAATTCCATCAGCCCTGCCATGCACCCAGCACCATTGCAGCACACCACTCCCACTGCCACACAGCAGCCACGCGCATTGGTGCAATGGCCTTGCGTACACCATAGACAGCCACATGTGGGCTTCTAGGCAGCCCGGTTAGCCTTGGTGACGCTTGCGGTTTTGCATCGATTTGAGGGAAAATAAAATAAAATTAAGTCCTACTTAAATAAAATTTATTTTATTGGTGCACAAGCCTAAATTATCCAAAATTTCAATTTTGAACAAAATTAGGTCTAACTTTATGCTTAAAAAAATGAGCTATGTCCAAAATTAATCTTGCCAATATGCAAATTAATAATGCATTTGACAAATGAGAGTTGGAAAAATAAATTAACCTTCCAATGATAAAAATTTTCCAACTTGCATACTTGTGTAAAATATCAAGATTTCATCTTCCAATATGAAGATTAATCAAATTTTACTCAAAAGTAATTGAACTTGATGGATTTTAATCAACCAAACATGAAAAAATCCAAACTTTGTTCAACATGGAATTTAGGGTTAGGGTTCCAATCATTTAAACCTTTAAAGATTAGAACTTTAACATTATTTGGGAACTTAAAATTACAAAATCACAACAAGTTTTCACGCTTTATTGCAATTTATTTGCAAAATTTGTGAAAAACAAGTTTATGTGAAAAATTGGTATATCAACTTAAGCACTAATAAAAACTCCATTATTATGCTTAAGGATATTTTAAAACCAGTAGATTAGTGATGCAAATGTGCATTTAATCTAACCTTGTAATGCTTGCATTAATCAAGGCTTAAAAAGAATTACAATTTTCGTTGAAAAACGAAAAACCCCAGAAAAATTGGGTTTCTGGTTCGAATTTGGCTTCTGGACAGCCCTAAAAGGAGTGAATCTGTTCCAGAATGTCGATTCCACCCAAAAATCACTATTTTTGAACCAAAATCTGGGTTCGACAGCAAAATCGAAAATAAAATCGAGTTTTAAAATTAATTAAAATGAGCATCTAATCTAATTAGAAGAACATGAACCAGAAAATTAAATTCTTTTAAAACACCTTAATTAAAAAATAATTGCAAAAATAAGAAGGAGCGTGGCTCCGATACCGCTGTAGGGTTTCGTAGTGACCCGACACTACGCGGAAGGAAATCCACCAAGACCCGCCCCCTTAATTAAAACAATTAACAAGCATATTAAACTTAATCAAACAAGATTAAGAACAAGAATTATACCTTTGACGCGTGCTTCGCTCCCAAAGAGCTCTTACTTCTAAATCCCGAAAACACGAGATCTCCGACGGATCGTACCCTCGACCCGACGCGCGCGTCCTAAGTCTTGAAGGTTAGTCAAGACCCGGACAAAATAACTATGAGTTTTACGAATCAATGGTTTACTCTTTCTTAGAGTTGCCTTTTTAATTCCACTCAAGGTTGTATCTCCAAAATCCCAACCAAGTGGGTATTTATAGAGAATGGGGACTTGAAACCCCTTTTCATGATCAATGTGGGATCATGTGCAATTGCAATAATTTATTTAATTCCAAAAAAAATAATTAGGCAAAAGAAATCACAAGGCAACAAGTGGCAAGAGGAGAGAATGGGTTAGGTGAGGACCACATCCCATGGGGGGGACCATTGCCTTGCTCCCCAAGGGAAGCTTAGAGGCTTTGGTCCCCACCTCTCCTAAACCGCCACTCACAAGGCAGCTGGGCTGGCTGCCACCTGGTACTGCCAGCATGCCCAGCCAGCTAGCACCAGGCTGCCTAGCAGCTCCCTCGCATGCATGGTGCTGGTGCGTGCTAGTGCTAGGCGCTAGTGCGTGCTGGCGCTGGTGCTGGCCCTCGCATCCCACGCACCACACGCATCATCGCTGTACCCTTTGCACATGCTCGCACACCCAGTCAGTTAGCACCACTCGCCCATGCTCGCACAGCTACGCGCATCCAGGCAAGCACACACTAGCACTGTGCTTGGTGCGTGGCTTGCGATGGCGCCTAGCACACACGCAAGGCCAGTGCTGCCTGCCAGCTAGCTGTGATTGGTGCGTGGCCTGCGATGGTGCCTAGCACACACGAAAGGCCAGTGCTGCCTGCCAGCTTGCTGTGCTATGGTGCACACGCACACGTACACACGCATGTGCCTAGCACTACCATGGTGCTGTGCGTGGTGTTAGGGGGCTGCGATAGTGCCCACGCTTATGCACACACACATGGGTGCTGTGATTGGTGCGATAGGGCTGCGATGGTGCCTAGCATCATGCTAGGGTTGCGATAGCGCCTAGGCATGATGCTAGGGCTGCGATAGTGCCTAGCACACCATGGTGCGCCTAGCACACACATGGTGCGCCTAGGCTTGCGATGAGCTAGCCTAGCCTAGTTACGGCTACGTTCATACTTGTTGCTTGTGATTTTGCGACGCTCGGTCTTGACGCCCTAGGCTCGGTATCCGACGTCTGTATTCGTAAAACTCTGCTGACTCATTAAATCCTTTCGGATTAATTCGTCATCTCGGATCGGTGATTCGATTGGGTTCGACCCGAAGGGTTCAGTTAAGATTAAGCTGTAACATCAATTGTACATTGATATTACTGATCGGAAGCGGCCTCCACCTAGGTATTTCGATCACTTGACCTTACAGAAGAATTAGCTCCGTAATAATTCTGAACCCTCTATCGGAAGAATACACTTGTTGGAAGGACACCATTCCTTTCATTCGGGGGGCAGGCGGCACCCAATATCCAGCCTTTGGATTGGCAGCTCAGACTGCTTAAACTTGGGGAATAGCCTTCAGGTTTCTCTAAGGAAATAACTGAGGCCGCACAGCCGGCCAAGGTAAAGAATGCGTTGGTAGGCACTTATGATGGTACCTCCAACCCAGAAGACCACCTGATGGCATACACCAACCTTATGTATCTACAAGGGTTGGATGATTCCACTTGGTGTAGATGCTTCCCATCCACATTGAAGGGCGTCGCCCAGCAATGGTTTGGCAACCTACCAGCCGGATGCATCAATAACTTTAAGACGCTGGCATACTTGTTTGCGTCAAACTTCTCAATGAATATCCCTGCAAAGAAGAAAAGTCTTGACTTGGGAGCCATACAGCAAGGAGAGAAGGAGGGGCTGCGCTCATATATCAAGCGCTTTAATGTGATGAAAATTCAGATTCAAGGGTTGTCTGATGAAGTAGCTTACACAGACTTTTTTAAAGGTCTGAAGGACGGGTCGGCCTTCAAGTTCGACCTCGTCAGAAAGAGGGTGGCTACCCTCCAAGAGGCATCGATGGAGGCGAACGCCTATATACAGGCAACCGAGCTCTGCAACATCAGTAAGCAGTCAGACTCAAAGAGGTCTGACAAAAAAGAGAGTCGACCATCAAGGCCGGCTAAGAAAGAAGAAAAGAAAAGAAAATAAGTCTGGGTGGCTGAATCCTCTAAACAGTCGTCCTAGAAGAAAAAGAGAGAAGCGAAGACGTACTCCCCAAATTACAAATTCAATAAAGACTGTTACTCCATCCTCGTGGAGATTAAGGACCGGGTCTCTATTGACAAGCAGGCTCCTATGAAGGGTTCTGCCCAAAAATCGGAACAAAAACAAATACTGCCATTACCATGAGGATATTGGCCACGACACCAACAAATGCTATAGCCTCATGTGGCTATTGGACCGTCTGTCTAATAAAGGAGTCCTCAAGTCTTATATTTTGAGGTCCAATGTTACCTTGCAGACTAACCCTGGACATTCGTCCAAGAAGAAGCCCCACTTTGCTAATAGCTCGGATACGGATGAAACTCCGATCTATACAATAGCAGGCGGCTTCGTTGGAGGCGGCCCTACCGTCCGGGGCAATAAAAACTATGTCAGGCGCCTCGATGATAACTTAGTCGACGAGGGACAGGCGTCCAAGGACTACTTCCCCGAAGTCATTATTACTGAGGAGGACAAGGGCTAAATCAAGAGGCCGCATGATGACCCTATTGTCATCGAATGCAAAGTGGCCAACCAAAGAGTTGGCCGGATCCTAATTGACACTGGGAGCTCGTCTGATCTCATCAGTCACAAGTGCCTGGCCAAGCTCAGGTACAAGTCCGAGAGTGTGCACCAGGTTTCTCATCCCTTAGTAGGATTTGGGGGTGGTGTGGTACATCAGTAGGTCGAATAGACTTACCCATTCGTCTGGGCGAGAAAGGGGAGGGATGCCACATGTTGGTCCGGTTATTAGTTGTTGATGAACTGATGGCCTACAACATGATTTTGGGGCGCCTTACCCTGAATGAATCTAAAGTTGTCATCATCCCTTCTCTTATGCTTCTCAAGTTTGGGAAGGATGATGGAACAGCCGGCTCCCTACGGGGAGACCAGAAGATGGCCAGGGACTGCTACCTCTCTGATGTCAAACCCACTGTGGTCGCAGCCGGCCCTAGTGGAGAAACTAATGACCTTGACCAAGTTAAGGAAGTCGCGCTTGCTGCAACAGCAGCTGGCAAGAAAGGCCAACAAAATGATGGCCAAGAAAAAAGACAGGAAATAGCAATTACTGACCGGTCAAAGGTCGGATGAATTCCGTCCCCAGCCGACTGGTGAACACATGGACATCGTCCTAGATAACTCTCGTCCCGACCAGACTATTAAGGTCGGGACGACTACTTTTGCTGAACTCGGTGCAGACTTGCACCACTTGTTGAAGTCAAAGACATCTTTGCCTTTAAAGTGGACGAGATGCCAAGCATCAGCCTGGATCTAGCCGTCCACAAACTTGTTGTGGATCCTAAAAAGAAGCCGATAAGGCAAAAGAAGAGGAACCATGGTGAAGAAAGAAGCCAGGCGGCAGCCGCCGAGGTGAAAAAATTATTAGATGCTGGTTTCATTCGGTAATGCTACTTCCTTGATTGGGTTGCCAATGTTGTGCTTGTAAAAAAGCCAAATGGAACCTGGCGCATATGTGTAGACTACACAGACTTGAACAAGGCATGTCCAAAGGATAACTATCCTCTCCCAAAGATCGACAGTCTGGTCAACTCTACAGCCGGCCATGCCTTGATGAGCTTCATGGACGCCTATTCAGGCTTTCACCAGATACCCCTATGGAAGAAAGATTAAGAAAAGACGGCATTCGTCACTGATCAAGGGTTATTCTGCTATACTGTGATGCCGTTTGGTTTGAAGAATGCGCCTGCTACCTTCCAAAGAATGATTAATACAGTCTTCATTAATCAAATAGGAAGGAATGTGGATGCATATATAGATGATATGATTGTTAAATCCAAACTCCAGATGGACCATCTTACAGATCTCCGAGAAACATTTGCCACACTCAGGCGGCACTAGGTCATGCTAAATCCCAAGAAATGTGCTTTTGGTGTTAAGTCTTGGAAGTTCCTCGGATTTCTGATTGATCAAAGGGGTATAGAGGCCAATACAGAAAAAATACAGGCGGTCATAGACATGTAGTTGCCCCGCACTGTAAAGGAAGTTCAAAAACTAACAGGTTATCTGGCGGCATTGGGGAGATTCCTCAGTCAGTCAGGTGACAAGTGCCTCTATTTCTTCCAAGCAATCAAGAAGAAGACTATGTTTGAATGGGGGACGGATGCAGAGGCGGGCTTCCAAGAGTTAAAGGAATACTTGCACTCTTTGCCAAGGCTCGTTAGCCCTCTGTCAAAGGAAGTGTTATACATGTACTTGGCCGTCTCTGATCATGCTCTCAGTGCTGTTCTCCTTGCTGAAAGAGACGGCTGCCAGCTCCCCGTTTATTTCATCAGCCATGTCCTGAAGAATGCTGAGTTACGGTACACCATGGTTGAAAAATTTTGCTTAGCCCTCTTCATGGCAGTGAAGAAGCTGAAGCCTTACTTCTTGGCACATCCGGTCGTGGTCTACACTGACCAACCAATCAAGCGGCCACTGACAACCATGGAATCATCCGGCCAAATGATTAAGTGGGCAATTCAAATTCAAAGCCTAGAAATTACTTTTGAGCCAAGGAAAGTAGTGAAGGGGTAGGCACTTGCCGACTTAATTGCTGAAATGACTAGGCCGACTAATCCAGAAAATCCTGACCAAGTCTGGAAGGTATAAGTGGACGGGGGCTCCACAATGAATGGTTGTGGTGCAGGCGTCATATGTCAGTCTCCTAAGGGAGACAAGTATTAGTATGCACTACGTTTCAAGTTCCAAGCCTCAAACAATGAGGTAGAATATGAAGCCCTACTAGCCGGCATCCGTATGTTTAAGGCGGATGGGGCAAAGAAAGTGGACGCCTGTTCTGATTCACAAATGATTGTTAGCCAATTTCATGGTGACTATGAGGCCACACATTCGACTATGATCAAGTATCTACAGGCGATCAAAAAAGAGGCCGGGACACTTGAGGAATTCCACCTAATTAAAGTGCCCAGGTCCGAGAATATCCAGGTGGATGCCCTCTCCAAATTGACATTATCCGCCTCCTATGACACACCAAGATCTGTTTTCTGGGAAGTGATGGAAAAGAGGAGCATTGAGGAGCAACCTATTGGAGTCCTTGACCGAAGCTCAACCAACTGGATGGATGGCATTCGAGAATACTTAACAGACGGCACCCTGCCGGATACTTACCTAGAGATGATTGTAAAGGAAAAGCGTGCGTCTAACTTTGAGATTCACAAAGGGGAACTTTTCAAGAAAGGTTATCTACAACCTCTTTTGAAGTGTGTTACCCCAGAGAAGGGCCAAGAGGTCCTCGAAGATTTGCATTCAGGGTTCTGTGCCTCCCATATAGGCGACGAGACACTAGCAAAGAGAGCCAGGCGGCAAGGCTACTTCTGGCCTACCCTAGAAACAAACGCCATGGAGATGGTTAAAAAATGTGACAAGTGTCAAAGGTTTGGCAAGCTCAACCATTGTCCGGCCACTGACCTGACGACTATCCATAGTGTAGGGTTTCGTAGTGACCCACACTACGCGGAAAGAAACCTTCCAAGACCTGCCCCCATAATAAATGCAATTAACAAGCAAAACATAATTAAAACATAATTAAGGATAAAAGATTATACCTTTGACGCGTGCTTCGCTCAACTATGAGCTCTTACTTGAACCCCGAAAATAAGAGTTCTCCAACGGGATCGTACCCTCGAACCCGACCCGAGCGTCCTAATTCTCGAAGGTTAGTCGAGACCCGGACAAATAAAACTATGAGTTTTACGAATCAAGGTTTACTCAAATCAAGAGTTGCCTTTTAATTCCACTCAAGGTTGTGTATTTCCCAATACCCATGCCTTTGGTATTTATAGGGAAATGCACTCTTGAACTTCATTTCCTAACCAATGTGGGAGAATGAATAATTTCGATAATTAATTTATTTCCAAAATAAATTGATAATTAAATCAATCACAATGCAATATGTGTCAAGGGGAGAGAGAGGGTTAGGTGTGGACCAAGAGAGGTGGGGGGACCATCGCCTTGCTCCCCAAGGCTTTGCCCAAGCCTTGGTCCCCACTCACCACAAACCGCCTCAAGCAAAGGGCTGCTGGGCTGCTGCCAGCTAGCCCAGCCAGCAGCCTCGCATCCCCAGCCAGGCAATGCGTGCTGGCGCTGGGCGATCCTTGTGCTGCTACTGCGTGCCAGTGTTAGGCGCTGCTAGCTGCTGGCGCTAGTGCTGGCCCTTGCCTCTCTCGCCATTGCACACGCACACACCCTCTAGCATAGCCAGCACAGCCAGGCCAGCATACACATAGCCCAGCCAGCGCACTCACGCACGCAAGGCTTAGCATGCGTGCTGCTAGCGAGCCACGCATGCTGGGCTTGGTGCTGCTTGCTAGCTTGCTGTGCTTAGTGCTGCCATGCAAAGGCACGCACGCAGGCATACAGCTACGCGAAGGCTCGGTGCAGCATTGCGAGGCTGCTGGGCGATGGTGCACACGCACACGCACACATGCATGCGCCTAGCACTGCGATGGTGATGTGCGTGCTGCTAGGGTGCTGCGATAGTGCCCACTCACATGCACACACACATGGGTGCTGTGCTTGGTGCGATAGGGCTGCGATGGTGCGTAGACATCATGCTAGGGTTGGATAGCGCCTAAGATTTCATGCCTCGCCTAGCACACCATGGTGCGCCTAGGCTTGCGTTGAGCTAGCCTAGCCTAGCTACGGCTATGCTTGTACTTGTTGCTTGTGATTTTGCGACGCTCGGTCTCAACGCCCTAGGTTCGATATCCGACGTCTATATTCGTAAAACTTTTTCGACTCATTAAATCCTTCGGATTAATTCGTCGTCTTGGATCGATTGTTCGATTGGGTTCGACCCGAAGGGTTCAAATAAGATTAAGCTGTAATATTAATTATACCTTAATATTACTGATCGAAAGCGGCCTCCACCTAGGCATTCCGATCACTTGACCTTACTGAAGAATTAGCTCTGTAATAATTCTGAACCCTCTATCAGAATAATACACTTATTGGAAGGACACCATTCCTTTCAATCTCCCACTTGTCCTTCCGGACAAGTGTGCATACAATGTATTTCCCATTTCCTATGTTACTTAATGTCTCTTCATGAACTATAAGGTAAGATTCATCGTCATCCTTATTACATTCAGAGATGTTTCTCGATCTCCGAGTTCGACTGTCAATAAGTAGATGATTTCTAAAATCCATCTGAGCACGACCATGCATTTTCACAGTCTCACTCATTGAGCGGCCTTGTAAACAACAAAGACATATTCCTTATTGTCAATAGGGGGACATTCCCAGTCTTGCATTGTAAGTTTCTCTTACTAAGAGGATCTAATCTCCCGAGTGTTCCCGTTATGATCCCTAGTTACGGCAGACATTAGGCAACATCAAAGAGACTAGTTCTCAAACAAGAAAACTTCACAATACTCATGGTCGAGGAAACGAGTTCCGATAGCTATAATGAGAAATGTACTTATCACAATCTTGAATCTCTTAAAGTACTCTCATAGGTCGATCCAGTGCAGTTCCAAACTTGCACCTGTGCAAATGATTTATGACCATCATGTCCTTGCAGCACAAGAAACGGTGTTGTAAATCATACTACACACTAATCTCTGGTGGTCATCAATCGTCCATTAGTTAGATGACCTCGATTAGGGATAATTTTCGATTTAAATATTCAATGTTCACTTAACAGGTGTTTCTTTATCCAAGACAAGGTCTTGATACCCTGTTTTGAATATTTACATAAATCAAATGGACTCATTATCTAATTCTAAACCACAATTAAATAGCAATGGAGTGAATGATAATTTTGCACAAAAATTAATTACTCCATGAATGAATGGTTTCAATACAGTGTCTTACATTAAATCAACCCGTTTAATTAAAACACATGTACAGGGAATTTCAAAGCCAATCTCCAACGTGCTTGATTCCCATTGCCTCAACGTGCTTGTTGTGTTTCACTTGAGGCAAAGGTTTAGTCAAAGGGTCGGCCACATTATCATCCGTGCCGATCTTGCAAATTCTAATTTCACCTTCGGATTTCCATTCCCTTATCATGTGAAATCGCCTCTGGACATGTTTGACCTTCTGGTGTTCTCTTGGCTCCCTGGCCTGAGCGATAGCTCCATAGTTGTCACATTAGAGATCTATCGGACCCTTGATGGAGGGTACAACACCAAGTTCACTGACGAACTTCCGAATTCAAACAGCCTCCTTAGCAGCTTCCGAAGCAGCCAAGTATTCGGCTTTAGTTGTAGAGTTTGCAGTTGTGCTCTGCTTGGCACTCTTCCACCTAAATGCTCCTCCATTTACGCAAAATATGTACCCTAACTGTGACTTGAAGTCGTCTCTGTCAGTCTGAAAGCTAGCGTCGGTGTAACCTTCAACAACCAGACCTTTATGGCCACCATAAACCAGGAATTTATCCTTGTTCCTTTTCAGGTACTTCAGGATATTCTTGGCTGCAGTCCAATGCGTCTCTCCTGGGTTTTATTGGTATCGGCTCATAGCACTCAAGGCATACAAGACATTTGGCCTGGTACATATCATGGCATACATTTGATCCATTCTCTCTCGCTCAACAGGTGTCTGTGGACACTGTTTCTTGCTCAGAGTTACGCCATGGGACATGGGTAGATGCCCTCTCTTGGCATTCTCCATGTTGAATCGTGCAAGTACTTTATCAATGTAAGTACTCTGGCTCAATCCAATCATCCTCTTAGATCTATACATGTATATCTTGATGCCCAATATGTACTGTGCCTCTCCTAAGTCCTTCATTGAAAAGCACTTTCCCAACCAGCCCTTTACGGACTCCAGTAATTTTGTGCTATTTCCAATGAGCAGTATGTCATCGACATATAGGACTAGGAATGCGATGTCACTCCCACTGACCTTCTTGTGTACACAAGATTCATCAGGATTCTTGATAAAACCAAATTTGCTGATGGCTTCATCAAATCGCAGATTCCAACTCCTGCTGGCTTGCTTTAGTCCATAAATGGACTTCTTAAGCTTGCAAACCTTTCCAGCGTTGCTCGAATCGACAAAATCTTCTGGTTGTGTCATGTACACAGTTTATTCCAAAATCCCATTCAGGAAGGCGGTTTTGATATCCATCTGCCATATTTCATAATCGTTATATGTAGTAATCGCTAGAATAATCCGAACAAACTTTAGCATTGCAACTGGTGAAAATGTTTCATCATAGTCAATCCCGTGGACTTGCCTATAACCTTTTGCCACCAGTCTAGCCTTGTATATCGATACATTTCCATCCTTGTCTGTCTTCAATTTGAAGATCCATTTGCAACCAATGGGTGTGTAACATTCGGGCAAATTCACCAAGTCCTAGACATGATTTTCAGATATGGAGTCCATCTTGGATTTCATGGCTTCTTGCCATTTAGCAGAGTCGGGGCTTGTCATAGCTTGCTTGTATGTCGCTGGCTCATCTCCATCCATAACTAAGATGTCCTGATCATCGGTTAAGACAATACCAAGGTATCTGTCTGGTTGAGATCTTTGCCGTTGCGACCTACGAAGGGTAATAGGTTGAGCATTTACATTATCTGTTTGATTCTGACCAATCTTCCCAGCTGCTTCCAAAGCACTTATATTGTCAGTATTATCAGGTTGACAGTGTTGGTCGTCCTCTCGAACTTCGTCGAGTTCGATTTTCCTCCCACTTGTCATTTTGGAAAGGTGTTCCTTCTCTAAAAAGACACCATCACAAGAAACAAACACTTTGTTCTCGGATTTATTGTAGAAGTAATACCCTTTGGTTTCTTTTGGATATCCCACAAAGAAACACTTATCCGATTTGGGCTGAAGTTTGTCCGAAATTAATCGCTTGATATATGCTTCGCATCCCTAAATCTTGAGAAAAGACAACCTAGGAGGTTTCTTAGTCCATAATTCATATGGAGTCTTTTCAACAGCTTTTGACGGAGCGCGGTTCAGTGTTAGTTCCGCGGTTTGTAGCGCATGTCCCCAGAAAGAGATAGGAAGTTCACTAAGACCCATCATTGATCGAACCATGTCTAACAAAGTTCGATTCCTCCGTTCAGATACTCCGTTCCGTTAAGGAGTTCCGGGAGGCATCAACTCTGAAAGAATACCATTTTCTTTCAAGTGATCGTCGAATTCATGGCTCAAATATTCGCCACCTCGATCCGATTGAAGTGCCTTAATTTTCTTGCCAAGTTAATTCTCAACTTCTTTCTGAAATTCTTTGAATTTCTCAAAGGATTCAGATTTATTTGACATTAAGTGGATATAGCCTTATCTACTAATGTTTTTTGAACGAAGTAGAATTCTTAGTGGTCTTAGTTATCGGTATCAACTTTTGCCTAATCATATGTAAAAACATGCAATTTCCATTGAACATATATTTGCAAGACAATTTTGAAACAACTATTGTCATAGTCTTACATTCAAAATACCTAGGTGTCCAACACCATAGATCATAGTATGTTCAAAAGCATGATGAAAACTATGATTAGTTTAATTACATGTCATAGACAAAACAGTGCATGCAAGCACGACCGAAAAACCATCTTCGTTGTCTACTTGTCCATGCACCAACACTTGATAAGCTTCTCACTTGGTCCCTGAAAAGGCAACATAAAGTGAGTCATACTTGGTATCTAATACCTATGATAAGCTTATTTCACAAGTGTTTAGGAAGATACCTGAGGCAGATGCTGCATTCCTCTCCTCCTCTTCTCAAAAGAGCTTGCATTCTCTCTTGTAGTGGCCTTGCCCACCACAATAGAAGCAACGCATCTTTTCCTTGACCTTGAAATCCCTCCTTCTTGATGGTCTTTTGGTTGCCCCAAATGAGTTGGCTCAATGAAGTAGCTCCACCACATTCTTCAAAGAATGTGTCTCCTTTCTTTCAGAAATATATCACCTTCATGCATCATATCCTGAGTGGAGTGAAGTGAGCATAATATGACCAACCATTCCATCTTCTAATGGAATTCCGAGGAGTTCCATGTACTTGAAGAGCCTAGTCATTCTTGCCACATGGGGTCGGAGGGGCATACCCGGTCTCAACTTGGTGTAGGAGACTGTAGACCAAAGGTGGTACCTCTCTTTTGCAAGACAACCTTGATCCGATGGCATCACATTCATGTCTGTAAGTGACCTAGTCACTTCAAACATGAGTCCATCATTGTTGTCATTGAAACTCTTAGAGAATCTCACACCGACAACATCCCTTAGTCCTCCAAGGAATAAGTCCGGAAAAGAGAATGTAAGTTTTTCTTTCTATTCTTCCGGAATGGAGTTAGCCATGAGCTGTGACACTAATTTGCAATCATTGGACCATGAACAATAAGTTTCGTCACTCAACTGTTTCTTGGTACAGAGGGTTGGGAGGAAAGTATCCAGAACATACTCCTTGGAACAACTCCGGAGAGTTTTCCTGAGTTCCTCTTCCCATTCTTCAAGGTTTGTTAAGTTAAGCTTGATAGCTAACTTTTCGGGGAGTTCCGGGCACACATGTTTGTTGTTTGAGTTACTTGCAGACATTGTTCTACAATTGAAAGAATTTGAAATGAAAAACCATTCATAAATCAATAAGTTGAAATTTAAAACGTTCATGTAAATTTTCAATCTTATTGAGCATTTTATCCACACATTATTAAGTTGTCCCTTATGGGCGAGAATAAAATGATTCCGAGATCCCAAAGATCAAGAAATAGTTAATCATGCTTTGGCTTGTCTTAATCATTAAATATATTAAGGTAAGCAATCTAATTGCTAATAGCTCCAAGCTACTGTCGGTTTGATAAATGTCGCATCTAATGCATTCCTGACATTTTATCTCTTTTGCCACGACATCTAAGGACTCCTTACTGATATCGTGGAGCTTAACCAAGACAACTTGTATACCTAGTATACCTTACGTTCCTAGGGAAGTAGTGATGCCTCGCTTTGGCGTAGCCCATCACATACGCGCATTAGTTCGGTAAGTGTTGTTCTTAGAACGACAAATTTTAGCTCAATATTATTAAGGGACCTAGGGTTTCCATGTTGGTTTGTTTTAAGTGAACTTAACTAATCGTCGCAACATATAGAAATCCTAGACATGCATCTAACATTCATATATAACAATAATATATAAAGAATAAATTGATGCATTTGGCAACTAGCATGACCCCTTGAAATCTTCAATTTCCATGGGTCTTCATCTTGGCTCGTCTTCATCGAAACGCCGTCTTGAGACATCTTGGCCAAAATAAAATAAGCTAGCTAGTACGACTAAGATTAATCTAAAGTACAAAAATACTTAACGGTTTGCAGACCGTATTTAGATTTACAAAATTACATAACGGAACACAGTCCGTATTTTCTATCCTATTCGGGCCCCACTAGTTGCCATTTTCAATAACCTGTTTTAAAAATAATCTTCCATTCACCCATTCACTATTTGTGAATGGCCCATGCAAATTACGAAATACATAATTAAACACGCAAAACTAGTAACTAACTTAAGTGGTTAATCCAATTAACGCACCTAATTAAAACTAGTTAAAGTTGTTTAATCCATTATTTCTAAACGCAAATTGCTCACGTAATCAAATAATCTCCCACTAAATTCCGCATCCATACTTAATTAATCCGATTAATTAAGTTAGCATAACCCATAATTTGTCAAAATCAAAATTTTTTGCAAAAGCCGAAAAAACCAAGGTCTAACCTCGTAAAATAATTACATAAATAATTTAGAACGACAAAATTTTCGCAAAAATACATAGCTCAAAATCAAGCAAACTAGCCCACACAATTGTTTGGTGGGTGCGCACCATGGCTGCTAGGCAGCCCACGCCTTGTGCTATGGTGCGTGATGCTAGCATGCTGCGCCCAGCACAGCAAGCCACACTGCTAGCACCAGCAACCTGCCAGGCATGCTACGCATGCTGGCTAGCAAGCTGGCGCCTGCTAGCAAATGGTGCGCTGGGCTGGTGCTTGCTGCCTTGCTGCCCAGCAGCATCTCTTCGCAAGCCAGCCCCCTGCCACTGCTCCACGCACATCAGCCCCAAGCTCCCCCGCCACACAGCAGCCCCTCAAGGCACACCCCTGTGCGCACCATAGGCAGCCACATGTGGGCTGCTAAGCAACCCGTCTAGCCTTGGTGGCGCTTGGATGTTTTTGCCTCGATTTGCGTGCCATTTCTTGGGATTTTATTCCCGATTTACGTGTGACATAAAATTAATCTAAATTTATTTTAGAATTAATTTAAGGGCAAAATTGAAAATAAAATAAGTCCAACTTAATTAAATTCAATTTAACGGTGCACAAGCCTAAATCATTCAAAATTTATTTTGAAATAATTTTGGTCTTCCTTTATGCTTAAAATTGAAATAGCTATGTCCATAATTAATTTTGCCAATATACAAATTAATAATGGATTTGACAAATGGGAGTTGGAAAGATAAATTAACCGTCTAATGATAAAAATTTCCAACTTTCATACTTGTGTAAAATAACAAGATTACATCTTCCAATATGAAGATTAATCAAAATTTTACTCACAAGTATTTGAACTTCATGGATTTTAATCAACCAAACATGAAAAATCCAAACTTTGTTCAATATGGAATTTAGGGTTAGAGTTCCAATCATTTAAACCTTTAAAGATTAGAACTTTAACATACTTGGGAACTTAAAATTACACATTCACATCAAACATTCAGACATTAGTGCAATTAATTTGCATAATTGTGAAAAATCAAGTTTATGTGAAAAAGGCATATCAACTCAAACACTAATTAAAACTCCATAATTATGCTCAAGGATAATTAAAATAACAGTAGATTAGGGATGCAATAATGCATTTAATCTAACCTTGTAATGCTTGCATTAATCAAGGCTTATAAAGATTTAAAATTTTCGTTGAAAAACGAAAAAAACCCCAAAAACTTGGGTTTCTGGTTCGAATTAAGCTTCTGGACAGTTCTCAAAGAGGGTTGAATCTGTTTCAGAATGTCGATTCCACCCAAAAATCACTATTTTTGAGCCAAAATCTGGGTTCGACAGCCAAATCGATAAAATACGAGTTTTAAAATTAATTAAAACAAGCTTGTAATCTAAGTAGAAAAGCAAAACCAGAATTAAATCTTACATTAAAACACCTTAATTAATCAATAATTGCAAAAATTAAAAGGAGCGTGGCTCCGATACTGCTATAGGGTTTCGTAGTGACCCACACTACGCGGAAAGAAACCCGCCAAGACCCGCCCCCATAATAAATGCAATTAACAAGCAAAACATAATTAAAACATAATTAAGGATAAAAGATTATACCATTGACGCGTGGTTCGCTCAACTATGAGCTCTTACTTGAACCCCGAAAATACGAGGTCTCCAACGGGATCGTACCCTCGAACCCGACCCGAGCGTCCTAAGTCTCGAAGGTTAGTCGAGACCCGAACAAATAAAACTATGAGTTTTACGAATCAAGGTTTACTCAAATCAAGAGTTGCCTTTTAATTCCACTCAAGGTTATGTATTTCCCAATACCCATACCTTTGGTATTTATAGGGAAATGCACCCTTGAAACTTCATTTCCCAACCAATGTAGGAGAATGAATAATTTTGATAATTAATTTATTTCCAAAATAAATTGATAATTAAATCAATCACAATGCAACAAGTGTCAAGGGGAGAGAGAGGGTTAGGTGAGGACCAAGAGAGGTGTGGGGGACCATTGCCTTGCTCCTCAAGGCTTTGCCTAAGCCTTGGTCCCCACTCACCACAAACCGCCTCAACCAAAGGGCTGTTGGGTTGCTGCCAGCTAGCAGTGCCAGCTAGCCCAGCCAGCTAGCACCAGCCCAGCCAGCAGCCTCGCATCCCCAGCCAGGCAATGCGTGCTCGCGCTGGGCGATGCTGGTGCTGCTGCTGCGTGCTAGTGCTAGGCGCTGCTAGCTGCTGGCGATGGTGCTGGCTCTTGCCTCTCTCGCCATCGCACATGCACACACCCTCTCGCATAGCCAGCACAGCCAGGCCAGCATATGCATAGCCCAGCCAGCGCACTCATGTACGCAAGGCCTAGCATGTGTGCTGCTAGCGAGCCACGCATGCTGGGCTTGGTGCTGCTTGTAGTTTGATGTGCTTGGTGCTGCCATGCGAAGGCACGCACGCAAGCACACAGCTACGCGAAGGCTCGGTGCAGCATTGCGAGGCTGCTAGGCGATGGTGTACACGCACACGCACACACGCATGTGCCTAGCGCTGCGATGGTGTTGTGCTTGGTGCTACGGTGCTGCGATAGTGCCCACGCATATGCACACACACACATGGGTGCTGTGCTTGGTGCGATAGGGCTGCGATGGTGTGTAGGCATCATGCTAAAGCTGCGATAGCGCCTAAGCTTTCATGCCTCGCCTAGCACACCATGGTGCGCCTAATACACATATGGTGCGCCTAGGCTTGCGATGAGCTAGCCTAGCCTAGCTACGGCTATGCTCGTACTTGTTGCTTGTGATTTTGCAACGCTCGGTCTCGACGCCCTAGGCTCGATATCCGACTTCTATATTCGTAAAACTCTGTCGACTCCTTAAATCCTTGAGATTAATTCGTCGTCTCGGATCGGTTGTTCGATTTGGTTCGACCCGAAGGGTTCAGTTAAGATTAAGCTGTAATATTAATTATACCTTAATATTAATGATCGAAAGCGGCCTCCACCTAGGCATTCCGATCACTTAACCTTACTGAAGAATTAGCTCTGTAATAATTCTGAACCCTCTATCAGAATAATACACTTGTTGGAAGGACACCATTCCTTTCACATAGCCCAGTACCATTTGCCAAATGAGGCATGGACATTCTGGGTCCCTATACACCTACTACAGGCGGACGAATGTAGTAGTCGACTACTTCACCAAGTGGGTCGAAACAGAGGCGGTAAGAGGCATAAAAACCAAGGATGTCATTTCCTTCATTTGGAGAAATGTCATCACTCGGTGTGGGGTACCCATGTCTATGGTTTTTGACAATGGACCTCAATTCGAGACGCCTGCTCTCAAAAACTAGTTGGCAGACCAAGGGATCTCTCATTATTTTGCATCAGTCGGTCGCCCCCAAGCAAACGGCAAGGTTGAAGCATTCAACAAGTTAATCTTTGATGGCATCAAAAAGAAGATTGAAAGAGCCGATGGCCTATGGGCTGACGAGCTACCGCATGTTCTGTGGGCCATCAGGACGACTATAAAAGGGGCGACTGGTGAAACTCCATTTCTCATGGGTTATGGGGCAGAGGCTGTTCTACCTATTGAGCACTATGAGCCGACTCTTCGAGTCATGCTTTATGACGAAGAGGCCAACTGGGAAGCCATGCGGTTAGCATTAGATTCACTTCCAGAACGCAGGGGCAATGCAGTCTTGCGCCATGAGATCCATCGTTTGAGAATGACGAAACCTTATAATAAAAGAGTGCACAAGCGGCCCCTAAAAGTAGGGGACTATGTGTTACGAAAGATGGAAGCAGTCGGTACGGCCAACGAGCAGGGAAAGCTTACTCCTAACTGGGATGGCCCTTACTGAATCTATGAAGAAGTTAAAGGCGGCACCTACGGACCGGAAACACAAGAGGCAGGCAGCTAGCCAGAACTTAGAATATAGACAACTTAAAAAAGTACTACTTCTGAGATTTGTAAATTATTTGTAAACATATCAATAAAGTTTGCAATTTATTTTAATTATTGTGCAAGTCTCCTCAGTACGGCGAGCCGCCTGTGCAGAACACAGTCGGCCTTATTTCTTTTAAGAACTTGAGTAAAAACGTTAAGTCTAGACGACTTAGCAATCTGTTCTTTTTTGAACAATCTAATGAGGCCACATGCCGGATGATCAACCTAAGGCCCATAGCCGAATGATCTTTTTAAAATTAAACTAATACGTCTGTCCCAAAACTTGAGCAGGCGTCCGGCAACATCCATCTGGGTGAATTCGTCGCAGAGAGCATCTCCCATTTGGGTGGCACATTGCTTTATAAACTTAAAACAAACGGCCCTACAGAGTGTTCACTTGACAACCTCGTAGCTGTTGACCTGAGACCAAGATAAACGTACCGCTCCCCGAACAAGCGGTAGACAGTTAAAATCCGAGTCAGAAACCGCTTGTCATTACTTTGGATATATTCAGACGGTGCAATTTGAGTAAATAGCTAAGCAAAACTTGGCGAATAAAGGAGGTCATGTGGCCTAAGCTGCCTGATTCTTCTACTACTCAAACAAAAGTGACGGAGACTGATTAACCCCAAGGTTAACTCATAGTCACTCAACTAACCTAGTACGGAACCTAAAAGGTATGAGAAAGGCGCTTGTTTTTTGGCAAATAAAGGTACTCGACCACTATTCTTACTAGATGGACTATACTAAAGCTACCGCCTGTAACCCAACAGGCATAGCTACTTCGGTTGGAAATCCCGTTTGACGTCTGCTTCTATGCAACCACCATAGCAGATGACCAGCTAACGTCCAATAAAATAAACTAAGTACCAAACTTAGTACTTCGCAAATCATATGAGGAACCATGCGGCCAAAGCTGCCTGTTTCTTCTACTCATTCAAATCAAAGTGGCAGATAGATTAACCTCAAGGGTTAACTCATGATCACTCTTGCAAACTTAAGATGGAACCTAAACGGTGCAAACCAAGCTGCCTGTTTTTGGCAAACAGACGGTATTCGGCCACTACTCTTCTAAGTTGCAAACACAACAGAAGGCCACAACCGACTATTTCTTTTGATTACTCAATTACAAGTGACGAAGATTGCTAAACCTAAAAAATTCATAGTCAACAATCTACATTTGGAATCTAAAAGGTACGAACGAAATCGCCTGTTTTTGGGCAAACAGACGGCCTTCGGCCACTGTTCCTATTTTTCCCAGCACCATGAAGCTACCTTGATTAAAAACGTCCAGATTGGCGCCTATTCTATATAAGCACCAAACAGACGAACTATTTATAATCAATAAAATAAACTAAGTACGAAACTTAGGTTCGTTAAGACCTATATTGAGGCCTAGTTTGGGGCAATCACCATAGTGATTGATGGACTTAGAATTAGTAATACTGAAAAAGTATCAAAAATTCTAAGTCAATCAACTCACCTTTGAAAACCAGGCGCCAGTCGCCCAGGGGCAAGATCAGTCGGTATATAATGCATTCATGAAAGCAAGGGGCAAGCCACATACACTTAGCAAAATTTATGAAAAGCAAAAATTCAAAAACTTCAAAATTTGAATAAAAACTGCAAAAATAGCCAAATGATAGATAGAAACAGTCGGTTAGATGAGCGACTGGAAAAGTTGAAGTTAAAAATTGTATATAAACCCCAACCCCTTGGTCGGGTAAAGATACAGAAAAAACGACATGCAGGCTGAAGAAAGTTGACATAAAAATTGGAATTTAAGTAGCTGGAGGAGGACCTACAGGGTTGACAGCCGCTTGATTTGGTTCATCAACCGGCGCCTGTTCCTTATCGGAATCCGCCTCTTCCTGCGGCGGCTCCTCATCACCGTCCGCCTCCTGCTTGTCCTCCTCTTCCTGGTCCGACTCCCCGGAAGTGGAGTCGGACGCCTCCTCATTCGCCTCCTCCTTGCCGTCTGCCCGCCCCATGATCTTCTTGTTGATTGATCAATACAGACGGCGAATTGGCTCCACCATTTCTCATAGCTGGTATAACGGAAGAGGGTCTCCCAGGTCATCTTCATGATGGCGTTGGTGTTCTCCCTCATGTCCTAAACGATGGCCATCTTCTCTTCATCAACCTTCTTGTTAAGTTTCTGGGTGAGGTCCGCCTCTTGATTTTCAGGCGGCCCTTGAGCTTGTTCAACCGAGCGCAGAATCCCTCAGCCTCCTTGTCCGCCTCCTTTAGAGGCCCGAGCTCAGCCTTGAGGTCATTTACAGACTTCTTCAGCTCCAAGATCTTTTTCTCGGCCGCGTCTAAGTCCTGCTTGGCCTGCAAAGTGGCGGAAGCCTGGTAATATTGTATGTCAGTGGTCAGAATCTCGTTTTGAGCTATCTGGAACATAGCTTTATTAGAATCAAAGGCGGCCATGGCCATCGCAGCTTTTACCTCTTTGTTCTTCTCGGTGATGGGTTTGCGGAGACCATACACTCGCAGCAAACACTGCAGCCGGCCAAAAACAGTTGTCAGTTATAGGTGACCAGGCAAACGTTTAAATTAAAAGAGAGAATTTTTACTAAGTTTACCTCGGCAAGGAGAGCCAGGATGGCTTCAAGGTTAAGGGTGCCGACTCCCTTAACAGAGTCCCTGTCCTCAGCAGGGATGACTTTCAGCATGGCATTGGCCATCTGGACCAAGTTCGGCTCTTGAGAGGCATCTGCAAAGAAAACTGATTAGTGCGCGGCATGAAAACAGAAAGCCAGCCGCCTGAAATTAAAGGAGTCGGTTGTTTGATTAAACTTCAAAGATTTGAGCATGTTATACCTGTGGCCGCCTCCTTTTCTCTTGGGGGCCGGCTGCTCCTAGGTGGTTGCCGGAGTCCTTGCCCCACTTAGGGGAGTCCTTCCTTGCCTCGTGGCGTTCTGTCTCCTAGCACTGCCAGGAGTCGGCACTTCCCCAGTCGTCTGTCTTTCACGTTTGGGGTCCGGCTGAGTAGAGGAGGAGGGTCTGACAGTGTCTCTCTACAACAAGTCAATGAATCAAAAACAGGCGACAAAAATGATTGCCAAATTAAAAAGAAGGGAAATTGTGCTAAGGTGAAGTAGCTCACCCTAGGCGCCTGTTTGGTAGGCGACTCCTCGGTGGATCGCTTGCCAAGAATGGCTGCGCAGAGTTGGGTGGCTACTTTTTTGGCGGCCGAGATCTTTCCCATAGCTTTATCTACAAAAGATGAATCAAATGGTTAGACACAAAAATTAGTCAAGTTTATTAAGACACACTAAACAGGCGGTCCTCTACCTCTCGGCATCTCCTCGCTATGGCCCCAGGCGGCCAGGTATTTCCCATCGTATAACCACTTATACTTTGGGATGTAATTTTGAGGGATGAAATCCCTCACCCCAGTCTCGGGGTTCGCCTGTATGTACACTTTGAAGAGCCCTCTATCCAGGATCTCTTCCTTTGCTTTTTGAGGAACTGGCGGCAAATCAGGTCCGCCTGTTAGGTAAGGTGGATCCTTGTTCCAGCTGTTGTACTTTTTGTTCTTGACCTTATCAGGATGGGAGACTATGTAAAAGGTGTTCCTCCAATCCTTCCACTTGTTCTCCTTTCCCATGGTCATCATGTAGCCTTTATGGCTAGACAGCTGATACCAACCGGTACAACTTGTTTTTGGGGTCCGGCTGAGGTAGTTCATATGAGCAAAAGCTTCAAAGCTTGGCTCTACCCCATACATCTCGTAGCTGGCAACATAGCGCAAGATGTTGAACCATGAGTTTGGGGCCAGTTGCCAAAGACCTAGCTGGTACCTATCCAAAATCCTCTCTACAGCCGGATGTAGAGGAAATCTTAAACCAGCTATAATGGCCGCCTCATAGCAGCCAAAACACTCGTCCCTATAGCTGGACGACTCTGGCCAGACTACTGTATCCTCGGCATCCGGCAATGTTAAAATGTAACCATGACCCATTACATGGTCAGCTCTAAAACTCCCTATTTTTTCAGACATGGACTTGAGCCTACCTTTGGAAACATGGCAAAAGTAGGGAGTGTACATTTCCCTTTGGGTGGCAGCCGGCTTTGCCCATCTCTCCCCTTTCTCCACCTCACGGCTCTCTCTTGCTGTATGTAGCCGAGAGTACTTCTCCTATGAGTCGCGAGAGTGCCGACTGGAGGTGCTGGGCTCAGAGTCGTCGCTCGAGCTCTCGGGCAAAGCAGTCGCTTGCCCGGACTGATCAATGATGAGAGGTTCATTCTGAACCTCCTTCCCTTATTCTGCCAAAATAGAATCACTTGGGGTGCTAGGGACGCCGGGCGGCACGTCCGAGATCTCGCTTGTTGGCGCGTAGAATGAGGAGCCGTCTGAATTTGTTATCCTGGCCGTTCTCTTTGTTCTGGCCATGGTGTCCTGCACAGACACATAGACAGTCAGACTCTAGACAGCTCGCAACGGGTAGTCCAGCATGGGGCAGGCGACACTCCTAGTTCTAGATTCAGCCGTCCCCGGTGAGAAGATGTTCACTAACATAGGTCGTGCCAGGTGCTTTTGGGCTACCATTTTTGAAAACCAAAAAAACAAAGAGAAAGTGAAAAAGGGAACAGGTGGTTACCTTTAAGTAGAGAAGTCTTTGAACCCTTGAAAAAATTAAGCAGCTGAAGAACCAGGCGGTCTGAGAACAGGTGGTCTGTAAAGCAAGCAGCAGTCATCCAAAGAGTTAGAGTAGTCGTCCAAAGTTCTGTCTTAAAAGTTTCTAGAATGTCCAAATCATTTGGACACCCCCTATTTATAGGGGGGAATTTTAAGGGTAAAAAAAAAAAAAAAAAAAAACCGGTAAAAACCGTTCTCCAATCATGGCGTCACCCCTGTGAAGGGAAAATGATTAGGGGATTTTTCCCTGCCACGTGGACCAATTATATCCTGCCACGTGTCATCCACGTGGACCAATAAGATTCTGCCAAGTCTCACCTCGTGAGAGGTCCAAGGTGGACCAATCAGGTCACGACACATGGCAGGCAGAATTGCCAATCGAGCAAATGGCCTCAAACGGCCCAAAGTTCCAGGCAAAGCCCAATCAGCCCTAGGTTTACTGAGACCTAGTATTGGGCACGTTTTCCAACACCCTATAAAAGGGAGATGTTTCCCTCTGAGGAACATCCATTCAAAAATATTCAATACACATTAACTCTCCACTAGAGACAGTCAGACACCTAACACCTCGAACTAAGCAATTACACATTGCAGATTCTCTGTTGGAATTAGAGAGAGACCCTTTACTTTCCGCACTTTACTCATGCACGTTCTAACTTGATCGTCGGAGGCGGAGCTCCCACCCAACGGAGTCTCCGTTGTTTTGCAGGTACAGGCGTCTAGAAGTCAGTCTTGGAATTGTAACTCTCCCAAAGGACATAAATAAACCCCGAAACATAAACCGGTTATCCAAATTATCTTATTAGTCGTGATTTTCAATAACATATTCCCAATTAACATGCAAAAGGGTAATAAAAAATACAATAAAAAATAACAATAATATTGAAAGCAATTTATCCATAAAAACATAACAATTAATATATGAAAATCATAGTAAGAATTGTTAGTAATATAATAAAAAGAATAGGAGCATGATGTCTTACTTTGATTTCTTTTTCTTGCAACTATAAAATAATAAACGCGTTACTAACTTTAAAGAAAATAATAAATAAAATTGAAATTAAATTTAAATAATAACAAAAAAAGAGTGGGTTTGGTCCTAACCCTTAATCGGTTCTACCTTTCATGCCTTGGCTTAAGTATAGAATTTTAGGTAAAGTACGGACTCTTTGGAGTGCTTAGGGGATGTATGGTGACATTACGAGGGCCGAGCTTAAGGCGTAAGTATTAAGGAGAATGGAGAGGAGAAGAGTATGTGTGTTGGTGCCTGAAACTCATAAATGAGCCCTGTATTTATAGACAAAAATGAGGGAAAATAGTCTGAAACCCTAAAAATGAGGTGCCGCTGAAAAATAAATGTACCGCAACACGGCATGTGTACCGTGGGGCGGTGCTTTTGCCGTATAGTGGTACTAAATTTAATCTTTTTGAGAAGAAGGAAACGCGGTAAAACATATAAAATTCGGGAAATCTTAATTAGTACCATTGCATGTCACAGTACAATTACCGTGGCGTGGTACACTATAACGTGTCACGGTACACGTGCCATGACACGTTACTTCCCTAGCTCTGTAAAATGCCGTTTAAAAAATTTATTATCTGATTTTCACAAAATATATGATAATTAGGCGCTGTTTCTGTCATTTCAGACAAAAGAGTTGCAAGATTTGCAATTAGTAATGAGTTAAATTACCTTGAAAATGTAATGCTTAATGGTAAGGCCTTAGTCCGGTAAACTATTACACAAATATAGGGTCTTGTTTGAAGAATTTATGTCTTTGTCAAGTGCAATTACTAGATATATAATGGGTCAAATTATGGAGATAATTAAGTTGGTCCATGTGGGTCGTCGTTATATCATAGCTAGAGGTACTAACAATCTTTAGGCTAGTAAAATAGGCCAAACCCAAATTAAACGGATCCTATAAGGTCACAGAACGGGCCTAGATCAAGCATAAGAGGAAAAGGCCCATGATAGGCCTTCTCCCCTAAGTTGCCGGCCATGATAAGGAGTAAGGAGGGTTTCTGGATTTGTTCCTAGTATAATTATAATAGGATTATAAATAGACTAGGTGCCTAGGGTTTAATAAACAATTAGTGATTAGTAAGATCAAACCCTACTTAGTTAACACGAGACCTAACCTCTCAAACTTCTCTCTCCCTCTCACGTCTCTCCCCTCCTTCTTGGCGCCGGTGGTGTGCTTGGTGGTGGTGGTGATCGTTGTGGCCGGTTGTCCATTAAGTTGGTAATTGTGGTTTTTCCTTTCACTCGGCCAATCTAGCATTAGTGAACGCTTGATCGAATCCCGTGGACTAAGTAGAGGAGTCACGCTTGGGGCTCTATTCTATCCCCGATTTGTCAATCAATTTGCTACGTGGAGATCACGCTTCAAAGGTATAATTATGTGATTCATGTGTGTTATGCATGTGATCCTTTTTTAGGTGCGTATGAATATGATTCATGAAATTCCGCTTAAAGTACCTATAATCCTATAGTGGTATTAGTTAGCTTCTTGCATGATCACGCTTGATTATAGTAATACGATTATTTGAAGTCCATGTTCATAATTTTATAAGCAATTAAGAGGGTGAATTAATTTAATAATGGTTCAATTATTATATTTAGTGTGATTTAACTCTTGGAATTGATTAAATGTGATTTAACTATGCCCTAAATTGTTCGAAAATTTTGAACCCTGAACCCTAATTTTCAAATTTTTCAATAATCATACCCTAAACCCTAACTATGTAAAAGGATTTGAAGTCCGAGCTCTATAGGAGCAAAGCACGCGTCGAGGGTACGAATGTCATTTCCCTGTCTCTTTATTTTGTTGTTTAATTATGTGATTGCATGCTTAGTTGCTTTAATTAGTGGGCGGGTCTTGGGCAGGTTTCTCTTCCGCGTATTGTTGGACGCTACGAAGCCCAACGGCGGTATCGGAGCTGCGCTCATTTTAATTATTGTAACTAATAATTAATTAAGGTGATTTAAAATGGATTTAAATTCTTGTTTTGCTTTCTAATTAGATTAGAAGCTCGTTTTAATTGCTTCAAGTGTGAATGTTTATGGTGAATGTGTAATTTTTGAAGTCCCTAATATGTTATAGATCCAATTTTTAGTTGTTTATTTGGTAGGAACTTTGAGCTCTAAATTCCATGTTGAACTAATTTTAGGATTTAATCATTTTTTAGTTGATTAAAGTCCTAAAAGTTCAAAACATGTGATTGAAATTTAACTAATCTTCATATTGGAAGATGTAATTTTTCAATTATACACAAGTTAGTGTTGGTAATTTTTCATTAGATGAATGGGTTTATTTTTCCAACCTTTTTAATTTTGTCAAATCTCATTATTAATTTATGTATGATTAAATTAATTTTGAGTATAGTCCTTCAATTTTGTAGCATCAAGATGAACCTAAATTGATTTAAAGAATGGTTCTTGAATAATTTAGGCTTGTGCACTACTAAAGTTGAATTTAAATAAATTGGACTTGAATTCTTTTAATTTTTGCTCTAAATTGGTTCTAAAATAAATTTAGAATTAATTTTTAACACACATAAATCAGGAACTAAAATCCCAAGACAAGTGCATGCATTTCAAGGCAAGGACCGTTAAAAATCGCACCCATAGGCTAGCCGGGATGCTCACGCAACCCACATTAGGTTGCCAAGGTGCGTGTGTGTGAGGTGCCTTGCCCCAATTGATGCGCTAATGTGTGGTGTGTGCAAGCTTGTGCACACTTGTTGCTGCGTTTTGGTTGCGATGTGCGTGCTTGATGCGTGTGTTGTGTGGCTACTGGAAGGTGCCCGCAAGTGCTGCTGGGCAGCAAGGCATGCGAGCCCCAGCAAGCCCTATCACACGCTGCTAGCGCCTGCATGCACGCAAGCATGTGTAGCATGCTACGATGCTGCTAGTGCCAGCAAGCATAGCGTACTCTGCTAGGCAGGCATGTCAGCATGCACAACCATGGCCCTAGGTGCCTAGCAAGCCTAGCCCCCATGGCTTTGATGCTAGGCACTTGGGCATGTGGTGGGCTATCATTTTGCGGAATTGGGCCGTTTAATTATTCATTTAATTATTTTAACGAGGCTAGGCCTCAGTTCCTCCGGCACTTGCAAAAAAATTTGGCAAAATATGGGTAAATTGGCTTAATTAAGTTGGATGCGGAATTTAGTGGGAGCTTCGTTAATTATTTGAGCTAATTTATTGCGTTTTAGTCACATAATCGCTTAACAACTTGGACTAGTTTTAATTAGGCGTGTTAATCGGATTAACCACCTAAGTTAGTTACTAGTTTGGGCGTGTTATGAATTGTTACTTGTTTTTCGCTGTAAAATGCATGGGCCATTCATATATAGTGAATGGATGAATGGAATGTATGTTGTTTCACAGGTTTTGTGAAAATGGCAACTAGTGGGACCCGATTAGGATAGTAAATACGGGCTGCGATCCGTTATGTATTTTTTGTAAATCTAAATACGGTCTACGTACCGTTGCGTATTTTTGTACCTTAATATTTAGATTAATCCTAGTCATAGTAACTAGTAATTGCATATTTGGCAGAGATGTCTCAAGACGGCGTTTCTAAGAAGACAAGCCATGAAGTTTCATCATAGACCCATGGAGATTTGAAAACTCAAGGGGTCAAGCTAGTTGCCAAATGCATCTTTTACTTATATTCTATATATATATATATATAATTATGTTTATATATGATTGAATGGTATGATTGATGCATGTTTAGGATTTCAAATGTTGCGATGATTAATTAAGTTCACTTAAATCAACCAACATAGAAACCCTAGGTCCCTATAATATTGAGCCAAATTTGCCATCCCAAGAACGACACTTACCGAACTAATGCGCGTGGTGATGGGCTACGCTAAAGCAAGGCATCACGGCTTCCCTAGGAACATAAGGTGTACTAGGTATACAAGTTGTCTTCGTTAAGCTCAACAATATCAGTAAGGAGTCCTTAGATGTTGTGGCAATGGAGATAAAATGTCATGGAAGCATTAAATGCGACGTTTTATCGAACCAAGAGTAGCTTAGAGCTATTAGAAATTAGATTGCTTACCTTAAAATATTAAGTGTTAAGACAAGCTAAAGCATGCTTAATCACTTTTTGATTTTTGGGATCTTGGAATCGTTTTATTCTCGCCTAAAAGGGACAAATTTTAATGCGTGGATAAGACGCTTAATAAGATTGAAAGTTTACATGTATGCTTTGAATTTCAAACTTATTATGTTATGAACTTGATAAATGCATGGTTATACTTTGCACTTATATTTGTAGAATTCTAAATCAAATTACATTGTTTTCAACGATTGGTAAAGGAAATCTTTTGAGAATGGTTCTCAAATAATGGAAAGGCATTTCTAAAATACAACCTCTCATAATTGACTTTTATGACTTAAGTCCGAAAGGACGGTTGGATATCATGTATTTAAAATATTGGGTAGTTTTGATGAACATGAAATATTGAGTTGAACAACTCAAATTGTCAATAGTTGACAACCAACGTATCTTTTCGCTTCATACACAAATGAGTAGGACTCATTGATGTAGCAATTCAAGTACGAATTGAAGGAAAAGATGGAACTTTGTTTCACGTCGCATTAGATGCATAATTATGCCAACAAAGTGTAAGATTCAAGGCACTTAAAGAAATGGTTCTTAAAGTTATGAGATGGTGTATGATAAGAAATAAAGGAAACAAGGAACAAAGGAAAGGAATAAAATTCCTATTCTACCCATGAGTTCTTGTTATTATTGTTCACTTAAGAATTCGTTATCTTAATAAGTATTGGATATTGCTTGAGTGTTCCACTTTGAAAGTGACCTTAAACCATTGAAGTCAAGCTAAGTTATTGACTAAAAAGCTAAAAATGAAGGAAGTAGTGCTACATCAGTTATAAGGTCATTTGTTTTGTTTAAAGTCCTTTTAAGCCAAGGCTGGAACGAATAATGGTTATTGTGTTCCATAATCAGCAAACGATCCATTTACACACGGAAAGACTCACATTCAAAGTAAAAGAGCAATAGTTGCGGGTTTTATTTGAATGGAAATGTGGTCTAAGCCATGAGTCAAGAATGCTAGATTATAAATAAACATTTCCCTAACATGAAAATTCACAAGGTTCAAGTCATGAACATGATTTGTGTTCCAAACATCATTAACAAGAACGTATTGAAGGCTCTATAAAATCGACTCTTGATAGTTGATCGATTCAGAATCGTTCTAAGACAAGCAAGTTTTACTTGTTAATATCGACAAAGAAATGAGCCATTGTGCTTGGCATAGACAATTAACTCCAAAAGTTAAAGAGGATTCCATTACTTCAACGTCTCACAAGAATTTGAAAGAATGTGGCTACATTCATCAAATGTGAAACAAACTGGACCTTGAGTAGCTCAAATGTTCAGTGAAGTATAGAATCAACTTGGCAAGATATAAAAATGTCTAGATTAGATCGAGCGATGTTTGCTTGAGCCAAGAGTGATCATATCAAACTTATCAAATTTAAATTTCATAATAAGCTCCACAGAGAATATAGTATGTTTTAACGGAGACCTCGATGCCATTTGGAAATGACTCGAATGATGATGGATCACATCCCTTCCTATAAAGCTCTTAAAGATTTGCACAAATGACTAGTGTAACACTAAACAAAAATTGTCGAAGTTAAGAATGGATACCATATTCAGTTATGGATAGAAATAGTTTCTAGCGCCTTTTCAAGTATATGTCTAGTGCTCTTAGCTCAGTGGGAGTTTATTGGCTCAGTGGGAGTTCAACGGCTCAGTGGGAGCTAAGTGGCTCAATAAGGGCTAAGGTAGCTCGAGAAGGAGCTAACTGTTTGTTTCCCAACGAACTTTTACCCAAAGACAATATACATGTCTCTTTGTAAGTATTCAAGTGAGACTACGGGCAATACCTCCACAATCTAATTGAGAACATAGTATTTGTTGCTCTAAGTGGTGTCTTTCTAGAAAGTAACACATTTCCAAAACCACAAGTGGGAGGAAAATGAACTTGATGACCATCAAGATTAGCAACAAACTTAAACTGAGAATCTCCGAAGACTTTAGAAGGGCTTCATGAGAATGATTGATCAAGAATACTCAAAGAACTTCACAAGTGCCTTAAATGAGAATTCAATCCTCACAAAACTTTAGAAGTGGTGGAGTAAGATCAATATAATCAAAGGGCTTTAAAAGCACCTTGAAACTCAGTGTTTGATGCAATTACCCCGTATAGATATAGAATTCACCAAAGGCTTGGATTGAATCCTATAAATTTCTATTAAGTTAGAAATAAACCTAAAACAAGCATAATATTTACCATTGGATGGTGAGAGAATAGTGTCTTGTAAATTAGCTACGACAAATCCAAATTCCGAATAATGGTTAGAGGCCATAAAATCTGAAATAGACTCCATGTTTGTAAATCATGTTTAGAACATGATTCATTTGCATGAAGGGTGATTAAGATATCCGTTGTGGGATTAAGTGAAGCATTGTATGAAGGAATTGGAACATTTATTCTCATAAAGTTAATAAAAGGTTTGGCTTTTGGAGAATCATAGTAATTCTTATGAACAAGAAGTTTAGTGGGAGCAAGAGTCAATCTAGTATGGTCCAACAAGAAGTTTTCGAACTCTATTATGAAATGATTGTCAAATGCTAAATGCTTAGATTTGAAAGGATTTTCGACAATGGACCAAGAAAAAGGCAATACTTAGTACATATTGGGAAATAAGATCTATTAGATAGACTTAATAAAATGTTTAAACGAGTAGAGGAATTTACCGTGTTAAACATGAAGGACTTTGAAAGGCTTTTGACCCATATGTATAAAACTAAGTAAATGTTTGAACTAAGTATAAGCTGGGCAAATACTAAGTCAAACAAGAAAGACTCTAGTAGAGACTTTCAACCGTATCCCATAGCAAACAATTTAGCAAGACTCGGTGAAACTGGATGAGCTAAAAGGTCACCTCAATGGAACATATTGGGAATAGTTCTGCAATTAAAACCATCATGTATGCTATGATATGGAGTCGTCACTTCTTACATGCTTGGAGCATGAGGAGTATAAAATACCAATCAATTTAAATCTAAGTGATGAATCGTTAGGTTATGATCAAGAAAAATACAAAGTACTTTGATAAGTAAAGGGGATAAATTCTTGACGCATGGAAACAAATGTAATTTGAGAATTGATGTTGTCAGCACATCCTTGAAGCCGTTTATAAGCACGAGCTAGAATGCATCGTGGCTTGAGAATGGTAACATGGACGCGCATCCATGTATAATTTGCGGAAATTTAAGGTAAATTTCAATAATCACAAGTGATTAGGGTCTCCCAAATCATTGTGAGCCGTTTGGAATGAAATCCGAGCAAAGCACCATCAGAAAGTCTACTGAAATATATGTTGAGAATATTGTTGCTTGGAAGGCAATAATAAGAAAGTGTTTAATGGAAAGTTCGTTGTCGAATGTTGATAATTGTAGGTTGTCAAGTTGAAAGATCTCAAATCATGAAAATGAGTGGGAGCCATCACTTGGACAATAAATCCTAAATCACATATGATCCATAACACTCTCAAAATTTTATCATCTTATTATGAAAGTGTTCGATAATGAAGATGATAAGATTTGCAAAGTAATCATATCTAACCTTATGCAATAAGTGAACGACAACATTCACCATAATTGCATGAAAGAAATCAAGCATATTAAATATGGGTGTGATTTCTACAAATGTTTTCTGAAGAGTGTTACTATTGAAACATTTTGGGAAAACCATTTATCATAAGATGAAACGTTGAAAAGTTTCATGGTTGAATAAAATTTTGCTAATAAATTCCACAAACTATTTAATTGTGGTTTAGAATTAAATAATGAGTCCATTCGATTTCTGAGAATATTCAAAACAGGGTATCAAGACAATGTCTTGGATAAAGAAACACCTGTTAAGTGAACATTGAATATTTCAATCGATAATTATCTGTAATCAAGGTCATATAAATGATGGACTATTAATGACCACTTGAGATTAGTGTGTAGTATGATTTAAAACACCGTTTCTTGGGCTTCGAGCACATGGTTGTCATAAATCATTTACCTAGGTATTAGTTTAGAACTATACTGGATCAACCTATGAGAATACTTTAAGAGATTTAAAATTGTCATAAGTATATTTCTCATTATAGCTATCAGAACCTTTTCCATAGACCATGAGTATTGTAAGATCTCTTGTTTGAGTACTAGTCCGTTTTGATGTTGTCAAACGTCTACCGTAAATGGAGATTATAATGACAACTAGGTCCTCTTAGTAAGGGAAGTTAACAATGCAAGACTTGGAATGTCCCCCTACTAACAATAGGGAACATGTATTTGTTGTTTACAAGGCCTCTCGAAGATCGAGATTGTGAAAATGCATGGCCGTGCTCAGATGGATTTTGGAAATCATTTGCTTATTAACAGTCGAATTTAGAAATACAGAAACAAATCTGGACGTAATAAGGATGACGTAGAATCTTACCTTATAGTTCATGAAGAGACATTAAGTGACATAGGAAATGGGCTATACACTAAATGCACACTTGTCTGGAAGGACTAGTGGGAGATTGAAAAGAATGGTGTCCTTCCAACAAGTGTATTATTCCGATAGAGGGTTCAGAATTATTAGAAAGCTAATTCTTCAGTGAGGTCAAGTGATCGGAATGCCTAGGTGGAGGCCGCTTTCGATCAGTAATATTAATGTGTAATTAATATTACAGATTAATCTTGACTGAACCTTTCGGGTCACACCCAATTGAGTAACCGATCCGAGACGACGAATCAATCCAATGGATTAGATGATTCATTAGAGTATTACAAACAAAGACGCCGGATGTCGAGCTTAGAGCGTCAAAACCGAGCGTCGCAAGTCGAGTCGAGTTTAGAATTCGACGAGACGAGAAAAATCAATAAGCGACAAGTTCGAGCCAAGCCATAGCCCCACATTGGCCTAGCCATTTGAGTGCTAGGCTAGGCGAGGGCACCAACCGCATGCATGCTAGCGTGGTGGGCATTGCACCTAGCCATACGCATAGCCGTAGCTAGGCTACGCTTAGCATGCAAGCATCGCAAGCATGGTGCTTTGCGTATGCAGGCTATGCGTGCTTGCTAGCATACTAGGGCCTATTGTACAGCTCTTCGCAGTTTCGCACTAAGCAGCGCACTCGCACAACACACGCATCGCGGCAGCGTGCTGTGCGTGCTTGTGCTATAGGCTATGCGTGTTGGGCATCGCATAACACTCGCACCTGCAATGCATGTGTGGCGTGCTTGTTGTGTGTGTGCGTACGCAAGCTGGCTAGGAAACCCAGCCTTGGTGCTAGGCGCTAGCTAGGCAGCCTTGGCAGCCAAGGGGCAGGCTGCCAACCAGCCATGCTCAAGGGAACAGCTTTCGGTTTGGCGTGGGGACCGAATCTTGAGGGTTGCTTGGGGAGCAAGGGATTTTGGTCCCCCCTCAAGTGGTCCTCACCTACCCTGGTTCTCCCTTTTCCACTTGGAGTTGTTGATTACTTTGCATTTTAATTTGTTTCAGATTAAAATAAATTGGTGGAAAAATGCAACTCTTCCACATTGATAGGAAAAGGGAGATCAAGTGTCCTTTCCCTATAAATACCAAATTTTTGGGTTTGGGAAAAACCACTTGAGTTGAACTCAATAAGAAATCACCCTATAAGTGAGAAAACCTTCAAGTTCGTAATACTCTAGTCTTTTTTTGGTCTAGCCCCAACTAACCTTCGGGGTAGAGGCCGTTCGGGCCGGGTATCGAGGGTGGACTCCGTCGGAGGCTCTCGCGCTTGTGGAGCTAAGGCTTTGAAGTCCGAGTTCTATAGGAGCGAAGCACGCGTCGAGGGTAAAAATGTCATTTCCCTTTCTCTTTCTTTTGTTGTTTAATTATGCGATTGCATGCTTAGTTGCTTTGATTAGTGGGCGGGTCTTGGGCGGGTTTCTCTTTCGCGTAGTGTTGGACGCTACGAAACCCAAAAATTATCCCATAATTAGATTTGGAAATAATTGATTTCAAAATTATTTGATTGGTTAGTAATTTGGATTGAATCTCCTAATTAGTTACGATAATCATGGAATATAAATATGATTTATATTTCCATATTAAAATAAGATTTGATTCTATCTCATGCCAAATTTAAAATATATGATATTTTATAGATGGCGATGAATAATATATGATATTATCTAAATATGAATTAATAATATGAGATATATTAGGAATTACGTTGTCTTAATTGTGAACATTCGATGTTGTAGTTTAGGCAAGTATGTTGAGTGATTTATTATATGACACTTTTATATAATATATGATATTATGTTGCTATATATAAACTAGTATGTCCCTTAGATTCTAAATACGATCTGCACATCGTGACGTATTTTTATAATCTAAATACAGTCTGCGTACCGTTACGTACTTTTGTAACTTTTCATTTAAAGTAAATAGATTAGTTATTTAAATAGTTTAGTCCAAAGAAGCCCATGAAGTGAAGGCCCAAAGGAGCAAGGTGGATGGAGATCCATGAAGGTTCAAGTGGGAGCTTTTCATTTCTAGTTTTCTTAGGAATAAGGGCCATACTATGTCATGCTTTATTTATGAATTAGTAGATTATGCAAGTTAGATTTTATTGATGCTTGTGATGATGCTCTAGAGTTCACTAAATAATCACAACATAATAAATCTAGGTCCCGGTAATATTGAGATTGCTTTTCCAATTAGATACCCAACAACCCTTCGATCGTGTATGATGGGTCTGCCTCGTCAGGGTGTCACTTGTTATTTTAGGTAATTTGGGGTAGATCACGTTTTACAAATTTAATTGGTTGTGCTCAACAAGGTTACCTAAAGCGTTTAGAACCTTGAAGTAAAGGGTAATAATTAAACGTGTGATGGTTAATTATTCAACCAAGAGTTACAAGAGTTGTAATCAGTAAAGTGTTTACTCACCTCGAATTTCGTTTAGACTTACCAATTGAGGGCAGATTTAGCCCAAGCATGACTCCTGAGAAATATTTAAGAAATGTTTCAAAATCTAAGAGAGTCGTGTCTGTCATATTATCTTCTATTCCCGAAGATTGGGCTAGAAGATTTATGGACTATGAGCCTTATCTCCTATTCAATTGCTTACGTGATATTTGCAATGGAATAGCAAAGTCCCATGGTGATGGGAAATTGGATGGAAACGTCAAGGAAATCATTAACCTGGTTCCCAGAAACGACGACTCCTAGACTAGAAGTATTAGGCATGAAACTTTCAAGATTACTAGTGAAATTATTATCAGAAAGCTTATGCTAGGACAGTCTGTATAAATTCATGTGGATATGATGGTTTAACTATTCAATTACATAAGTATGTTAGGGAAACCATTCTAGGATCATGAGGTTTATGATATAATTCTACATTCACTGCATAATGATGATGATTCATTGAGAAACTATCACATAATTATGATGATTCAGCAATCAAGTTGATTGATTTACTCAAATATCATGCAGAGAATTATATGATAGGAGAATGAGCCAGTGCTTCAACAAGGATGTCTTCATTACGATGAAGTGTGAGGTAAGAGTAACCTAATATTCTTGTTATAAACATTTTAACTTTCACTTAGGTATGTGATACGAAGTTGCAATGCTAACATTATTCATGTTGTGCAGAGACTGCAAAGAAGTGAGGGTAGCAATGGAAATGGAGCTTAAAGGTGCACGAGAAGTGTTCAAGTGGCCAGAGATAGCTTCATAGTTTTAATTTCAGAATTTTAATGATGATTTTAGACTTATTTCCAGATTTTTGAGACAATTTCCAATTGTTTTGTTGAAATACTGATTGGTTTTACTTGGCATGGACAAGTGTTGATCCATGACAAGGTTATAAATTGTTTTCATTTAGCTAGCTATGAGTTAATTTTTTTTTATGATATTGATATAAGTAGATCACAAAAGAAAAAACACATGATTCAAAAATAACTTACTTATAATATAGTAAGGTTAGGTAACATAAATCAATTGCGCATCCAAAGATTACAAATTGGATAGACTCTTATCCTCATTTGATTATGAATCACTTGAGAATTGCGAGTCGTGCTTGTTAGGTAAGATGACCAAGTCACCTTTTAGTTGAAAGGGTGAAGGAGTTAATAACCTTTTTGGAACTCATACATATGGATGTATGTGGACCAATAAGTTCAAAAACTAGCTAAGGATTTAAATACTCCATTGCTTTTACTAACGATTTAAGTAAATATGGCTATATCCACTTAATGAAGCAAAAGTTGGAATTATTGAAAAGTTCAAGGAATTCCAGAATGAAGTATAAAATCAGCTTGAGAAAACAATTAAAGCACTTCAATCAGATTGTTGTGGTGAATATTTGACTCAAGAATTTTATGGTCATCTAAGGGATTGTCGAATAACATCACAAAAAGGAACACCACAATCAAATGTGTTAGAAAGCAGGAATCAAACTTTGCTGGACTTGGTTCGATCCATGATGAGCTTTAATGATCTTCACATATCGTTCTGAGGATATGCATTAGAAAACAACTGCGAATATACTAAACAGATACCCGTCCAAAGCAGTTGAGAAGATGCCATATGAATTATGGACTGGAAATGTTCCAAAGTTGTCTTTTCTTAAGATTTTGGTTTGTGAAACCTATATAAAACATTTACAAAGGTGATGAAATACACCTTAAAATCATATAAATGTTTCTTCGTGGGTTATCCTGTGGAAATAAAAGGGTATTACTTCTACAATCGCGTAGATAACAAAGTGTTTGTTGCTCGCAATTTGGTGTCTTTTTAGAAAGGAATCTCTTTCTACAAAGTTTAGTGGGAGTAAAGTGGCTCTCGAAGAGATTCGAGACGAGCAAGAAATGGATGTGGATAACACCACATCAGAGGCGAGGGCGCATAAGTCAGCTAATTTGACGAATCATGTGTTGGAGCAAGCTAATTCGACTAGCGAGACTCCTATCGTCCCACTAGAATGAAAAACTTTAAAGAGTTGAAGGGTATATTTCTAATATTGCTCATACTAGTAAGTAGGTAGTTCAGACTTAAAAAACAAACAATTTGTTAAAATTGTGATAAAACGGGGATTCCAAAATTTTCTTACTGAAATGTGTGGAACCCACAGCCTACGAGCAAGCTTTGGAGAGCACTAGCTTAGGAAATGGCTTAATACCATAAAATCTAGAATGGACTCCATATCAGAAAAATGATGTGTTAGTCTTGATAGACTTGCAAATGGGGTCAAACCCATTGGTTGCTTAAGTCTATTCGGATTCTTCTAGCGATTGCTAATTTTTTAATTACGAAATTTGGCAGTAGGATATCAAAATCGACTTCTTGAATATGTTCTTGATGGAGGATGTGTATATTACACAACCTAAGGGTTTTGTAGATCCAGAAAATCGTAGAAGATTTTGCAAGCTTCAGAAATCCATTTATGGATTGAAGGAAGCATCATATAGTTGGAATATTCGTTTCAACGAGGAAATCAAAGAGTTTGATTTCCTTAAAGAATGAAAAGAATCTTGTGCATACGAGAAGTTTAGTGGGAGTAATCTGGTTTTCTTAGTCTTGTATGTAGAAGACATACCACTCATAGGAAATGACATACCAATGCTTGAGTCAGTCAAGTAATGGTTGAAGAGTTGTTTCTATATGAAAGACTTAGGAGATTCCAAGCACATATTGGAAATTAAGATTCATTGAGAAATGTCTCAAAGGATGATTGAACTAAATCAAGAGACTTAAGTTGATAAGATTCTTGACAGGTTCGAAATGGAAGACACTAAGAGAGTATTTCTTCCCATGTCTCTATTAGGTTTCGTAGTGTCCGACACTACGCGGAATGGAACCCTCATCCACACACAAATTAAAGTAACTAAACATGTATATTAATTAATTAACAATCACATAATTAATTACCAAGGAGAGAGAAAGAGGAAAAGACGATCGTACCCTTAATGCGTGCTTCACTCTTTCAAAGAGCTCATACTTGAAAGCGTAAAGCTCCGCAAATGTGCAAGCCTCTGACGACTCTCACCCTTGGGACCCGACCCGAACGGCCCCTACCCTGAAGCTTAGTCGGGGCTAGACCAAAAGAACTTAGAGTATTAGAACTAAGGTAGTCATTTCTTGGAGATCCCTTAAAGTTCACAACTCAAGTGTTCCTTCCCAATGCCAAATGATTGGTATTTATAGGGAAGGGAGCCCTTGAATTCCAATCTTCCATCAATGTGGGAGAGTAGGTTAAATTCATTTTATTAAATTTAATTTAATTCAAAAATCAAATTGAAATGCAAGTGAATCAACAAACGACAAGTGTCAAGTGGTGAGCAAGAGGTTAAGTGAGGACCAAGAAGGGGGGACCACCCTCCCCTTTCTCCCCAAGCAAACCCACACACACTCCATGCACACGCCCCACATGCATCATCCAGCTGGCGTGGCATAAAAAAGATTTATTCTGATGCTCGGATATTAATCCAGCAAGAGCCAACAACTGTTTGAGTCGTCTTCAACGTTGAGTTATCCAGAAAACTTTCAGAATAGCTCAATGAGGTATTCACAATCAAACCGAGAGGGTCAGTCATTCGGCATGTCCGTCCACTCTGGCCCTCAGATAATCCATTCGGCTCCGTTTGTGCCTTAGCAGCCATACATGTCGTATAGACAACCTTACATGCAGCCGACCCTCTTTGGGGTGCAGGCGACACAAAACGTCCAACCTTTAGACTGGCAGCTCCGTCTGCTAAAACATGGGGAACAACCTTCAGCGTTATCCAAGGAAATAACCGAGGTGGCACAGCCGGCCAAGGTTAAAAATGTTCTGGTAGGTACTTATGATGGTACCACCAACCTAGAAGATCACCTCATGGCCTACACCAACCTCATGTATCTACAAGGGTTGGATGATGCCGCCTGGTGTCGATAATTCCTAGCCACATTGAAGGATGTCGCCCAACGATGGTTCAGTAACTTGCCATCCGGATGCATCAACAGCTTCAAGACGGTTGCGTACTTGTTTGCATCCAACTTTTTTATGAACATTCCTGCTAGGAAAACAAGTCTTGACTTGGGATCCATTCAGCAGGGAGATAAAGAAGGGCTTCGGTCATATATCAGGCGGTTCAATCTGATGAGAATTCAGATTCAAGGGCTGTCTGATGAAGTGGCCTATATGGACTTTTTTAAAGGTCTGAAAGAAGGGTCGACCTTTAAGTTCGACCTTGTCAGAAAGAAAGTAGCTACCCTCCAAGAGGCACTGATGGAGGCGGACGCCTTTATACATGTGACCGAACTTTGCAACATCAGTAAGCAGTCGGACCCAAAGCGGTCAGAAAAATAAGAGAGTCGGCCATCACAGCCGGTTAAGAAAGAAGAGAATAAAAAGAGAAAAGAAGTCTGGGCGGGCGACAGCTTTGAGCAGCCTTCCCAGAAGTGAAAGAAAGAATCCAAATCATACACCCCCAAGTATGATTTTAACAAATATTGTCACTCCATCCTCATGGAGATCAAAGACTGGGTGACCATTTAGAAGCCGACTGCTATGAAAAGTTCTGCCAAAAACAGGTACAAGAATAAATATTGTCATTTCCGTGAGGACATTAGCCATGACACCAACAACTGCTATAGTCTTAAGCGGCTGACCGTTCGGCTGACAAAGGTGTGCTTAAATCTTATATTTTGATGTCCAAGGTTACTTTGCAAACTAACCATGGAAAGTCGTCCAAAAAGAAGCCTCAATCTTATAATAGTTCGGACGCGGATGAAGAAACAATCTATACAATAGCAGGTGGCTTTGCGGAAGGCGGCCCAACCATCCAAAGTACCAAGGACTACATCAGGCGGCTAGATGTCAGCTCAGTTGATGAGGGGCAAGCGTCCAAGGATACTTTCCCTGAAGTTATCATCACTGAGAAAGATAGGTGAAAGCTGAGGATGCCGCATGATGATCCCATTGTCATCGAGTGCAAGGTGGCCAACCAAAAGGTAGACCTAATCCTCATAGACAATGATAGTTCCTCTGATCTCATCTCATCAGCCACAGGTGCTTGGCAAAACTCAAGTACAAGCCTGATAGCATGCACAAGGTATCTCACCACTTAGTTTGTTTAGGGGCTGGAGTGGTGAATCTGGTAGGCCGGATAGATCTACCCATTCGCCTAGGGGAGAAGGGAGAAGGACGCCACATGGTGGTCCGTTTCTTAGTAGTTGAAGAGCTAACGACCTATAACTTGATATTGGGTCGTCCCACTTTGAATGAATCCAAGACAATTATCATTCCATCACTTATGCTCCTAAGTTTGAGAAATATGATGGTTCTGTCGGCTCCTTAAATGGGGACCAGAAGAAGGCCAGAGAGTGTTATCTCTAAAATGTCAAGCCCACTGTGGCCGAATCTGGCAAGGGTGAAGAACTAATAGACCTTGAAGAGGTCAAAGAAGCGGCGCCTGCTCCTGTAGTAGGTGCCAGAAAGAGAAAGGCCGACCAGTTGGTGGCCGCGAAAAAAGAAAAGCAATAGCAATCACTAACCAGGGAATGGTCGGATGAGCTCCGTCCCCAGCCGGCTGGTGATCATATTGATATTGTACTAGACGACTCTCGGCCAGAACGAACTGTTAAGGTCGGGACGGTTGCTTTTGCAAGTTTGGGTGCAAAGTTGCACAATTTGTCAAAAGAGTTCAAAGACATTTTTTCCTTTGAAGTGGAAAAGATGCTAGGCATAAGTCCGAATCTCGCTGTTCATAAACCTGCTATGGATCCCAAAAAGAAGCCGGTTAGGCAAAAGAAGAGGAACCATGGTGAAGACAGAAGTCAAGCGATAGCCATCAAAGTTAAAAAGCTACTTGATAGTGGGTTCATTTGGCTATGTTACTTCCTAGATTAGGTTGCTAATGTTGTGCTTGTCAAGAAGTCGAATGGTACCTGGCGCATGTGTGTTGACTACACAGATTTTAATAAGGCATGTCCCAAGGACATATAACCTCTACTAAATATTGATAGTTTGGTCGATTCTACAGCTGGCCATGCCTTGATGAGTTTCATGGATGCCTATTCTAGTTTCCATCAGATATCCTTGTGGAAGAAAGATCAAGAGAAGACGACATTCGTCACTGATCAGGGGTTATTTTGCTATACTGTGATTCCGTTTGGTTTGAAGAATGCGCCTGCTACTTTCCAACGAATGATTAATACAGTCTTCATTAATCAAATTGGGAGGAATGTAGAGGCGCACGTTAATGACATGATAGTCAAATCCAAGCTACAGACAGATCACCTTGCTGACCTTCGAGAAACATTCGCCACACTCAGGCGGCACCGGGTCATGCTCAATCCCAAGAAGTGTGTCATTGACGTTGAGTTTGGAAAGTTTCTCGGATTTCTGATTGATGAAAGGGGGATAGAGGCCAACCCAGAAAAAATACAGGCGATCATAGACATGCAGTTTCCCCCCACTGTAAAAGAGGTTCAAAAGTTGACAGGTTGTCTGGCGGCATTGGGGAGATTCCTCAGTCGGTCAGGCGACAAGTGCCTCTATTTCTTCCAAGCCATAAAAAAGAAGACCATGTTTGAATGGGGGACGGATGCTGAGGCGATCTTTAAGAGATTGAAGGAACACTTGCACTCTTTACCAAGGCTTGTTAGCCCTTTGCCAAAGGAAGTGTTGTACATGTATCTAGCCATCTCAGACCATGCGCTCAGTGCTGTTCTCCTTGCTGAAAGAGGCGGCACCCAGCTCCCGGTCTACTTCATCAGTCATGTTCTACGAAATGCAGAACTACGGTACCCCATGGTTGAAAAGTTTGGACTTGCTCTCTTCATGGTAGTAAAAAAGTTAAAACCTTACTTCTTGGGGCATCCGGTTGTGGTCTACATAGACAAACCTATCAAGCGGCCTATGACATCCATGGAGTCATCCGGTCGAATGATTAAATGGGAATTGAAATTCAAAGCCCTGAATTCTCTTTCGAACCAAGGAAGGGAGTGAAGGGACAGGCGTTTGCCGACTTAATTGTCGAAATGACAAGGCCGGCTGATCCTGAGAACCTTGATCAGGTTTGGAAGGTATATGTGGACGGGAGCTCTACCATGAACGGTTGTGGTGTAGGCGTCATATGTCAATCTCCTGATGGGGATAAATATGAATATGCACTACGATTCAAGTTCCAAGCCTAAAATAATGAGGCAGAATATGAAGCCCTACTAGCCGGCATCCGCATGTGCAAGGCGGCAGGGGAAAGGAAAGTTAACGCCTGCTCTAATTCACAATTGATTGTTAGTCAATACCGTGGTGACTATGAGGCCACCTATCCATCCATGATCAAATATTTGCAGGCGGTCAAGGAAGAAGCTTGGACACTTGATGAATTTCTTCTAAGTCAGGTACCCTGGTTAGAGAACAATCAGACGGATGCTCTCCCTAAGATGGCATCATCCGCCTCTTGTGATACACCTAGGTCAATCTTTTGGGAAGTTATGGAAAAAAGAAGTATTGAGGAAGATCCCATTGGAGTACTAGACCAAAGCTCAACCTCGATGGATAGCATCCGAGATTACTTAACAGACGACACCTTGCCGGATACTTATCTAGAGATGGTCGCAATGAAAAAACGTGTGGCCAATTTTGAAATTCATAATGGAGAACTTTTCAAGAAGGGCTATCTTCAACCTTTGTTGAAATGTGTCACCCCAAAAAGGGGACAAGAGGTTCTAGAAGACTTGCATTCGGGCTTTTGCGCCTCCCACATAGGCGGTAGGACCCTTGCAAAGAGAACTAGGCGGTAAGGTTATTTCTGGCCTTCCCTAAAAGCAGACACCATGGAAATGGTGACAAAATGCGACAAGTGTCAAAGGTTTGGCAAACTCATACATCGCCCGACCACTAATCTGACGGCCATCCATAGCCCAATACCATTCACCAAATGGAGCATGGACGTACTGGAACTGTATACGCCTGCTACAGGCGAACGAAGGTATATTCTAGTTGTTGTTAACTACTTCACTAAATGGGTAGAGGCAGAGGAGGTCAAAGGCATCAAAATAAAAGATGTTATCTCCTTCATCTGGAGAAATGTTATCAATCGGTTCGGGGTGCCCATATTTATTGTCTTTGATAATGGACTTCAATTTGAAACGCCTACTCTCAAGAATTGGTTGGGAGACCAAGGGATCTCTCATTGCTTTGCATCAGTCAGCCATCCCCAAGCAAACAGCCAGGTTGAAGCCCTCAACAAATTAATCTCATATGGCATTAAAAAGAAAGTCAAAAGAGCTAGCGGTGTGTGGGTGGATGAATTGCCGCATGTTCTATGGGCCATCCGGACGACTGAAAAAAGAGCGACTGGTGAAACCCCATTTTTCATGGTTTATGGTGCAGAACGTGTCTTGCCTATTGAGCACTATGAACTGACTCTTCGAGTCATGTTATATGATGAAGAGACTAACTAGGAGGCGATGCGGCTAGCATTGGACTCACTCCCTGAGTGTAGGGGTAATGCTGCCTTGCGTCATGAAATCTACCGTCTGAGAATGACGAGAGCCTACAACAGAAGAGTACACAAGAGGCCCTTGAAGGTAGGGAAATTTGTGTTACGAAATATGGAGGCAACGAGTAGAGCGAATGAGCAGGGAAAACTGACTCACAACTGGGAAAAGCCTTATCGGATCTATGAAGAAGTAAGAGGCGGCACCTACCGCCTTGGAAACACCAGAAGACAGGCAACTAGCCAGAGCTTGGAATGTATGAAAGGAATGGTGTCCTTCCAACAAGTGTATTATTCTGATAGAGGGTTCAGAATTATTACAGAGCTAATTCTACAGTAAGGTCAAGTGATCGGAATGCCTAGGTGGAGGCCGCTTTCGATCAGTAATATTAAGGTATAATTAATATTGCAGCTTAATCTTAACTGAACTCTTCGGGTCGAACCCAATCGAACAACCGATCCGAGACGAAGAATGAATCCGAAGGATTAAATGATTCGTCAGAGTTTTACGAACACAGACATCGGATATTGAGCCTAGGGTGTCGAGGCCGAGCATCGCAAAATCACAAGCAACAAGTTCGAGCATAGCCGTAGCATCACAGTGGCCTAGCCATGAGAACGCTAGGCTAGCTCAAGCTAGCATACACTATGCATGGCTAGGCGCAAGCCTAGCATGCCATGCGTGCTAGGAGCTAGTGCCCAGATGCTATCGCAAGGCTAAGCCTTGCTAGCACTGGCGCACAGCATGCCCAGCTAGGGGTGTACACCGGTCCAAAACCGGACCGGACCTGGACCGGACCTGTTTGGACCGGGGACCTGAATTGGGTAAATTTGAGGACCGGGGACCGGACCTGATTTAACAGGTCCGGTTCCGGGTCAGACCTGAAACATCAGGTCCGGTCCGGGTTTGGACCTGAATGGACCTGTTTTGTGGTTTTTTTCGTTTTTTTTTATAAATAACCTGTTGGACCTGCATATGGACTTGTTTTGTGATTTTTAGACTTGTTGCATAATTTAATAATTACATACAAACCAAAATTATCAATCACAAAACTACATAACGTCTCTAAAGTTCCAATTTCCAAACACCAAAAATACAAATGAGTCCACCGAAAATACAAATGAGTCCACGAAAACTCATAACATTACATAAAGTCTCTTAAAATTCACCCGAAAATGATCCAAACTTGCCAAGAAGTGAGGAAATGGATCCACCCGGAACCAATTCCAATAAGATATTTAAAGCCTCCTCCTCTCTTGCAATCCCCAAATATCTCTAGCATGGAAATTAAGCTCAGAATCCAGCAATATCGGATCGTATTTTGGTACATGAAAAGATAAAATACTTGCAACTATATTTGTGTGTGATAGATTCCTAAGCAGCTTCACTTCCTCTTCCAGCTCCCTTTTGTGAGCCTACTCTCATTTCGAAACAAAAATAAATCAAACAATCAACTTATAGGAGCAGAATGTAGATAATCTTGTATCTTTAAAGCAGGTAACAATAAGAATCAAACTAATAAATAAAAATTAATGATCTAAAAACACAGCAAATTCACACAGTTAACCATCCAAGACAGGAAAAATTGTGAATTGCATGCTCAAACAAGTCTCAATTGAATAATTCCATTTCAAATTCAACTAAAATTAATAGATCAAGACAAACCAATCCCTAATTTCAAATTCATCACAAAACCCTGAATTGATTCCCTTACCTGAGTTTTCTCTCTAGAAGCACCACCAGAAGCAATCGAAACCTGCAAATTAAAACCAAATTCACAAAATCAAACTTCCACAATTACCCCCAACACAAATTCAAGTTCATAAATTCAAAAACAATAAACCCTAATCATCAAACCTGCTTAACAGCCAAAATTAAAGTTATATAAATAAAATTAAACATAAGAGCTTACCCACATAATTAAAATTAAACATATATAAATTCGAATACGTATATAAATTCGAATATATATTCTGAACATAAATAAAATTCGGCCAAAATGAACAAAAATTCGACCCACATAAATTAAATTAAACATATATAAATTTAAGCATACTTCCAAAAATTAAACATATATAAATTCGAATTATGTATATCTTATTCGAATTAAACATATATAAATTCGAATTATGTATATCTTATACGAATTAAACATATATAAATTCGAATTATGTATATAAATAAAATTAAACATATATAAATTCGAATTATGTATATAAATTAAACAAGAACACTGAACATGAACACCAATACACCATAATTCGGAATTTCAAACAAGAACAAAAGAATAAAGAATAATTAAATATGCAAAAAAAACTTACCGGAGATTTGCGGTGGCTGATGTAGCAAGCCTTGGGTGGGCGTCGCCTGAGAGTGAGGAAGCAAGGGAGATGTCGCAGTGCAAAGGCAGAGGCGAGGAGAGAGTGAGAATGAGGGAGGAGGCGCAACGTAGAGGCAGAGCAGGGTGAACAACGAGTTAGGGTTAGAAAATAAAATAAAAATTGAAGTAGAGCACTGAGCAGCGTTTCTGATTTTTTGAGTTTTTGTGTTTGTTTTTTTTTTTTTTTAAAAAAAAAAAACCGGGTTTCAGGTCAGGACCTGAAACCCCCGGTTTTAGACCGGGTCCGGACCGGAACCGGGAACCTTGATTTTCAAGGACCGGGACCGGACCTGAATCAACAGGTCCGGGTTAGGTCCGGTCCGGATCAGGTCGGTTCAGGTCCGGTTTCAGGTCCTGTCCAGTTTTTGTACACCCCTATGCCCAGCTGCTATCGCAAGGCTAGGCCTTGCTAGCATTGGCGAACAGCATGCCCAGCCGCTATCGCAAGGCTAGGCCTTGCTAGCACTGGCGCACAACACTCCCTGCCGCTATCGCAAGGCTAGGCCTTGCTAGCACTAGCGCACAGCACGCCCAGCTGCTATCGCAAGGCTAGGCCTTGCTAGCATTGGCACGCAACATGCCTAGCTCACTATGGGCTAGCGTGTGGTTGCATGGCGCATCACTACGCATCAGCCAGCAAGCACGCTTGGCTGTGCGTGCATGCATATGCCTACGCCCAGTGCTGGCAGCCTCCCACAGCATCTCGCCAAGCAGCGCCCAGCACAATGCGTGGCTCGCTAGCAGCACGCAAGTGCTTGGAGGGCTGGCTGATGCGTGCTGGAAGATGTACGTTGTGCATGCTAGCTATGCATGTTAGGCTTGCTGTGCTAGCTGGCCAGTAAGGCAAGCAGCCAGCTCACCCATTGCTTGAGGGCGGTTTTGTGAGGGGTGGGGACCAACCCTTGGGCAATGCCTTTGGGAGCAAGGCCATGGTCCCCCCCACTTACTCTTGGTCCTCACTTAACTCTCTCTTTCCCCTTGACACTTGTTGCATTGTGATTGATTTGATTATTTATTTAATTTAGAATTAAATTAATTATCAATTTTATTCATTCTCCTACATTGGTTGGGGAATGAAAATCAAGGGTTCATTTCCCTATAAATACCAAGGCTTGGGTATTTGGGAATGAACACACTTGAGTGAAATTGAAAAGGCAACTCTATAATTGAGTAAACCTTGAATTCGTAAAACTCCAAGTTTATATTTGTTTGGGCCTCGACTAACCTTCAAGGCTTTGGACGATCGGGTTGAAAGGAATGGTGTCCTTCCAGCAAGTGTATTATTCCAATAAAGGGTTCAGAATTATTACAGAGGTAATTCTTCAGTAAGGTCAAGTGATCGGAATGCCTAGGTGGAGGCCGCTTCCGATCAGTAATATCAAGGTACAATTTATATTACAGCTTAATCTTAACTGAACCCTTCGGGTCGAACCCAATCGAATCTCCGATCCGAGACGTCGAATTAATCCGAAAGGATTTAATGAGTCGACAGAGTTTTACGAATACGGACGTCGGAAGTCGAGCTTAGGGCGTCGAGACCGAACGTCGCAAAATCACAATCGACAAGTATGAGCGTAGCCATAGCTAGGCTAGGCTAGCTCATCATAGTCACTAGGCGCGCCGTGGCAGCCCTAGCATGATGTTGGGCACCATGGCTGGCTATCGCTAGCACCAGGCGCGCCAGCACAGCCCTAGCATCATGCCTAGGCGCTGTCGCAGCCCTAGCATGATGCTAGGCACCATCGCAAGCCATCGGCCCATCGCAGGGCCTGTACGCATCGCTAGGCGCACCATGTGTGGCCTAGGATGGCTGGGCGCCGTTACAACCCAGGCAGCATCCCTAGGCGCACCATGCGTGCCCTAGGATGGCCTGATGCCATAGCAGCCCTAACATAGTGCTGGGCACATGGCAGGACCACACGCACCAAGCATAGTTAGTGCTAGGCACTGGCGCATGCGTGGTGCGTGGTGCCTGGGCGAGGCATGTGCGTGCATAGTGCGCAGTGCCGAGGCTGATGCGTGAGGGAGTGCGAGGGGCTGGCAAGCTTGCAAGCAACGTCAAGCCAAGCATGCGTGGCTTGCTAGCAGCACTCATGCTAGGCACTGTGTGCGGGAGACATGCGTGTGCGCATGGTGTGGGAGTGCGGTGCGTGGCAAAAGGCCAGCATGCGTGGCTCGCTAGCAGCACGCATGCTGGGCCATGAGAGTAGCGAGGATGCGAGGGATGCTGGCAGCAGCGCCAAAACGCACCAGCGCTAGCGCCAGCACGCACCAGCCAGCACCAGCGCTAGCACGCACCAGCGAGCATCAGCGATGCTGCTGGGCTTGTGCTAGCATGCTAGGCTAGCTGGCACGCTAGCTGGCAGCTGGGCAGCATGCTAGGGTGAGGCGGTTTATGAGGAGAGTGGGGACCAAGGCTTTGGGAAAGCCTTGGGGAGCAAGGCATTGGTCTCCCCACCTCTCCATGGTCCTCACCTAACACTCTCTCCCTCCTTGAAACTTGTCGAATTGTGATTGCATTTGTTTATTGATTTATTTTAGAAATAAATTAATTGACAAATAATTCATTCTCCCACATTGGTGGAGGATGAAATATCAAGGGAACATTTCCCTATAAATACCAAGCTTGGTATTTGGATTTGTTACAACCTTGAGTGAAATTAAAAAGGTAACTCTAGAAAAGAGTAAACCTTTGATTCGTAACACTCATAGTTATTTTGTCCGGGTCTTGACTAACCTTCAAGACTTAGGACGCTCGGGTCGGGTCGAGGGTATGATCTGTCGGAGATCTCGTCTTTTCGGGATTTTGAAGTAAGAGCTCTTTAGGAGCGAAGCACGCGTCAAAGGTATAATTCTTGTCCTTAATCTTGTTTAATTAAGTTTATTATGCTTGTTTAATTGCTTTAATTTAGGGGCGGGTCTTGGTGGGTTTCCTTCCGCGTAGTGTCGGGTCACTACGAATCCCTACAGCGGTATCGGAGCCACGCTCCTTTTAATTTTTGCAATTATTGTTTAATTGAGGTGTTTTAAAGAATTTTTTTCTGGTTCATGTTCATCTAATTAGATTAGATGCTCGTTTTAATTAATTTTAAAACTCGATTTTATTATCGATTTGGGTGTCGAACCAAGATTTTGGCTCAAAAATAGTGATTTTTGGGTGGAATCGACATTCTGGAACTGTTTCAATACTTTTAGGGTTGTCCAGAAGCCAAATTCGAACCAGAAACCCAATTTTTCTGGGGTTTTTCGTTTTTCAACGAAAGTTTTAATTCCTTTTAAGCCTTGATTAATGCAAGCATTACAAGGTTAGATTAAATGCACATTTGCATCACTAATGTACTGGTTTTAAAATATCCTTGAGCATAATAATGGAGTGTTTATTAGTGCTTAAGTTGATATATCAAGTAGTCACATAAACTTGTTTTTCACAATTTTGCTAATAAATTACAATAAGGTGTGAAAACTTGTTGTGATTTTGCATTTTGAGTTCCCAAATAATGTTAAAGTTCTAATCTTTAAGTGTTTAAATGATTGGAACCCTAACCCTAAATTCCATGTTGAACAAAGTTTGGATTTTTTCATATTTTGGTTGATTAAAATCCATTATGTTCAATTACTTGTGAGTAAAATTTGATTAATCTTCATATCGGAAGATGTAATCTGGTATTTTACACAAGCTTGTAAGTTGGAATTTTTTTTTTTCATTGGATGATTAATTTGTTTTGTAATCCCCTTTTGTCAAGTCCATTATTAATTTGCATATTGGCAAGATTAATTTTTGACATAGCTCATTTTATTATAAGCATAAAGCTTGACCTAATTTTGTTCAAAATTGATAATTTTGGATAAATTTGGGCTTGTGCACCAATTAAAATAAAAATAAAATTGTTCAAGTTAGACTTAACATTTGTTTTATTTTATTTTTCCCTCAAAATTAATTCTAAAATTTGATTTAGAATTGATTATTGTCACACACAAATCGGAATTAAATTCCGAGTTAAATGCACGCAAAATGATGCAAAACCGCAAGCGTCACCAAGGCTAGTCTGCCTGTGGTGTGCATATGGCTGTGCATCGCTTGGTGCGTAGCTGTGTGGCATGGAGGGGTGTTGTGTGGTGCATGTGCTGGCGCGCAGGGGCCTTAGGCTGCTGGTATGCTTGTGCGGCTGCTGGGCAGCGAGGCAGCAAGCCCCAGGCAGCCAGCCCCTGATGCTTGTGCCAGCAAGCTGCTGGTGCTAGCATGCTAGGCAGGCTGTGCTAGGCGCACCTGCTAGCTGCCAGCACCACGCACCATGGCGCAGGGGCCATGGCTGCCTAGCAGCCATGGTGCGCCAAGCATCATTGGATGATGCTTTTCTTGCTTAAAGATGAGCTATGAATTTTGCGATTTTTCCGTATTAATAATTTTAATTAATTACTTTAACGAGGCTAAAAACCTCGATTTTCGATTTTGCAAAATTTTGACAAATTATGGGTTATGCCGACTTAATTAACCGGATTAATTAAGTACGGATGCAGAATTTAGTGGGAGCTTAATTGAATGCGTTGGCATTTTGCGTTTAGAAATAATGAATTAAACCATTTTGACTAGTTTTAATTAGGCGCGTTAATTTGATTAACGACCTAAGTTAGTTACTAGTTTTGCGTGTTTAATTATGTATTTCGTAAAATTGCATGGGCCGTTCATAAATAGTGAACGGGTGAATGAAAATTACTTTCAAAACAGGTTGTTTGAAAATGGCAACTAGTGGGGCCCGACTAGGATAGAAAATACGGACTGCGTTCCGTTATGTATTTTTGTCAATCTAAATACGGTCTGCGAACCGTTAAGTATTTTTGTACTATTTAGATTAATCCTAGTCGTTCTAGCTAGCTTCTTTTATTTCATTTTGGTCAAGAAGTCTCAAGACGGTGTTCGAGGAAGACGAGCCAAGATGATGACCCATGGAAATTGAAGATTTCAAGGGGTCATGCTAGTTGCCTAAATGCATCTATTATATGCCTTATATATTGTTATATATATTTGTTTGGTAGATGCATGTCTAGGATTTCTATGATGTTGCGATGATTAGTTAAGTTCACTTAAATCAACCAACATAGAAACCCTAGGTCCCTTAATAATATTGAGCTAAAATTTGCCATTCCAAGGACAACACTTACCGAACTAATGCGCGTACGTGATGGATTACGCCAAAGCGAGGCATCACTACTTCCCTAGGAACGTAAGGTATACTAGGTATACAATTTGTCTTGGTTAAGCTCAACGATATCAGTAAGGAGTCCTTAGATGTCGTGGCAAAGAAATAGATATCAGTATGCATTAGATGCGACATTTTATCAAACCGAGGGTAACTTGGAGCTATTAGCAATTGAATTGCTTACCTTAAGATAATTAATGGATAAGACAAGCCAAAGCATGCTTAACTATTTCTTGATCTTTGGGATCTCGGAATCATTTTATTCTCGCCCATAAGGGACAATCTTAAAATGCGTGGATAAAATGTTCAATAAGTGTGAATAAATGCATGAACGCTTTAAATTTTTTCAACTTATTGATGTATGAATGGTTTTTTCATTTCAAATTCTTTCAATTGTAGAATCATGTCTGCAAGTAACACAAACAACAACCATGTGTGCCCAGAACTCCCCGATAAGTTAGCTATCAAGCTTAACTTAACAAACCTTGATGAATGGGAATAAGAACTCAGGAAAACTCTCCGAAGTTGTTCCAAGGAGTATGTTCTGGATACTTCCCTCCCAACTCTCTGTTCCAAGACCCTCTTAAGTGATGAAACTTATTGTGCATGGTCGAAAGACTGCAAATTAGTGTCACAACTCATGGCTAACTCCATCCCGGAAGAATGGAAAGAAAAACTTCTATTTTCCTTCCCAGATTTGTTCCTTGGAGGATTAAGGGATGTTGTCGGTGTGAGATTCTCTAAGAGTTTCAACGACAACAATGATGGACTCTTGTTTGAAGTGACTAGGTCATTTACGGACATGAATGTGAAGCCGTCGGATCAAGGTTGTCTTGCGAAAGAGAGGTACCATCTTTAGTCTACGGTCTGCAACACTAAGTTGAGACCGGGTATGCCCCTCCGACCCCATGTGGCAAGAATGACTAAGCTCTTCAAGCACATGGAACTCCTCGGAATTCCACTAGAATATGGAATGGCCGGTCATATTTTGCTCACTTCACTCCACTCAGGATATGATGCATTAAAGGCATATATCTCTGATTCAAAGGAGACACATTCCTTAAAGAATGTGGTGGAGCTTCTGCACCGGGCCAACTCATTTGGGGCAACCAAAAGACCAACAAGAAGGAGGGATCTCAAGGTTAAGGCTAAGATGCGTTGCTTCTACTGTGGCGGGCAATGCCACTTCAAGAGAGAATGCAAGCTCATTCGGGAGGAGGAGGAGAGGAATGGAGCATCCGCCTCAGGTATCTTCCTTAACACTTGTGGATTAAGCTTATCATAAGGTATTGGACACCAAGTATGACTCACTTAATGTTGCCTTTTCAGGGACCAAGTGAGAAGCTTATCAAGTGTTGGTGCATGGACATAAGACGACGAAGATGGTTTTTCGGTCGTGCTTGCATGCACTATTTTGTCTATGACATGTAATTAAAACTATTTCTAGTTTTATCATGCTTTGAACATATTATGATCCGTGGTGTTGAACACCTAGGAATTTCAAATGTAAAACTTTTTACAATAATTGTTTCAAGTTTACAAATTTATGTTCAATTAAATTGCATGATTTACATATGACAAAAGTTGATACCACTAAGCTAAGACCATCGAGTCAAATCAAACCTACTTGTGGCATTGTCGTCTTGGCCACATTAACATCAAACGCATCAAGAAACTTCTTCAAGAAGGTGTTCTTGACTCATTTGACTTAGAGTCATTTGAAAATTGCGAAGGATGCTTATTAGGCAAGATGATTAAACAACCATTCTCCAAGTTGGGAGAAAGGGCAAGTGACTTATTAGGACTAATACACACGGATGTATGTGGACCTATGAGCACACCCGCAAGGCAAGGTTACCGATATTTCATCACCTTCACCGACGATTATAGTAGATATGGCTATATCTACTTAATGTCGAATAAATCTGAATCCTTTGAAAAGTTCAAGGAATTTCAGAAAGAGGTTGAAAATCAACTTGGCAAGAAAATTAAAGCACTTCGATCGGATCGAGGTGGCGAATATTTGAGCCATGAACTCGACGGTCATTTGAAAGAATGTGGTATTCTTTCAGAATTGACACCTCCTGGAACTCCTCAATGGAACGGAGTGTCCGAACGGAGGAATTGAACCTTGTTAGACGTGGTTCGGTCAATGATGGGTCTTAGTGAACTCCCTATCTCGTTTTGGGGACATGCGCTACAAACAGCAGCACTAACACTGAATAGAGCTCCGTCAAAAGCTGTTGAAAAGACTCCATATGAATTATGGACTAAGAAACCTCCAAGGTTGTCTTTTCTCAAGATTTGGGGATGCGAAGCATATGTCAAGCGATTAATTTCGGACAAACTTCACCCCAAATCGGATAAGTGTTTCTTTGTGGGATATCCAAAAGAAACCAAAGGGTATTACTTCTACAATAAATCCGAGAACAAAGTATTTGTTGCTCGTGATGGTGTCTTTTTGGAGAAGGATCACCTTTCCAAAATGACAAGTGGGAGGAAAATCAAACTCGAGAAGTTCGAGAGGACGAGCAACAACAATGTCAACCTGACAAAACTGACAATCTGGATACTTTGGAAGCATCTGAGAAGATTGGTCAGAGTCAAACATACAATGTTAATGCTCAACCGATTACCCTACGTAGGTCGCAACGACAAAGATCTCAACCAGACAGATACCTCGGTATTGTCTTAACTGATGATCAGGACATCCTAGTTATGGAAGGTAATGAGCCGGCGACATACAAGCAAGCTATGACGAGTCCTGACTCTGCAAAATGGCAAGAGGCCATGAAATCCGAGATGGACTCCATGTCTGAAAATCAAGTCTAGGACTTGGTGAATTTGCCCGAGGGTTATACACTCATTGATTGCAAATGGATCTTCAAAGTGAAGATAGACAAAGATGGAAATGTATTGGTATACAAAGCTAGACTGGTGGCAAAAGGTTATAGACAAGTCCATGGGATTGACTATGATGAAACTTTTTCACCAGTTGCAATGCTAAAGTCCGTCCGGATTATCCTAGCGATTGCTGCATATTACGATTACGAAATATGGCAAATGGATGTCAAAACCGCCTTCCTTAATGGGATTTTGGAAGAAACTGTGTATATGACACAGCCAGAGGGTTTTGTCGATCCATGCAACGCTGGAAAGGTTTGCAAGCTGAAGAAGTCCATTTATGGACTAAAGCAAGCCAGCAGGAGTTGGAATCTGCGATTTGATGAAGCCATCAGCAAATTTTGTTTTATCAAGAATCCAGATGAGTCTTGTGTATACAAGAAGGTCATTGGGAGTGATATTGCATTCCTAGTCCTGTATGTAGATGACATACTGCTCATTGGAAACAACACAAAATAATTGGAGTCCGTAAAGGGCTGGATGGGAAAGTGCTTTTCAATGAAGGACTTAGGAGAGGCACAGTACATATTGGGCATCAAGATCTACAGGGATAGATCTAAGAGGATGATTGGATTAAGCCAGAGTACTTACATTGATAAGGTACTTGCTCGATTCAACATGGAAAATGCCTAAAGAGGGCATTTACCCATGTCCCATGGCATAACTCTCAGCAAGAAAAAGTGTCCACAAACACCTGTTGAGCGAGAAAGAATGAATCAGATCCCATATGCTTCGCTAATCGGATCGATCATGTATGCCATGATATGTACAAGGCCGGATGTATCGTATGCCCTGAGTGCAACGAGTCGGTACCAATCGAACCCAGGAGAGGCGCATTGGACTGCGGCCAAGATGGAGGCCACAAAGAACTGGTTGTTGAAGGTTACACCGACGCTAGCTTCCAGACTGACAAAGACGACTTCAAGTCACAGTCAAGATATGTATTCTGTTTGAATGGAGGAGCGTTCAGCTGGAAGAGTGCCAAGCAGAGCACCACTGCAGACTCTACAACTGAAGCCGAGTACTTGGCCGCTTCGGAAGCAGCCAAGGAAGCTGTTTGGATTCGCAAGTTCATCAGTGAACTTGGTGTTGTACCCTCCATCAAGGGTCCGATAGATCTCTATTGTGACAATAATGGAGCTATCGCTCAGGACAAGGAGCCAAGAGAACACCAGAAGGTCAAACATGTCCAAAGGCGATTTCATATGATAAGGGAATGGAAATTCGAAGGTGAAATCAGAATTTGCAAGATCGGCACGGAGGATAATGTGGCCGATCCTTTGACTAAACCTATGCCTCAAGTGAAACACAACAAGCACGTTGAGGCAATGGGAATCAAGCACATTGGAGATTGGCTTTGAAATTCCCTGTACATGTGTTTTAATTAAACTGGTCGTTTTAATGTAAGACACTGTATTAAAACCATTCATTTATGGAGTAATTAATTTTATGCAAAATCACTATTCACTCCATTGCTATTTAATTGTGGTTTAGAATTAAATAATGAGTGCATTCGATTTATAAAAATATTCAAAACAGGGTATCAAGACCATGTCTTGGATAAAGATACACCTCTTGAGTGAACATTGAATATTTAAATCGAAAATTGTCCCTAATCGAGGGCATCTAACTGATGGATGATTAATGACCACTAGAGATTAGTGTGTAGTATGATTTATAGCACTGTTTCTTTTACTGCAAGGACGTAATGGTCATAAATCATTTGCACAGGTGCTAGTTCGGAACTGCACTGGAAAGACCTATGAGAGTACTTTAAGAGATTCAAAATTATCATAAGTACATTTCTCATTATAGCTATCGGAACTTATTTCCTCGACCATGAGTATTGTGACGTTTTCTTGTTTGAGTACTAGTCTCTTTAATGTTGCCTAACGTCTGCCGTAACTAGGGATCATAACGGGAACTCTCAAGAGATTTGGTCCTCTTAGTAAGAGAAACTTATAATGCAAGACTGGGCATGTCCACCTATTAACAATAGGGAACATGTCTTTGTTGTTTACAAGGCCGCTCGAAGAGCGAGACTGTGAAAATGCATGGCCGTGCTCAGATGGATTTTAGAAATCATCTGCTTATTGACCGTCGAACTCGGAGATCGAGAAACACTTCTGAACGTAATAAGGATGACGATGAATCTTACCTTATAGTTCACAAAGAGACATTAAGCGACATAGGAAATGGGCTATACATTGTATGCACACTTGTCCGGAAGGACAAGTGGGAGATTGAAAGGAATGGTGTCCTTCCAACAAGTGTTTTATTCTGATAGAGGGTTCAGAATTATTATAGAGCTAGTTCTCCAGTAAGGTCAAGTGATCGAAACGCCTAGGTGGAGGCCGCTTTTGATCAGTAATATTAAGGTATAATTAATATTACAACACTGAACTTTTCGGGTCGAACCCAATCGAATAACCGATCCGAGACGACGAATTAATCCGAAGGATTTAATGGTCGTCGGAGTTTTACGAACACAGACGTCGGATATCGAGCCTAGGGCGTCGAGGCCGAGCGTCGCAAAATCACAGGCAACAAGTTCGAGCATAGCCATAGCATCACAGTGGCCTAGCCATGTGAACGCTAGGCTAGCTCGAGCTAGCATACACTGTGCATGACTAGGCGCAAGCCTAGCATGCCATGCGTGCTAGGAGCTAGTGCCTAGTTGCTATCGCAAGGCTAGGCCTTGCTAGGACTGGCGCACGACACGCCCAGCTGCTATCGCAAGGCTAGGCCTTGCTAGCACTGGCACGCAACATGCCTAGCTCACTAAGGGCTAGCGTGTGGCTGCATGGCGCATCGCTACGCACCAGCCAGCAAGCACGTTGGGCTGTGCGTGCGTGCATATGCCTACGCCCAGTGTTGGCAGCCTCGCACAGCATGTCATCAGGCAGCACCCAGCGCCCAACATAATGCGTGGCTCGCTAGTAGCACGCAAGTCCTGGGAGAGCTCGCTGATGCGTGCTGGCATATGCTAGCTGTGCATACTGGGCTGGCTGTGCTAGCTGGCCAGCAAGGCAAGTAGCTAGCTCACCCATTGCTTGAGGGAGGTTTTGTGAGGGGTGGGGACCAACCCTTGGGCTATGCCTTGGGGAGCAAGGCAATGGTCCCCCCCCACCTACCCTTGGTCCTCACTTAGCTCTCTCTCTCCCCTTGACACTTGTTGCATTGTGATTGATTTGATTATTTATTTAATTTAGAATTAAATTAATTATCAATTTTATTCATTCTCCCACATTGGTTGGGGAATGAAAATTAAGGGTTCATTTCCCTATAAATACCAAGGCTTGGGTAATTAGGAATGAACACACTTGAGTGGAATTGAAAAGGCAACTCTATAATTGAGTAAACCTTGAATTCGTAAAACTCCAAGTTTATATTTTGTCCGGGCCTCGACTAACCTTTGAGGCTTGGGACGTTCGGGTCGGGTTCGAGGGTACGATCGGGTCGGGTTCGAGGGTACGATCCTATTGGAGGCCTCGCATTATCGAGGTTGAAGTAAGAGCTCGGTCTGAGAGCGAAGCACGCGTCGAGGGTATAATTCTTATCCTTTCTCTTAATTATGTTTTAATTATGTTTTGCTTGTATTAGTTGCATTAATTATGGGGACGGGTCTTGGGGGGTTTCTTTCCGCGTAGTGAGGGACACTACGAAACCCTACAATGTAGACAACCTAAAAAAGCACAACTTCTAAGACTTGTAATTTTTTGTAGTTAAAAGTATCAATGAAAAATTGCACTTTTTATCTTTATGAACCGACTGCATAATGTGTAGGCAGCCTTATTAACATTTTAAAGGTCTTCTCCAACATGAGCAAACATAAGCTAAGTCCAAAAACATAACATCTATGTGTTGTTCCTTTTAGAACAACCTAATGAGGCCTATGGCCGGATGATCAAAGTGAGGCCTATGGACGGATGATCCTAATGTATTAAAAAATACGTCTGTTACAAAATGAGCAGGCATCCGGCAACATCCATTCGGGTGAATTCGTCGCAGAGAGCATCTCCCATTTAGGTGGCACATTGCTCTATAAACTTAAAAATAAACGGCCCTACCGACTGTCTAATAAGGCAAGCTCGCAGCTGTTTGAGTTGATCAAATGAGACTAGGATAAAAAAGACTTCCGAATTTTCTAAAAACAAGCGGTACTCTGTAATATCTAGGTCAGATACCGACTGTTGTTGCTCAGGGGCAACATAGCAAGTTAGACCTAGTCAAGAAGGAAGCAAGTGTAAAAGTTTTTACAAGTAATTGTCCATACTTCTAGGCGGCCCCGCCGGGGTTTTAGAAGAAGTGGCCGGCTGCTTCTCAGCCGCCACTGTTTTCCTGGAAGACCCAGGAGAGCTTGCAACAGTCGTCCTCCGGGCCTTGGGGTCCGGCTGTTGCGAGGAAGAAGCTCTTAGAGTGCCCGACTGAAAAAAAAAAAAAAAAAAAAAAAAAAAAAAAACGTCGGTACAAGAGTTAGTATATGCATAAGACAACTCCTAAAAGAGGAAGAGTTTCGAAGCCTACCAAGGGTGCCCCCTTGTTGGGGGAGTCGGTACAAGACTGTTGCATGAGAGAGGCCCGCAACATGGCCGCCGCAGTCTTGGATGCTGTTATTTTACTCATGGCGTCAGCTGCAAAAAATAAACAGCAAAATTAGTAAAGATCCCAAGTAAATAAAGCGTGAAAAAAACAGAGTATTTGTCAGGCCGGCTACCTCTAGAGCACCGACTGCTGAGGCCACAGGCGGCCAAAAAGTACTCGTCATAGAGCCACTTGAAGCTCGGGACGCAGTTTAGGGGTACTTGCTCTCGTACCCCTGAAGTAGAGTTCACCCTAGTCTCTACTTTGAAGAGTCCTTTGTCTAGGATCTCTTTTTTAGCCTTTGGGGGAACAGGCGGCATGCTGCGGCCGCCTGCGAGAAGAGGCGGATCCCTATTCCACTTGTTAAAGCGTTTGTTCAGCTCCGTGTCTGAACCCTCGATGATAAGGAAGGTGTTCCGCCAATCCTTCCATTTGTTCGCCTTACCTCTCGTCATGAGATAGCCCCTATGGCTTGTTAATTGATACCAGCCGGTACCTCCCGACTTAGGGGTCCGGCTGAGATAGTTCATGTGGGCGAAAGCCTCAAAGCTTGGCTCCACCCCGTACATTTCGCACCCGGCCACATAGCCGAGTACGTTTACCCAAGAGTTGGGGGCTAACTGCCATAACCCCAAATCATACCCATCTAAAATCCGCTGAACAGCCGGATGTAATGGGAAGCGCAGTCCAGCTTTGATGGCCGCCACATAGCAGCCAAAGCAGCCGTCATCATAGCTGGTACCAGCCGGCCAGACGACAGTGTCTTCTTGATCCGGCACGAACAGTAAAAATTCGGGGCCCATTCTGTGGTTAGCTATAAAGCTCTCCACTTTGTCTTGCATGGTTGCGATCCGGCCCCGGGGTACCGTGCAGTAGTAGGGGGTGTTTTCCTCTCTGTAAGAGGCGGACGGCTCCGCCCAATTGTCCCTCTTCTCAACTGCATGAGAAAGCCTCGCCTCTTGCAGGCGGCTGTTTCTTTCTTCTGAGCCTGGAGAAGCGTGGCCAGAAGAGCTGGACTCGGACTCGTCCTCTGACGAGTCCGAAGAGGACGACTCCTCCCCTCTCCTAGAGGGGCCCGCCTCCTCTCCCTTAGAAGGAGCAGGAGGAAAATTAGACATATCAACGGTAAAATGGGAAGGGACCACCTTGACCCCTCCCTCAGAACTGCCGGCTGTCAAGCCGCTTTGCTTCACTTCTACATCTGGCGCCTGGTCAGATGTTTCACTAATGAGCACCCTTTGGGAGGAGCCGTCCGAGTTTGAGATCATAGCAGTCTTTTTTGTTCTGGCCATCACGTTCTACATAGACACAGATACAGTCGGACTTTGTATAAAAAGCAAAGATGGGTCCAGAAAAGGGCAGGCGGCACTCCTAGTCCTAGATTTAGCCGTCCCCGGTGACCGGCTGATCACTAACTTAGGTCGTGTCGTGTGCTTCCGTGGTGCCATTTCAAAAAATAAAAAGAAAATTAAGAGTAAGAGAACTGAGTTACCTGAACGAGTGACGGTTGATGAAGTTCTGGAAATCCGGTGCAGTCGGCTTGTCAGAACAGGCGGTAGGCAGAAAAGGTCCGAATGTTCAGGGGTCCGAATGTTCTCGCAAAGTTCTCAAATGTGAAAATGACCGAAGTCAGCACTTCCTTAAATAGGCAAAGTGAGAAGGCGAAGGGTCGCTGCCAAATTCAAAATTTGGGCGGGAAAATCTCTCGGCCATTTGCAAGGTGACACCTGTAGCAGGCCGTCGCCTGTCGCCGTGCGGCACCTGTCACAGGTGACACGTGACCAGTCACGTGCCACCTGTGAGGGGCAAATGATTAGGGGATTTTTATCCACCAATCACCGTCTGACAAGTGGACCAACCAGGTTCCGCCACGTGTCCTTCACGTAGGCCAATAGGAGCCTGCCACGTGTCAATCACAGATACGTCCTCTACGGACCAATTGAGACACGCTATGTGTCCACCCATGCCAAATGGGAAAACCGGCCAACAAGGCCCAATCCTGTTTAGAGGCCCGGTCAGCCCTAGGTTTACCCTAAACCTAGAGAGTGGCACGCTTCTCAAGACTATAAATACTTAATTAATCCTCATTAAAGGGGATCAAGCAATTAATCTGACCTGAAGAACGGAACAGAGCAGAAACGTTACGGAAGACACTAATAACCGGCTAATCTCGCTAACAAAGCAGATTACCAACATTAAACACTCTCACCTAGAGAGATCTTATTACTTTAATTTCCGTATTAATTACTCCTTAATCAGGTACTAACTTGACCGTTGGAGGCGGAGCTCTCAGGAGTCTCCGTTATTTTGCAGGTACAGGCGTTCGGTTCCAGTCTCGGAATTGTAACTCTCCCGCAGGACATCAGAAAACCCCGAAACACTTATGACGATTTCGAATCTCTTAAAATACTTTCATAGGTCGATAAGGTGTAATTCCAAACTAGCACCTGTTCAAATGATTTATGACTACTATGTCCTTACAGCACAAGAAACGGTACTGTAAATAATACTACACACTAATCTCTGATCGTCCATCAGTTAAATGACCTCGATTAGGGATAATTTTTTATTTAAATATTCAATGTTCACTTAACATGTGTTTCTTTATACAAGACATGGTCTTGATACCCTGTTTTGAATATTCTCATAAATCGAATGGACTCATTATTTAATTCTAAACCACAATTAAATAGCAACGGAGTGAATAGTAATTTTGCATAAAATTGATTACTCCAAAATGAATGGTTTCAACATAGTGTTTTACATCAAGACATCTAGTTTAATTAAAACACGTGCATAGGGAATTCAAAGCCAATCTACAACATGCTTGATTCCCATTGCCTCGACGTGTTTGTTGTGCTTCACTTGAGGCAAACGTTTAGTCAAAGGATCGGCCACATTGTCATCCGTCCCGATCTTACAAATTCTGATTTCACCTTCGGATTTCCATTCCCTTATCAAGAGAAATCGCCTTTGGACATGTTTGACCTTCTAGTGCTCTCTTGGCTCTCTGGCCTGAGCAATAGCTCCATTGTTGTCACAATAGAGATCTATTGGACCCTTGATGGAGGGTACAACATCAAGTTCACTTACGAACTTACGAAACCAAACTGCCTCCTTAGCGGCTTCTAAAGCTGCCAAGTATTCGGCTTCAGTTTGTAGAATCTTTAGTAGTGCTTTGCTTGGCACTCTTCCTACTAAACGCTCCTCCATTTAGGCAAAATATGTACCCTGACTGTGAGTTAAAGTCGTCTCTATCAGTCTGGAAGCTAGCGTTGGTGTAACCTTCAACAATCAAGTCTTCATGGCCACCATAGACCAAGAATTTATCCTTGTTCCTTTTTAGGTACTTTAGGATATTCTCGGTCGCAGTCCAATGCGCCTCTCCTGGGTCTGATTGGTATCGGCTTGTAGCACTTAAGACGTACGATACATCAGGCCTAGTACATATCATGGCATACATGATCGATCCAATTAGCGAAGCATATGGAATCTGATTCATTCTCTCCCGCTCAACAAGTGTCTGTGGACACTGTTTCTTGCTGAGAGTTACGCCATGGGACATGGGTAGGTGCCCCCTCTTGGTATTCTCCATGCTGAATCGTGCCAGTACTTTATCAATGTAAGTACTCTGGCTCAATCCAATCATCCTCTCAGATCTATCCCTATAGATCTTGATGCCCAATATGTACTGTGCCTCTCCTAAGTCATTCATTGAAAAGCACTTTCCCAGCCAGCCCTTTACGGACTCTAGTAATTTTGTGTTGTTTCCAATGAGCAATATGTCATCGACATATAGGACTAGGAATGCGATGTCACTCCAACTGACCTTCTTGTAAACACAAGACTCATCTGGATTCTTGATAAAACCAAACTTACTGATGACTTCATCAAATCGCGAATTCCAACTTCTGCTTGCCTGCTTCAGTCCATAAATGGACTTCTTAAGCTTGCATACCTTTCTAGCATTGCTTAAATCAACAAAACCTTCCGGTTGTGTCATATACACAGTTTCTTCCAAAATCCCATTAAGGAAGGTAGTTTTGACGTCCATTTGCCATATTTCGTAATCGTAATATGCAGCGATCGCTAGGATGATCCGAACGGACTTAAGCATTGCGATTGGTGAAAAGGTTTCGTCATAATCAATCCTGTGGATTTGCCTATAACCTTTTTCCACCAGTCTAGCTTTGTATATTTATACATTTCCATCTTTGTCTGTTTTCAATTTGAAAATCCATTTGCAACGGATGGGTGTGTAACCTTCAGGCAAATTTACCAAGTCCCGGACTTGATTTTCAGACATGGATTCCATCTCATATTTCATGTCCTCTTGCCATTTATTAGAGTTGGGGCTCGTCATAGCTTGTTTGTATGTCGCTGGCTCATCTCCATCCATGACTAGGATGTCCTAATCTTCGGTTAAGACAATACCAAGGTATCTGTCTGGTTGAGATCTTGGCCGTTGCAACCTACGAAGGGTAATAGGTTGAGCATTTACATTGTCTGTTTGATTCTGACCAATCTTATCAACTACTTCTAAAACATTTTGATTGTCAGTTTTATCAGGTTGACATTGTTGCTCGTCCTCTCAAACTTCGTCGAGTTCGATTGTTCTCCCACTTGTCGTTTTGGAAAGGTGTTCCTTCTCTAAAAAGACACAATCTCAAGCAACAAAGACTTTTTTCTCGGATTTGTTGTAGAAGTAATACCCCTTGGTTTCTTTGGGTAGCCCACAAAGAAACACTTATCTGATTTCGGGTGAAGCTTGTCAGAAATTAATCGCTTGAAATATGCTTTGCAACCCCAAATCTTAAGAAAAGACAACCTTGGAGGTTTCTTAGTCCATAATTCATATGGAGTCTTTTCGACAGCTTTTAACGGAGCACGGTTCAGTGTTAGTGTCGCAGTTAGTAGCGCATGTCCCCAGAAAAAGATAGGAAGTTCACTAAGACCCATCATTGATCGAACCATGTCTAACAAGGTTCGATTTCTCCTTTCGAATACTCCATTCCATTGAGGAGTTCCAGGAGGTGTCAGCTCTGAAAGAATACCATTTTCTTTCAAGTGATTGTCGAATTCATGGCTCCAATATTCGCCACCTCGATCCGATCGAAGTGCTTTTATTTTCTTGCCAAGTTGATTTTCAACTTCACTTTGAAATTCTTTGAATTTCTCAAAGGATTCAGATTTATTCGACATAATGTAGACATAACCATATCTACTATAGTCGTCGGTGAAGGTGATGAATTATTGATATAATTGTCTTAGTTTTGTCAGCGGTATCAACATTTGTCTAATCATATGTAAAAACATGCAATTTCCATTGAACATATATAAACAAGACATTTTGAAACAACTATTGTCAAAGTCTTACGATAATAATAACTTGGTGTCCAACACCATAGATCATAGTATGTTCAAAAGCATGATGAAACTAAGATTAGTTTAATTACAAGTTATAGACAAAATAGTGCATGCAAGCACGACCGAAAAACCATCTTCCTCGTCTGCTAGTTCTACACGAACACTTGATAAGCTTCTCACTTGGTCCCTGAAAAGGAAACATAAAGTGAGTCATATTTGGTATCTAATACGTATGATTTACTTAATGCACAAGTGTTTAAGGAAGATACCTGAGGTAGTCGGAACATTCCTCTCCTCCTCATCCTTGCGAAAGATCTTGCATTCTCCTTTGTAGTGGCCTTCCCCGCCACAATAGAAGCAACATATCTTTGCCTTTTTCTTGAACTCCCTCCTTCTTGGTCTTAGGGGCCTTTCGGTTGCTCCATAGGAAGTAGCTCGGTGAAGAAGTTGCACCACCTCTCTAAAGGAGCATGTCTCCTTACCCGCAGCTATATGCACTCTAAGTGCATCGTAGCCTGAGTGGAGTGAAGCAAGCAAAATATCACTAGCCATCACAGTTTCCACTGGGATTCCTAGAAGCTCCATGTGTTTGAAGAGCCTAGTCATTCTGAACACATGAGGTCGGAGGGGCATACCGGGTATTAGCTTGGTATTGTAGACCCTTGACCAAAGTTGGCATCTTTCCTTAGCAAGACAACCCTTTTTAGGGGGCTTTATCCTCATGTTCGAGAGTGACCTAGACAAATCAAACACGAGTCCATCATATTTGCCATTGAGACTCTTGGTGACTCTCACATTGACAACGTCCTCAAGGGCTTTGAGGAACATGTCCGGAAGGTAGGAGGAAAGCCTTTCCTTCCAATCTTCCAGGATGGAATTATCCATAAGTCGTGAGACTTTCTTGCAATTGGAAGACCATTCTTCATGAGCCTCATCACTCATGATCCCTTTAGAAAAGAAGCTTGGAATGGGAGTGTCAAGAGTGTACTCCAAGGAACAATTCCGAAGAGTTTTCCTGAGTTCCTCCTCCCACTCCTTGAAGTTGACCAAGTTAAGGCTAAAAGTCAACTTGTCGGGGAGTTCTGGGCACATAGAGTTGTTGTTTGAATTACTTGTAGACATGTTTCTACAATTGAAAGAATTTGGAATGAAAAACCATTCATATAATCAATAAGTTTGAATTTTAAAACGCATAACATTCAATCTTATAGAGCATTTTATCCATGCATTAATAATTTGTCCCTTTTAGGCGAGAATAAAATGATTCCAAGATCACAAAGATCAAGAAATGATTAAGCATGCTTTGGCTTGTCTTAACATTTAATATCTTAAGGTAAGCAATCTAATTGCTAATAGCTCTAAGCTACTCTCGGTTTGATAAAATGTCGCATCTAATGCATCCTTGACATCTTATCTCTTTTGCCACGACATCTAAGGACTCCTTACTGATATCGTTGAGCTTAACCAAGATTAACTCGTATACCTAGTATACCTTACGTTCCTAGGGAAGTAGTGATGCCTCGCTTTGGCGTAGCCCATCACGTACGCGCATTAGTTCGGTAAGTGTTGTTCTTGGAACGACAAATTTTAAGCTCAATATTATAGGGACCTAGGGTTTTTGATTAGGGTAAAAATTACCCCTTCCACGTGGCCCAATGAGGACCTGACACGTGTCACCCTCTTACAGGCCCAAGGTGATCCACTCTGAGGATGTCACGTGGCACTGAACCCCCAATGAGGGAGCAGATTCTCATCTGCTATAAATAGAGGAATCCTCCTCATTTATTAGCATTCACAAAAATCCAAAAATACATACACATATCCCAAGCAATATTAATTGTGGAATCTCTCTGAATTAGAGAGAAACACCCATTTTACTTTCCGCACGCTTACTCATCCGAAATCATACTGACTTAATCTTCGGAGGCAGAACTCCACCCAACCGGAGTTTCGTGGTTTTGCAGGTACAGGAGTCAGATGCTCATACCCAGTATTGTAACTCTCCCGAGGGACTAAAAACACCCGAAACATTTGGCGCCGTCTGTGGGGAGAGTACTACTGAGATGGCATCTGATGTTGTACCGAATGCAGAGGGCAGCCGGCCTACGGCTGACCCTGAGGTCCATACAGACCATGAAAGTGGCAGTGGTGACGACTATGATGTCGACACATATATGGCCCCAGACGGGTCATTTCGTTCAAGATGCACCCGTTCCAAGGAAAAGAAGGAACAGGGCCAAGACAAAGCTTGTCCCAACAACCCAGGCGACAAGCACGCTGGACAACCCCAGGCGGCGAAGGGTGCTGCACCCATCACCAGAGACGAACTCATGAATCTCATGACTAGTTTCAAGGGGGAAATCAAAGACATAATTAAGAAGTCAGCTGGCTCAAGCAAGGGTCGGTCGGCAAAGAAGCCTTCTCCCTCCGGGAAGAAGCAAATTAAAGACCGGGTGCCAACTCCACACCCTAAACACAAGGGGACGGATGGACCCCTAATCGACCTCTCAAAACTTCATTCCCTGAATCAGGGAAAAGGAAGGCCATCCGGCATACACAGCCGGATGGGTCAAAAAAAACTTTCTTTGACGCCCGGATATTCATCCAGGAGAAGAGAAGTCAGAGCATGTCTCAGTCAGCTTCAACGTTGACCTACTCAGACAGTTTCCAAAATGCTTCAGTGAAGCACTCGGAGACGCAGTAAGGGAGCCAGTCACGTAGCGTGTCTGCACAACTGGCCCTCATGTGATTCAACACGCTCCGTATGTGCCCTAATAGCCATACGCGCCTTATGGATCTCCGTTCATGCAGTCGGCTCCTTTTGGGGGTTAGGCGGCATACTAGGTCCGGCCTATGGACTGGCAGCTCCGGCTGCTAAACCTTGGGGAACAGCCTTCGGCTTTCTCTCAGGAGATAACCGAGGCGGCACAGCCGCAAAGGTTAAAAATGTGTTGGTTGGTGCCTACGACGGTACCACCAACTCGGACGACCACCTAATGACATACACCAACCTCATGTATTTACAGGGCTTGGATGATGCCACATAGTGTGCAGATGCTTCCCGACTACATTGAAGGGCATTTCCCAGCGATGGTTCGGCAACCTGCCGGCTGGGTGTATCGACAACTTCAAGACGCTTGCACATCTGTTTGCGTCCAACTTTTCCATGAATATCCCTGCAAAAAAGACAAGTCCCAACCTAGGGGTAATCCAGCAGGGTGACAAGGAGGGACTTCGCTCCTATGTCAGGCGTTTCAGTCTGATGAGAATTCAGATTCAGGGGCTGTCTGACGAGGTTGCATATACAGACTTCTTCAAGGGTCTGAAGGATGGGTCAACTTTCAAATTTGACCTGGTCCGCAAGAGGGTAGCCACCCTCCAAGAGGCGCTGATGGAGGCGGAGGCCTATATACAGGCAACTGAGCTCTGCGCCATCAAGCATCCGTCGGAACCCAAGGGGTCCGATAGGAGAGACAGCCAGCCAACCCAGCCGGCCAAAAGAATAGAAAAGAAAAGAAGTCTGGGCAGCAGACCGCCCAGGTCAGCCGTCCCAGAAGAAGCAAAAGAAGTTGGAACCGTATGTCCCCAAGTACGAGTTCAACAAAGACTGCTCCTCCATCCTCATGGAGATAAAGGACTGGTTGACAATTGAAAAATCGGCTGCAATGAAAAGCTCTGTCTAGAACAGAGACAAAAGCAAGTACTGCCAATTCCATGAGGACGTTGGCCATGATACCGATGGTTGCTATAGCCTCAGGCGGCTATTGGACCATCTGGCTGATGAGGGGGCTCTAGAGTCCTACCTAGTGAAGTCCAAGGGCAACCCCAAATCAAGCGGAGGACAACCGTCCAAAAAGTCGGTTGCAAGCTCTGAAACTGATGAAGAGCACATCTTCACCATAGAAGGCGGCTTCGCAAGCTGAGGTCCCACCATCCGGGGCACTAAGGATAACATCAGGAAATTATCCAACCCAGAGGATGAGGGCTGGGCGTCGAAAGACACCTTCCCTGAGGTCTTCATCTCTGAGAAGGATAGGGGCATGGTCAGGCGGCCCCATGATGACCTCGTCGTCATCGAATGCAAAGTTTCCAATCAACGAGTTGGCCAAATCTTAATCGATACCGGGAGCTCATCTGACCTGATCAACTATCAATGCTTGACAAAGCTCAAGTACAAGCCTAGCAGCATGCACAAGGCTCCCCACCCCCTAATCGGCTTTGGGGGAGGGGTAGTGCACCCGGCGGGGAGGATTGACCTACCTATCCAGCTACGAGACAAGGGGGAAGGTCGGCGCATGGTTGTCAAGTTTTTGGTGGTCGAGGAATTGACCACCTACAACCTTATTCTGGGCCGCCCCACCCTCAACGAGTCTAAGGCAGTCATCATCCCCTCTCATATGATGATCAAGTTTCAGAGGGATGACGGATTAGTGGGTGCCCTAAGTGGGGATCAAAAGACGGCAAGAGAGTGCTATCTCTCAGACATCAGGCCGACTATTACAGCAGCCGGTCATAATGAGGAACTTGCTGAACTCGAGGACAAGGAAGTCGCCTGCCTTCAAGGCAGCCGGTAAAAAGAGAAAGGCGGACCAGATGGCCCCCGCCAGAAAAACAAAATAGCAATCACTAGCCGAGGAAAGGCCGGATAACTCCCGACCCTAGCCGGCTGGTGAGAGTGTGGATGTCGTCCTAGACGACAACCGTCCTGACAGAACAGTCAAGATTAACGACGGTAGCTTTTGAAAAGTTGGGGGCAAACCTGCTTCAACTTTTGAGATAATTCAAAGACATTTTTGCCTTTGAAGTGGAAGAGATGCCAGGCGTCAATCCAGATCTAGCTGTCTACAAGTTAGCTGTTGATCCCAAAATAAAGCCAGTTAGGCAAAAGAAAAGGGATCACGGCGAGGAGAGGTCTCAGGCGGTAGCCGCCGAGGTCAAAAAGCTCCTGGATGCTGGGTTCATTCGGCAATGCTATTACCCGGATTGGGTAGCAAATGTTGTTCTTGTCAAGAAGCCGAATGGTACCTGGCGAATGTGTGTAGATTACACAGATTTGAACAAGGCATGTCCCAAGGATAGCTACCCACTTCCTAAGATTGACAGCCTGATCGACTCTACAGCCGGCCTTACCTTGATGAGTTCTATGGATGCCTACTCAGGCTTCCACCAGATTCCCATATGGAAGAAGGATCAGGAAAAGACGGCATTCGTCACTGATCAGGGGTTGTACTGGTACACAGTGATGTCGTTTAGGTTGAAGAATGCACCTGCTACCTTCCAACGAATGATCAACACGGTTTTCTCCAATCAAATCGGAAGGAATGTAAAGGCGTATATTGATGATATGATAGTCAAATCCAAGCTTTCATGCGGATCATCTAGCTGACCTCCGAGAAACCTTTACCACCCTCCGGCGGCATAAGGTCATGCTTAATCCCAAGAAGTGTGTCTTTGGTGTTGAGTCTGGGAAGTTTCTTGGATTTCTGATTGATCAAAGAGGCATAGAGGCTAATCTGGAAAAGGTTCCAGGCGGTGATTGACATGAAATCACCCCGAACCATCAAGGAGGCCCAGAAATTAACCGGTTGCCTGGTGGCCCTAGGAAGATTCCTCAGCCGGTCAGGTTACAAGTGCCTTTACTTCTTCCAAGCAATCAGGAAGAGGTCTAGATTTGAGTTGGGAGAAGAGGCTGAGGTGGCATTTCAGAGGTTAAAGCAACATTTGCACTCTTTGCCAAGGCTAGTGAGCCCCCTACCTAAGGAGGTCCTCTACATGTACCTAGCCGTCTCAGATCACTCCCTCAGCGCTGTCCTCCTTGATGAGAGAGACGGCAAACAGCTCCCGATGTATTTCATCAGTCACATACTTAGAAATGCTAACTCCGGTATCTTATGATTGAAAAATTTGGGCTGGCTCTTTACAAGGTAGTCAAGCAGCTAAAGCCCTGCTTCTTGGCTCATCTGATGACTGTCTATACTGATCAGCCACTCAAGCGTCCAATGACTACCATAGATTCATCCGACAGAATGATCAAGTGGGCTGTTGAAATGCAAAGCCTGTAGATAACTTTCATTGTTAAAATGACCGGGCCGGAACAGCCGGAAAATTCTGATCAAGTTTGGAAGTTATTCGTAGACGGAAGCGCTACCTTGAACGGCTGTGGTGTAGGCGTAATTTGCAAATCTCCAGAAGGGGATACGTATGAATATGCACTACAGTTCAAGTTTCAAGCTTCAAACAATGAAGCTGAATATGAACCCTGTTAGCAGGTATACGCATGTGTAAGGCGGCAGGGGCAAGAAAAGTTAACGCCTGTTCGGATTCACAGTTGATTGTTAGTCAATTAAAGGGTGACTATGAGGCCACCCATCCGGCAATGATCAAATACCTTCAGGCGGTAAAAGATGGGGCGGGGACACTTGAAGAATTCCATTTAAGTCAGGTGCCCCGGTCAGAAAATAATCAGGCGAATGCTCTGTCCAAATTGGCCTCATCCGCCACTTGTGATACGCCTAGGTCAGTCTTCTGGGAGGTCATGAAAAAAGAAGTATTGAACATGACCCCATTGGAATTCATTACCGAAGCTATACCTGGATGGACCCCATCCGGGATTATTTGGTAGACGTCACTTTGCTAGATGCCTCTTCAGAAGCGGCTGCACTTAAAAAACGAGCTTTGAGCTTTGAAATGTACAAGGGGGAACTCTTCAGAAAGGGTTACCTCCAACCTTTGCTGAAATGTGTTACCCCATGAAGGGGAAAAGAGGTGCTAGAGGACCTACATGCGGGCTTCTGTGCGTCACACATAGGCGGCAAGACTCTAGCAAAGAGGGCCAGACGGAAAGGATACTTTTGGCCCACACTTGGGGCAGACGCCATGGAATTGGTGAAGAAATGTGACAACTGCCAGAGGTTTGGCCGGCTCATACACCGTCCGGCAACAGACCTGACGGCTATCTACAGCCCGGTCCCATTTGCAAAATGGGGCATGGACATCTTAGGTCCTTATACGCCTGCCACAGGCGGCAGAAGATATATTCTGGTGGCTGCAGACTACTTCGCCAAATGGGTCGAGGCAGAGGCGGTCAAAGGCATCAAGACAAAGGATGTCATCTCCTTCATTTGGAGGAACATCATCACCCAGTTTGGGGTTCCTATGTCTATGGTGTTTGACAATGGTCCTCAATTTGAAACGCCTACCATCAAGAATTGGTTGCGAGATCAGGGGATCTCACATTGTTTTGCATCTGTTGGCTGGCCCCAAGCAAACGGCCAAGTTGAAGCCTTCAACAAGCTCATCTCAGACGGCATAAAAACGAAGATTGAAAGAGCTGGCGGCCTTTGGGCGGATGAAATACCTCACGTCCTTCGGGCCATCAGAACAACCAAAAAGGGGGCAACCGGTGAAACCCTGTTTCTCATGACATACGACACTAAAGCCGTCCTGCCTATTGAACTTTATGAGCCAACACTCCGAGTCATGCTCTATGATGAAGAGGCTAATAAAGAGGCCATGCGTCTAGCACTGGATTCACTCCCGAAGCGCAGGGGCAATGCCGCCTTGCATCATGAGATATACCGTCTGAGAATGACGAGGGCTTACAACAAAAGAGTACACAAGAGGCCCCTCAAAGTGGGGGACTTTGTGTTAAGAAAAATGGAGGCAACCGGTACGGGAAATGAACAAGGAAAGCTAACCCCCAATTGGGAAGGCCACTACCGGATTTTTGAAGAAGTTAGAGGCGGCACCTACCGTCTGGAAACACTAGACGGCAGGCAAGGACCTAGAATGTAGATAACTTGAAAAAGTACTACTTCTAGGGAGATTGTAAATACTTAATGTAAAGAGTAAATGAATGAAAAGAATACTTTATTTCAGCTCTGTTCTTGTATAAAGTCCCATGTGCAATGCACAACCGAGCATCGTCTAAGTCCCATGTGCAAAGCACAACCGGACACCTTCTAAGTCCCGTGTGCAATGCACAACCGGGCAATAAGGGCAAAGTACCTAACTTAGCTAAATAAAGGCCCAAAGCCAGTATATTTTAAACTCGCCTTCTCTAACCATGAGCAGCATCTGGCGACGCCCATCCGGGTGAATTCGTCGAAGAGAACATCTCCCATCCGGGTGGTACATGTAGGGTTTCGTAGTGACCCGACACTACGCGGAAGGAAACCCACCAAGACCCGCCCCTTAATTAAAGCAATTAAACAAGCATAATAAACTTAATCAAATAAGATAAAGGACAAGAATTATACCTTTGACGCGTGCTTCGCTCCCAAAGAGCTCTTACTTCAAAATCCCGAAAAGACAAGATCTCCGACGGATCGTACACTCGACCCAACCCGAGCGTCCTAAGTCTTGAAGGTTAGTCAAGACCCGGACAAAATAACTATGAGTTTTACGAATCAAAGGTTTACTCTTTTCTTAGAGTTGCCTTTTTAATTCCACTCAAGGTTGTTTCAAATCCCAATACAAAGCTTGGTATTTATAGGGAAGTGATCCCTTGATCTTTCATCCTCCACCAATGTGGGAGAATGTATTTTTGCTAATTAATTTATTTCTAAAATAAATTATTAAACAAAACTAATCACAATGCAACAAGTGTCAAATAGAGAGAGAGGGTTAGGTTAGGACCATGAACCTTGGGGGGACCATTGCCTTGATCCCCAAGGCATGCTCTAGGCCAATTGGTCCCCACTCCCTCAAACCGCCACAGGTAAGGGGCATGCTGGGCTGCTGCCAGCTAGCATGGCACTGGACAGCCCAGCCAGCTAGCATGGTGCTGCCCAGCAGCCTCGCATGCGTGGTGCTAGGCCATGCTAGGCGCTGGTGCTGGCCAGTGCTAGGCGCTGCTGCTGCTGGCAGCCTAGCAATGCCTATCGCACCACGCATCTCTCTCTTGCATCGCATCGCTAGCACAGCCAGCATGCATGCTGCTAGCGAGCCACGCATGCTGGCCGCACTGACCCTCGCATCATGCGCATACGCCTCCTGCCCACACGCACTGGCACCATGCTACTCTCGCACTAACCAGTGCCTAGCACTGCTTGTGCTTGGTGCGAGGCATGCGCACACGCACACGCACATGCATGCGTGGTGTTGCTGCCTAGCACCTAGCTAGCCATTGCACGCACACGCACCAGCCCACACACATCAGTGCGGCTGTTATGCGAGGCTTCGAGGCACACACGCACACACACGCATTCCCCTGGCATTGCGATGGTGCTTGTGCGTGGTGCCAGGCCTTGTGATGGTGCCTAGCAAGGCCTGTGCGCTGCGATAGGGCACCATATGCACCTAGGCACCACGCTAGCATGCTTGCTAGCTGCTATGGGCTGCCTGGTGCCTGTGTGGCTTGCGATAGCTGCCATGCGCACCAAGGCACCCATGCTAGCATGTTGCTAGCTTGCGATGGGCTGCCAGGGCGCGCCTAGGCTGCGATGGTGCCTAGCACACCATGGTGCGCCTAGCACACACATGGCGCGCCTAGGCTTGCTATGAGCTAGCCTAGCCTAGCTACGGCTACGCTCATACTTGTTGCGTGTGATTTTGCGACGCTCGGTATCGACGCCCTAGGCTCGATTTCCGACGTTTGTATTCGTAAAACTCTGTCGACTCATTAAATCCTTTTGGATTAATTCGACGTCTCGGATCGGAGATTCGATTGGCTTCGACCCGAAGGATTCAGTTAAGATCAAGCTGTAATATCAATTGCACCTCGATATTACTGATCGGAAGCGGCCTCCACCTAGGCATTCCGATCACTTGACCTTACTGAAGAATTAGCTCTATAATAATTCTGAACCCTCTATCGGAATAATACACTTATTGGAAGGACACCATTCCTTTCAATCTCCCACTTGTCCTTCCGGACAAGTGTGCATATTGTGTATAGCTCATTTCCTTTGTCAATTAATGTTTCTTCGTGAACTATAAGGTAAGATTCTTTGTCATCCCTATTACGTTCAAAAGTGTTTCTTGATCTCTGAGTTTGACTGTCAATAAGCAGATGATTTCTAAAATCCATCTGAGTATGGCCATGCATTTTATAGTCTCACTCTTCGAGCGGCCTTTTAAACAACAAAACATTTTCCCTATTGTTAGTAGGGGGACAATCTCAGTCTTGTATTGTAAGTTCTTCTTACTAAGAGGACATAGACTCTCGAGTGTTCCCGTTATGATCCCTAGTTACGGCAGACGTTTGGAAACATCAAAGAGCCTAGTACTCAAACAAGAAAACTTCACAATACTCATGGTCGGAGGAAATAAGTTCCGATAGCCATAATGAGAAATGTACTTATGACAAAATTTAAATTTTCTTAAAGTACTCTCATAGGTCTTATCCAGTACAGTTCTAAACTGTACCTGTGCAAATGATTTATGACTGTCACGTCCTCGCAGCACAAGAAACGGTGCTGTAAATCATACTACACACTAATCTATGGCAGTCATCAATCGTCCATCTGTTAGATGACCTCGATTAGGGATACTTTTCGATTTAATATTCAATGTTCACTTAACAGGTATTTCTTTATCCAAGACATGGTCTTGATACCTTGTTTTGAATATTTCCGTAAATCGAATGGACTCATTATTTAATTCTAAACCACAGTTAAATAGTAATGGAGTGAATGATAATTTTGCACAAAAATTAATTACTCCATTAATGAATGGTTTTAGTACAGTGTTTTAAATTAAATCAGCCCTGTTTAATTGTACAGGGCATATCAAAGCCAATCTCCTATGTGCTTGATTCCCATTGCCTCAACGTGTTTGTTGTGTTTCACTTGAGGCAAAGGTTTAGTCAAAGGATCGGCTACATTATCATCCGTGCCGATCTTACAAATTCTGATTTCATCTTCGGATTTCCATTCCCTTATCATGTGAAATCGCCTTTGCACGTGTTTGACCTTCTGGTGTTCTCTCGGCTCCCTGGCCTGAGCGATAGCTCCATTTTTATCACAATAAAGGTCTATCGGTCCCTTGATTGAGGGTACAACACCAAGTTCACTGATGAACTTGCGAATCCAAACAGCTTCCTTGGTAGCTTCCGAAGCGGCCAAGTACTCGGCTTCAGTTGTAGAGTCTGCAGTGGTGCTCTGCCTGACACTCTTCCAGCTGGACGCTCCCCCATTCAGACAGAATACATACCCCGACTGTGACTTGAAGTCGTCTCTGTCAGTCTGGAAGCTAGCGTCGGTGTAACCTTCAACAACCAGTTCTTTGTGGCCTCCATACACCAGGAATTTATCCTTGTTCCTTTTCATGTACTTAAGGATGTTCTTGGCCGCAGTCCAATGCGCCTATCCTGGGTTCGATTGGTATCGACTCGTTGCACTCAGGGCATACGATACATCCGGCCTTGTACATATCATGGCATACATGATCGATCCGATTAGCGAAGCATATGGGATCTGATTCATTCTTTCTCGCTCAACAGGTGTCTGTGGACACTGTTTCTTGCTGAGAGTTATGCCATAAGACATGGGTATATGCCCTCTTTTGGCATTTTCCATGTTGAATCGAGCCAGTACCTTATCAATGTATGTACTCTTGCTTAATCCAATCATCCTCTTAGATCTATCTCTGTAGATCTTGATGCCCAATATGTATTGTGCCTTTCCTAAGTCCTTCATTGAAAAGCACTTTCCCAACCAGCCCTTTACGGACTCTAATAATTTTGTGCTGTTTCCAATGAGCAGTATGTCATCTACATACAGGACTAGGAACGCAATATCACTCCCACTGACCTTCTTGTATACACAAGACTCATCTGGATTCTTGATAAAACCAAACTCGCTGATGGCTTTATCAAATCGCAGATTCCAACTCCTGTTGGCTTGCTTTAGTCCATAAATGGACTTCTTCAGCTTGCAAACCTTTCCAGCGTTGCCTGGATCGACAAATCCTTCTGTTTGTGTCATATACACAGTTTCTTCCAAAATCCCATTAAGGAAGGCGGTTTTGACATCCATTTGCCATATTTCGTAATTGTAATATGCAGCAATCGCTAGGATGATCCGGACGGACTTTAGCATTGCAACTGGTGAAAAAGTTTCATCATAGTCAATCCCGTGGACTTGTCTATAACCTTTTGCCACCAGTCAAGCTTTGTATATCGACACATTTCCATCCTTGTCTGTCTTCACTTTGAAGATCCATTTGCAATTAATGGCTCGTCATAGCTTGCTAGTATGTCGCCGGCTCATCACCATCCATAACTAGGATGTCCTGATCATCAGTTAAGACAATACCGAGGTATCTGTCTTGTTGAGATCTTTGTCGTTGCGACCTACGTAGGGTAATCGGTTGAGAATTTTCATTGTCTGTTTGAATAACCAATCTTCTTAGATGCTTCCAAAGTATCTAGATTGTCAGTTTTGTCAGGTTCGATTTTCCTCCCACTTGTCATTTTGGAAAGGTGATCCTTCTCCAAAAAGACATCATCACGAGCAACAAACACTTTGTTCTCGGATTTATTGTAGGAGTAATACCCTTTGGTTTCTTTTAGATATCCCACAAAGAAACACTTATCCGATTTGTGGTGAAGTTTGTCCGAAATTAATCGCTTGACATATGCTTCGCATCCCCAAATCTTGAGAAAAGACAACCTGAGAGGTTTCTTAGTCCATAATTCATATGGAGTCTTTTCAACAGCTTTTGACGGAGCTATATTCAGTGTTAGTGTTGTTGTTTGTAGCGCATGTCCCCAGAACGAGATAGGGAGTTCACTAAGACCCATCATTGATCGAACCATGTCTAACAAGGTCTGATTCCGCCGTTCGGACACTCCGTTCCATTGAGGAGTTCCGGGAGGTGTCAACTCTGAAAGAATGCCACATTCTTTCAAGTGATCGTCGAATTCATGGCTCAAATATTCGCCACCTCGATCCGATCGAAGTGCTTTAATTTTCTTGCCAAGTTGATTTTCAACCTCTTTCTGAAATTCTTTGAACTTTTCAAAGGATTCAGATTTATTCGACATTAAGTAGATATAGCCATATCTACTATAATCGTCGGTGAAGATGATGAATTATCGGTAACCTTGCCTTGCGGGTGTGCTCATAGGTCCACATACATCCGTGTGTATTAGACCTAATAAGTCACTTGCCCTTTCTCCCAACTTGGAGAACGGCTGTTTGATTATCTTGCCTAATAAGCATCCTTCGCAATTTTCAAACGACTCTAAGTCGAATGAGTCAAGAACACCTTCTTGAAGAAGTTTCTTGATGCGTTTGATGTTAATGTGGCCAAGACGACAATGCCACAAGTAGGTTTGATTCGACTCGATGGTCTTAGCTTAGTGGTATCAACTTTTATCATATGTAAAACATGCAATTTAATTGAACATAAATTTGTAAGACAAACTTGAAACAACCATTGTCAAAAGTCTTACATTTGAAATTCCTAGGTGTCCAACACCATGGATAATATGTTCAAAGCATGATAAAACTAGAAATAGTTTTAATTACATGTCATAGACAAAGTAGTGCATGCAAGCACGACCGAAAAACCATCTTCGTCGTCTTCTTGCTCTTGCACCAACACTTGATAAGCTTCTCACTTGGTCCCTGAAAAGGCAACATTAAGTAAGTCATACTTGGTATCCAATACCTTATGATAAGCTTAATCCACAAGTGTTAAGGAAGAAACCTGAGGTGGTCGGAGTGATCCCCTCTTCCTTGATGAGTGTGCATTCCCTCTTGTAATGGCCTTGCCCGCCACTGTAGAAGCAACGCATCTTAGCCTTAACCTTGATATCCCTCCTTCTTGATGGTCTTTTGGTTGCCCCAAATGAGTTGGCCCGGTGCAGAAGCTCCACCACATTCTTTAAGGAATGTGTCTCCTTTGAATCAGAAATATATGCCCTCAATGCATCATATCCTGAGTGGAGTGAAGTGAGCAAAATATGACCAGCCATTCCATCTTCTAGTGGAATTCCGAGAAGTTCCATGTGCTTGAAGAGCTTAGTCATTCTTGCCACATGGGGTCAGAGGGGCATACCCAGTCTCAACTTAGTGTTGCAGACCGTAGACCAAAGATGGTGTCTCTCTTTCGCAAGACAACCTTGATTCGACGGCTTTACATTTATGTCCGTAAGTGACCTAGTCACTTCAAACAAGAGTCCATCATTGTTGTCGTTGAAACTCTTAGAGAATCTCACACCGACAACATCCCTTAGTCCTCCAAGGAACAAATTTGGGAAGGAAAATGGAAGTTTTTCTTTCCATTCTTCCGGGAAGGAGTTAGCCATGAGTTGTGACACTAATTTGCAGTCTTTCGACCATGCACAATAAGTTTTGTCACTCAAGAGGGTCTTGGAATAGAGAGTTGGGAGGGAAGTATCCAGAACATACTCCTTGGAGCAACTCCGGAGAGTTTTCCTGAGTTCTTCTTCCCATTCTTCAAGGTTTGTTAAGTTAAGCTTGATAGCTAACTTATCGGGGAGTTCCGGCACATTTGGTTGTTGTTTGAGTTACTTGCAGACATGATTTCTACAATTGAAAGAATTTGAAGTGAAAAACCATTCATACATCAATAAGTTGAATTTTAAAGCGTTCATGCACTTATTCACACTTATTGAACATTTTATCCACGCATTTTAAGATTGTCCCTTATGGGCGAGAATAAAATGATTCCGAGATCCCAAAGATCAAGAAATGGATAAGCATGCTTTGGCTTGTCTTAACCATTAAATATCTTAAGGTAAGCAATCCAATTGCTAATAGCTCCAAGCTACTCTCGGTTTGATAAAATGTCGCATCTAATGCATACTTGACATTTTATCTCTTTTGCCACGACATCTAAGGACTCCTTACTGATATCGTTGAGCTTAACCAAGACAACTTTTATACCTAGTATACCTTACGTTCCTAGGGAGGTAGTGATGCCTCGCTTTGGCGTAATCCATCACGTACGCGCATTAGTTCGGTAAGTGTTGTTCTTGGAACGGCAAATTTTAGCTCAATATTATTAAGGGACCTAGGGTTTCTATGTTGGTTGATTTAAGTGAACTTAACTAATCATCACAACATTATATAAATCCTAGACATGCATCTAGCAAACATATATAATAAAAATATATATATATATATAAGGCATAAAATAGATGCATTTGGCAACTAGCATGACCCCTTGAAATCTTCAATTTCCATGGGTCTTCATCTTGGCTCGTCTTCGTCGAAACGCCGTCTTGTGACTTCTTGGCCAAAATGAAATAAAAGAAGCTAGCTAGAACGACTAAGATTAATCTAAATAGTACAAAAATACTTAACGGTTCGCAGACCGTATTTAGATTTACAAAAATACATAACGGAACGCAGTCCGTATTTTCTATCCTAGTCGGTTCCCACTAGTTGCCATTTTCAAAGAACCTGTTTTGAAAGCAATCTTCCATTCACCGGTTCACTATTTGTGAACGGCCCATGCAATTTTACGAAATACATAATTAAACACGCAAAACTAGTAACTAACATAGGTCGTTAATCCAATTAACGCGCCTCATTAAAAACTAGTCAAAGTGGTTTAATCCATTATTTCTAAACGCAAAATGCTAACGCATTTAATTAAGCTCCCACTAAATTCCACATCCGTACTTAATTAATCCGATTAATTAAGTCGGCATAACCCATAATTTGTCAAAATTTTGCAAAATCGAAAAACGAGGTTTTTAGCCTCGTTAAAATAATTAATAAAAATTATTAACACGGGAAAAATCGCAAAAACATAGCTCAACGTTAAGCAAAATCACCCAACAAATCCCTTGGTGGGTGCGCACCATGGCTGCTAGGCAACCCATGGCATAGCGCCATGGTGCGTGGTTGAGGCCTGTTGTGCCTAGCAAGCAGTTCCTCAAGCCCAGCTGCCTGCTAGCACGCTGGTGCCTGCGAGCATCTGGCCTGCTGGGCAGGCGCATCATGATGCTCGTGGTGCGCTGGCTGATGCTTGCTGCCCTGCTGCCCAGCAGCATGCTTCGCAAGCCAACCCAGCCACCCCACGCACCCCAGCCATGCTTCCTAGCCACACACACATTGCGCATAACAACATTCAAGGCTCGCCCTTGTGCGCACCACAGGCAGCCACATGCGGGCTGCTAGGCAGCCCGGCTAGCCTTGGTGGCACTTGGGTGTGTTGCCTTGATTTGCGTGCTATGACTCGGGATTTTAATCCCGATTTACGTGTGACATGAATTAATTCCAAATTATATTTTAGAATTAATTTTAAGGAAAATAAAATAAAACAACCATTAAGTCTAACTTAAACAATTTTTATTTTAATTGGTGCACAAGCCTAAATTTATCCAAAATTCCAATTTTGAACAAAATTAGGTCAAACATTATGCTTAAAATAAAATGAGCTATGTCCAAAATTAATCTTGCCAATATGCAAATTAATAATGGATTTGACAAAAGGGAGTTGGAAAAAAAATAAATTAACCATCCAATGATAAAAATTTTCCAACTTGCATACTTGTGTAAAATACCAAGATTACATCTTCCAATATGAAGATTAATCAAATTTTACTCACAAGTGATTGAACTTAATGGATTTTAATCAACCAAAACATGAAAAAATCAAAACTTTGTTCAACATGGAATTTAGGGTTAGGGTTCCAATCATTTAAACACTTAAAGATTAGAACTATAACAATACTTGGGAACTTAAGATACAAAATCACAACAAGTTTTCACACCTTATTGCAATTTATTTGCAAAATTGTGAAAAACAAGTTTATGTGATAAATTGGTATATCAACTTAAGCACTAATAAACACTCCATTATTATGCTCAAGAATATTTTAAAACCAGTAGATTATTGATGCAAATGTGCATTTAATCTAACCTTGTAATGCTTGCATTAATCAAGGCTTAAAAAGAATTAAAACTTTCGTTGAAAAACGAAAAACCCCAGAAAAATTGGGTTTCTGGTTCGAATTTGGCTTCTGGACAACCCTAAAAGAATTGAAACAGTTCCAGAATGTCGATTCCACCCAAAAATCACTATTTTTGAGCCAAAATCTAGGTTCGACAGCCAAATCGAAAATAATATCGAGTTTTAAAATTAATTAAAACGAGCATCTAATCTAATTAGATGAACATGAACCAGAAAATTAAATTCTTTAAAACACCTTAATTAAACAATAATTGCAAAAATTAAAAGGAGCGTGGCTCCGATACCGCTGTAGGGTTTCGTAGTGACCCGACACTACGCGAAAGGAAACCCGCCAAGACCCGCCCCTTAATTAAAGCAATTAAACAAGCAGAATAAACTTAATCAAACAAGATTAAGGACAAGAATTATACCTTTGCGCGTGCTTCGCTCCCAAAGAGCTCTTACATCAAAATCCCGGAAAGACGAGATCTCCGACGGATCGTACCCTCGACCCGACCCGAGTGCCCGAAGTCTTGAAGGTTAGTCAAGACCCGGACAAAATAACTATGAGTTTTACGAATCAAAGGTTTACTCTTTTCTTAGAGTTGCCTTTTTAATTTCACTCAAGGTTGTTTCAAATCCCAATACCAAGCTTGGTATTTATAGGGAAATGATCCCTTGATCTTTCATCCTCCACCTATGTGGGAGAATGTATTTTTGCTAATTAATTTATTTCTAAAATAAATTATTAAAAAAAACTAATCACAATGCAACAAGTGTCAAATAGAGAGATAGGGTTAGGTGAGGACCATGAACCTTGGGGGGACCATTGCCTTGATCCCCAAGGCATGCTCTTGGCCAATTGGTCCCCACTCCCTCAAACCGTCACATGTAAGGGGCATGCTGGGCTGCTGCCAGCTAGCACGCCAGCTAGCATGGCGCTGCCGAGCCCAGCCAGCTAGCATGGTGCTGCCCAGCAGCCTCGCATGCCTGCTGCTAGGCCATGCTAGGCGCTGGTGCTGGCCAGTGCTAGGCGCTGCTGCTGCTGCCAGCCTAGCACTGCCTATCGCACCATGCATCTCTCTCTCGCATCGCATCGCTAGCACAGCCAGCATGCGTGCTGCTAGCGAGCCACGCATGCTGGCCGCACTGACCCTCGCATCATGCGCACACGCCTCCTACCCACACGCACTGGCACCATGCTACGCTCGCACTAGACAATGCCTAGCACTGCTTGTGCTTGGTGCGAGGCATGCGCACACGCACACGCACATGCATGCGTGGTGCTGCTGCCTAGCACCTAGCCAGCCATTGCATGCACACGCACCAGCCCACACGCATCAGTGCGGCTGCTGTGTGAGGCTGCGAGGCACACACGCACACACACGCATGCCCCTAGCATTGCGATGGTGCTTATGCGTGGTGCCAGGCCTTGCGATGGTTCCTAGCAAGGCCTATGCGCTGCGATAGGGCACCATATGCACCCAGGCACCATGTTAGCATGCTTGCTAGCTGCTATGGGCTGCCTGGTGCCTGTGTGTCTTGCGATAGCTGCCATGCGCACCCAGGCACCCATGCTAGCATGTTGCTAGCTTGCGATGGGCTGCCAGGGCGCGCCTAGGCTGCGATGGTGCCTAGCACACCATGGTGCGCCTAGCACACACATGGCGGGCCTAGGCTTGCTATGAGCTAGCCTAGCCTAGCTATGGCTACGCTCATACTTGTTGCTTGTGATTTTGCGACGCTCGGTATCGACGCCCTAGGCTCGATTTCCGACGTTTGTATTCGTAAAACTCTGTCGACTCATTAAATCCTTTCGGATTAATTCGACGTCTCGGATCGGAGATTCGATTGGCTTCGACCCGAAGGATTCAGTTAAGATCAAGCTGTAATATCAATTGCAACACGATATTACTGATCGGAAGCGGCCTCCACCTAGGCATTCCGATCACTTGACCTTACTGAAGAATTAGCTCTATAATAATTCTGAACCCTCTATCGGAATAATACACTTATTGGAAGGACACCATTCCTTTCAGTACATTGTTCTATGCGTCAAAAACTCAAACGGCTTAAACTGGTTAGGTTAAAAATAACCCATGAGCGTTCGAATGACCTATCGCAAGCAAGATACATCCGGCTATTGCCCCAAGGAAATACAGACGGTGACTTAAATCTTGTTAAGCAGCTGGCTTTTCCCAAAAGCACTACAGCCGGACCCCGCTTCTATCCCAAAATTTCACTTAATCATCTTAAACTTGAAACCGGCTATTTCGCCAAGGCAATACAGCCGGTATATTTTTTCATATGCTGCAACCGGCTATTGCCCCGAGGTAATACAGTCGGTCGTTGACAAAAAGCTATACAACTATATTTTTGTACCTGGGTATTGCTCAACGGCAATGCAGGCGGTTATCCATATATTTGTATGCATCCGGATATGATTCAAAGCGAACACATCCGGCACAGTTCCGCCTGCATGCCACCATAGGCATCGACAGGTACCAAGTAGTAGCCCATAGCCGGGTGAGCGGCGGATTAATTCAGCCAGTGCAGCCGGCAGATTCAACTTTAATCAATCTTGTTGTACAACGGTCAAGGACCGCCTAATCGTTCATCCAGATGCTTTTGGACGGCTTCTTGCTTAGAGTTGGTAACTATAAGCAAACAACCATCTAGGGGCAAGTAGAGCCAGTACATCCGGCATATCATATGATTTCATGCAAAGTGCAAAAAATGAAAAGAATTAAAAATATGCAAAGCAAACCGACATAGTCGGTATATACATATATATATATATATATATATATATATATATATATATATATATATATATATTAAAATTTTAAATTCAAATGTTAACCGGACCCCCGTTCGTAAAATAGATACAGAAATTCACGGCTCGCAGGCCGGTAAAAAGACTCAAAAATCCTACTGCTGCTGTTGCTGAGGTTGTTGCTGCTCCGACTGCTAGCCCTGACCGGCATTAGGGGCATCCGAGTTCTGCTGGGTTTGAGTTTCCTCACCCGGCACTTCTCCCTCTGCCTGCTCATCCCCAATGCCGGCCCACTCCTCAAAAGGCGCCGGCTGCTTAAGCCTGAGAACTTGAGCATCAAATACTTCTGTTGCGTATTTGTACCTCAAGTCGAAGAAGGCGTAGTCGATGTCTGGGTGGATCATGGACCATGCCATCTTTATGCGTGCTTCGCAGTCACGCTCATTCTCGGTGACCTGCCGGGTCTGCTCAGCCGACAGCTGGTCTAGGGCTTCTTTCTTGGACTTAACCAGCTCGTTCTTGGTTTTGTCTAACTCCTCCCTCAGCCGAGTGACCTCATTCTTCAACCCGGCTTTTTCCTTTTCTACATCCTTCAGAGCTTGGATGTCGGTTTTGAGCTGGTCAATTTGTAGCTTCCGGTCGACAGCCGTCTTGTTGGTAGTATCGGCAGCAGCCGTCAGTTGCTGGATGAGTTCCTCCTATTTCATCTCCCGGGCTTTAGTTTGGATTTCAGGCAATACGGATTTGTATTGACATACATCAATTAATTTGACTGCCCATTTCTGGGCATCCCTTACCTCCTCTTGCTTCTTCCGCAAGGGGGTTTTCAACCCATCCACTCTCAGCAATGCATGCATAGTCAGCCGGAAAAGAAGTTAGTTTTCATTCAACAACTGTCAATCTTGCACAAAAATACCCCAGCCGATAAATAAGCAGATTGCACAAAAATACCCCATCCGGTAATTTACCTCAGCCAGCAAAGAGGTAATCCGGTCAAGGTTGACCTGGCTGATGCCCGGCACAGCCTCCCTCTCGTACCAGGTCAGGGTCCTTAGCATTCTTTTGGCATAGTTTTGCATATCCGGCAACCGAGAAGCTATATCTGCATCATGAGAGATATCGGTTAAGTGTTGGGAATAAATGGCTCCTATATTTAGCCGGTTGCCGACAGAGTCCCCTGAGTGAGAAGCATGAGACTTGACTCGAACTGGCCCAAGCAGCCAGGGGGGGTCAAAGGTGAAGTCCATACCTTGGTTATCAGGCTGAGGGGTGCCACCACCCCTAGCCGCATTTAAGCCGGGTGCAGCATCAGGCACCCGGCTAGAAGGAGCAGGCTCCTTAGATCCAGCCTCAGCCGGCTCAGAACTTAGACCTAGACTTTGCAGACTTTTGCCTGCGGTCGTGGGCCTTTCAGGAGCAGATTTTCTGCCGGCTGATGATGGTGTAGGGCCGTTTCCAACCCCCCGCCTCTGTGGATTCGGCTGACGGAGCTCCTCTCCCGGCCTCCTTACCATTTGCCTCAAGGAGCAAGGAATGTTCTGGCTCCCCGTCTGTAAAAAAAATATCAAGCTTGAGTTAGAAATCAAACTATTTACAAGGCATACAAATGGTATAAGATCAGACGGTTCTTACACCACTGGTACGGGCCGCAAGTTGGGCCCGCTTCTGTTCGAGTTGCTCTTTGCTAATCTCGGCGGCTGACCTAGCCGGAGTTTTTTCAGGAGGAGTCATCTCGAGTCCTTTCTCTACAAAATAGCAAAAGGAAAATGTTAAAACAGCATTCAAATACCATACAGGCGGCATAAATCGCCGGTTAAGCAGTAAACATTTGTCCCAAAAAGTGCTGAGACCACAGGCGAAGAAGAACGCCTCGTCTTTGAACCAGTCCGGATGAGGGACCCAGAATTTGGGGACAATGATTTGTGTCCCATCATCCAGTGGCTGAGTGGTTTCATAAAAAAGTCCCGGCTCCATGATAGCATCCCAAGCCTCAGCCGACACCCTTGGCAGGATGCACTTTTTTCCCAGTAGAGCCGGGTTCTTATTATAATGACGCATCTAGTGATTAGCAGCCGTTGATGAGGAAGAAACGAAGTAAAACTTGCTCTTCCAGCTCGTCCACTTGGAGGGCTTCTCCAAGGTCATCATGTATTCCGGATGTGCGGTGAGTGTGTACCACGCATTCCAGCCGCCTGGGGCACGGCTCAAGTAGTGCATATGCGCGAACACCTCCCAGCTAGGCGTCACGTCCTGCATCTCGCAAGCGGCAATATATCCAATGATGTTCACCCAAGAGTTGGGTGTGAGCTGCCAGACACCAAGGTCATAGCCCCTTAGAATGGCTTTAATTGTTTGGTGGAGGGGGAACCGGAGGCCGGCTTTGAATGCCGCCTCATAGCAACCGAAGTAATTGTCGGCATGCTCTAGGTCGTCTTCCCAGACGACGGTTGCAGTAGCAGGCGGGACGCCAACCTCCCAACCGTCCCCTACCGGGCGCTTTTCCAAAAAAGCCAGCAGTGTTGCGTTTAGCGTCACAACATCCCGGGCGTTCATGTGCGCCTCTAAAGGATTATTTATTGAAGGCCAGTTATATCCTTCCTCATTATCTTGAGGGGCATCCGGTGTCATGGTGGACTCAGTAGATCCGGCCTCCTGATCGGTCTCCTCCCCGCTTGAGCTCTCGGATTCTTCCAGAATCTCATCACCAGGCGTACTTGGAACGCCCTGTTGATCAAAGGGAACATCTTCAACCGGAGTTCCGGCTGAATCATCTGACTTGTACTCGAGGTCAACATTCATTTTCCTTGTCCGAGCCATTCTATCCTGCACATGAATAGAGACGGTCGGATTCGCAGAAAAGTAAGGGTGTTCCATACACCCCCAGACGGCATCCCCAGTCCTAGATTCAGCCGTATCCGGTGACCGGTTGACAACTGCCCTAGGCCGTGCCGTGTGTGTATTGGGAGAGTCCATTATTCTCTAACCTATAAAACCGGTAAACTCAAGAGGTTACAAGGGGGCAAAGGTGTTACCTTGTTTTTGTGGAAACGGTTGTAGAAGACTTGAGTGCTGAGTTTCCAAAGTGTGGCTTACAGATGCCACAAGCAGATCAGTCCATTTGTATTTAAGAATCTGAAGCACAAAGAAACAGTCAGACATTTTAAAGAATTTTGCTCAAAGATACCCTAGACGGTATCACAAAGTTTTACTCAAAAATACCCCAAACAATGTCACAGGATCTTGCTCAAAGATACCCCAGGCGGTATCAAGGAAGCTTGCCCAAAGAGTCCCCAGACGGCACAAAAGCCGCCTATAACTCTAATGAATTGGGTTGCAGAGCACTGTCCAAAGACCCCCCAGGCAGGATCGATGAGGATCACTCAAAAGCCCCCCAGACGGCGATAGGACCGACTAAGGGTCATAAAAAAAAAAAAAAAAAAAAAAAAAAAAAAAAAAGAGAGAGAGAAAATTGCTCAAACACATCCCAAACGGTTTAAGACCGGTTGAGAGTGTGATGGATCCAAGTCTTGAAGAAACAATTTCTTAAAGATACCTCTGACAGTCCATAACCATCTGAGGGTCTAATTTCGAAAAGCAATTGCCTAAAGATACCCTAGACAGTAAAAAATCGCTTGTGGGTCTTGATTGGAATATTTTTGGTTTGAAGATACCCCAGACGGCTCCTAGCCGTCTAAGGGTCTATGAAGTGCAATTTTGGTTATTCCATTGTTTGAAGATGACCTAGGCGGAATATTTCCGGTTGAGGGTCTATTGAATGCAAAATATTAGAAGTCTGAAGATGCCCCAGACGACATGTAACCGTCTATGGGTCTTTTGAATGCAACTCCTCGAAGACCATTGACTAGAGATGCCATAGGCGGTATATCACCGCCTGTGGGCATATTGGATGCATTATTAAATATTCCATGGTCCTAAGATACCCCAGACGGTCCAAACCGTCTGTGGGACTACTAAATGCAGGACATCAAAGAAAGGGCTTGAGGTGCCCCAGGCGGTGTAAGACCGTCTGTAGTTCTACTCAAATCAAGAGAAAATCAAGGGTTAGACGGTACCTAAATGGGTGATTGAAGAAGCACTCAACCGGTATCCGGATGCGTTTGAAAGAAGAAGCTGGTTGCACAATTAAGCAGCCGGTGTCAGAGCTCTCAAAAATATTTTTTAAAAAATATGTAAAGTGAAGAGGAGAGAGGGGGTGTGCCTTTATTTATAGGCAAACCCGGAAGGCGAACCGCCACCTTTTGCCTCAAAGCATTCGAATTCAAAACCACAAAGGAAAAAGGAGAGAAGCAGACCAATCGTCGCCTCCCCTGTGATTGACACCTGTCACAGGTGACACGTGGCTAAGCCACGTCACACCTGTCAGGGGCAAATGATTAGGGTAAAAATTACCCCCCCTGCCACGTGGCCCAATGAGGGCCTGACACGTGTCACCCTCTTACAGGCCCAAGGTGATCCACTCAGAGGATGCCACGTGGCACTAAACCCCCAATGGGGGAGCAGATTCTCATCTGCTATAAATAGAGGAATCCTCCTCATTTATTGGCATTCACAAAAATCCAAAAATACATACACATATCCCGAGCAATATTAATTATGGAATCTCCCTGAATCAGAGATAAACACCCATTTTACTTTCTGCACGCTTACTCATCCGGAATCATACTGACTTGATCTTCGGAGGCGGAACTCCACCCAACCGGAGTTTCGTGGTTTTGCAGGTACAGGAGTCAGGCGCTCATACCTAGTATTGTAACTCTCCTGAGGGACTAAAAACACCCGAAACAGTTTCTATGTTGGTTGATTTAAGTGAAATTAACTAATCATCGCAACATTTTGAAATCCTAGACATGCATCTAGCATTCAAATTTATATATAAGCATAATATATATAAAGCATAAAATAGATGCATTTGGCAACTAGCATGACCCCTTGAATCTTCAAGTCTTCAAGGGTCTTCAAAGCATTATCTTGACTCGACCTTATGGAAAAACATCGTCTTGAGACGTCTCCGCCAAGCATGCAATTTCTAGTTACTACGACTAAGATTAATCTAAATATTAAGGTACAAAAATACTCAGCGGTACTCAGATCGTATTTAGATTTACAAAAATACGTAACGAAACGCAGTCCGTATTTACTATCCTAGTCAGGTCCCACTAGTTGCCATTTCCTCAAAACCCTGTTACATAACAAGCTTTCATTCACCCATTCACTATATGTGAATGGCCCATGCATTTTACGACGAAAAACAAGTAACAATGCACAACACGTGAAAACTAGTAACTAACTTAGGTGGTTAATCCGATTAACACGCCTAATTAAACCTAGTCAAAGTTGTTTAACATATTATGAATTTTAAGGTGCAATTCGTTCACGAAATTTCCTAAGCTCCCACTAAATTCTGCATCCAACTTAATCAATCTAATTAATTAAGCCGATTTAACCCATAATTTGTCAAAATATTTTGCAAGTGCCGAAGGTACCGAGGCCTAGCCTAGTTTAAATTTAACTAATTAAATAATTAAAACGGCAAAATTTTTGCAAAAGTTGATTAGGGGATTTTGCTCCCACCAATCGGAATGCGCCACGTGGGCCAATCAGGTCCTGCCAAGTGTCCCCCAGTGGGACCCCTCAGGGCTTGCCACGTGGCACACGCTTATTCGTCCACCTTGGACTTATTATGTCATGACACGTGGCATACTCCATGCCTAATGGAGAAGCCGGTCACCTAGGCCCAACTTCCGAGGGAAGCCCAATCAGCCCAAGGTTAACCTAAACCTAGATTGGCACGTTTCCCGAGGTTATAAATACCTCCCTTAATCCTCATTAAGGGAGATTACGCAGATTACACACATTAAACACTCTCACCTAGAGAGACCCAATCACTTTAATTTCCGCATTAATTACTCCTTACTCAAGTACTAACTTGACCGTCGGAGGCGGATCTCCAATCATCCGGAGCATCCGTTTGTTTTGCAGGTAGAGGCGTCCGGTTCCTGTCTCAGAATTGTAACTCTCCCGCAGGACATCGGAAAACCCCGAAACATTTTGGCGCCGTCTGTGGGGAGAGTACTTCTGAGATGGCACCCACGTTTGTACCGGCTCCTGAAGAGAGACGTCCCCTTGACGATCCTCTAGTTCAGTCGGACCACGATACTGAGAATGAATTTGAAGTTGAAGCTCACACAGCTTCAGACGGGACCCTAAGGGCCCGACGTACCCGTCATACTGAAAGGAGGGAACGGGAACATCTTCAAACTGGAAGCGAGCCAGCAGGCGCACCACCTGTTCGGCAGCAGCCGACTGATGGGTCTGCTCCCATCACAAGGAACGAACTCATGACCTTCATGAGGGACTTCGAGGGAGAAATTCAAGAGTTGATAAAAAAGAAGCCGCCTGCTCTAGACAAGGAGCAGTCGGCTAAGAAACCCTCCACTTCACGGAAGAGGAAGCCAGTTCAAGGGCGAGAGGCGACCCCTCATCCTAAATCTAGGAAGTGGGAGCCACCTTCCCTTGATTTCAAAAAATACCGTTTTCCTACTCTAGGAAATAGGAAACCTGTTCGTCATATTCAGGCGGACGGGTCGAGGAAAACATACACAGACGCTCGGCTACTGCTAGAGCAGAAGAAGAGTGACCGATTGTCAGAGTCGACCTCTACTTCAAACTTCCAAGACAGTCTGCGAAATACCTCGATGAGGCATACTCAGTCGTATCATGAGAGTTATTCAGGCGGCACCTCCCGTCAGTCCGGCTTTCATAGCGACCAGGCGGTACCAAACTTATCGTTTGTACCGCAACAACAGTATTTTTTACAGCCACCTCCGTTTGGTGGACATGCAGCAAAAAATGTCCAACCTACGGACTGGCAGCTACGGTTGCTTAGACTTGGTGAACAGCCGTCGGCCTTCTCCAAGGAAATTACTGAAGCCGCTCAGCCGCCCAAAGTGAAAAATGTATTAGTAGGCGCCTATGACGGCACTACTAACACAGAAGACCATCTGATGGCATTCACCAACCTGATGTACCTTCAAGGGTTGGATGATCCCACTTGGTGCAAGTGTTTCCCAGCGACTCTCAAAGGAATCGTACAACAATGGTTCGGCAACCTGCCGACTGGTTAAGTAAATAACTTCAAGACGCTTGCTTACTTATTCACCACCAACTTCGCCATGAACATCCCTGCGAAGAAGACGACCCTTGATTTAGGAACAATTCAGCAGGGCGAGAAGGAGGGGCTTCGTTCTTACATCAGGCGATTTAACTTGATGAGAATACAGATTCAAGGGTTACCGGATGAAGTAGCCTATACTGACTTTTTCAGAGGTCTCAAAGAAGGGTCGACCTTCAAATTTGATTTGGTCCGAAAGAGGGTGGCGACTCTTCAAGAGGCCTTGATTGAAGCGGAAGCCTATATTCAGGCGACTAATCTTTGTACGGTAAAACAGTCGGACGAGAGAAGGTCCGACAAAAGAGAAGGACGACAGAAACAGTCGTCAAACAAAGATGAGAAGAGAAAAGAGGTCTGGGCGGCTGATTCCTCTAAACAGCCGGCCCAGAAAAAGAAAAAAGAATTCAAACCATACTCCCCAAAGTATGCGTTTAACAAGGATAACCAGTTTATCCTAAAAGAAATCAAGGGACGGGTCTCAATTGAGAAGCCGGTCCCCATGAAGGGTTCTGCAAACAACCGGAACCAAGAAAAATTATGTGCTTATCATGAAGATGTTGGTCATCACACCAATAACTGCATCAGTCTCATGCGGTATCTGGACCGCCTAGCTGAGCAAGGTGATCTTGACACTTATGTCAAGAAATCTACGGGGAACACTTCCTCGAAAAAGCAGTCGGCCAAAAAGAATCAACAGGCCGACAGCTCCGATACAGATGATGCAGTCGTCTACACCATTGCAGGCGGCTTCTCAGGAGGCGGCCCCACTATTAGGGGAAACAAAGACAATATCAGACGGTTAGATGTAAATTCTGTTCACCAAGAACGGCCCTCCAAATATTCATTTCCTGAGATTGTCATCACTGAAGAAGATCTAGGAGGGGTAAGAGGGCCGCATGACGACCCTATCGTTATTGAATGTAAAGTGGCCAACCAGAGAGTTGGCCGAATCCTCATAGATACCGGAAGCTCCTCAGATCTCATCAGTAGCAAATGTCTGTCGAAACTAAAATATCATAGTGATTGCATACATCCGGCATCCCACCCTTTAGTAGGGTTTGGAGGAGGAGTCGTCCACCCAGTGGGACGAGTGGATTTACCCATCCGCCTAGGCGAAAAAGGGGAAGGACGACACATGGTAGTCCGGTTCCTGGTAGTAGAAGAACTCTCGGCCTACAACATGATTCTGGGACGACCAACCCTGAATAATTCCAAGGCTGTTATAATCCCATCTCTTATGTTGCTCAAGTTTGAGAGGGATAATGGAACAGTCAGGTCCCTAAGGGGAGATTAGAGGATGGCCCGAGAGTGCTATCTCTCGGATGTCAAGCCCACTGTTATGGCCACTGGGTCGAGCGGTGGAAAAATAGACATTGACAATGTCAAGGAGAGTGCGCCTGTTCACGAAGCAGGGGACAAGAAGAGAAAGGCATCCCAGACAGGGGCCGCAAGAAAAGACAGAAAATAGCAATCATTGGCAGAGGAGCGGTCGGATGAATTCCGCCCTCAGCCGGCTGGTGAGCATACGGACCTGATCTTAGATAACTCGCGTCCTGACAGAGCAATCAAGGTTGGGACGACTGCTCTAAGGGACCTGGGTGACGACTTTCACAAACTATTGAAAGAATACAAGGACATCTTTGCATTCGAAGTCCATGAAATGCCAAGCATTAGTCCTGATCTGGCGATACATAAACTGGCCGTGGATCCAAAAAAGAAGCCGGTACGGCAGAAGAAGCGGAACCATGGCGAAGAAAGAAGTCAGGCGGCAGCCGCCGAAGTTAAAAAATTACTTGATGCAGGGTTCATTCGGCAATGCTACTTCCCAGACTGGGTTGCAAATGTGGTGCTTGTTAAAAAGCCGAATGGCACCTGGCGAATGTGTGTAGACTACACAGACTTAAACAAGGCATGCCCCAAAGACAGTTACCCTCTGCCTAAAATTGATAACCTGGTCGACTCAACAGTCGGCCATGCTTTGATGAGCTTTATGGACGCCTACTCTGGTTTCCATCAAATTCCTTTATGGAAGAAAGATCAGGAGAAGACGACCTTCTTCACTGATCAGGGGTTATACTGTTACACGGTCATGCCGTTTGGTCTTAAGAATGCCCCGGCCACTTTCCAGCGAATGATAAACACTGTGTTCTTTGATCAGATTGGGAGAAATGTCGAGGCATATATTGATGATATGATTGTCAAGTCTAAACTTCAGAAAGATCATCTGTCGGACCTCCGAGAAACTTTCGCCACACTCAGACGGCACCATGTCATGCTCAATCCCAGGAAATGTTTCTTTGGAGTTGAGTCTGGGAAATTTCTCGGATTCCTTATCAATCAGATAGGAATAAAGGCGAACCCTGAGAAGGTGCAGGCGGTCATCGACATGCAGTCGCCTCGTACCATCCGAGAGGTTCAGAAGTTAACAGGTTGTCTGGCGGCCTTGGGAAGATTTCTAAGCCGATCAGGCGACAAATGCCTATACTTTTTCCAGTCAATTAAGAAAAAGGCAAGGTTTGAATGGGGGCCAGATGCTGAGGCGGCCTTCCAGAAATTGAAAGTTCACTTGCATTCCTTGCCGAGGTTGGTCAGCCCTTTGCCCAAAGAAGTACTCTACATGTACCTGGCCGTCTCTGATCATGCGTTAAGCACTGTTCTCCTTGCTGAAAGAGACGGCTGTCAGCTCCCGGTCTACTTTGTCAGTCACGTACTGAAAAATGCCGAGTTGAGGTATCCCTTAGTGGAGAAATTTGGTCTTGCACTCTTCATGGCTGTTAAAAAATTGAAGCCCTACTTTTTGGCACATGCAGTCGTCGTGTATACAGACCAACCTATCAAGCGACCACTGACCATCATGGAGTCGTCAGGCCGAATGATCAAATGGGCCATAGAAATACAAAGCCTCGAAGTTACCTTCGAGCCTAGAAAAGCAGTGAAGGGGCAAGCCTTTGCTGACTTTATTGTTGAGATGACTCGTCCTCCTGACTCTCAAGTTCCAGACCAAGTCTGGAAGGTATATGTGGATGGAAGCTCTACTTCAAATGGTTGTGGAGCAGACGTCATATGTCAGTCGCCAGAGGGCGACAGGTACGAGTATGCTCTACGCTTCAGTTTTCAGGCCTCAAACAATGAGGCAGAATATGAAGCTTTACTAGCCGGAATCCGCATGTGCAAGGCGGCAGGGGCAAGAAAAATAGATGCCTGTTCCGATTCACAATTGATAGTGAGTCAGTACAATGGCGAATACGAAGCAACCCATCCGGCCATGATCAAGTATTTACAGGCGGTCCGACAAGCAGTCGGCTCCCTTGAGGATTTCCATCTTACCCAAGTGCCGAGATCAGAAAACAACCAGGCGGATGCACTTTCAAAATTAGCATCATCCGCCTCCTGTGATACTCCTCGAACTGTTTTTTGGGAAGTAATGGAGAGGAGAAGCATTGAGGAAGACCCTATTGGAATCTTAGACAGAAGCTCAACCTGGATGGATCCAATCAGGGCATATCTGACAAATGGTACCCTGCCGGATGATCATCAACAGGCGGCAGCACTGAAAAAACGAGCAACCAGTTTTGAAATAATTAAGGGAGAACTTCACAAAAGGGGGTACCTTCAACCCTTCTTAAAGTGTGTTACTCCAGAAAAGGGGCGAGAGATACTAGATGATCTTCACTCTGGTTACTGTGCTTCCCATATAGGCGGTAGGACGCTTGCTCAACGGGCAAGGCGGCAGGGCTACTTTTGGCCTACTTTAGAAGCAGATGCGATGGAGATGGTTAAAAAATGTGACAAGTGCCAAAGGTTTGGCAAACTAATTCACCGTTCGGCTACTGACCTCACTACCATTCATAGCCCACTGCCGTTTGCTAAGTGGGGCATGGATATTCTGGGTCCATATACGCCTGCTACAGGCGGAAGGAGGTACATACTTGTTGACGTCGACTACTTCACTAAATGGGTAGAGGCGGAGGCTGTAAAGGGAATCAAGACGAAGGATGTAATTTCATTCATTTGGAAAGATGTCATCACTCGGTTCGGGGTTCCCATGTCTATGGTTTTTGATAATGGTCCCCAATTTGAGACGCCTGTTCTCAAAAGCTGGTTGGGTGACCAAGGAATTGCACACTACTTTTCATCTGTCGGCCGTCCACAAGAAAACGGCCAGGTAGAAGCCTTTAATAAAATCATCTCAGACGGTCTCAAGAAAAAGATTGAACGAGCAGGCGGCCTATGGGCGGATGAATTGCCACATGTTCTCTAGGCCATTAGGACGACTGAAAAAGGGGCAACTGGAGAAACTCCATTCCTCCTAACTTATGGTGCGGAAGCTGTTCTTCCAATAGAACACTACGAGCCGACTCTTCGAGTAATGTTATATGACGAAGAGGCAAACTGGGAAGCCATGCGCCTGGCATTAGACTCACTTCCTGAAAGGAGGGGCAATGCTGTCTTGCGCCATGAAATTTACCGCCTGAGAATGACTAGATCATACAACAAAAAAGTACACAGGCGTCCACTCAAAGTGGGAGACTTTGTACTTAGAAAAATGGAAGCAGTTGAAAGGGCTAATGAGTCTGGAAAACTAATCCCAACTGGGAAGGACCCTACCGAATCTGTGAAGAGGTCAGGGACGGTACCTACCGTCTGGAAACACCAGACGGCCAACCGTTGCCTCGAACTTGGAATGTAGATAATCTTAAGAAATATTTCTTTTGAATGATATAAATAGTCAAGGGCTACTTAATAAAAGTTTGAATACTTAATATTCAATTTTGTACTAAGAGGGGCACGCCTACTAACAAACAGTCAGCTACTCTCCATACTCAGTTTTCATTTTTACTTAAGAGGGGCATGCCTACTGACAAACAGTCGGCTACTCTCCATGTTTAATTTTTATTCTTACTTAAGAGGGGCACGTCGCTTGTTTCACTCAACCGGCTACACTCCCATAATACATTTCACCAAGAACTATCAAAGGCTCATAGCTAAAATGATCTGACCAGGCGCCAAGCCAACTGATCAAAATATAAAAATTCAATTCGACATGTCCCAACGTTATAGCAGGCGTCCGACGGCATCCATCCGGATGAAATTCGTCGCAGAGAGCAGCTCCCTTTTTGGGTGGAACATTGTTCTATAAAATCATTACACGGCACCTATACGACTGTCTAACCAAGACAACCACGTGGTCGTTTCCCGGACAAGGATATCTCTCACTTAACTGACTAATCACGTCAAGCAAGTGTTCGCAGTAACCATCCGGGTCAACTGACCGACTGAACTACTTGGGATAAGAACAGTTGGTATTTTATGAGTTAAAAGCCAACAAACATTGGCAAATAAAGGGGAACAACCGGTACCCACCGCTTGATACCTCTACTACTAAGTTACTTAGCGACTAGGTAACAATCATGTTTACTTGGTCACTCCTTAAAAATTTAGTATGAAACTAAAAAGGTGTTCATACAGCACCTGCTCACACTAGATTAAATATGGCAAGGAACATTCGGCCTAGACGGCCTAAAGTCTCTAGCCTAAAAACATGACAAGTAGGAAACCACTTTCCTACTTGGTTAATTTTACAAATGACAGGACCGCCTGCCTTTAAAATGGTTCGAATACCGATTGGATAAATGGGCGACTGATCGTCTAGCCTGGAAACAGAAAACCAGTCGTCCAGGGGCATAGGCGGCGTGACTAACTATCCGTACCTGTCTGCAACTATCGGCCATGTAAAACAGTCGGTATAGTATACAATTGGATATCAGGATATTCGATACTTGAACAAATTTGAAGCAAAACAAAAATATTCATTAAAAGGAAGCCGGTCATTAAAGACCGGCAAAATATTCAGAGCCCCGGCCCCCTGGCCGGGTAAATACAAACAAACGGCACGCAGGCCGGGGAAAGAAGACATAAAGCTTATGAAGGGGGCAGATCTTCAATATTAGCAGCTGCCGCCTGGTCAGCACTCTTTTTGCTGGACTCGGCTTCAGCTACATCCTTCTTCGATGCATTACCCCCAAGCGGCACAAGCGCCACTACCGGCTGCTCCTCCTCCTCCAACGCCTCTTCCTCAGCAGCCACCAGGATCTCTTGATTATATCTATCAGAACACTGGCGGTACGTTTTTTTCCCATGAGGCAAAGTCGGCATTGGGGAAGAGGCGGCCCCAAGTCATGCGCAGGATTTGAGCAGAGTCTTCCATCATCTCCCGGACCAGCTCTTTCTTTTCTTGCTCGGCCTTTTCCGAGAGCTCCTGAGTAAGACTCTTCTCCTGGGTCACCAGGCGTTCCTTTACGCTCGCCAAGGATTTCTCCAAGGTTTCGTATGAGGACATCTTTTGGCGAAGTGGTCTCAGCTCGGTCTTGAGGTTGTTGATGGTCGCCTCCAGCTCGCTATTCCTCTTCTGGGCCGCCTCTAACTGAGCCCGGATAGCGGCGGTAGCCTGCGCCTGATAATAAAGAATATCAATTGTCAGAATTTCATTTTGGGCAATTTGAAACATTGCCTTATCACGGTCAGAGGCGGCCATAGCTTTTGCAGCCTTTACCTCTTTGTTCTTCCAGTCAAGCGGCTTGCGAAGGCCGTTCACTCGAAGCAGGGCCTAAGTAAAAAGGGGAACAGGCGTCAGTTTCCAAACAAAAAAGAAAACAGGCGTCCTGGAATTCAAATACTCAAAAATATGCTAAGTATACCTCAGCAAGGACCCCTGCAATCCCGTCTAGGTCAAGGGTGCCGACACCCCTGACTGCCTCCCTTTCAGCTGGAGGTACGGCCTTGATCATAGACTTGGCCACTTCGACCAAGTCAGGCTCCTGAGGGCCGGCTGCATCAAGCATAAACAAACGGATTAGACCTAGTAAAGGAGGGAGCAAGTCTAAAATTTACAAGGACAATTTCATACTTCTAGGTGGCCCAGCTGAAGTTTTAGAAGAAGTGGTCGGCTGTTTCTCAGCCGCCACATGTTTCCTGGCGGAACCAGCAGAACTCGCAACATTCGTCCTCCGGGCCTTGGGGTCCGGCTGTTGGGAAGAAGAAGCTCTTGGAGCGCCTGTCTAAAAAAGAAGAAAAGAGTCAGTATATGCATAAACACAACTCCAAAAAGAGGGTGAAAGGTTCGAATCCCACCAAGGGTGCCCCCTTGTTGGGGGAGTCGGTTGAAGACTGTTGCATGATGGAGGCCCGCAACATGGCCGCCGCAGTCTTGGAGGCGGTAATTTTGCTCATGGCGTCCGCTGCAAAAACAAATAGCAAAGTTAATAAAAGTCATAACAAGAAATGCACGGAACAACAGAGTATTCGACAGACCGACTACCTCTTGAGCACCGACTGCTGAGGCCATAGGCGGCCAAAAAGTACTCGTCGTAGAGCCATTTGAAGCTCGGGACGCAGTGCAGGGGTACTTGCTCTCGTACCCCTGAAGAAGAGTTCACCTTCGACTCTACTTTGAAGAGTCCTTTATCTAGGATCTCTTTCTTAGCCTTGGGGGGAACAGGCGGCATGCTGCGGCCGCCTGCAAGAAGGGGCGGATTCCTGTTCCACCTGTTGAAGCGCTTGTTCAGCTCTGTGTCTGAACTCTCAATGATAAGGAAGGTGCTCCGCCAGTCCTTCCATTTGTTTGCTTTACCTCTCGTCATTAGGTAGCCCCTGTGGCTCGTCAATTGATACCAGCCGGTACCGCCTGCCTTAGGGGTCCGGCTGAGGTAGTTCATGTGGGCGAAAGCCTCGAAGTTCGGCTCCACCCCGTGCAGTTCGCACCCGGCCACATAGCCGAGCACGTTGACCCAGGAATTCGGGGCTAACTGCCATAACCCCAACTCATACCCATCCAAGATCCGTTGAACAGCCGGATGTAGTGGGAAGCGCAGCCCAGCCTTGATGGCCACCTCGTAGCAGCCAAAGCAGGCGCCATCATAACTGGTACCAGCCGGCCAGACGACTGTGTCTTCTGGATCCGGCACGAACACTAAAAAGTCGGGGCCCATTGTGTGGTTTGCGATAAAGCTCTCCACTTTCTCTTGCATGGCCGTGATCCGGCCTCGAGGTACCGTGAAGTAGTAGGGGGTATTTTGCTCTCGGTGAGAGGCGGATGGCTCCGCCCAATCGTCCCCCTTCTCAACTGCGTGAGAAAGCCTCGCCTCTTGTAGGCGACTGTTTTTCTTTTCTGTGTCCAGAGAAGCATGGCCAGAAGAGCTAAACTCGGATTCGTCCTCTAACGAGTCCGAAGATGACAACTCCTCCCCTCTCCCGGAGGGGCCCGCCTCCTCCCCTTTAAAAGGAGCAGGAGAGAATGTAGAATTGTCAACTGTAAAATGGGAAGGGGTCACTTTGACTCCTCCCTCAGAACTGCCGCCTTTCAAGCCGCTTTGTTTCACTTCCACATCTGGCGCCTGGTCAGATGTTTCACTAATCGGCACCCTGTGGGAGGAGCCGTCTGAGTTTGAGATCCTGGCAGTCTTTTTTGTTCTGGACATCATGCTCTGCATAGACACAGATACAGTCGGACTTTGTATAAAGGGCAAAGATGGGTCCAGAAAAGGGCAGGCGGCACTCCTAGTCCTAAATTCAGCCGTCCCCGGTGACCGGCTGATCACTAACCTAGGTCGTGTCGTGTGTTTCCGTGGTGCCATTTCAAAAAAGAATAAAGTAAAGAGAAAATTAAGAGTAAGAGAACCGACGGTTACCTGAACGAGTGACGATTAATGAAGTTCTGAAAATCCTTTGCAGTCGGCTTGTCAGAGCAGACGGTAGGCAGAAAGGGTCCAAAATGTAAGAGCAAGTTCAGGGGTCCGAATGTTCTCTCACAAAGTTTTCAAGTGTGAAAATGACCGAAGTCAACACTCCTTTATATAGGCGAAGTGAGAAGGCGAAGGGTCACTTCTAGAATTCAAAATTTTGGCGGGAGAATCTCTCGGCATCTCGTCGAGTGACACCTGTAGCAGGCCGTCGCCTGTTATAGGGCGACACCTGTCACAGGTAACACGTGACCAGTCACGTGCCACCTGTGAGGGGCAAATAATTAGGGGATTTTGCTCCCACCAATCGGAATGCGCCACGTGGGCCAATCAAGTCCTGCCAAGTGTCCCCCAGTTGAACCCCTCAGGGCTTGCCACGTGGCACACGCTTATTCGTCCACCCTGGACTTATTATGTCATGACACATGGCATACTCCATGCCTAATGGAGAAGCCGGTCACCTAGGCCCAACTTCCGAGGGAAGCCCAATCAGCCCAAGGTTAACCTAAACCTAGATTGGCACGTTTCCCGAGGTTATAAATACCTCCCTTAATCCTCATTAAGGGAGATTACGCTGATTACACACATTAAACACTCTCACCTAGAGAGACCCAATCACTTTAATTTCCGCATTAATTACTCCTTAATCAAGTACTAACTTGACCGTCGGAGGCGGATCTCCAATCATCCAGAGCATCCGTTTGTTTTGCAGGTACAGGCGTCCGGTTCCAGTCTCGGAATTGTAACTCTCTCGCAGGACATCAGAAAACCCCAAAACAAAAGTCATAGCCCAAAATTAAGCAAAAACGACCCACCTAAAAACTTGTGGGCTGGGCACTAAGGCTGCTATGCAGCCCTTGGTGTTGCGCCTGCTATGCTGGGTGCTAGCATACTCGCCCAGCGTAGCACGCTACGCTAGCCAGGCAACTCCAGCAGCCTAGCCAACGCACTTAGCAACAGGCAACACGCAACGAGCCTCGCCACACAGCACAGCAACATTACGAGGCTAGGCACCATGCGCGTACCTAAGGCAGCCACATGTAGGCTGTGTGGGCTGCCCGGCTAGCCTTGGTGGCGCTTGAGTGTTCTTGCCTCGATTTGCATGCCATTTCTCGGGATTTTAATCCCGATTTATGTGTGACATAAAATTAATTCTAAATTTATTTTAGAATTAACTTAAGGCAAAAATGAAAATAAAACAAGTCTAACTTAATTAAATTCAATTTTAATGGTGCACAAGCCTAAATCATCCAAAATTACCTTTGAACAATTTAGGTCTTTCTTGATGCTTAAAATTAAAAAAGGGCTATACCCATAATTAATTTAACCAACATGTAAATTAATAATGAGTTTTTACAAAGTAGAGAGTTGGAAAATAAAACCAATCATCCAATGAAAAATTTTCCAACTTTTAACTTGTGTAAAATGACAAAAAATTACATTTTCCAATATGAAGATTAATCATGATTTAATCACAAGTAATTGAACTTTAAGGATTTTAATCAACTAAAAAATGACTAAATCCTACATTAGTTCAACATGGAATTTAGAATCAAAGTTCTACCAATTTAAACACTTAAAGATTGGATCTTTAATATAATAAGAACTTTAAAATTTCACATTCACAATAAACATTCACACTTTAGTGCAATTGATTTCATGATTGTGAAATGACAAGTTTATGTAAAAATTGAACATACCAACTTAAGCACACATTATGACTTCATAACCATGCTTAAAGGGATTTAAAATTGATGTAGATTAGGGATGCAACAATGCATTTAATCTACCCTTGACATGCTTAAATTAATCAAGGCATAAAGATTTAAAAAATTTCGTCAAAAACGAAAAAACCCCTCGAAAAACATATTTTTGGGTGGATTTTGGCTTCTAGACAACCCTAAAAGAATAAGAAACGATTTAGAACATCGATTCCACCTAAAAATCACTATTTTTGAGTCGAAATCTGGGTTCGTCAGCCAAAATTAAAAAAAAAATACGAGATTAAAATAATTAAACGAGCTTCTAATCCAATTCGAAGGCATAACCACAAATTTAAATCCATTTTAAATCACCTTAATTAATTACTAATTGCAATAATTAAAAAGAGTGCGGCTCTGATACCACTGTTGGGTTTCGTAGAGACCGTCTCTACGCGGAATAGAAACCCCCCAAGATCCGCCCCAATAATTAAAGCAATAAAGCATGCATAAACACAATTAAACAATAATTAAGAGAAGGGAGAAAGAAGTTATACCTTTGAAGCGTGCTTCGCTCGTAAACCAAGCTCTTACTTCTAAGCTTAAAGCCTCACAAGCGTGACAAGAGTCTCCAACGGCTCGTACCCACGACCCGACCCGAACGGTCTTCGTCTCGAGGGTTAGTCAAGACTTGACCAAAGATAAAACTAGAGTTTTACGAACTTAAAGGTTTTGTCAATAATTAGAGATGCCTTTTTAAGTTCCACTCAAGTTGATTTCCAAATGCCCAATCATGGGGTATTTATAGAGAAATGCAACTTGCACTCCCATTTATGATCAATGTGGGATAATTTGCATTTCCAACTAATTTATTTAAATAAAAAATAAATTAAAAGATAATGAAATCAACAATCAACAAGTGGCTTATGGAGAGGAGAGGTTAAGTGAGGACCATCACCAAGGGGGGGACCACTGCCTTTCTCCCCAAGTGATGGCTCCAAGCCTTGGTCCCCATATCTCTAAACTGGCACCAAGGACAAGGGCAGGCAGGCAACCTGCCTTGGCTGCCAAGGCTGCCAGCTGGCGCCTAGCACCAAGGCTAGGTAGCCAACCAGAACGCACAGCCCACCCAGCGCATGCGTGCTGCTAGCGAGCCACGGATGCTGCTGCTGCTAAGCGAGGCCCAATGCGCTGTGCTTGGTGCTTCTATGCAAAGGCACACACGCACATACGCATATACGCACAGCCCAGCGAGCTTGCTGGCTGGTGCGTAGCGTGCTGCCATGCGAAGGCATACGCACATACACGCACACACGCACAGCCCAGCGAGCTTGCTGGCTGGTGCGTAGCGTGCTGCCATGCGAAGGCATACGCACATACACGCACACACGCACAGCCCAGCGAGCTTGCTGGCTGGTGCGTAGCGTGCTTCCATGCGAAGGCATACGCACACACGCACAGCCAAGCGAGCTTGCTGGCTGGTGCGTAGCGTGCTGCCATGCGAAGGCATACGCACACACGCACAGCCCAGCGAGCTTGCTGGCTGGTGCGTAGCGTGCTGCCATGCGAAGGCATACGCACACACGCACAGCCCACCGAGCTTGCTGGCTGGTGCGTAGCGTGCTTCCATGCAAAGGCATATGCACGCACGCACACACGCACAGCCCAGCGAGCTTGCTGGCTGGTGCGTAGCATGCTGCCATGCGAAGCGCCTAGCAAGCTAGGCATGCTGTGCGCCAGTGCTAGCAAGGCCTAGCCTTGCGATAGCAGCTGGGCACTAGCGCCTAGCACGCATGGCATGCTAGGTTTGCGCCTAGCAATGCGAGGTGCATGCTAGCTCGAGCTAGCCTAGCAACCACATGGTTAGGCCAATGTGATGCTACGGCTTTGCTCGAACTTGTTGCTTGTTGATTTTGCGACGCTCGGTCTCGACGCTCTAGGCTCGATATCCGACGTCTGTGTTCGTAATACTCTAGAGACTCATCAAATCCTTCGGATTGATTCGTCGGTTCGGATCGGCAGTTCGTTTGGGTTCGACCCGAAGGGTTCAATCAAGACAAAGCTGTAATATTAATTGTTCACTAATATTAATAATCGAAAACGGCCTCCACCCAGGCATTCTGATCACTTGATCTCACTGAAGAATTAGCTTCCTGATAATTCTAAACCCTCTATCAGAATAATACACTTGTTGGAAGGACACCATTCCTTTCACTTTCGGACAGGTCCCCTTTTAGGTTATTTAACCTAAGTAGATGGGCTACCCATCGTTTTACGGTTTTTAGGGCTATTGACTTAAAGCCCGTTTTCCCCTTTGAATGACACGTGTCATGCTCTAATTGGCTCATTGAGCGCTGAGCTTAGGGACACGTGTCGCAGTGGCATTGGTCCACATGTCAAGGGTATTTTACTCTAAACAACAATAGCGATTGAAAATTATTTCCATTAGTGCTCTTGCTACCCAATATTCACACGCCAAACAAGATTAAGCTTCAGCAACAAAATATGAAGGAGTACGTCAAAAGGGGCAAAAAAAATAAACGGAAAGCGGAAACAGAAGCTATGTAAACTTCTAGGGTTTAAGGATTTATATACATATAATTAATAGCTTATAAAACAGTCCGACTAAAGTAATAGGATGTTTTATAAATTTATAAAATAAAAAGATATGATATAGAATATATATGAAAAATTCTAATTTTATATTTTATAAAATAACCAAATACACGGGTATTACAATCTACCCTCCTTAAAAGAAGTTTCGTCCCCGAAACTTAAAAGTTTATGAAACTAATTCACTTTCATAATTACACGAAAATAAATTTGTATCAAACTTTTCTTTATAAAATATATATAGATAGAGTAATAAAATATTAAGGGTATTATATACTATCCTATAAAAAGGAGTTCATCCCCGAACTCAAAGCTAGTCACATAAAAAAACGCATAACAAACACAAGCAAAATAGAGAAACACACTTGAAACGGCTTAACCTATGTCAATTTTAATCCTAACTCTTAATTAATAGGTTCATTCCTAAACCAACCCACGCTAGGATGTGAAGATCCTTACGTAAATCCCATGAGCGGTCTGGCTTTGATACCATTTTGTAACACCCCCCGATTTACTAACTAAATATAAATAAGAATTAAAGGAAAAATAAACAACCTTTAAATAAAATTTGCGGAAGCATATACCGAAATCGGAGGTATCACCGCCACACTTGACAATATATCAAGTGCTAAGGCTTATAAAATCTCACTAATTACAACTCAATAAACTAAGTGAGCTATTAATAAACCTTTACAAACTCGTTATAAACAAACTAATTGAAACACTTGAGCTCTTTTAACTACGATCACTTGATCAACATGCTTAAACAATTTTGTCTGCTCACCATTAAGGACAAATTTCAAAATAGATCGTCGCAGGGCCACCATAAGAAAAAGACATGGCCGCAAACACAAGTAGCACAACAAAACAACATACACACGTCAGCAAAAGTTGAGTAATCATCTTATATCAGAATACGGAGATTAGTAGAATAATTAACATTACTAGCTCAATTAAACAATGTAATTCGAAACTACATTACACATTATACTCTGGAAATAACTTTGTCAAACTCAACCTCGAATAATAATAAGAACCATTACTCAATTAACTCATCTATCCCATAAGGGTGTCATGCTCTTTGTTCTATACCTAGCCTTGGACATGGATAATTCAAATAAATAAACCAACAAGTATAAAAAACATGAATACTCTCAATTCAATAACCAGAAAACACCTCTAACCATGACCAATATGGGTCAAATCCCACAGTAGGGGACCATAAAAAAATAAATAGTAAATGATTATCATCTCCTTACCAACATGCCAAGCACTAAGGTCTATAACGCCGAGCTTCAAACCAAGAACAAAGTATTAATTCTCAACCTTTTGATCTCATACTTCGATCAAATAACCATTCACAAGCTAGTAAATAATATCTCAATATGGCACATGTTTCCAAATAATATAACAATTCGAACTCAATTCAATCCTAGTATATCTCAACTCTTATAGGGTTATAAAACTAATACCCAAATATAATTAAATCTCAACCCAATATAAAAGTAGTAACTCATCTAAAACCTTAAATAACAATACTTCCTAACGCAACAACATTAAAACCTTAAAATAAAAACACAATTAATCAATATAATACAATAAAATAATACATCATACATCACCATAAATTAACCATATATTTACGAAACATGATCATATGAATAACAAATCATAAAATTTGCGTATAATAATACAGAGTACATTTAATAGACAAATTATAACCAAACAAATCCAATAAATTTACACACAATAATAATCCAAAATCCAACCACTTTATAATCAAACAATTCCAAAGGATCAATAGTGTGATTACCTAACAATTAAAGGAGTTAAAATATGTTCTACGCCTCCATCCACTTGCAGGTACGAAATCGAAAATCGTCTCATATTCTTGATATGTACAACACCAATAAAGCTATGTGATAATTATAAAAAGAATATCACTAGCATCCAAATTGTGCATGACAACAGTGATTGAAAATTATTTCCATTAGTGCTCTTGCTACCCAGTTTTTACACGCCAATCAAGATTGAGCTTCAGCAACAATATATGAAGGTATACATCAAAAGGGGCAAAGAAAATAAACGGCAAATGGAAACAGAAGCCATGTAAAAGGTTTTATATAATTCTAGCTTCTAGGGTTTAAAGATATATATACATATATTTAATAGCTCATAAAAGAGTCCGACTAAAGTAATAGGAGGTTTTATAAATTTATAAAATAAAAAGATAAAATATAGAATATATATGAAAATTCTAATATTATATTTTATAAAATAACAAAATACACGAGTATTACAGTATTACACCAAGTACCATCAGTTATTTGAATGGCAATCACAAATTTTCTGTACTTTCTCGTCTTCAGAGAATTGTGAAAATAAGCAGAGTTCTCATCTCTTATCTGTAACCGTTTTATCTTAGCCTTTTGACTTAGGTAAGAAAAATAGATATCCTTAACCTTCTGGAACTCTTTTAAGGTTCTTTACTTAGAATCTCTCAAAGCATCATCCTGACAGCCACCTTGTTGAACTTATTTATGCACCTCCTCAAGATCTTTTCTCAACTGGCAATATTGCATTTCAATGTCAGTATAATCAGTGCATGCGGCCCTTCAGAGCTTGCTTCAGCATCTTTAACTTTTTGGTAACTCTACACATTATTTTAACTCCATGTTATCAATTCCCACACATTTCTAACAACCTAATCAAAATCAGCATGGTTAGCCCACATATTAAGAAACATGAAAGAACCATTCCAAGACTTGACCACCCTATCTAGATGAATCATAGCAAGGTTGTGGTCAAACCAGGACTCAGAACATAAGACTCTGGTAAAGTCAAGATCCAATCTTCATTTACTAGAGTCCTATCTATCTTAGAAAAAACTCTGCTGCTCCCATGTTGCTTATTATTCCATGTGTACCTACACCCAATCTGAGTCACATCAGCAACCCCACACTCTAGAATACACTTCCTGAAAGGCTCAAACTCATGAGAAGTAATAGGCCTTCCAACTCTATCATCATAGTTCAAAGGACAGTTGAAATCACTTGTAATCAGCCATGGACCCTGCATACCATCACCAATCTCATTCAAACCTGTCCAGAGACCTTCCCTTTCTATACTATCATTCACCCCATACACAAAGGTGCAATGAAAATAAACTTTCGAAGCCAGATTTTTTACTTTCAGGTGCATAAATTGCCCCTCCACCTTTAACACCTGTACTTGAAAAAAAATCAAACGACCAGGCAACCAAAATCCTCCCACCATCAACAATAGAGAAATTTGAAGACAAACACCATCCCTGAAACAGATTATTCTGAACTACAGAAAAGTTATCTCTCCTTATTTTAGTCTTAACCAAATAGCATAAACCCACTCTCTGCTCTTAGAAGAAAATTCTTAATCTCCTTCTGCTTTGAGAGGCCATTAAGACCCCTCACATTCCAGCAGAGCACTTTATCCATGTAACCCATTTTCCTACCTTAGACCTAGGGCCCTATCATCCATTCCCTCACCAAACTCCAGATTTTGATCAGCACCCAGAGCCACATCACCCAATCCCTCACCAAACTCCACTTCTTCAGCATGCTGCAATTTCTCAAAAGAGTTACTTACAATAACCTCAACTCTAGCAGATTCATTGCCTTTATCAACAGCCTTCCTTCCTTTACTTCTTGCAATTTCCACCCATCCTCAGTAACTCTCCTATTTCTTGTAGTAGTAGCACCCTACCCATTCTAAACAGACTTAGATTGAATCAATTTAGGTCGCCACTCCTTCCTAACCTTCTTACATCCCCCATCTTCATGCCCAATCTACTTGCAAAGAGAGCACTTAACAGGTTTCCACTCAAAAACTACTTTTTGGTGAAACATCACCCCTCTATCATCCAGAAAAGCTATCTCACCACAAATTCACCATCAATAGCAACCTTCCCTAGAAATCGAGCAAACTGAACTTTCTCTGTCAACTGAGTTGCAGAATCAGGTTTAAATGGGTCACCAATCAAGGACACTATCTTCTCCAAATAGTTCTTACCCCAGTATTTTAATGGCAAATTAGGAAATTGAATCTAAACTAGAACCCTAGTTAACTCAACATCACTAAGTTCCATACCATCCTGCTATTGTTTCAGAAAAACAGGGCGATTATCAAACAACACATTAGCAGCATTCAGAGCTTATCCTTAGATTCAACATTCAAAAATCTTATAAGAGACACTCTTTTCTTAAGAGCAATTACCTTGTCAATGTTCTTTTCCCCCCACATGCGTTTGCAGAAACCCATAAATGATCCCAAAAAAGGATTAGCCCCAATAACATAAGCAACAATTCCAAGCTTCCAATATGCAATTTCATTAGAAACATCCTTAATTGACAATTGGAATAAAGGTTTATTAAGAACCCTAATCGAATTCGAAGAACGTACCTCAAAATCTAGACCCCTATTTTCATCGATCTCTGTTTCTGGGTTTACCACAGCAACCTCCTCCGATTTCATCACAGTTAGCCATTCTGATAGCTTCGACTTGGTTCTAGAGCCAATGAATGAGATCCCGGATCGATTGCTCTGGAATAAGAATCAAATTGTCCAAGTTATCCAAAATCCCAAAATTCGGAGGAGGAATACCCACCACCCCCAAATTCGATTTCTCCTTCTGCGTCAAGTTATCAACACTAGCTTCCTTCAAACCATCCTCAATCTGCGTTTGAAGATTGCCTCCCTCCCCTCTACTCAGCTCCTTCCTAGCTTTCTTCTTCGCCATGGTAGAAAAGAAATTTCTAGAGAAAGAAAGACTCAAGAGAGAGAAAGTCTTTACCAAAATGTATTGCTTTTATGTATAATTACTTTAGTATTAGTTATAACTAATAATAATATTTTAGGAAATTTTAACATCATTTTCTTTTACTTCATAGGAAATTTTGTAGTTAGTGAATTCAGTCATAAATGCTTCTAGGAAATTTTTTAATAAGAAGATGACAGTGGTAATGTTAACGGTAATTACTTTACTATTAGTTATAGACAATAATAATATTAACGGTTATTTCATGAAATGCCACTGAGCAATTGCGAAATTCACCAAATGCCATCCGACTTTTCAAAATTCACCAAATGCCACCGAGTTTTAACAAAATTCACCAAATGCCATTTTCGTTAGTTGATCGTCAATGTCCGTTAGTTGACCGTTAGTTGACCCCACCACTTGCCACGTGTCACTTTATGATTGGTCCGTTTTTTAAAAAAAAATATTTAAAAAAAATAACAAAAGTAAAAATTAAAAACTTTTAAAAATAGTAAAAAAAAATTACAAAAAAATTAAAAAAAAAGAGAAGAAATTAAGAGGTGGCAGCCACCACCTCCTCCCTGACTGCCCACCCCAAAACCCTAGCCATCACAACCCCTGCCGCCGGGGCTAGCACCGGAAGGCGCGCTGGCCTCTGGCGACCCCTCCCCTTCCCCTCCCCTACCCCGTCGCGACCCCCTAACCCGCAAAACCCCACCCCCCTTCCTACACCACCCCGAAACCCCAACCCCCTTCTTTTCCCTCTCCGATTTCCGGCACCCCAAAACCCATCCCCTTCCCCAACAACTTCGTGATTGGTGCGAGATTGGTGGAGGAGTTTGTGGCCATTGATGCGAATGGTGCGAGATTGGTGGAGGAGATCTCGGCGGCGGTTTTTGGGGTCGAGGCTGGCTTTGTGGGTGGTTTTGGGGTCGGCGGTTGATCAGGTGAGGTGCTAAAGGGCCGGCCGGCCGATTTTTGTTGGTTACGAAGGTGGCCGGCCGTTTTCCGGCAATATAAGGGGAGGGGTAGGGTTTCGGGGTGGTGGCTGGGGTGGTTCAATGGTTTCTGTTTTTTTTTCTTTTAATTTTTCAATTTTTTTTGGTTTTTTTTTATTTTTTTTATTTTTTTTTTAAAACAGACCAATCAGAAAGTGACATGTGGCAAGTGGTGGGGTCCACTAACGGTCAACTAACGGCTGTCAGTCATTAATGACACTCGGTGAATTTTGTTAAAACTCGGTGACATTTGGTTAATTTTGAAAAGTCTGATGGCATTTGGTGAATTTCGCAATTGATAAGTGCCATTTGGTGAAATAGCCGTAATATTAAAGATCAAACGCCATGTGGCCGATATAGAATACTGCTTGCCGCTCAACTGCCGAATCCCTCGACAATTCCGAAGTTTAGTTTTCATTTTTGGTGCGGTGCGACAACTCCAAAGCTCTCCTTAAACACAAAATTGCCACTCCTCTTAGTCCTCTGTTCTCACTCCTGCTCTCTGCTTCCTTCCTCATAATTCAACAATGTCAATTTCTCTTCAATTCATCTCCGTTTCTCCAGTTGCCAAACTCACATTCCTTTCCACAAACCCCTTTTTTCCTCAAAAATCCTCCAAACTCACATTACCCCTCTCTCTCCTCCCAAAAACATCCATCAAAGCCTCTTCCGAATTTCCACAGTCATCGAACTCTTCTTCTTCGGCGGTTACGGTTTCGAGTTTTGAGGTAGATACAGTTACAGAGGCGGAATTGAAAGAGAATGGATTCCGGAGCACGAGACGAACGAAGTTGGTGTGTACAATTGGACCGGCGACAAGCGGGTTTGACGAATTGGAGGCTCTTGCTGTTGGTGGGATGAATGTAGCCAGGATTAATATGTGTCATGGTACTCGAGAATGGCATAAGTGTTATTGAAAAGGTGAGAAAACTTAATGAGGAAAAGGGTTTTGCTGTTGCTATTATGATGGATACTGAAGGTAGTGAGATTCATATGGGTGATCTTGGTGGTGAATCTGCTGTTAAAGCTGAGCTTAGTGCTTATTTATTATTTTTTATGTGTAATTTAGTACTTATTTTCATTTATATTTATGTTACTTTGCTATGGTTAGCTTGAAAGTGTGGTGTTTAATGGTTGCTAAACTGCAGTTATTAATGACTGAGTTTATATTGTACGATTATAGATTTGGAATTTGGCAATGAATTGTGTAAAAAGTTGTGAATGTAGCTGTAATAGGATTAGAGACATTAGAGTATGGTGGTATGGCCAATGGATGACCAATATATTGTGTAAAAAACATTGTTAATCAAGGCCCTGGTTTGGTGTAAACTATTTTCATGGAAAATGATTTTCCCATTATTTCTCATTTTCATTTGTTTTGTTTGTGAAGGGTGGAAAATAATTTTCCCAATGGGTGGAAAATTGCATCTATTATGGCGGAGAACATTTTCCTTTCCAAAACAAGGAAACCACATTTTCCTCCCTTTTCCTTATCTCCTTTTTACTTTCCTCTCATCTATCCCCACATTTTAACTCCTACTTTTAATTTCTCTTTGAACTTTTCTTGTTAAAACCAAACAAAGGAAAACTATCTTGCAAGTGTGGTTTTCCTTGAAAATATGTTTTCCATAAAAACTAATTTTTCATTGAAAATGTTTGACATCAAACCAAACGGGGCCCAAGTGGAAAAGTTGTACTACATAGGGGTAAAATCGGGTAGGACCACTTACCCAATTTTACCCAAAGTATAACGACTTTGCCACTTGATAAACAAGCCTAATCAAGATGATAAATTGGGGCAGCCTCATGGGTAATGCACTCATTCTGAGACGAATATATCTCTTTCCTTGGGTAATTTTGTAATCTGTAGCATGAGTATAGTGCAGCTTCTGCTGTGACTTAGTGGAACGGGTGATGAGCTGTTTACAGCCCGGAAATAGCTTGTGCAATATCTTGAAAGGTTCTCTAAGAAGCTACAGGATCTTTTTAGTTCCAAATTTTTCAATTGAATTTTTTTTAGTAAAGCTATTCTAATTGCATTCCTATCTTAACACCAATAACAAGGTTTAATAATAACTATAAAATCTATGCAGATTGTATACACAAAATTCACCTATATATGTAGCCTTCTTTTTCTCTTTGGCTCATGACCCTCCTAGGTAGAAAGAGGTAAGCTTGGTTATCAGCTAATAATTATATTGATGGCCAGCACTGCGACTGAATAAGCAACTCTGTTGTTTCCTACCATTAGTCACAACTAGGCCTAAGCGCAGTCCAATGTTAGGTCTGATAGGTATTTAAGGGCTATATACTTGCTTCTGCTAAGCTTGTTGCAAAGCACCTCTTTTTCCTGACAATGATATGATATGAAAAGAAATTTAGGGGGATAGATTGATAGAAGAGCAGTTGTAATAAAATAGCACTTATATCCCTCTAAATTGCTAGAGAGTTGGGTGAGCTAAACTACAGTTGAAAGTCTATTAAAAGAACTGTCATGATATTCAATCAGATTTATCATTCATAAAGGGAAGTGAAGAGTTTATTTAATTTCTATTGACGAAATTGAGAATAAAAATTATTATAGCAGAAAATGGAAGAGGAGAACTATTTATAGTATAGTCATTACAGCTGAAAAATCTAGCTATTACAAACAACTTGCTACAACTATCTTCCTGATTTCATGAAATCTAAGAAAAGTTGTTATGACAATTATCTTCTCTGATATTTTGCTCTTGTTGTCTTGTTGGCATTGCTGTCATCAGTTTGAAGCTGTTCTTTCTTAATGAGGGTGTGCTGTAGTTTCATCAATTGTATATCATAATCATCATAATCCACCAAGACTTCATCATATGCATCATCCTGCAAATGATTATTCTGCTCAT